>NC_135879.1:190854845-191506831 GCF_964194155.1 Cetorhinus maximus
GTGTACTAACATTGAATAGATTGAAACACAGTTTCAAACCAAGTATACTGATTTGGCTGTTTCTGCAGTTCCAGCCTGGGAGAATTATTTATTTGAATTATGATGGCTGTGCAGTGTTTTCTTGCATGAGTTCTGCTGGTACATTAGGTTTTCGGGAAGAAAAGCTCAAGTGGAAACGTCTCTGCATCTACCTATCAATCCCGTTCATGACCATAAAGGTTTCTATCAGGCCATCCCTCAGCCTTCCTTCTTCTAGATAAGAGCCCAAAACTTTTCAATCTTTACCGATGGGGATAATTTCTCCGTTCTTGTCTAGTTTTAATTGATTTTTATTGTACCCCCTGCAGTGCCTCAACATCCTTCATCCTTTCCATAATATGGAAGTAACAGCTGTGTGCAGATTACATTAGATAATTCATCTGTGATCAGAGGTGGACTGTAAAGCCCAGAAGTTTTGTATCTGCTTATTTTCTGTCATGTGACCTTGATGTCACAAAGGAACACAGGAACAGGAATAGGCCATTTAGCCCATCACATCCTGTCACATTTGATCTTGAGATGAGCTCCTGACCTCCTATTCATGCTATCACTAAGACCGCTTATTTCCACCCCTGTGGCATCACTTGACTTCACCAGTTTCAGCTCGTTGCTGCTGACAGCCTCATCCGTGCCTTTGCTTTCTCTGGGCTTGTCTATTCCAATACACTCCTAGCTGGTCTCCCACATTCAAACCACTGGAAACTTGAGGTTATCTAAAACTCTGCTGCCTGTGTCTTAACTTGTAACAAGTCCTGACCTCCCATCATCCCTGTGCTCGCTGACCTACACTGGCTCCCTTTTAGGCAGTGTCTCGATTTTAAAATTCTCATCCTTATTTTCAAATCCCTCCATGGCCTTACCCCTTCCTACCTCTGTAATCTCTTCCAGCCCCACAACCCTTCGAAACACCTGTGCTCTCTAATTCTGGCCTCTTGTGAATTCCCAATTATAATTGCTCCACCATTGGTGGCCGTGCCTTCAGTTGCCAAGTCTCCAAGCTCACTGAAGGTTCCTCCCTAAGCCTTTTTTTCCTCTGTACCTCACTTTCCTTCTTTAAGACACTTCTTAAAACCCTTCTCTTTGACCAAACCTTTAGTCATCTGATCTACTTATGTAGCTTTGTGCCATATTTTTTACGATGCCCCTGTGAAGTGCCTTGGGACATTTTTTTATGTTATAGGTGCTATATAAACATTTGTTGTTGGATCGTGCACTGGAGAGAAATTCAAATTACAGTTGCAGTAAGTGGAAACCCCTCCAGGTGGCAGTGCTGAGCTGATAGGAATCGCTGTTCTTGGTCAGGGCATTGAAATTGACTGTCTGGTTAAGCAACCCTGAGCCCCAGTGATGGCTGCTGAGGAAAATGAATTCAAACACATCTTCAGTGATTTTAATGGTACTGTGGCTGTTCGTGGTGTATGTGTGCATTGGGATTTTAACCCTTTAAAGTTGCACTTTTTCCTGTGCAAGAACAACCGTGCCAAAAAAAACCTTAACGTATGAACATTTCTGTCTGTATAAGCTCTAAAAAAAAATTAAAAATTGTGAAACAAAAGAGTTTGTAGAGGATAAAAGAAGACAGATTTAACAAAGTACCCTTTATGTATCTGTATGACACACAATTAAATACTATTCAACACACAAACCTCCCAGCATAAAAGAGACCCTGTGCACACTCCTGGTCGGACTTAGTGGAAAAATGAAAATGGGATCTCGTTGTGTCCAGTGCGGACTGTCAGGTTTAGATCCTAGATTATAACCTAAACCTACTCGACCTGTTTATGGCTCTCTTATTAAGGTTATGTGCCATTCCAAGTGCCTGTTTTAAGAGAGTTTCATTATTACATGGTATAGTTCACCTGCAGCTTGGTATTGAATTTATGAACATGAGAAATAGGAGTAGACCTTACAACCTGTCAGGCCTGCTCTGCCATTCAGTGCAATCGTGGCTGATCGACAGTTTCAACTCCACTTTCCCACCTGCTCCCCGTATTCCTGGATTTCCTGAGAGATCAAAATCTAACTTTTCTACTCTGCTTCCTATCTGTTAACCAATACTCTGTCCACGTGAATATATCACCCGCAGCCCCCCCCCCCCCACCCCCCCCTCCTCCCCCCAATTCCATGAGCCCTTATCTTGCCTATTAACCTTCTGTGTGGCACCTTATTAAATGCCTTTTGGAAATCCAAGTATATTACATCCGTTATTTCCCCTTTATCTACCCAACCAGTTACATCCTCAAAAAACTCCAATGAATTTGTCAAATATGATTTCCCTTTCGTAAAAACATGTTAACTTTGTCTGCCATACTATGATTCTTCAGTGCATTAAGTCTTTCTTAATAATAGATTCCAGTACTTTCCCAATGACTGATGTCAGGCTAACTGGCCTGTAGTTCTCAGTTTTCTCTCTCCCTCTTTTCTTGAAAGGCAATGTTGTATTTGCCTTCTTCCAATCTGCTAGGCCTGTTCCAGAATCTAGGGAATTTTGGAAAATCATAGCTAGAGCATCCACTATCTCTGCAGCTATCTCTCAGTACCCTAGGATCTAGGCCATCAGGTCCTGGGGATTTGTTGGATTTTCGTCCCTTAAGCTTCTCTAGTACTTTCTGTCTGCTGACATTAATTACCTTAACTTCCATGCTCTTCTTAGCCCTAGGTTAATTCTATTTCTGGTCTATAACTTGTGTCTTCTACTGTGCAGACAGCACAAAATATTTGTTCAATGTTGCTGCCATTTCCTCATTCCCCATGCTAATTTCTCCTGCCTCTACTTCTACAGGACAAATGTTTACTTTAGTTACTCTCTTCCTTTTTATTTATTGTTTTTTATTCATCCATGGAATGTGGGCATCGCTGGTGAGGCCAGCATTTATTGCCCATCCCTAATTGCCCTTATTCAGTGGGCATTTATGAGTGAACCACATTGCTGTGGATCTGGAGTCACATGTAGGCCAGACCAGGTAAGGGCGGCATATTTTCTTCCCAAAAGGATATTAGTGAACCAGATGGGTTTTTACAACCATTGGGAATGGTTTCGTGGTCATCATAAGAATTTTAATTCGAGATTTTTATTGAATTCAAATTTCACCATCTGCCATGATCCCCAGAACATTACCCTGAGTCTCTAGAATACTAGTCCAGTGACAATACCACTATGCCACCACTTCCCCACTGCCCTATATACATGTAAAAGCTCTTACAATCTTTTTGTTTGTGTTGAGGAAACCAGGTATTACTTAATGTAATTAAACCTGATGATTTTATGAACATACGAATTAGAAGCAGGAGTAGGCCACTCGGCTCCTCGAGCCTGCTCCGCCATTCAATAAGATCGTGGCTGATCTGAATGTAACCTCAACCCCACATTCCTGCCTATCATGGATAACCTTTCACCCCCTTATTAATCAAGGATCAATCTAGCTCTGCCTTAAAAATTTCAAAGACTCTGCTTCCACCGCCTTTTGAGGTAAAGGGTTCCAACCCTCTGCGAGGAAAAATTTCTCCTCATCTCTGTATTAAATGAGTGACCCCTTATTTTTAAACAGTGACCCCTAATTCTAGATTCTCCCACAAGAGGAAACATCCTCTCCACATCCACCCTGTCAAGACCCCTCAGGATCGTAAAGGTTTCAGTTAAATCACCTGTTTTTCTTCTAAACTCCATTGGATACAAGCCTAACTGTCCAACCTTTCCTCATAAGAAAACACGACATTCCTGGTGTTAGTCGAGCAAACCTTCTCTGAGCTGCTTCTAATGCGTTTACATCTTTCTTTAAATAAGGAGACCAGTGCTGTACACAGTACTCCAGATGTGGTCTCACCAATGTCTTGTACAATTGAAGCATAACCTCCCTACTGTTGTATTCAATTCCCCTCACAATAAATGATAACATTTTATTAGCTTTCCTAATTACCTGCTGTACCTGCACACTAACCTTTGTGGTGCATGCACTAGGACGCCCAGATTCCACTGAATCTCAGATCTCTTCAATCTCTCACCATTTAGGTAATAAGCTGCTTTTTTATTCTTCCTGCCAAAATGAACGATTTCACATTTTCCCACATTATACTCCATTTGTCAGATCTTTGCCCACTCACTTAACCCATCTATGTCACTTTGTAGCCTCCTTGCATCCTCTTCACAATTTACTTTTCTACCTATCTTTGTGTCATCAGCAAATTTAACAACTATTCCTTTGGTCCCTTCATCCAAGTCATTTATCTAAATTGTAAGAAGTTGAGGCCCCAGCACTGATTCCTGTGGCAAACCACTCGTCACATCCTGCGGACGAGAAAAATATCCATTTATGGCTACTCTCCGCTTTCTGTTAGCTAGCCAACCTTCTCTCCATACCAATATGTTACCCCCTACATCATGAGCTTTTATTTTCTGCAATAGCCTTTGATATGGCACTTTATCAGATGTCTTCTGGAAATCTAAATACAGTACATCCACCGGTTCCCCTTTATCCACAGCGCATATGACTGCTTCTATGAACTGTGCTATAACATCTTTAATAATAGCTTCTAACATTTTCCCTATGACAGATGTTAGGTTAAGTGGCCTATAGTTTCCAGCTTTCTGTCTCCCTCCCTTTTTGAATAAAGGAGTTATATTTGCTATTTTCCAATCTAATGGAAACTTCCCCGAATCTCAGGAATTTTGGAAAATTAAAACCAGCACATCAACTATCTCACTAGCCATTTCTTTCAAGACCTTAGGGTGAAATCCACCTGGGCCTAGGGATTTGTCAGCCCGCAGCCCCAACCATTTGTTCAATACCACTTCCCTGGTGATTGTAATTTTCCCGAGTTCCTGTCTCCCTTCCATTTCCTGATTTACAGCTATTTCCAGGATGTTACTTGTGTCCTCTATAATGAATCCAAAGCAAAATATCTGTTTAATTCATCCGCCATCTCCCTACTTTCCATTATCAATTCCCCAGTCGCGCTTTGTATGGGACCAACGCTCAATTTGTTAACTTTCCTTATTTAAATGTCTATAAAAATCCTTGCTATCCGCCTTTATATTACTAGCTAGCTTTCTCTCATACTCTTAATTTTCCCCCCCTCCTTATTTTCTGAAGGTTGTCAGTAATGAGTAAGAATCAGCCACCATATTTTTAAAAAAGTCATAATTTTCATTCAACCCATAATACCCTCAGCAAGATGACCAACATTATATCTTTGTCTCAGCATGCAGGGTCCGAGGAGAAGACCATCAGTGTTGTGCAATCGTATGATGACCTGAGTCGGAAACTTTGGAACCTCAGTGGACTTCCCCTGAATGTCACATCAGTCCAAGGGATTCACCCTGTGTTCCGATTCACAGAAGTAAGCTCATTTTTTTTTTGCGCTTTGAATACTTAATTATATTATTCAAAATGTTCAGACCGCATTGACTTCTTTGCAGTGATTTAAGGGTTAAGATTGCATTCTGCTGGTGGGCACGTTGCTGCAATGTTCATACTTTTAAACTGGTCCTTGCAGTGATTATGTATGAAGGAACAAACAGTTCTTGGCTAAATGATGTTCCATTTTGGCACAATTCCCATGTACTTCCTGCTGCACACTCCTGCCTATTGAAAATGGAAAACGAGGTTGAAACCTAAAATTTTGATCAGATATATTATGTTCTTCATTGATTTGATCTCTCTCTCTCTCTATTTTGAAATGGAAAGGATACAATAGAGCCGTCTTCTATTATGACGGAATGAGTAAGATGGTTGCATAGTTCTTCAGATGGCAGATAAAATAATCATAGAATTGCTACAGCACAAAAGGTGGCTGTTTGGCCCATCCTGTCCGTGCCGTTTCTCTGTCGTCTGGCAATTGTTTTTCTCTCCAGGTGCTTATTCAATTCTCTTTTGAAAGCCATGATTAATTCTGCATCCTCCATATTCTCGGGCAGTGATTTCTAACCACGTGCTACACAAAAAAGTTTTTCCTTATGTTGCAGTTGCTTCCTTTGTCAGTCACCTTAAATCAATGTTCACTGGCTGTCGACCGCTCTGCCAGTGGGGACAGTTTCTCCCTATTTACT
This sequence comes from Cetorhinus maximus, assembly GCF_964194155.1. Taxonomy (NCBI): domain Eukaryota; kingdom Metazoa; phylum Chordata; class Chondrichthyes; order Lamniformes; family Cetorhinidae; genus Cetorhinus; species Cetorhinus maximus. The sequence continues at coordinate 190,860,931 of NC_135879.1, forward strand.
CTGTCCAGAATGCTCATAATTTGAAAAACCTCTATCAAATCTCCTCTCAGCCTTCTCTTCTCTAAGGAGGAGAATCCCAGCTTCGTCAATCTATCTTTGTAACTGAAGTCCCTCCAGAAGCTTCATTCCTTTTGAAATCTAAAGATGACGGACAGAGAAAGCAAAATATGAAAATGAATTCAAAAATTACCACTTTGTCTTTTGCTTTATATTAAGGGAGTAAAGTTTTGGTTATAGTAGTGAGCTGTGTAGATCAAGAAGGTCTTCAGTTTGATCTCTGCTTTGTGTTGAGTTACATGATCTCAGCTGCGGAAATAGAGAGGTGGCATCATTGCCATTGTTGCTTCTTCATAAGAACTTAAGAAGTAGGAGCTCGAGCAGTCAGACCTGCAAGCCTGCTCTGCTTTCAGTATGATCATGGCAGACCTTCTACTCAATTGCATTTTCCCACACCATCCCCATATCCCTTGGTGTCCAAAAATCACTTGATCACTGCCTTGAATATACTCTGTGAATGAGCATCCTTGGTTTCTGGGCTAGAGAATTCCAAAGCTTCATAACTGTTTTGAATGAAGAAATTTCCCCTCACCTCAGTTTTAAATGGCTAACCCCTTATTCTGAGACTGTGACCCCCTAGGTCTAGACTCCCTAGTGGGGCAGGGAAAAGTCAGATGGGGTTCTGCACTTAACAGTCGTTTTTACTGAAAGGTGCGTATGTGTGAACATTTGTCAAAGACAGGAGTTTTACACAGCTGAACGGTTTACAAGCACTCATTGTCTCATGCTTCATTCACTGGTAATTCTTATGAGCCTCCTCTTCTTGTCGTATTGCTACACATTCCCTTGCCACTGTTCCACACAGGCTCTGGCTCAAGAGCAGACCCCCAGGGCTGCATGGCTCTGGTAGTAGAGGGCATACTAGGGGATGTTCCATCATTTGGATTGCCGCTTTGCAGTCAGTCAACAGAATTCATCTGAAGGTGCCAAGTAGTTATCAACAATTCCTTCGCTTTCCCACTTCTGCAAAGGGGCTATGCAGTATCTGACATCAGTCCCGAGGTGATTGAGGTACGGCCAAGTAGACCAAGCATTGTTGGCTCCTCATGGGAAGGATTCCTTTAGGTCATTAGACAACTTGTGTGTCTTTGACTGTAGATGTGCCGACCAGTCAGCTAGCAGTGTGGAGGTTACAATCTAGGACCTGAATGTTGTGGCCCTTGTCAGACTTTACTGAGCCTATGAACCCTTCCACAATGCTACTTCCTGATAGCCAGATTTCTCAAACTGGTACTGGAGGGTGAAAAAGGCCAAAACTAGACCAACATGGAGGCAAACATTAATGTCAGAACCAGGGTCCTTATCTAGGACCAACATTGACTGTCACCTCGGCCAACATTGAGGGCCTTTTGGCGACCAAGCAATGCTTGCACAAGAAACACCTGTGACATCCTTTGTCTGCAAGAAACACAACAAGGAGCTATATGCATCTATCCAAAGATAACAGGAATGAGTCTTGTAGAAAGACCCCATGATTACTCTGGCAGCACTCTTTTCTTTGGCGTGTAAATAACTAATTGGATGCGATCTCAGAGAGCTGCCGTTCCTCTGAATTTGTATCTTGGAGAAAGTTTGTTCTTTCAGGAGAGCAGAGACAGACCTGAGGATTTCTCAACTGGATTTGTTCCTAGAAAATGAAGTTTTAATTTACATATGTATGTGTATTAAGAAATGTTGGGCCAGGTTTTATAAAAATTCAGATTACTACTTTTGACTGCAATAAAGATGAATTTTTCACAGAGCTTCAGTAATTCATTGCTGATCAATATCAGTTCAGGATAGTGGTTTTGGGCACACAACTTAAGAAGCATTGCGAATTACTCTGTTAGCTACAACTGAACATTCTTCCCCAGTAGGGGGCATTCTGGGAGTTTAGGTAGTGCATGCCTTCTCTTGAATCTATCCTTTGTGGAATTTTCCCAGAAAGTTTTTGTATTCCTGTGTTTTTACCGCTAAGTAAACAACATAAACACAAAACATTTGTTTTCATTGAGCCTTTATGTAGCTAAGGTTCTACCTGTTGAATTAAGTTCCTTATGCAGTATTTTATTCAAAGGATTGCCACCCCATGACCTAAAATAAAATGAGACCAAGTTTAGTTTTTGGTGATCAAAGAGTGATTCAAATTTTTCATACATTCTGCTTCACAATAGTGATCGCACTTTCAAAATAAATCTTTACATGTGATAAGGTACTATACACAGGCACCATATAAGTGCAAATGTTCTGTTTCTATGTACAATGACAGACTTTAAAGCCACGTTATCTCACCTGAACAAACTTTTTTACAAACATAAAATGTTAACTGTAGATGCCAAATATTTATTACCAGCTCCTTGCGTCTACATTTTTCACCCCTTCTCCCGATAACCTTGCTCCCTTTCCTCTGGTTGAGGATAAGCTGCTGATATGTATTCAAATCTTTACAAAGATGTTTGGAGTAATGTAAATGTGGCTGATTGGGGCCTCCCCATTTGATTTCTGCCACATGTTGGAATTTTGTTTTCAGCTATTCAGCAGCAAGGTGGGGGCGGGGGGGGCAGTTGGTGGTGGTGGTGGTTTGAGGCAAATAATCCAAGTTCTAATCCTTGATGATTTAGTGTGGTGTACCTCATTGTCCTAAAGGATGTTTTTTTAGTCAATGTTATTCAAGAAGTGGAAAGTTGGTTGTTTGTAACTGATCCTCACAAGCTGAGACTTGGAGCTCAGTTGCAACAAACATTTAGCACAACAAGAAAGGCCAAATTGAAGAGAGTGTCAGCCGAAACCATGCTCCCATGGCTGCTCATAGTAAAATTGGCAGCCGTCTGGCAGCAAGTAACCCACCTAGGTATTTAATTGGAAATGATGTGTGCCATAGGGAGACCAGGGAAGCAGCGATAGACAAAGATGAACAGGGGGAAAATGGTGACATAGTGGCAATGTCTGTTGTTAGTGTCTGTTCATGACTGTTAATCCCGAGTCTCAGGCTAATGCTGTGTGGACATGGGTTCAAATCCCACCATGGTAGCTGGTGGAATTTAATTTCAAGTAATAACTAATCTCTGTAATGATGGTCAATTGTTGTAAAAACCTATTTGGTTCACTAATGTCCTTTAGAGAAGGAAAACTGCCATCCTTACCTGGCCTGGCCTACATCTGACTCCAGATTCACAGTAATGTGGTTGACTCCTATCTGGCTTAGTAAGCCACTCATTTCAAGGATAATTAGAGAAGGGCAACAAATATTGGCCTTGCCAGCGATGCCTGTATCCCGTGAAAGAATTTTTAAAAATCCTAATAATAAAATATTTGCAGCAGCTATTGTTACTGAAATTGTGCTCTGATACATGGTACCACGTTTCCTATGTTTTGAACTTGTAGTAATCACGTTCCAGTAACTTAGCTAAAATATTTTACTTATCGTAGATTAATACCAGATGACCATATTCTGATGAACCCAGAAGCTGACAGAGCATAAAATACTGCACTGTGTGAAAGGACAATTGGATGATTTCAGGATGCAAGTGGTAGAGTTACTACTGGGACTGTAGGCAATAGTTACCAAAAACAAACAATGCACCGACCTCCAAGGTGGTTGACAGCTGACCACTTTGGACGTGTTTGGAAATGGGTTTCAGAATTAACCATCAACAGGCATAATTTCATAGTGCATGTTAGAGTCTTATTGTTGTAGATTTTTTTCTTTCTTTTTCTCTTTATCCCTTGTCTTTATGTCTTTTTATTTCTGTCTGTGTGCCTATTCTTTAATGAATTATTTTATAAGTGCCACAATCTCTAATTTGTCACATTGCTTCTTTGGCATCCAGTACTGGATGAGCAGACATTTCCTCGAAATAAATATTAGTAGAACCAAACCCATTGTCTTTGTTCCCTTTCACCAACTCTGTTCCCTAGATAACAACTTCATCCCTCCCCCTGTCAATTGTTTGAAGCAGAATCAGACTATTCGCAACCTTGAACGGATTGAGGACATCAAAAAAATAGGAGCAAGAGTAAGCCATTTGAGTCTGCTCCGCCATTCAGTAAGAGCATGGTTGATCTGATCGTGGCCGCAACTTCACTTTCCTGCCTGTGTCTCATAACCCTTGACGCCCTTGTATGTTTGACCCTAAGATGAGTTTCTGATCACATATCTGTGCTATCAACAAGGTCGCCTACTTATTCCTCCATTACATTGCCCAACTTCACTCCTGCCTCAACTCATCTGCTGCTGAAACCCTCATCCATGTCTTTGTTACTTCTCAACTCGATTATTGCCACACTCTCCTGGTTGGCTTCCCATTTTCCACCTCCATAATCTTGAGATCATCCTAGCTTGCACAAAATCCCATTCGCCCACTACCCCTCCCTTGCTGACCTATGTTGCCTCCCAGTTTGGCAGAGCCTCATTTTTAAAATTCTCATCCTTATTTTTAAATTTCTCTGTGGCCTCACTCCTCCCTACCTGTGTAACCTCCTTCACCCCTACAATCGTCTGAACTCTCCACTCCTCCAATTCTAGCCCCTTGTGTGTCCCTGATCTTAATTGTTCCACCTTTGGTGTTGTGCTTCAGGCTCTAAGCTGTGAAATCTCCTCCCTGTACCTCATGACCTCTTTAGCTCTCTCCTTTGTTTAAGATGTTCCTTAAAATCTATCTCGTGAACAAGCTTTTGGTCATCTGCTCTAATACCTCCTCATGTGACTCACCATCAATTTTGTTTTCGGATGTTTTACTATGTTAAGGGCACTATATAAATGCAAGTTGCCATTGCTGCGTTACTAATGCAGGCAATGTGATGATATGAAATTTGTCTTTGTAACTTCTATGTATTGCCCTTTAGTCATTAGTGCATTTATGTGGGAGCCCATGGGAGGGAAGGAGAAGGACAAAAATACCTTCTAAACAGATGGACTCCCACCATCAAAATACTATAAGGCAAAGTCAACATGCTACGCTCACCTGTAAAACCCATTGTTGGTGTGGCTAAGATCAAGCACATCATCTACCTGTGTGCGTTAATTTTTAATCCATAGGATTTTGATATTGGTTGTCAATAGTTCCTTTTTAAATTTGACCTCTTTCTTTATAGGTTTTTCCACCAGTGCCAGTGAAACCAGATTTCTCTTTTTATATGAAGGCTAAGAACACCAAATGCCTGCTTCCTTCAAGTGACAAACCATGCTCTGTATATGTCCCAGCATTGAAAGGTAAAGAGCTTAATAAAACTGGCCTTTCTTTGATCTAAGTGGTCTTTGGCTGTCTTGTTGATCGATGTATTTGATATCCAACTTGTTTCATTTCTGACAATTGCTTTCTGTATCTGCGCAGTTCAATAAGCTGGTTTTGTTTGTAGCAGCTATCAGATCTCCAAAGTAAGAGAGGGAGAGTAATTTATTTTACACTTGTACATTATGAGCAAGTGTTAATGGCTGAACATTCTGTCCTAGAATAGAGATACTGTGGTTTAAACCTTAGTCCCAGCTGTAATTAAAACTCCATTTTTCATAAGATCACAACAAGGCAGTTAAATGGAATATTTCCATCCAGTGGGAGAGCTGAAGTTACCGCAACTAGTACTGTCTCAGAGTTGCTCACCTGCTGCTGCTGTAGTACTTAAGCTTGTTCAACAGTATACCTGCAGAATCAGCAATATAGCTGCTAAAACATAGAAAATTACAGCACAAAAGGAAGCTGTTTGACAGGAAGGTAGAGACATCCTTTTTAAGCTGCCTTTGGAAATCAAGCAAAAGACTTGTCATAAACAGGAAAGGACAACGTGGGTATATGTTGCTTCTCTATTGGGTGAGGTGTTACAAATTCAAGTCTGCTGTAAATACTTTCTCAGGTTCATTGGTGTCAGCCACCCCTACAAATGGTGTGATCACCTTACATTTGTTATCTGCTTACACAACCTGAGGTGGAAACCCCATCTTGTGTGCTGAACTGTATATTTGTTTCTTCCATATGTGCACTTCCTCATTGTCTCCACAGTTCTACCAAATGAACACTTGGTGAACCTAGGCCAGAAACTAATAACCAGCTGCCTTATTTCACACTATGAGAACATCCAGAATATCACTTGTAATCAAAATTCACTGATTCCACATGGCTTCATTTTGCTTCCTGTGCAGAAAGAACATAAACTTTCCATGCTATTCCATATTGGTGGACTGTCTCTCTTGTGTTCTTATAATTATCTTTCTTCCTGTACAAACACTGGTTATAAGAATTTGCAAAATGGCCTTCAGTCCAGGGTAGAGCTTCTTCACTCTGTTGCCCTCTTATTTTTTTTCTCTCATCAGCTTGTTTTCAGTGACAACTTTCAGTCAAACTGACTCCCCTTTCCAACAAATTTCAGTCAAACTGACTCCCCCTTTCCACAACTTTCAGTCAGACTGACTCCCCTTTCCCATAACTTTCAGTCAAACTGACTCCCCCTTTCCACAACTTTCAGTCAGACTGACTCCCCCTTTCCACGACTTTCAGTCAGACTGACTCCCCTTTCCCACAACTTTCAGTCAGACTGACTCCGCTTTCCCACAACTTTCAGTCAGACTGACACCCCTTTCCACAACTTTCAGTCAGACTGACTCCCCCTTTCCACAACTTTCAGTCAGACTGACTCCCCTTTCCCACAACTTTCAGTCAGACTGACTCCCCTTTCCAACAACTTTCGGTTAAACTGACTCCCCTTTCCCACACCCAAGAGCAGAATCCACTATCTTAATTTAGCAATGAGCTCTGCAGACGTGAGTTGAATAGGGTTGCCAGAGCAGCAGTAAGTGAGAACTTTCACTGGAACGTTAAGCAGTTTTCCTTTGGCTGATGAACATTGGTTCAGACACCTTGTCTGAACTCTAACCAAAATATCTCAGCCCACTATTCTGTTTATTTAATCCCTGAGAGCTATATTTAACTCAATTGTGGCATTTTTAACGTGTATTACACCCCAGATCTCTCCGTTGAGACACAGTCAGAATTCCCAAAAAGTTTAAATATTTATGGAGGGATTATAGAACAGGTTCTCAAATTAGCATGGATTTTAAATAGCTTCCTTTTAAAGCTAATTGGGAAGTGTTGAGACAAGCACAAATAATAAGTTTTATGTAATAACTCAAGTGATGAAAAATGTGATGCAGTACATTTCCATGAGAATTAAGCTCCCCATGTTTTGTGTGCATCAGACTACTGTGTGATTGTGTCTTTAGCTTCTTGTATGCTGTGCTGCTGTTGAGAACTGCCCCAAGATATTTGCTCTCAGATACTGCTTCAGTGTTGAGCTATCCCTCAGAATTTTGTGTAACATACAACATTCTTTTTCACTTAGTAATCTGTCACATGGAAGGAAGTGGGAAATGGCCCCAAAACAAAGATGCTATTCAACATGTCAAAGCAGCATTTCACATACGATTGGCTGACCTCCTGCACCAACAGCATCAACTCACTTCCCAGCCTTCAACCACTCACGTGGATGTGTATAAGGTATGTCAAAATGTCATTGCCAGACATAAACATGTATTGTTACCGACAAGTGTATTAATCTATTTTTAATTCATTTCAACATTGGCTAAGAACATTGCTAAAAGTTAGAAAACAAAATTACAGCGGCTCATTTAAAAATATAGCTCTCCAGCCAAAATCAAAAAATTACTGGTTCACTGCTGAAAGTAAAAGATAAGGTTTTGGCCGGGTTTCTTTTGTCAGTTCATTTAAGGTAACAGTGGAGGGATGTGGGAGCATGTTTCAATCTTTCTGATGATTGCTTTAGTGAATAGTCGAAGCTGCTGTTTCTCCAGGCTGAGTATTGTCATGTTTTATCCTACAACGATACACTGGTGATGGAGATTAAGGTGAGAGAACCTCAATCTTTTCAGAAGAAACTAATTGCAAACTGTTTAGAAATCTTACCTCCTTGACATCCTTGGCAAACAATTACTCCACATGAGAGTTTTGTGCATAACCTACAGGGATCTGTTGACGAGCACTGGAACATGGGAAAAATTACCTTGAGCATTTAAGTTTGAAATAACTCAAGATTGGTAGAACTTAATTTCAGTATTATTATCACATTTACTTGCCTACTTATAAGCCTTATACTCTGAAATATGCACTGCAGCAACTTTTCAAGGCTCCTTTGACAACACCTTTCACAACACTTAGTAGAACAAGGGCAGCAGATGCATGGGAACACCACCAGTTGTAAGTCACCCTCCAAGTCACACACCACCCTGATTTGGAAATATATCACCCCATCGCTGGGTCAAAATTCTAGAACACCCTTAGGGAGATGGTGGCACATTGGTAATGTCACTGGGGACACAGGTTCAAATCCCACCATGGCAGCTGGTGGAATTTAAATTTAACTAATAAAATCCGGAATTGAAGTCTAGCCTCAGTCATGGTGCCCATGAAACTATCTGGTTTGCTAATGTCTTCTCGGGAAGGAAATCTGCCTTCCTTACCCAGTTGGGCCCACATGTGATTCCACAGCAATATGGTTGACTTTTAACTGCCCTCTGAAATGGCTGAGCAAGCCTCTCAATTCAAGGCCAGCAACATCTACCTCCTAACCGTACTGTGGATGCACCTACATCACACGTACTGCAGCAGTTCAAGAAAGTAGTTCACCATCACCTTCTTGAGACCAATTAGGGATGAGCAGCAAATGCTGACCTTGTAAGCGACATGTATGTGAACAGGTACAAACAAATCCCTGAAGGAACATTCTTTGCTGCCCAAAGCAAGAACATGATGTCCAGCTCCTACATTCCTCTCCTTCAGCCCTCCAAGACACTCCACTACTGTTGATTTGCTCAAAAGCTCCCTTCGGCATCTGCTCTTTCTCCAATTCACCATTAAATAACCAGAGCGATCAACCATCTATGGTCTGTGCTCTGGAACTCCCTCGCTGAACTCACTCACTGAACTCCTTTGCCATGCTTTTTGTCTTCCTCCCTTTAAATGGCACCCTACCTTTGTCTTTGGCCACCTCTCCTCCTAATTTTACCACTTGGGTTGGGCACCACTTTTTAGTCCTCTGCCTTGGAATGTTTTTCTGTGTTAAAATGTTGTATAAATGCAACTTTGTCGTTGTTGCCTCTTGTTACCACTTCTGCTCCCATCAGAAGGCCAGATTTCTTGTTTAGATATCTTCATGAGTGAGGGAATCCAATGAAGATAAATTAAGTTGTGCCTGCAATATATGTCAAATATAGTTTCTTGGTAGTACAGAACTTTAGTATTGCTCAAAAAAGAGACATGCTGTCAAAGCTTTTTGTCTTGCATTCATCAGGGCAGATACGCAAGAATACCCATTGTAAAGGGAGCAACAATTTATACTGCATGAGAAGACAAGTGCTGATTGGTTGGCAAGTGGACTCTGATTGGTAGAGGTGTTGCTGTGGGGGATGCACCAGGGAACAGTTAACTGCCAAACTTTTTAACTTCAAACCAAACAGGCCAACTCTGGTCAAGACATTGCCCTGGGGAATGAACCAGGGAATGGCTTTCCCCCAAGATTTTGTTTGGTTGAAAAAGGTGCAGTGGACATGCTCCTTCTGTCTGCAAAGGACAGGGCCCTTTGTGTGAATATATGTATCATCTAGCCACACTGTGAGCCTGACAATCTTAAATTGGTTGTAAGTGTAATTCTTAGCACAGTCAGGATTGTTTAGCAAGTGCTGTCTAATCGCAGAATCACATCTAATGTTGGACACTGTTTTGAGTTTTGCGAACACAGGCTAGCTGGGTGCAGCCAGTACTTTGCCTGTTGCGAACAGCCAAAGGAATGTGCTGTTTGATACGATCCGCCAGTCGTACCAGCCCATGTTTGCAAAGCTCAAACATAATACCCAACATTAGATGTGATTCTGCGATTGGACAGCACTTGCTAAACAATCCTGATTATGCTAAGAATTATGCTGAAAGCCAATTTAAGAGTGCGGCTCACTTACATGTGCTAAAATCTCCATATTCACATCCCTGTCCTTTGCGGACAGAAGGAGCAGGTCCACGCAATGCACCTTTTACAACTAAAAGGCTTGGGGGACAGACATCCCTGGATCATTCCCTGGGGCAGTACCTTGACCAATCCGAGTCAACCTGCCTGGTTTGAATTTAACTAAAAGCTTGGCAGTTAACTGTTCCCTGTGCATTCCCCATGGCAACGCCTCTACCACAGTCCACTTGCCAACCAATCAGCACTTCTAATTCAGTATAAATTGTTGTTCCCTTTAAAATTCTTGTGTACCTGCCCTGATGAGTGCAAGACGAAAACCTTTGACAACATGTCTCTTTTCCAGCAATATGTCAAATATCCACAAGTAGCTTTTTTTCTAGAGTTGAAAGAGCAACTAAGAATGGATCAAAGTCACTATCACAGATTATTTAAAGTTGTTTTTATTTCTACTTAGGATGGTTATGTTTTTCGAGTTCAAGTGGGATATCATAGAGAACCTCTGATTCTGAAGGAAATCCAGACACCAGACGGCATGCTAAAGTACCGGGACACTGAAGAGTCCTTGCAGCTAGAATTGGAAACCATCCATCTACCTTATCTAACAAGCACGTTGCATGGGTAAGTGACATGCCCTATAACAACATTGCCTTACCTATTTATCCAAAATTAATTTACATTTCAGACAATTTGAGATTTTAAAGTAAATAAAAATATAAAGTGCTGGAAATACTCAGTAGGTCTGGCAGCATCTGTGGAGAGAGAAACAGAGTCAACACTTTGAATTGAATAGACTCTGCTTTAGAACTGAAGGGAGGTAGAACTGTGATGGGTTTTATGCTGTTGAAAGGGGAGAGTGGGGGTGAAGAACAAAAAGTAAGGCCTGGGATAGGGTAAAGGGTGGGAGGGATTAATTAACAAAGATGTCATGGAACAAAAGGCAAAGGGAGTGGTAATGGTTGTAGCAAAGAAACAACGTATTGGTCCAGAGTAAGTGTTAATGGCAGAATAAGGAACAGCTCTGTCTGAAAGTAAAAACATGAAAACACGATACACACTGGCACTTGTGAAAAAGTAAAAGAACCAGAATGGAAGACAGAGTTCAAAGTCTGAAGTTCTTGACCTCAATTTTCAGTCTGGATGGCTGTAAAGTGCCTAATTGGAAGATGAGGTGTTGTTCTTCAAGCTTATGTTGAGCTTCACTGGAACAGTGCAGCAGGCTGAGGACAGAAATGGTGGTGAATTAAAATGGCAAGCAACCAGAAGGTTGGGGGTCATGCTTGAGAACTGAATGGAGGTGTTCCTCAAAGCGGTGACCCACTCTGCATTTGGTCTCCCCAATGTAGAGGAGACCACGGTGTGAGCAGCTTACAATATACTAAATTGAAAGAAGTACAAGTAAATCACTGCTTCACCTGGAAGGAGTGATTGGGGCCTTGGACATTGAGGAGAGAGGAGGTAAAAGTGCAGGTGTTACACCTCCTGCGATTGCATGGGAAGGGAATGATGAGTTGGGGGTGATGAGGAGTGTACCAGGGTGTCGCAGTCCCTTCGGAATGCTGGGAGGGGAGGGGAGGATATATTTGGTGGCTTCATGCTGGAGGTTATGAAAAGGTGGAGGATGACCCTTCGAATTTGGAGGCTGGTGGGCTCCCACAGATGTTAGTTTGAGAGACTGTCAGTTTTATCTGGTGGCATGCATTTAAACATCTTTACTGTTCATCTTTTTAAATTCAGAATTAAATTTATTATCTTCTAGGCTTCAGCAGCAGCATTCTGCCTACAGTGGAACATGTCGACTTGCTAAGCGCTGGGTCAGCGCTCAGTTACTCAGTAATCATATTGGTGAAGAGAGTATTGATCTGCTTGCAGCCTACCTCTTTACACAGCCTGCACCTTATTCACCCCCTGCGTAAGGATCTATTTATATTTCATTGAGGAGATGGGAGAGGGATTCTTGTACTCTTATATTTTAAAACTCCTGTGCAGCCACCTTTAATACACTGAGCGCTGTAAGTGAGTTCACCTGTCCTTGTATGTTTGATTATATCTCGTTTGGCAGCCTGTTCTGTGCTTTTGATCCACCAAACACAATTTTCTGATTTTATCATGAGGCGATGCCAATATAATATTTGTGCTTTTGAGGGTAATTTTTAAAATATTGTTGTGAGATTTGACAATATTCTGGTTATTGGTTATATAATAATGATATTGGTAAAATTTAATGGCAGTTTTACTTCTGTGAAATAATTCATATGCTTAAACCTGCCGGGCCTATTACTGATGCCAATTAGTGGTCTCCCTGATGTTTTGTTGAGGGGTGGGCAGATTGTCCATGATTCTTACTTTCACATTTATAATCCCTTTAGGATTATAGAAAGAAAGAGTGCCTTTTTAAAAGGTTCCATTATATTAATATTAACAGCTAAACCGTGCACAGTTTTGGCTTCCTTACTCAAGGACATTATTGCATTAAAGAGGGTGCAGCGAAGGCTCACTAAATTGATTCCTGAGATGTGAGGGATTGAATGGACCGGGCCTATATTCTGCAGAGTTTAGAAGAATTAGAGGTGATCTCATTAGAATGTATAAAATGCATGGAGGGCTTGACGGGGCAGATGCTGAGACACTGTTTCCCCTTGCTGGAGAGTAGAGAACTTGGGGTCATGGCCTCAAGATAAGAGGGTCAACCATTTAGGACTTAATTTCTTCACTTAGAGGGTTGTGAATCTTTGGGTAGAGAATTTCAAAGGACTGCATATATTCAGTTGTTGAATATATTGAATACTGTGACTTTGAATACCAAGAGAATGGAGAGATATTGGCCTGAGGCAGGAAAGTGAAATTGAGGTCAAGGATCAGCCATGATTTTATTGAAGGGCGAGTAGGCCCCAGGGGCCATATGGCCTAAACCCGCTCCTATTTATTATGTCCTTAATAACCTGACGGTAATAACGTGGCCAATCTTTGTACACTTAAGTAATTTTGAATTTTTTTCATTTTCCTTCTGCATCTTCTTCTGGTTTATAGTTCTCCGCAAACAGGCTTCCTTCGCTTTCTGAATTTGTTATCTACATTTGATTGGAAGAATAACCCACTAATTGTGAATCTGAATGGTGACATAAAAGGTGAGGTTGCTTGAACACTTTGCTGTTTTTAGTTATCACTAGCCTTTGTTACAGATGAAACAGATCAGATCATGTAGGCTAGCAATTAGCAGTCTGGATTGAAATATGCAGCAAAAACCTGCAAAAAATCTCACTTACAATTTCAAAGAATTGCGACCTGACTTGATTTAAGGAAATCACAATTGGATTTTTACCATTTTACCACTTAATTTGGCAAAGACAGGCTTCTATCCCCTTGGAATTTATAGCCATTTCCTTTTCCTCCAGTCTATTTATGTTGAGCTACATTCTCTCCTCCTGATGTAAAGGAGGGATATTTGAGATTGTGGATGGGAAAGTCAGCATTGGTTTAGACAATAATTTGGGAAACTTAACAACACAAGTTTTGTAAAAAAATTAATTTTAGTAATTCTCTTGTTTAATTACTGCGCTGTACCTTTGCATAATGCAGTGATGAAATATCTGTCACTACGGATTAGGTGGTGTATATTTGTTCGATTTTCTTTGGCAGTCCTAGCCTTACGTGGGTCAGTTTCAGTTTGGATGCACTCAAAAGCAGGATATCTCCACTGGTTTGGTTAATAGGTTCTGCAATTCTTTGTAGAGTCCAGAAGGCATTGCCTTCAGGGCACATCTGTAGCTACATCTGACCTTTCTTTCAGGAGCCAAAAAGGTATTCTTCCTTATTTGGATTCAGGAAGGTTTTGATAAGTTATAAATTCCTCTTTGAGGTAGTGATTACTCTGCAGAGCTTGGGCTGTTTGTTCTACATGATGTTTGCGGTTAAGACTTGCTCATTTAATGCAATTTGAAGCCCAAGTTTAAAAATTCCACACCCAAGCTTTTCTGTGGTATGCTTTTTCTTTCTGCTTATTGCACCACGAATAAGTGTTTCACTGAAGTAGTGCAATATCTGCTCTTTCTGAACGTGCTTACACAGCCTATTCCCCATTTTAAATGAATGACACAAGTTTGTTGCAATCAGAACTAGTCTTAGCTCACTTGCTCTTACTTTCTACTTTCACCCCCAGCAAGGTGTGAGGAGTTAATAGGCTTCTTTTGCCTCCAGGATTGAGATACCAGTTCAGCTGCTTCTGCCATATCCCTTACCAGCTATACCCTGAATTTGCAATTTTCCATAGTTTCTTTATGATCTTTCTTCATGCCCGCTCCAAGCTTATCTTGTTCAGAAGATGCACTTCCTGCTCTCTCAATCCTACTTCGCCCTAAACTTCTGACCACCCAGCTCCCCTTCCTGACCCCCCATTCTAACTTACTGTTAACGATTCCCTCTCCTTTGCTACTGTCTACCTCCCTTTCAAGCCTACTTTCAACCTCCAAAAACTCACCCTTGAACCCTCTGTCCTTGCAAACTACTGCCCCAGCCCCAACCTCCCTTTCCTCTCCAAAGTCCTCATTGTTGCCTCCTTGCAAATCCATGCCCATTACTTGCACAATTCCATGCTTGAATATCTCAAATTAGGTTTACACCCTTGCAACAGCACTGAAAAGCCTGATCAAAGTCACAAATGTCAGCCTGTGTGACTGACTGGGGCACTATTCCTTTGCATCCTTTGCCACCAGTTAGCAACCATTGACACTGTTAACCACACCGTCCTCCTTCAATGCCTCTCTTCCGTTGTCCAGCTAGGGGCACTGTCCTCACCTGGTTCCATTCTTATCTATCCAATCGTAGCCACAGAATCTCCTGGAATACCTCCTTTTCTCGCTCCTGCACTTTTGATTCTGGAGTCCCTCAAGGATCTATCCTTGCCTCCCCCACCTCCTGTATTCCTATTTCAGTATTGTTTAAAAATTTGAACACTAATCCCTTTATCTCTATTCAACTCATTGATGTACACAGTGAAAAGAAACCACATTGGAACAGAACCAATGGCTATTTTTAACCATTCAGAAATATTACCCTTGCCTCCCACTGTCTGTTTCCCACCTTCTAACCAAGTTCTAATCCAAAAGCAAAATACTGCAGATGCTAGAAACCCAAAATAAAAACAGAAAATGCTGGAAATACTCAGCAGGTCAGGCAACATCTGTGGTAACATCTTCTGATGACGAATCATGAACCTAAAACGTTAAGTGTTTCTCTCTCCACTGATGTTGCTTGACCTGCTGAGTATTTCCAGCATTTTCTGTTTTTATTTTGGATTTTAATCTAGTTTTCCATCCTCCCACTAAACCATTCACTTAATCTTCTGAAATATGTCGAAAGCTTTTTGAAAGTCCTTGTCATTACGCTCACTGCATATCTGTCATATCCTTGAAGAACTCGTCATGTTTGATATTCTCCAAATCTCTCTCGGCTTAATTATATTCTTTTCATCTAGATAGTTAGGAATTTCATCTTTACTTCAAGATTCCAATATTTTTGGCATGCTAAACTAATTGGTCTATCATTACCCAGGCTAGCCTTGGCTCTCTTTTTGAAAATGGTGTTACATTGGTCACACCCCAGTCCTCCGGCATTACATCCACTCTCAATAGGCAATAGAATGTAATTTCCATTTGCTGGTACTTCCCCCCCCTTTTCCCTCCAATTCCTTGGACATATCCTGTTGGGTATTGGCATTTTGTCATTTTTTTTTAAGCTTGAAAGGCAATTACTTAATAGCATTCATTAAGAAAATAAAATTAAATTGTCTGAAACCCAGTTCCCTCAACATCATGCAACTGGTCAGGCTATGATTGGAAGCTTTCGAAGGGCATGAAGCAGCAAGTGTTCCAAGGCAGCAGATGAAGGCAATTGCAAATTGACCAGGGCCAGTTTACTGAGTCCCATTTTTAAACCCAGTCATTTTAAAAGCAAATAACCCTTGGTCACAATGCCTACCTTAATCTCCTGTTTCCCAATAAAGCTTCTGAGTGCAGTTTTTATAATCTGTAGATGTTTCTTCATTCTGCAGAATATATATGTTCCATTGAGATGGAAGCAGTGGATCAAGGCACAAAGATGATGACCTGACATGTTCTATTTCAGAGTGTCGCATTATTGGATTAGAAAGAAAATTGCAAGGAGCATGATCCAGCAGTTAATCCACTTGTAATTCATTTTTTTTACTGTGGTTTACAAATTGGACATGCGCTTGAGAGGAAGATTTATCTACAATATATTGTGTAACATGAATGACACCTGAAACGGTTTTTGTTACTTGTATTTATAGAAACTGAATATGCTGAGATTAAGAATGACTTTGTGGCCACAAGGACTCAACATCCTGTTATGTTTATTGCTACACCCAATGACAGAAAGAGTTCAATATGGACGAAAGGACGACCATCTGCTCCGGTGAGTGTCGTTTATCCTTCTTTTGTTTTGGAAGGTTTCATAAAACACAGATGTACCCATGCAGATGTTTAGTGATTAATGAGTTTTAGGACATACGTCGATAATTCTTTATGGGTTACATTTATGATCGCAAATTGTTGAGGACATGCATCTGATAAGGCAGTTGATTGGTAATTCATCACCCATTGCTTCAGTCCAATCCTAGCAATTACAATAATAAGAAATTAAGAGGAGGCATTTCCTTTTGTGTTCGAAGAGAGGTGTCCTACACATAACCTATATGAAAATATAGGGGGAGAAAATAAAAATATTGGAAAAATTGCGAGAGAAGGGGAGAAAATAAAAATATTGGAAAAATTGCGAGAGAAAAAATGTAACAATATGTAGAACATTTGGGAAAAATGCAATATGCAGAATTCTGAGGAATGTCATGAAATTGGGTACGATAGCCACGTGGATATGTCACTACCATGCCAGTTTGAGAATTTTAGTTTGGTCTAAAAAAAAACCATGAAATTAAAAAGCTTGGGCCAGTAAAAGTGACCATAAAGCTGTGGGATTGTTTTTAAAAACCCCATTGGCTTACCGTCCTTTTAGGAAGGAAACCAACTGTGCACATCTGGCCTCAACTGTATTTGAATCCAACACCACACCATTCTGGTTAATCTTTAACTGCTTTTCCAAATGGCTTGGCAACCACTCAGCTGTATCAAACTGCCACAACCAAATCCTGAGAATGAATTGAGAAAAATGATTCAAAATGTGCATTAGGATGGGAAGTCTTTGTAGGCTATGCTGCTCTTATGAATTTGACATCTGTCTTGAAATGAAGAGATTATTATTGCACAGAGGAATATTGCTCTACTTTGTAGCCTTGCTAAAAGTCGAATTCACTGTGATTGAGATTCAAACTTGGTTGAGAGTCCAGGCCTCTGATTTTAAAATATGAAACCACTGATTTTGTAAAACCTAATTTTCTTCAACATGAGAAACAGAAATAGGAGTAGGCTATTCGCCCCTCAAACCTGCTCTGTCATTCACTAAGATCGTGGCTGATCTGATTGTGGCATCAACTCCACATTCCTGCCTGTTGCCTGTAACTTTTGATTTTCTCTTGTAGATCAAAAAAAAATCTATCTAACTCAGCCTTGAATATATTCAATGACCCAGCCTTCATTGCTCCCTGGGGTAGTGAATTCCAAAGGTAAATGACTCTTTAAGAGAAGAAATTCCTCCTCAACTCCATCTTAAATGGGAGACCCTTTATCCTGAAATGGTGTCTCCTAGTATCATCCCCTCAGCATCTGTCCTCTCAAGCCCACTCAAGATCTTTTTTGTTTTAATAAGATCATGGCTCATTCTTCTAAACTCCAGTGAGTATAGGCTCCACCTTTCCTCATAAGGTAACCGCTTCATCCCAGGAATCAAGCTAGTGAACCTTCTTCGAACTGTCTCCAATGCAACTATTATATCCCTTCTTAAATAAGGAGACCACATGTTCTAGTTAGCATATTTGGAGAATTGCCCAAGGCATTATCCAATCCTAGCATCTCCTCATGATCTTTTAGATATGATCAAAGTAAAATGATAATATTAATTTTTCAGATTCTTCATCGATTGGCAGAGCTTGCAAGCCAATCATTGCGAACACTAGAAAGACAACTGATGGATCCATTGGATAACCATGATCTCAAGGTAATGTTTGGAAATTGCGTACAGTAAATAGACCTGATATGACTCTTACAAACTGTGTTGGTAAGATGTAGATGTCCTGAATTACTTAAATTGCAAAGCATACAATAATCTCAGATTCAATGAAAGTGAGTCTGTTGCTTTCATTGACTTGCTTACATATCCTGCTTTGTAGTTTCTCAGGGTTATTTCATCAAAATGAGGAAAAGCTGAGAGTGCTGTAAAGTGTGAAAAATACTGAAAATTTTGCTATTGAATGATGAGTCAGTATCTGAAAGAGAAGGATGTGTTAAAGTTTTTAGGATAGACCCATCATATCTCAAATTATTGAATGTTTTTCTAGAGTTTTATGCCTTTTGGCATCAGCTTTCACATTGCTCCATGTAAATAATGAATTGTCTTTTAGGAATATAGACCCTGCCAGGAGTATGACTTTGATAACTGCTTTCATACCTGTAAAAATAATTCATGAAGTGAATTTGTACCTGGGAGTTCTAGTGGGAACCTCATCTGATATCAATTGTCTGGTTCTGGGGGATGTTAAGATGAAGATGTTTTTAAAAATAAACTTTTTGTCCACGAGCTCATGTTGATGGAAGGATGCTGTGAAAGCTTAAAATGAACTGTAAGAAAGAATTTTATGTTCTTAGTTTCTTCCCCACCCCCACTTCTGCTAGCTTCTGAAGTATTTTGTTTAAACACTTGAGAGTTGATGACATTGTTGGAAAAACGGAGGAATTACTTTGGACATAAGATGTCAGAACAGGAATAGCTCATTCATCCCCTTGAGATTGCTCTCCCATTGAGTAAGATTATAGCTGATTTTCTAAACTTTAGGTCTAGTCTACTCAATTTCTTTTCATAGGATAATCCTCACATCCCATGAATTGGTCTCGTGAACTCTTGTTGCATTCCTTTTAAGGCAAGTATATCCTTCCTTAGGAGGCACAGGCTTCTAAGGAGATACAGCTGTCCACAGTACTCCAGGTGCGCTTTCATCGAGGGCGATATAATTATAGTAAGACTTCCTTATTCTTGCACTCCAATTATTTTGTAATGAAGGCTAGCACACCATTTGCCTTCCTAACTGCTTGCTACACCTGCATGTTAACATTCTGCGATCTGTATTGGAAGACACCCAGATTCCACTGCATACCAATATTTCTCAGTCACTCACTATTTAAAAAATGTTCTATTTTTCTATTTTAACTACCAAATTGGATAACTTCGGTCCTCCACATTATGTTCTGTCTGCCACATTCTTGCCCACTCAGTTATCCTGTTTAAATCCTATAGCAGCCTCTTTGTGTCCTTCTCACAGCTTACTTTCACACCTAACTTTGTCTCAGCAGAATATTTGGATACATTATACTCAGAGAAGAAATACACAATAGGGACTATGTGCTTACTTAGTAGATAAACATCAAGGCACCAAAAATATATAAGGGATTGGTTAACACAAAAATGTGTAGGTTCATTTATTAAGGTTTTGAGAAGTTGGTAGCAGTATTGCACAGTTGGAGAACTTGCACAGATATCTGAGTTGGTAGCTTCTTCAGAACAAACTGTGACTAAGACATGATACATTACATCATTTCCCCTCTAGTAATGTAAACAGAAAACATAACCACACCCACTTAAGGTGCATCACAACATCCCCTTATCTGAGTTATTGCTATTGACTGTAAATAGCTGAGGCCTGAGCACTGATCCTTGCATTACCCGCACTAGTTACAGTCTGCCAATCCAAACATGTTCTGTTTACCCCTACTCTCTATTTTCTGTCCTTTAGCCAATCCTCAATCCATGCTAATAAATACCCCTAAACATATGAGTAATAATTTTGTGTAATACCCTCTTGTCTGGCTCCTTATCCAGTGCTTCTTGGAAATCCAAATATACCATTTCCACTGGGTCCACCTTATCTGGTCTAATAGTTGCATCCTTAAACTCCCTAATAGATTAGTCAAGAGTAATTTGTCTTTCGTTAAACCTTGTTGACTCTGCCCCATCAGGTACTATGATTTTCTGAATGTTCTGTTACCACATTCCTAATAATAGATTCTAGCATTTTCCTTATTATTGATATCGGGGTAATTGGCTTGTTTTCTCTCTCCCTCTGTTCTTGAATAGCAGGGTTACATTTGCTACCTTCCAGTCCACTTTGCCTGACTGTGTAAGCAAAGTCTTAATGTGCTGGAACAGAATCACAGAATCTCACAGTGCAGAAGAAGCCCTTCGGCCCATCAAGTCTGCACCGACACGTGAGAAACACTTGACCTACCTACCTAATCCCATTTACCAGCAATTGGCCCATAGCCTTGAATGTTATGATGTGCCAAGTGCTCATCCAGGTACTTTTTAAAGGATGTGAGGCAACCTGCCTCCACTACCCTCCCAGGCAGCGCATTCCAGACCGTCACCACCCTCTGGGTAAAAAAGATTTTCTTCACATCCCCCTAAACCTCCTGCCCCTCACCTTGAACTTGTGTCCCCTCATGACTGACCCTTCAACTAAGGGGAACAGTTGCTCCCTATCCACCTTGTCCATGCCCCTCATAATCTTGTACACCTTGATCAGGTCGCCCTTCAGTCTTCTCTGCTCCAACGAAAACAACCCAAGTCTATCCAACCTCTCTTCATAACTTAAATGTTTCATCCCAAGCAACGTCCTAGTGAATCTCCTCTGCACCCCCTCCAGTGCAATCACATCCTTGGTTGGACAGCTTGGTACAGCTTTGAAATATTTGTGCCTAAACTGTTCTGTCTTTAAAACTAAGATTTAAAAAAAAACTAAACAAAGATAGCCAAGGTGCGGAAAAAGCATGGCCCAGTTGATTGTAATTCTTAACTGGATGTTTTCCTCCTTTCCTAAAGTCATTGTCCTTTCATGTGTGGGGAGGTTATTTGAGTGTAAATGACCTTGTATGTTAGCCTGATTCTGTCTTCACTTGATATGTTTGAGCAGAACTCAACACAGATAAATGTGAGGTAGCACATTTTGGTAGGGAAAATGGGGAGGTCACTTGTTTCTTGGAAGGTGGAAATCTAAGAACAAAAGGATCTTGGAGTACAAGCACACCAATCACTAAATGTTGACCCACAGGTTAGCAAGGCAATAAAAAAAGTAAGAAAGTTATGCTAAACCTGAGAGTATTGCAAGAGTTCTGGTCGGGCTATTATGAAAATGATATAGAGACACTGGTGAGGGTGCAGAGAAGATTTACAAGGATAACCCAGAGATTCATGGGTACACATATAAGGAAAGGAATTACAGGTCGAGTCTCTTTTCTCTTGTGAACCTAATAGAAGTCCTTAAAATTATGAAAGGTTTTGATAGATTAGATGTAGAGAGAATGTTTCCTCTTGTGGGGTGTGGCATAACTAGATGCCATCAAAATAAGATAGTCACCAAGAAATACAATAGGGAATTTGGAAGAAACTTTACCCAAAGAATGGTGAGAATGCGGAACTTGCTACCACAGAGAGTGATTGAAGCTAATTGTATTGATGCATTTAAGGGGAAGCTATACAAGCATTTGAGGGAGAAGGAAATGATGGTTACATTGATAGACTTAGATGAGAAAAGATTGGAGGAGGCTCAAGTGGAGTATAATGGCTTGTTCTTGTGCTGTATACCATGTAACCCTCTGTAAAGTGGAGTGTTAGAGAAGTCCTTTGCCCTTTGAACAGATTCAGACAGGTAGAGACAGTACTATGTTTGATAATTCACCCAGAATAATCAACTTTACCCAGCATCCAAAACTTAAATGTGCGAAACTAATGAGGATGTATTTGGTTAGCTTTCCCAGCCTTTTCACACCTCCAG
The DNA here is from genome assembly GCF_964194155.1 of Cetorhinus maximus. Classification (NCBI taxonomy): domain Eukaryota; kingdom Metazoa; phylum Chordata; class Chondrichthyes; order Lamniformes; family Cetorhinidae; genus Cetorhinus; species Cetorhinus maximus. The sequence continues at coordinate 190,882,880 of NC_135879.1, forward strand.
ATCTCGAAGGCAGCGATGGTCTTTTTCTATCTAAGTAAAAGCACCAATGCTTCTTTGTACTATTTTCTTTATGGTCTACTTCTTGCTGGTCACAAGACCATGTGATGTTTTATAACCATTCAGTTGTTCAAACCATTTGCCGAACCGAGATGAGAGGATCCATGCCCTTTCGAACGTTGCCATCACTTCCTATCGTTGCTTTCTTTAAGCCGTAGCTTTGTTGTTAGCAACCTTTGTATGTTCTCATAGCAGCATATTGTCTTTTGTCTTTTATGTTGCAGCAATATCCTGCCCTTTCTCTAACTTTGTTAGATGAAATGCATATGTTTTAAAAGCTTGTGTGTTTTAATTTTATTTTATTAGCGCTGTTGAAGGAAAAGATACGCTTTTCAAGAACACTATTTAAGCCAATTCTATGTTACTGTTTTATCTTTGTTAGAAATTAAATTAATGTAAAAGCAAATGGGAGCCTTGACGTTCCTTCTTGCGTCCCTACCTAGCCAGAGAGAAGAACATTCCAATTTATGCAGTAACAACTTCTAAATATTGCAAAATTGCCTATTTAAAATATATTCTTTACTCATTTTCTCCTAGATTTAACTTCAAAATAGGCTTTGGTGTAGGTGGAACATAAAGGTTGTGCTGTTTCTCTGTAATCTACGGCCTCACCTCAGTTAAAATCATGTAATTATGGTACCACTCCAGTTCAAATAGTGTGTTTCATTCTCACACATCCATTACCTGTCGCTATCTGCCATTACACTCACCACAAACCAAAGCTGATGTCCTTTCAAAAATTGAATAATACCAGCCCACAGCTGCAATCCGTGTATTTTAGAAAGGATAATACGCCTTGATTGTTGTGAGAACATAATAGATCTCACTCAAAAATCATGCAATGTTTTTGAAGCACTTAATATACTGCTGTCTTGCAACATGCAATTTATCTCATGTTTATTCAATTGAATTTGACAGTGCCCTAGAGCATCTTTCTATGACTGGGGCTAATCTATGCTTTGACTTGGGTGTAACGCTGTCAAGTTCAGACATTACTTTTAGCATAAAAACAAAAAACTACTGCGGATGCTGGAAATCCAAAACAAAAACAAAAACAGAATTACCTGGAAAAACTCAGCAGGTCTGGCAGCATCGGTGGAGAAGAGAAGAGTTGACGTTTCGAGTCCAATGACCCTTCAACAGAACAGGACAGAACAGAATACTTTTAGCATGTTCTTTCCCATCAATTTCTGCAGATTTCTTTCATTAATGTGCACTTGATGTCAAAACAGGAACAGGAGTAGGTCATTTAGCCTTTCGAGTCTGTTCCACTATTTGGTGAGATCATGGCTGATTTGTGACCTACCTCCATATTATGACGCACCAGTTTGTAAAGGCTGAGTTATTTAAAATCCCAGAGGGATACTTTAAACACTGTCATGACCTGTATTTTCAATTGGTATGTTTTGAGTTGCAGCTCTAAATTCAGGAATAAGACCGCCAGTTCTCGAGAGGTTTTTATATTAAACTAAATGAAACAGTTATTATTTTACAACTAATTAAACACATACACATGGCTACAAATTACTACTATCATAACTTAACAAATTCCCAAATTAACCTCCACTAAGGCAACAATAACCAATTGACTTAAACAGACACCAGGCAAAGCATTTTCACCTTATGAATTCAAAATGAGGTTCCTTTCAACTTTGTTCCTTTGCAGACAGTTGTAGGCTTACAGGCTTAGACCTCACAGGCTTCTACCCTGCACACACACACTCCTCTTCGGTTATACCTAGTCTTCCCTTTGAATGCAAATTCTCATTGTATCACCAGGCCCTTTGAACTCCAACTCTCCTAACAATAAAACCCCTTTCATAGTAGCAATTTTATTAGTAATATAAACATTGCTTGGTGTCTCCTAGCTAGGTACAAGATTTCACCCCCACTCTTGAATGCTCGCTTCAACAAAATGCAAATGTACCTCTACCTTACTGTTTACATTTCAAAACTGGAGTCAATGGGAATTGGGGGAAAACTCTCCGCTGGTTGGAGTCATACCTAGCACAAAGGAAGATGGTTGTGGTTGTTGGAGGTCAGTCATCTCAGATCCAGGACATCACTGCAGGAGTTCCTCAGGGTAGTGTCCTAGGCCCAACCATCTTCAGCTGCTTCATCGATGACCTTCCTTCCATCATAAGGTCAGAAGTGGGGATGTTCGCTGATGATTGCACAATGTTCAGCACCATTCGTGACTCCTCAGATACTGAAGCAGTCCATGCCCAAATGCAGCAAAACCTGAGCAATATCCAGGCTTGGGCTGACAAGTGGCAAGTAACATTTGCACCACACAAGTGTCAGGCAATGACCGTCTCCAACAAGAGAGAATCCAACTATTGTCCCTTGATGTCCAATGACATTACCATCATTGAATCCCCCACTGTCAACATCCTGGGGGTTGCCATTGACCAGAAACTGAACTGGACTAGCCATATAAATACTGTGGCTACAAGAGCACGTCACAGGCTAGGAATTGTGTGCCGAGTAACTCACCTCCCTGACTCCCCAAAGCCCGTCCACCATCCACAAGGCACATGTCAGGAGTGTGATGGAATACTCCCCACTCGCCTGGATGAGTGCAGCTCCCACAACATTGAAGAAGCTGGACACTGTGCAGGACAAAGCAGTCTGCTTGACTGGCACCACACCCACAAACATTCACTCCCTCCACAATTGACGCATAATAGCAGCAATGTGTACCATCTACAAGATGCACTGCAGGAATTCACCGAGGCTTCTTAGACAGCACCTTCCAAACCCATGATCACTACCATCTAGAAGGACAAGGGCAGCAAATAGATGGGAACACCACCACCTGGAGGTTCCTCTCCAAGTCACTCACCTTGGACATATATCACTGTTCCTTCACTGTCACTGGGTCAAAATCCTGGAACTCCCCTCTTAACAGCACTGTGGGTGTACCTACACCACATGGACTGCAGCGCTGAAACACTAACCTTTGGTTGCCGCCTTGGTTCTTCAGCGGATCTTTTGAGCTCTCTTCAATTACCAGACCCAGACAGAATCCACAACGGCCAACCTTGCAGGGTTTCAATCTTGCCTTCCGAGATTCTGTTCCCTTGGATTCCTGAATATACACCCAAGCACCAAATTACAGGCACAACTTGAGATCTACATACGAATTAGGAGCAGGAGTAGGCCACTCAGCCCCTCAAGCCTGCTTTGCCATTCAGTAAGGCCATGGTTGATTTGATTGTAACCTTCGCTCCATATACCTCCCTACCCTGATAACCTTTCACCCCCTTGTTTATCAAGAATCTATCTAGTTCTGCCTTAAAAATATTCAAAGACTCTGCTTCCACTGCCTTTTAAAGAAGAGCGTTCCAAAGACACTCGATCCTCTGAGAAAAAATTTCTTCTCATCTCTGTCTTAAATGGGTGACCCCTTATTTTTTTAAACCGTGACCCCTAGTTCTAGATTCTCCCGCAAGAGGAAACATCCTCTCCGCATCCACTCTGTCAAGAGCCCTCAGGATTTTAAGGGTTCAACTCATTCGCCTCTTACTCTTCTAAACTCCCCTGAAGAACCAAGGATACAATCCTAACTTGTCCAACCTTTCCTCATAAGACAACCCGTCCATTCCTCGTATCAGTCTAGTAAATCTTCTCTGAACTGTTTAATCCTTCCTTAAATAAGAAACCAATACTGTACACAGCATTCCTGATGTGATCTCACCGCTGCCCTGTATAACTGAAGCATCATCTCCCTACTTTTGTAATCAATTCCCTTCACTGTAAACGATAACATTCTATTAGCTTGCCTAATTACTTACTGTACCTGCATACTAGCCTTTTATGATTCATGCACTAGGATACCCGGATCCCTCTGAATCTAAGCTCTGCAACCTCTCACAATTTAGATAATATGCTTTTTTATTCTTCCTGCTAAAATGGACAATTTCACATTTGCCCACATTATACTCCATTTGCTAGATCTTTGCTCACTCACTTAACCTATCTATGTCACTTTGTAGCCTCCTTACGTCCTCTTCACATCTTAGTTTCCTACCCATCTTTGTGTCATCAGCAAATTTAGCAACCATACCTTCAATCCCTTCACCCAAGTGATGAATTGTAAAAAGTTGAGGCCCCAGCACTGATCCCTGTGGCACATGACTTGTTACATCCTGCCAATCAGAAAAAGACCCATTTAAGGTTACTCTCTGTTTCCTGTTAGCTAGCTAATCGTCTATCCATGCCCCCTACACCATGCGCATTAATTTTCCGCAATAACCTTTGATGCCACACCTTATCAAATGCCTTCTGGAAACCTAAGTACAGTACATCCACCGGTTTCCCTTTATCCACAACACATGCGACTCCTCCAGTAAATCGGTTCACAAAACCATGTTGACTCTGCCTGATTGCCTTGAATTTTTCTAAGTGCCCTGCTATAACATCTTTAATAATAACTTCTAACATTTCCACTATGACAGATGTTAAGCTAACTGGCCTGTCGTTTCCTGCTTTCTGTTTCCCTCCCTTTTTGAATAATGGAGTAACATTGACACTTTTTTCCTATCTAGTGGAACCTTCCCCGACCCAAGGAGTTTTGGAAAATTAAAATCAATGCATCAGCTATCTCACTAGCCACTTCTTTCAAGATCATAGGATGAAGTCCATTAGAACCGGGGATTTGTCAGCCCACGGCTCCAACAATTTGCTTCTGGTTGACCACGCCGAGCAGAACACTGCTGCTCCAAAGGGATACCTTTGCTCCAGTGGCCCACAGCACAGAGTCACCAACCTTCATTGCCTTCATCTTTTAGTCTATTCCCCACACCCCTTTTCTAGTTTGGAGCCTGTTTCTGTGCTCCTCCCTTCTCCCCTTAAAAGTTAATATCTAAACTTAATATTTTTTTAATTCATTCAAAGGATGTGTACACACTGCTGCCACTGTTCATCGGTAATGGAGGGAGTGAATGTTTGTGGATGGGATGCCGATCAATATTTGCTTCTGAATGAGGAATTTAAAAAAAATATTCATTCGCGGGATGTGGGCTTCGCTGGCTGGGTCGGCATTTCTTGCCCACCCCTAATTGCCCTTGAGAAGGTGGCGATGAGCTGCCTTCTTGAACCGCTGCAGTCCATGTGGTGTAGGTACACCCACAGTGCTGTTAGGAAGGGAGTTCCAGGATTTTGACCCAGTGGCAGTGAAGGAACGGCAATATATTTCCAAGTCAGGATGGTGAGTGACTTGGAGGGGAACTTCCAGGTGGTGGTGCTCCCATTTATCCACTGCCCTTGTCCTTCTAGATGGTATTGGTCATGGGTTTGGAAGGTGCTGTCGAAGGAGCCTTGGTGAATTCCTGCAGTGCATCTTGTAGATGGTACACACTGCTGCCACAGTGCATTGGTAATGGAATGAATTGGAGCCAAGGCAAGCTCAGTTCCAAATCTCTGACAGGTGTCTCCAGGAGTACTAGATTGTACTTGCTGTCTTGACCAACTGCTGAGCACCTGGATAAAAGTTTATTTCGTAATTGAGTGAGCCACTGACCCTGTGAAGAGAGGGGAAAAAGCGGGAAGCCCAGGGGTGCATACCCTTACTGGAAGACAGCCTGTACTTTTAAAAGTATTCCCTCCCTTTGTATACTTGAATAATCCAACTGTGTCCAGTCATGTTTGTTTTTTTTTTAAACTGAGGCTAGATTGCCCTTCCGTATGGTGGTACCCTGCCTTCTCTCTCTCTCCTCATTTAACACTTCCTCACCCTTCCGTGCACAATTATTTTTCCAGGTTTGTTCAGATGTCCTACCCACCCCGCCGCTGGCTGTCTCCTCCTTTGTCCCCCCCCCCCCCCCCGACTTAAATGAGGACCTCGGGATCCTGCTGCACTGCACTGTTCTCATCTGGCCTGAGTTGGAAGGTCGGGCGAGAAAGGTGTGACTGCATTTCAGGGCCAGTAACTAGGTGCCGAGTACCAATCTGACTGTGATTGCCACTGCACGGAAGATTTGGGCCATGGTGTTCCAAGGGTATCAGAGATTATTAATAAATACATAAGCAAAATACTGAATACTGCATGTGCTTTAAACCTGAAATTAAAACAAAAACTGCTAGAAATACTCACTAGGTCGGGCAACACCTGTTAAGAGAAATGTGTTAAATGTTTTGGTTGATGAACTTTCAGCAGAACTGGAAAAAGTCAAAGATGTCATAGTTTTTAATCAAGTACAGAGGCAGGAGAAGGTCTGAGGAGGAAAGAGCAAAAAGGAAGGTCTGTGATGAGGTGGAGAACTGGAGGAATTAAATGTTAAAAGGGAATATGGTACAAGACAGGGGAGGGTGGACCTGGTCAGCTGGTTGTTTGACCTCAGTTGGAGCCTGATCCTGCCCTAAAGTATATTATCTGCATGTTAGCACACTTTTCAGCAAGATGTTGATCAGCAGCCAGAGACCAAGATAAGTTTTCTTTCACGAGAACAAGGAAGCGGAATTGGGTGAATTATCCCTACTCTTCTGCCAGAACTGAAATCTGCTAACGGTACAAAAAAAACAACAGTTTTACAGAGGTTTATTGATTTGAATGGTTGATTGTAAAATAGTTAAGGTTTGTTGTTGAATTACACTCTGACAATTTCATAGATCAGTGGTTTTCAAATGTGTCTGGGTGGAGACTTCCTACCATTCCAAAATAACACCCTAGTAAAAAGTCACACAGTTTACCAAGCAATTTTCTCTTTTTTTCCTACGTTAGATGGTATTCCGACCACCGTTGGACATTTATGATGTAATCATTCACCTGAATCCCAGGCACATTCCAAGATATAGCGAAGCAGTTGACAGGCCGAAAGTAACGTACAACAGAGGGACATTAAGGGATGATGCGGCAGTCAAATTTTTAAAAATGCCAGTGGTGGACCATGATCCAGTACAGTGTTACCTTCGTGAACTGAGGGTGAGTATTTTGTGTTAATGGTGTACTGTATAGTAATTATCCTCCTTGATAACTGTTTCTTGGGGTTCAACTTGTCGTTAACCCTAAGGATCTAGAGCACCTCAATAAGTTTCCTTCCCAGAATTCTCTTTAGAGTAAGAAAACATAATTTAAATTTTCTAATATACAGTTTAAGCCACAACCATCAAGTAATCATTTGTACCTTTTATTTTACATATATATGTATGTATGATATATAAAATATCTGGCACATAGGGCCAGAGTTTTCCTGGAGTGGCAACTGCTCTTAGTCGGGAGCTGCACCTTCCTCACCCGACTTTCTGACTCGGGCCTGGCGAGAAATGTGTAGTCTAGCTACTCAGGACTCTCAGTTGAGCGCAGTAGAGTTGGGAGAAAGGAAGCTACACCCCCTTTTTTTTTTTTTACAGCACTAGCTGCCCTAAAGCAAAAGTCCAACTACTTTCAGAAGTCAGGGAGATTATAACTGTGTAAGGTAAGTGGGTAGGATGGTCAGGTAGTCAGTGGCAGGGGGTGGAGGGTGGTTGGGTGACGGTCCAGATGGTCAGTAGGGGGAGGTCAGGTAGTCACTAGGGGGGATTAGGTGGCTGTGGGGCCTAGGGAAGCTGGGGTGTGTTCAGGAGTGTTGGGAAGGTAGCTGGGGACTCCAGTGGACTGGGTCATGTCAGTACTATAGTTACCCATGGGTTAGAAGTAGTTTTAATTCTAACTTTTCCTGGGTAATTATTCCTGTAAGACAGTCGGAATCATCCGAAGTCTGTGATTTAAATCAGAGCATTGGCTGGTTCCCAGTGCGGGGTAATTGCCAGACGGAAGCTTGAGCTCCCTGGGCAATTCCCATGCAATCCTTACATGGAGACCTCCGGAGTGGGGTCCTCCACCACATCTTTGGTGTACCTCTCGGGCACAACGCCCTGGAGATTGGAAGTTATGGCCCACAGTGTATTTGTGATTTATATCTGCAGATAACATTGACGTTTTATACAAAAGCAAAGTATTGTGGATGCTGGAAATCTGAAATATAAATAGAAAATGCTGAAAATACTCAGCAGGCTAGGCAACATTTGTGTAATTTACAGCAGCAGTTTTTGGTTCTCCAGTACCATTGTTCCTGCTTATTTCCACTGCTGGGGAGTCTGCCCAGCAACTTCCTTGGTATCTGCAATCGGTGACCTCATTTTCTTCCTGGCCCTGACCTCTTGTCGGTATTTCTCTTCCACTCTGTTCCCTTTTCATTTTTGCTGCCCGACTGGTCTTCCACACTTTTTTTGTTCACCATTCCCATTTCAACGTTGGAAGTTCTTCAGTATTAACAGGAAGTATATTGATTTATTGCATTTGTCAACAGGGGTGAATTAAACTAAATGTGGAATTAGAATCTAGTTTAACAACTACATTAAAAGTGCCAAAGTAGGTCAGTGCCTAGCACACGAAAATAGGCACTGATTGTAAAAGCAACCATGGTACTCCAATCTCACAATGCTTCATGACCAACAATGTTATGCAAAATGTGTGAGAGGCTTGGGTCTTACATATAGCTCTAATAAGAATATTGGGAGATGTTATAGAAATAGCAACTTAAAATGCACATACTAACTTGGAGAACTTGGTTTTGATATGAGTGATTTGCTTTCTCATTCTATTAATTATACCCCATGTGCAAGCAGTGACATGTTCAAGAGGCTCCACTCACTAAGCCGCTTGCAGGCTTTTTGCCCAGGAGTAACCCAGCCAGCTTTAGTCACTGCTGGCAGCAATGTAACCAGCTTCTATTTTGTTTAACCTATTCATTCACGGGATGTGGGCTTTTCTGGCTGGGCCAGCATTTATTGCCCATCCCTAGTTGCCCTTGAGAAGGCGGTGGGGAGCTGCCTTCTTGAACCGCTGCAGTCCCTGTGGTGTAGGTACACCCACAATGCTGTTAAGGAGAGAGTTCCAGGATTTTGACCCAGCGACAGTAAAGGAATGGCGATATATTTCCAAGTCAGGATGGTGAGTGACTTGGATGGGAACTTCCAGGTGGTGGTGTTCCCATCTACCTGCTGCCCTTGCCCTTCTAGATGGTTATGTTGGTGGGTTTGGAAGGTACTGTCGAAGGAGCCTTGGTGAATTTCTGCAGTGCATCTTGTAGATAGTACACACTGCTGCTACTGTGCATTGGTGGTGGAGGGAATGAGTGTTTGTGGATGTGGTGCCAATCAAGCGGACTTCTTTGTCCTGGACGGTGTCAAGCTTCTTTAGTGTTGTGGGAGCTGCACTCATCCAGGCAAGTGGGAAGTTTTCCTTCATGCTCCTGACTTGTGCCTTGTAGCTGGTGGACAGGCTTTCGGGAGTCAGGAGGTGAGTTACTCGTCGCACAATTCCTAGCCTCTGACATGCTCATGTAGCCACAGTATTTACATGGCTAGTCCAGTTCAGTTTCGGGTTAATGGTAACCCCCAGGATGTTGATAGTGGGGGGGGGTTCAGTGATGCTAATGCCATTGAACGTCATGGGATGATGGTTAGATTCTCTCTTCTTGGAGATGGTCATTGCCTGGCACTTGTGTGGTACGAATGTTACTTGCCACTTTTCAGCCCAAGCCTAGATATTGTCCAAGTCTTGCTGCATTTGGACATGGACTACTTCAGTGTCTGAGGAGCTGCGAATGATGCTGAACATTGTGCAATCATCAGCGAACATCCCCACTTCTGACCTTATGGTGGAAGGAAGGTCATTAATGAAGCAGCTGAAGATGGTTGGGCAAGGACACTCCCCTGGGGAACTCCTGCAGTGATGTCCTGGGACTGAGATGACTGACCTCCAGCAGCCACAACTATCTTCCTTTGTGCTAGGTATGACTCCAACCAGTGGAGAGTTTTTCCCCTGATTCCCATTGACTCCAGTTTTGCTAGGGCTCCTTAATGCCACACTCTGTCAAATGCGGCCTTGATGTCAAGGGCAGTCACTCTCACCTCACCTTTTATAGATGAAGAACTTTTCTTCTCCTAAGATCTTGCTCTATAAGTATGTTGTTCTTTTGCTATGGTTGATGTAATCAGGACAAATTTGCCCTTGCATTCTACTTATGTCAACCAGTTCTGCCAAAAACATTAACCTTTCATTACTTTCATTACTTTATTTTTTCAGGACCTTGTGCACAAAATGGCTGTCATTTTTTTGTATAATAACATTCACTTTGTTTCAAAGTTTTTCACTGTGTGAACTCGGAGACGTAGTAAGCACTATATTATTGTGCTTTAGAGTCATATGACAAGCTATTGATTCAAGCTATTGAGGCTGGGGATTGTGCGTTTAAAACATCTCTATAACATAACCTAAAGCAAGATCCTAGGAGAAAAAAAGTTCTTCATCGATAAAATAAAAGCTACATTGTTACAATGCTGCCAACAGTAACTAAAGCTGGCTGGGTTACTCCTGGGCACTAACCCTGCAAGCAGCACAGTGAATTTTGAAACAGTATACATTAATGACTTGGATGAGGGAATTGAATGTACTATCACCAAGTTTGCTTGGGAAGACAAGTGGTGAGGATGACAGAGTCTGCCGAGGTATAGAGACAGGTTAAGTGAGTGGGCAAAAACTTTGTGGGAAAATGTGAGGTTATTCACTTGGAAGAATAGAGGAGCTGAATATTATTTAAATGGAGAAAGACTGCAGAAAGCTGCAGCACAGAGGGATTTGGGGGTCCTTGTGCATAAATCGCAAAAAGCTAGCATACAAGTTCAGCAGGTAATAGGGAAGGCAAATGGAATGTTGGCCTTTATTTCAAAGGGAATGGAGTATAAAAATAGGGAAGTCTTGCTAAAACTATACAAGGCTCCAGTTAGACCACACCTTTTTTTCTTACTGTGAGCGGTTTTGGTCCCCTTATCTAAGGAAGGATATACTGGCATTGGAGGCAGTCCAGAGAAGGTTCACTAGTTTGATCCTGGGTATGGAGGCATTTTCTTATGAGGAGAAGTCGAGTCGGTTGGGCCTGTACTCATTGGAGTTTAGAAGAATGAGAGGCGACCTTACTGAAATATATAAAATTCTTAGTGGGGGGCTTGACAAGGTAGGTGCTGAGAGGCTATTTTCCCCTTGTGGGAGAGTCTAGGATTAGAGGACATAATCTCAGAGTAAGGGGTCACCCATTTAAGACAGAGATGAGGAGGAATTTCTTCACTGAGGGTAGTGAATCTGTGGAATTCGTTAACGCAGAAAGCTATAGAGGCTGGGTTGTTAAGCATATTCAAAGCTGAGATAGACAGATTTTTAATCAGTAAGGGAATCGAGGGCTATGGGGAAAAGGCAAGAAGTGGAGTTGAGGATTATCAGATGAGCCATAATCTCATTGACTGGTGGAGCAGACCTGATGGGCCGAATGGCCTACTCCTGCTCCTACGTCTTAGGGTCATATGGTCATCTGATGTCTATCTGATCATGGGATTGGAGATCTTGTCTACTTTTACATTAAAAAGGAAAAAGAATGCTGTCTGTTCCAAAACTACATTATGTTTGGAGAGAGCATTTCAAGCTGTTTAACATAAGGGTGAAGTACCAGTCGGTTCAATTTTATTTATGGTTGAGATGGAAGAAATTTAAAGTAATATTTTGATATGATGCATATTGACTTGAGTGTGGTGATTCTTCTTTCTCTCCTCCCCTACCTATTCTGTGTATTTGTACCAATATATTAAACAGGCCTAAACGCTGATAGCAGTTTAGGTGCAGTGTCTAGTTCTTGGAGCATTTTAATGTCAACAGTTTGCTAAATAAATTTGCCCTTCTCAGTTACAGTACTTGTCCTGTAATTCTCTTTAGTTCAGACTTCGGATTTGGCCATTACTAGCCAAATATTGATTGTTTGAACATTTGTTTTGAGACAGTTCTTGATTAATTGCAGTGATCGTTTCTGTTGCAGAGTTCTTTTGGAGAGTTTGCACTATTTTTCTACGATACCCATGGCGGAAGTTTGATTGCTGTGCTTTGGAAACCTCAGGCTTTTACACCTCAGCCTTTTAAGGTAAGGCAGAACAATTTTGGAATTGTTGAACAAAATTGAAGAATGTAGTTGCATTGCTATTGGTACAGTTCAAATTCCATATTTATCAAATTTTAGTTCAGAACAAGATGGCGCCAAATCTTGTAAAGCTTTTTAGTATCAATGGTCATTTCTCATGAACCCATACATATTTCTTTATTATGACCTGTAGCTGGGTCAGGACATACCATTGGAGTTCTAATTTTAATTGGCAGGTAGGCCATCTGGTAGGCTAACTGTAATGTGAATTGGGAGTTTCTCAGAAAGTGAATAATACAGATAAGCTTTCTCTGAAACTGAAGATAAAATGAGCTTCATTATGTGGGAATAAAATCATCCCCCCAACCCTCCTTAGTTCCTGTTGAACATTAGTCTTTTTGCCAGGCCCCCCCAACTCCATATGCTTACTGATGTTTCACTGCTCAGGTACCCCTTCGCACTAATTGTGTTTATAGACCGCACCCTGCAATGAGTGTCCTTGCTATCTCTCCCTCTAACAGATAATTATCAACTGCACCCTCACTGATCATGTTCACTAAAAACACCCCATCCCAATGACTTTGTTAACTGGCTGTCTTCATGAGATTTTTGTAATAGAATCACAGAAGAGTTCATTAGAACCAGGGGTGGGGGAGACGGTGGTGTAGTGATAATATCACTGGACTAGTAATCCAGAGGTCCAGGCTAATGCTCTGGGGACATGGGTTCAAATTCCATATTAAATTCAATTAATAAAACCATGAAACCACCATCGATTGTTGTAAAATCCCATCTGGTTCACTAATGTCCTGTAGGGAAGGAAATTGCCATCCTTACCTGGTCTGGCCTACATGTGACTTCAGACCCACAGCAATGTGGTTGACTCTTAACAGCCTTCTGAATCGGCCTAGCAAGCTACTCAGTTCAAGGGCAATTAGGGATGGGCAAAAAATGCTGGCCTTGCCAGTGACAACGTCCCATGAAAGAATTTTTAAAAATTATGGCACAGAAGGAGGCCATTCGGTCCATCGAGTACCAGAACACCAGAAGCTCCTTCCGTTACTGAGTGGTAGTCCTATCCATCCTAATTGCCTACGGAGCAAGAATTTTTTTCACCTTCTCCAGTGTCTCTATATGTTTTAATATATGGAGGCCAAAACTGTTTATGGAACTCCAAGTGGGGTCTAACCAAGTGTCTTTACAGTGTTACAATTGAGAGGTTTTGGGACTGTGTCTTTAATTTAAGGTAAAATAAAAAGAGTCATGTTACCAGTTCTGAAATCTGTTTGACAGCAAGCCTGGATGGTTTGATTGTTAGAATTTAAAGAGGCCCGAAGTTGCAAGATGTTTACACTTGGAGACAATGGCAGCAGCCTGTGTGCTAATGGTAGACAGACTTGAGTGTTCAAAGTCCTAGATAAATGTTGAGACTGTCAGGTTACGAGTTGTGCTTTAAACTGTCCATTTGTTTCAAGATAAGAGAGTTGGGGTCTCAAGGGGATAGCTAATCATTTCTACCTGGATACAAGGCCCACGTGATTCATATTGCCTCGAGAGGAGAAGGGACTAAGATATCCCTGAAAACTCACAGACAAAGTAAGTTTGCCAGGATCCAAGAGAGGGAGAGCAGCTATCGGCAGCAAGTCGCTATGGTTCACTGCGCTGACATGCGGTGAGAGCTTGGACTCGGATTGAAAAGACTGAATTCATGGGGAGCTAAAACGAGGCTGGAAGATTCGTCTAGGTTGCAGCAGAGGAAGACCCACGGTGGGGTGGGAACCCTAAGTTCTAAGATTAGACGTTCCCAGGCTAAGAAAGGAAAAGAACCCTCGCGAGCAGGGATCAGTGCTGGGACCTTTGCTGTTTGTAGTATACATAAATGATTTGGAGGAAAATGTAACTGGGCTAATTAGTAAGTTTGCAGATGACACTAAGGCTGGAGGAGTTGCAGATAGTGAAGAGGATTGTCAAAGGATACAACGGGATATAGACCGGTTGGAGACTTGGGCGGAGAAATGGCAGATGGAGTTTAATCTGGACAAATGCAAGGTAATGCATTTTGGAAGGTCTAATACAGGTAGGAATTATGCAGTAAATGGCAGAACCCTTAAGTGCATCGACGGGCAGAGGGATCTGAGTGTTCAGGTCCACAGGTCACTGTAACTGGCAATGCAGGTGGATAAGGTAGTCAGGAAGGCATATGGCATGCTTGCCTTCATTGGCAGGGGTATTGAGTATAAAAGCTGGGAAGTCATGCTGCAGCTGTATAGAACCTTGGTTAGACCACACTTGGAATATTGTGTGCAATTCTGGTCGCCACATTACCAGAAGGATATGGAGGCACAGGAGAGGGTGCAGAGGAGGTTAACCAGGATGCTGCCTGGTCTGGAGGTTATTAGCTTGAGGGGCGACTTGATAGAAGTTTACAAAATTATGAGTGGCATGGACAGAGTAGATAGTCAGAAGCCTTTTCCCAGGGTGGAAGAGTCAATTACTAGGGGACATAGATTTAAGGTGAGAGGAGAAAACTTTAGAGGAGATGTGCGGGGCAAGTTTTTTATGCAGAGGGTAGTGAGTGTCTGGAATTCGCTGCCAGAGGAGGTGGTGGAAGCAGGTATGATAGTGGTGTTTAAGATGCAGCTTGACAAATACATGAATAGGATGGGAATAGAGAAATACGGACCACGGAAGTGCAAAATGTTGTAGTTTGACAGGCAATATGATTGGCGCAGGTTTGGAGGGCCGAAGGGCCTGTTCCTGTGCTGTACTTTTTCTTTCTTCTTTGTTCTTTGAGCTAAGATTCACCTTGGACTGGTTCTGAGAGAATTGTATGTCTCCTTAAGGGACAATGTAAAGTAAAACTGAAGTTTACTTTCGGTTATGTTAAAAGAAAAAGGAGACAGTTCTGTTTTATGGTTCAAAGTAAAGTTGCTGACCAAGATAGTGTTTAGTCAAGAGTGCTTTTAGTCTTTTATTGCAGTGAAAGTCGTAAGACGTCAAATCTTGTCCTGTCATCCTTTCAGCTGTTATCAAGAAGTTCAAATTTATTTTTAAAAGTTATCAGTCTCTATGGAGATCATAACAACAAGTTTAACATAACTATTTTTCTCTTCAATTCTTTCCCTCTAGAAATGAACTCAGTGCATTGTTTGTCTTTTTATTGCCTTGTTAACCAGCGTTGTTGCTTTGTGATTTGCCTTCTATTCTGTTATCCCAGTTAGACAGTTATTTTCTAAGGGGTATCTGATCATCTTCAAACCAAAATGTGCTCCCTCACTCTTGCCAGTATTGATGTTCATTTCGCAATTACACATCCATTTGCCAAGTTCATTATTGCTCCCTGTACCTTGTTATTGTCTTCTGTATTAACTGCAACCCCCCCAATTTGGGGTGATCCACAAATTTTGAAATTATGCTTCTGATTTCCGAGTCCAAATCATTTTGTGTAAGTGGTGAACAGGAGTGTCCACTGATCCTTGTGGAACAATACTTCAGTCAGTTGCTATTCTGAGTAACTATTTTTAACTTCTACTCTCTGTTTTCTGATTTTGAAGCAAGTCTTGATTCTGCTGCTTGCCCCCTGACTACACGTATTCTGAACGTAGTCATGAGTCCATTATTCTGCACCTTATCGAAAGCCTTTTGGAAATCCAAATTTGTTACATCTACCGCATTACTCTTATCTACCATTTCTCTTACTACTTCAATGAATTCACTAAGGTTGATGAAGCATGACCTTCCTTTTAGGAATTTGTGTTGACTGCTCTTTATTACATTTTCTGTTTCTAGATTATTTCTGTTACAATTGATTAAGGATCCCATTACCATCCCTACCATCAACAAGCTACTTATCTATTGTTCTGTCTTCCTTTTTAGATAGGAATCATATTTAATCAGGAAATGAACTGATGTGCCTTTGAAACATATCCTCTGTGATCCTGCTTTTTAATCTCTTACATACTGAATCAAGGAATACAGAACACACTGATTGATTAGGCACGGGCAAAAATCAATTTTGTCACACCTCCTTTGTGAAAACTGATGTCAAGATATCCTGATGCTCTGTTAAGATTTTACCCAATATATGCCCTTGCTCATTGATATTCTTTCTACTGTTTACATAGTTGTTCAATCATCTGGTTCCTCCTTGTTGGTTGCTATGGTTTATGCCTCCATTTGTTCTGTAATATTACTATTAGCTATTCTTAGTGTCTTTCGTCAGAATCCCAATCCTCACTTTTTTTTTGATTCCTTGGACCTTCTAGAGTATATTTGCTGAATTTGTATTTCACTTAAGTTGCTTATAAAACATTATGGCTTAGGTCTTGCTTCATTTTTTGTAAAAATAAAATGGAATGTACTTCCCCTTAACAACTTGTATTTATATAGCACCTTTAACATAATGAGGCACCCCAAGAAGCTTCAAGGAGCATTGTAAAGCAAAGTATGACATTGAGCTACATGAGTTATTAGGTCAGCTGATCAAAATAGGCCAAAGAGGTATTAAGCTTTTAAGGAGCATCTTGAAGGAGGAAAGCACAGTGGAGAGCTGTAGGGGCCTAGGCAACTGGAGGCCACCAATGGTGGAGCAATTATAACTAGAAATGCACAAGGGGCCAGAATTAGCAGATAGCTTGGAGTGTTGTGGGGCTGGAGGAGATTACAGAGATAGGGAGGGGGAGACCATGTAGTGATTTGAAAACAAGGATGAGAATTTTAAAATCAAGGTGTTCCTTAACCAGGAGCCAATGCTGGTTAACGAGCACAGGTTGATAGGTGAACAGGACTTGCTGTGAAGTCCTGGGCAGCAGAATTTTGGATGCCTTCAACTTTATGAAGGGGAGAATGCGGGATACCAGACAAAAGTGTGTTGGAATAGTCAAATCTAGAGGTAACAAAGGCATGAATGAGGGTTTCAGCAGCAGCTGAGCTAAGTTGAGCAGTGTTATGGAGGTGGAAATAGGCAGCCTTAGTGATGACAGGAATATGAGGTTGGAAGTTTATCTTGGGATCTAATGTGATACCAAGGTTGCAAACAGACTGGTTCAATGTCAGAATGTTGTCAGAGAGGGGTAGAGTGGGTAGCTAGGGAACAGAGTTTGGGGCAGGGACCAAAAACTATGGCTTCAGCCTTTCTAGTATTTAATTGGAGGAAATCTCTTAATCCAGTTCTGGATGTTAGATAAACAGCCTGGTAATTTAGCAATAGTGAAGGAAAAATACATTTTGTCAAAGCTTTTTGTCTTGCATTCATCAGGACAATCACAAGAATACCAATGCCAGTGGAAGCAACAACTTTATGCTATATGAGAAGGGAGTGCTGATCGGTTGGCAAGTGCACTCTGATTGGTAGAGGTGTGGCCATGGTGCATTCTTGATGGCAACACCTCTACCAATCAGAATCCACTTGCCAACCAATCGGCACTCTCTTCTCATACAGTATAAAGTTGTTGCTTCCCCTGGCATTGGTATTCTTGCAATTGACCTGATGAGTGCAAGATGAAAAGCTTCGACAAAATATCTTTTTTCAGCAATACTCAAGTTCTGTACTACCAAATGACTAACAGTGAAGGGGTCGAGAGAGATGGTGGTGAGGTAGAGCCGGGTGCTGTCAGCATATTTGTGAAAATCAACGTTGTGCCTTCAGATGTCATCAAGGGGTAGCATGTCGATGAGGAATAGGAGGGGACCAAGGATCGATCCTTGGGAGACACCAGAAGTAACTGTGCAGGAGCAGGAAAAGAAGCCATTGCACCCTCCTGCATAATGATATGATCTTGAGGGAGACCATTAACTTATAAAAAGAAATTTGAGCTCCCAGTTATTAATTAGAAGAATTATGGCACAAGGTTTCGCATTTTAAACAAAAATCTTTACTGTACAGGAGTTAAACAAAGCAATTACTACAAACTTCACACTGTATTTCATGAACACTTGTACTTACAAAAATCTCAACACTTCCTGTTCCATTACTCTTTCCACCCAAGAGTTCCCCTATACTTTGCAGGATCTTGGGGGTTCCTTCACTTCTCCTGAAATCAAACCAAAATGTGCCTCTGTTTTCAGGAATTCACTTTGATTCTCCTCAGTGTTCCTGCTATTCTGCGAGGTATCAAAGTTCTTGGGTTCTTTCACTAGCATCCAACTAGGCAACCCTCCAACTCTCCTTAAGCACCTCATGATGGTGGACACGCCAGCTTAAGCATGGGCATCAGTACTTTGCTCCGTGATTCCAAAATCAGAAAACCCCCTTGGTTTCTGATAGCCCTCTGCTGCTGACCTACAGCTCCCGGCAAATTCTCCTTCCCTGCTTCTCAAAGCTGCCCCTAGGCTCTAACTGATTACTCCTGAGAGGAAAAAACCTCTCTGCAATCTACCCACATGGCAACGTGGCACACCTGAGATGTCCCAGATAGAGATTCAAACTAATTATTTCCTATTCTCCAATGTTCCCTTTGTTCAGGTTAACCGCATGAATAATTTAAACCCCTTGTGAAGGCAACTGTAGACATCTCGTCTCCACCAAGATTCAGAAAGGGACCACCCATTGTTTAATCCTTTCCCACTTCCAACTCTGACCGTATCAAATGAACACAAGCCATCCTCTGAATTGCAATTAATTTATATCTGTTTACCAGCTCCTCACCAGGGGGCTTTCATTTATCTTGCACTTATAATGTTATCAGTTATAATGTTTTATAGAATCTAGTTTAAATGAAAACTTTTTTCTGTCAATTACAGACTTCCCACATAAATGCAAAAATGTTGGAAACAAAAGAAAATGGGCTTCAAATAATCCCCAATGTGGAGGCTATAATGGAAGACTTTGAAATTCTTGGCGCTGGTTTAGTGAAGTCAGTCAAAGCATTGACAGAGAAATGGAAGATCTAGGAACATGAATCCATTCCAGAATGGCACTCAGTCTAACCTTTGGGTCTGCTTGCTTGAAAAAATGAAAGTATAGTAAAATAAGTATTATAACTTGCCTTATTGAAAATAATAAATTTTTTATATATTCATCTATTGGATCCATAACAGTTCTTGTCTTGTGTTAAATGAATTAAGTTCTTCAGTGATATTGTGACTAATTATCCTCGTCTCCCACAGAATACCTGGCAAAACGTTGTCTTGTTATAAAATATTGCAGGTTTTTTTCATAAAATGCTGGGGATATACAGAAACTTGAAGAGCATGGTCACAATCTCATCTCAGTAAAATTGGTCACCAAGATTGCAACCGATATAGTTCAACTTCAGACAGTGACCAGAGAGATGACTACGGAATGGAATTTGTGGCAGGGGCTGAAGCAAGTGTCTTTGGTCTTTCCAATATTTAATTGGAGGAAATTTCTGCTCATCCTCTACTGGATGTTTGATGAGCATTGCGACAGTTTTCCGACTCGGCAGACCTACCTCAACGTAAAGGGTCCTTTCGCGTGCGATTTTCGCTCCTGGGTGAGACCTAGTTGGAGCCGCCGACCTCGGAAGCAGATCAGAGGCAGCCATGGAGATTGGTCCGTGTTGAGGCGTGCTGGTTAGATTGCCCACCTGGGTTCTCTGGAACTTTGTCCCAGTGGTTATAAAAGCTGTTAGGCCCTCTAGTCCTCACCCCTCATGCCTCCACTCACTCCCCATGCCACCTCCATTGCCACTCACTCAGTATCCACTATGGACAGACCACTGGAGCCATGTGGAGATGAAATTAAATTACACTTCTAATAACCTAATAGTGCTCTCACTCGTACACGCATGACAGTGAAAAAACTCTCAATCATGAAACCCGTTCAAAGATTTTAAATTCCCTCAGTCCTGTAAAGGTCGATGACTTTTAAAAAGAAATTCAAACTCCCAGTGAATGAAAGGATCACAAAACAAGGTTTCAAGTTTTAAGGCTTTTACTATAACAACTTCTTGAGTTCTCTGCCCAAAGGCTGGTCCAACCCACAGTGCCACCATCTCCACCAGGGGCAAGGCAAGGAGGTAGGTTCCGAATTCACCCCAGCCAGAATTGTTGGCATCAGTCGGATCCACACTGCTGTCCAGCCAACTGACCCCACACCCCTGCTCCCATCCCAGGAGTCTGGGTTGCTGTGGCAGCATACACTTTTCAGCTCTTTGTCAGTAGCCTTCTAAGTTGCGGCACTTCAAGTGCATTACAAAGCTATTTTTAAATGCGATTAGGGTATCTGCCTCTACCACCCTTTCAGAACCCCCACCGCCCTCTGATTTCCCCACTACTGTCATTTACACAGGCCTACCCTCACCAGTCAATACACGCGTTGGAATTTGTATAGCTCCTCCTTGTAAAAAGGGCCCTAATCTTTTTCTCATCTTGCAAGCTTGACCAGGAACTAGAGTGCATCAAAGCTATCCTGATTAGTTCATTGGTTGTTGTGTATCACGCAAACTCGCAAATGGGCTAGGGGCTGCCACTTTTGGACCTGTTAAGTGCCTGGTCTGCCTCAAATTATACTGCAAGACTAAGTATCTCAAAAATTGGAACAACTAATTAAGTAAACTGTTTCACGTAGCTACTATGCAGTGGCAACGAGAGTAGTATTTTCCACTAACAGAATGCTGTCGTCAGTCCAAAAAGATGCTCTGCCTTCCACACAATTGAGTAACGTCATGTATGAATTTCAGTGCCGGTGCAATGGCAAATACGTAGGCCATATGTTCCAGTGATTGGCTGATCGAATCAAACAACAATTTTATCCAGCTGTTCATAATAGACAGAGTGCAGACTGTACTTAACCATCTGTGTGTGCAAAACCTAAAACAAAGCGTCTACTGTTAGATGAGATTCCACCATTGGGCAGCACTTGCTGAACAATCCTAAGTGTGTTAATAGCTACACTAACAACCAATTTAAGATAATCAGTCAAGTTTGTAAAGTAGCTCATTCACGCTTGTTAGAAGTGACATACATTCATACGCAGGTACCTGTTCTCTGCAAACAAAAGGAATATATCTTGCGCCTTTTTTGAATTACCCAGAAGCATGGGGAGCCTATAGTTCTTTGGTTGAGGCATTGCCATGGAGAAAGCAATCAGTGTCAACTTGCCAACCAATCAGCACGCTTTTCTCCTGTGGAATAAATTATTGTGGTCATTTGAAATTTGAAATGATATTTCTTCAACTCCCCTTGAATCCTTCTACCAGTTATTATAAATCTATGCCATCTGGTTATTGACCTCCCCACTAGGGGAAATAGGTCTTACTATCCACTCTATCTAGGCCCCTTATAATTTTATACCTCTCAATCAAATCTCCCCGCCACTCCTCTGTTCCTTCTTTCTTTGGCTCAGTTTTTTTGTATTACACCTCTATGAAGTGCCTTGGGACATTTTTCTATGTTAAAGATGTTTTTTAAATACATGCTATGATAAGCTACCTTTTATAATCAGGGTGTGATGCAGTATGGCTGAAATCTTAGTTAAAATAAATTTGCAGAAATAAATAAATCTGAACTCGAGATGTACTTCAGTAAATATTTTATAAATGACGAAAGTAGAACAAATGTCTTCAAGGCCATTGGGGAAGACAGTTCTATTACAAAAGAGCGCAAGCCCAGTTGGAGCAGAGCTTAGAGAAGGCTGAGCTCTGTAAAGGTAAGTGGATTTAAACATGATAATATATATACACACACAAGTCCTTGGTATCAACAGAAATCACTCCAGTTCAGTGCCCAGGATTTTTTTAAATGTCCCATTTTCCTTTAAGCTTCAAACTCTTGATAATGCTTCCGCAAACAGATTTTCTCTTCCAGCAATATGTATAATATGTAGATTAAATGGTTGTAATAATAGACTCCATCTGAAAAGCCTTGTACTTTGTCTTAATATTTGTCCAAAAACTTCAAAGGATTATGGTCTGTATAGATAATTGTTTCTGATGAATTATTTGCAACATAAATTTCAATATGCTGCAATGCCAACACCAATCTCAAAGTCTCTGTCGATTGTTGAATATCTTTTCTGTTGTACATTCAGCTTCTGAGAAAAACACCCTATCAGTTTTTCAATTCCAGTGTCATCTTGTAACAATACAGCCCCAATGCCTATATCGTTTGCATCAATGGCCAACTTGAATTGCTTGTCATTATTGGGTACTGCCAAAACTGGTGTCGTAGTTAATACAGTTTTCAAACTATTAAATGTCTTCTGACACTCCAGTGTCCATTGAAACTTCTTGTTCTTTTTTAATAGTTCAGTCAGTAAAGCAACCACTTGGCTAAAATTTGGTACAAATTTCCGGTAAAACCCACTCATGCCCAGAAATCTCAAAACTTCTCGTTTTGTTCTAAGCACTAGGAAATCCATGATAGCCTTGATTTTCACATCTCTCAGAGCCATCTTACCATGTCCAATGGTATGGTCTAGATACGTAACTTGCACTTTTGCAAATTCACTTTTAGCCAAGTTCATCACCAAATTAGTTTCTTGTAGTCGAGTAAATCATTCTTCCAGATGCTGTAAATGTTCCTCCCACATCTGACTGAAAATTATTATATCATCAATATAAACCGCACAATTGCAATTACCCACAATTACTATGTCAGTGTTTGAAATGTTGCAGGTGCATTCTTCATACCAAATGGCATGACTTTTAACTGATATAGCCCACTTGGTGTTACAAAAGCTGATATCTCCTTTGCTCTCTCCTACAACGGCACCTGCCAATATCCTTTTAGCAAGTTAATCTTTGTGGTAAATTTCGATTGTCCCACTTTCTCAATGCAATCTTCCAACTGTGGTATGGGATATGAATCTGTTTTTGTCACTGCATTCACCTTTTGATAGTCCACACACAGGCTTTGTGTTCCATCCGGCTTCGGTACCAGTACAATAGGCAAACTCCAATTACTGCAACTAGACTCAATGATATCATTTTGAAGCATGAAATCAATTTCTTTTTGTATTTGTGGTAACTTTGCCGGATTTATTCTATAAGGATGTTGCCTTATTGAAGATATTTCTATAAATACATAATATAAAGCTAAAATTTGTCCTTCCCAGCTTATTTCCACAAATAGATTTGTGACTGCAATAGCATATCCAAATCACTTTGACATTTGCTTGGAAGGTAACTCAATATTTCATTTAAATTTTCAAGCACCCCCTCATTATCCAATTTGATTAGAAGAAAATCAATTTGAGTCCTGCACTTCTACCTCTTTCTCATCATCCACCATCACTAATACTCCTTTTTGTTCCTCTCCCCTGCCAAAGTACTTTTTAAGCATATTTACATGACACACCCTCTGTTTCTTTCTTCTATCTGGATTATTTATTAATTTACTTTGCTCAACTTCTTTTCAATGCTGTAAGGGCCACTAAATCTTGCATTTAATGAATCACTTAATACTGGTAACAAAACTAGCACTTTCTCTTCAGAAACAAAACTGCGAGTTTTAGCTTTCTTATCTGCTTTCACTTTCATCACTCGCTGTGATATCTTTAAATGTTTCCTAGCCAACTCACACGCGCTATTCAATCTTTCCCTGAAATTTGATACATGATCCAGGAGTAGTTTCTGAATTTTGACCCACCAATTTCGCATGAATCAATTTCAGTGGTCCCCTTACCTCATGACCATAAAATAGTTCAAAAGGCTAAAACCAGCCAATGCATTAGGAGCATCTCTAATAGCAAATAACAAAAATTGAATTCCTGTATCCCAATCCTGTGCATAATCCTGACAGTACGCTCTTTTCATAGTTTTAAAAGTTTGATGCCATCTTTCCAAAGCTCCTTGTGACTCTGGATGATAAGCTGTTGACTTGAACTGTTTTATCCCCAAACTGTTCATTACTTCCTTAAACAGCTGTGACATGAAATTTGACCCCTTATCTAATTGTATTTTCTTAGGTAAACCATATCTTGCAAAAAAAATTTAACTTCTCCACAATCATCTTAGTTGTATTATTTCTTAAAGGTATCACTTCAGGAAACCTGGTAGACACAACCATTAGTGTCAGTAAATACTGATTTCCACTTTTAGTCTCGGGGAGGGGTGCTACACAATCAATCATGACCCTGGTAAAAGGTTCTTCAAATGCACAGAGATGATGGATGAGCGGGATGGTGTGAATTAGGTCATGGGCAAGAGTTTTGGATCACTTCTAGTTTATGGAGGGTTGAATGTGGGATTCCTGCCAGGAGTGCACTGCAAGTTCAGGGTGAGGGCCTGGGGAAACTTTAGAAGAGATTTTGCCTTTTGGGTTAGGGAAAGGAAAGGAAAGTGATAGAGGCAGCTGATCGGATAGTCTCAATCTTGATGGCAAACAATGGCATGTGGGAAAAGCTTAAAAAACACAGCCATTTATAACTTTCGTAAACTGATGTTACTGCAACCCTATAAAAGTGTCAATCAACCAGACCCTTTAGAGTATCAGTAGCGGAAGGTACAGACACTCGACACCTTATCTTGTGTAAATAAACATTGAGTCATTGACAAAATAGATCTAAGATAAAAAGCTGTCAATCAAGCAATGTTTTCCCTTGTGCATACCTGTTTCGGCCGACTGATGAACATCTGGGCTATTAGCCAAATGTCACTATGCATTCTTGGCTAACAGCCAGCTCTGAGGGGCCATGAGCCTCGAATCCTTGAAAAGCTGGCCCGACTCCATGAAAATTGCAGGGGGCTGGAGCTGCCTATTGCCACAATGGAGCTAACCAGGTTGGGATTGCAGGGAGCAGGCTCGCTGCCTGCACCCTTCTCCTGTGCTAGCAAAAATTGGGGGTGCAGGGAATGGGCATGGGAATCCAGGAATCTGGTCCCATCTGCCTTTTTTTGAAGGAGACTCGCAAAAATCTAGCTCAACATATCTTTATGTGGCTTGTTGTTATAAGGCTCTGGTGAAATACTTGGACATTTTATGTTAAAATAATGCCATAAGTTGTATGCTCACCCATGTCCATGCTGGTGCTTATGCTCCACATGAGCTTCCTCCCACTTTTCTCCATCTAACCCCATTAACATAGCTTTCTATTCCTTTCTTGCATATGTATTTATTTAACTTCTCCTTAAATGCACCTATGGGGCTACTCACCTCAATTACTACTTCTGGCAGCTCGTTACATATTCCAACCACTGTTTGGATAGAGAAGTTTCTCCTGAAATTCTTCCTAGATTTATGAGTGATTATCTTATTTTTATGGCCCTCAGTTCTGGCCCACAAGTGGAAAAATCTTCTCCACGTCTGCCCCTTCAAATTATTTTATAATCTCACAGATGTTGATCAGGCCAACCCTCAGACTTGTCTTTTCCAAAGAAAAGAGCCCAGCCTGTTCAATCTTTCTTGATAGATGTAACTTCTCAGCTAATGTCCCTAATAAGCTATGTGCATGCGCAGTCACATAGAAAGTAGCATGCAGGCATTGATTGTTCTGTGATAAATAGTGCGTGCTGCTCATGCAAAAAAACTTTAAAAGGACGGCACATTGGAAAAAACTGGTCACACACAACTAAATTTTAAAGGGAACATTGCTCTCAGCTATGGTATCATTCTGTTAACTAATTTTGCACCTTCTCCAGTGCCTACATATCACATTAGCTTAGTTTAGCTTTTCTGTTCTTCAATTCTATCTCTTTTGCTTTCTTTTAAGGCCTTATCAAGCTATGTTGCTACTTTTAGTGGCTGGTTTATCTGAATCTCCTGATCCCTCATCCCCATTTAAACAGTTATGTTCCAAGGAGTAAGTGGCCTCCCTATTTCTACCAAATTGTACCTTTAATTATAATAAACTAAGGCCCCATTTGTCTGGTTAGGTGGTTATAAAAGATCCCATAGCAATGTTCCAAGAAAGTGAGTTGTCCTGCCCAACATTTCGCTCCCAATTAAAAAAAAAAACGTTTGTGGGACCTTATTATGTAGAAATATGGCTACTGTGTTTACCTACAAAATAATAGGGCAGAATTTTATAAGTCAGCCAACGGGGGCGGGGCCCACTAGCCGACGCATAAAATGACACGCGGTGACAACGGGGGGAACCTCTGACAGCACCGTGCCTGATTTAAATTTTCATGAAGGCGGGAGCGCGGTGAAATCAGCTTGAATTCAATTGAGGCCATTGACAGGGTCAATTAAGTAATTAAAGGACGTGTCCGTCCAACCTGGCGGGAACTAGAAAAAACATGAAACCTCATCCACGGGCAGGATGAGGTTTCATGTAGGCTTTAAAAAATTTTAATAAAGATTTTGTACAAATTATGGATATGTCCCAACTCATGAGGGGACATGTAAGGGAAATTGTATTTTTC
The DNA here is from genome assembly GCF_964194155.1 of Cetorhinus maximus. Lineage (NCBI taxonomy): Eukaryota > Metazoa > Chordata > Chondrichthyes > Lamniformes > Cetorhinidae > Cetorhinus > Cetorhinus maximus. Next base: position 190,909,152 of record NC_135879.1, read on the forward strand.
TATTTTTAGCTTTTTTACATGTACAGCCGATCTCCCTGAGGCAGCACTTAGCCTCAGGGAGATGAGTGCGCCCTTTCGTGCGCCCTTTCGTGCGCACGTGCGAAAGGGCACACTCTCGATTTTGGGATTCCCCCACCCCCCCGCCCACACAGGGAGCGCATAGTGCTTCTGTGCAGGTGTCACGCTGGGCGGGCCTTAATTGGCCTGCCCATGTAAAATGGCGCCGCGCCTCCGATCGGGGAGGCGCTGATCGGAAGCGCGCCCGCCCATCAATTTCACCCCCAACGGGGGGAAAATTCAGCCCATAGTGTCTGCAGTTGAGAAGTAATGTAGTGGCTGTGAATTGTTTCAGAATGTCGAAAACATCATATATGCAAGTTTGCTCTTTCTTTGATGAACTGTTTTGTGAAAGACGAGAGGTGGTCTGGAGTGTAGACAGTGAATTTATGTTTAAGCTGTTTGTAGATACACAAGCTTAAATTTCTAAATAGCAATGTTTCATTTTTAAGCTTGAACCAATGTACTTTAAAATTATGTGTAAACTCTAATGTCTTAAAGCAAGTCAACTTAGTTAACCTAGCCTGTTTATTCCTGTAGGCGAGAACATTATGTTGAAGTCTAAACCCATGCACCGGAGTCATTACCAACATTGTAATTCCACTCCCCCTCAATGTTTTCCTTCTATTTATTTAATGACTAACCAAGGCCCATAGACTAACATTAGAATGCTTTCAACTTACGTTGAATGTTCGTAACCTCACCTGCTCAAGCAGCAGAAGAAAATGTCCAGTGGTGTTTCTGACCGCGGGGCTGATGTCGGTGTGAAAAATGCTAACAAGAACTGAATTTCCTTATGCTTTGTACAGTGGTTTAGTTTTTTTAATGGTTGCATGGGGATGGGACTCAGTTCTTATTAGCATTATTCACAGACTGATATTAGCCCTCTGGCAAGGAAAATCACTACAAAATCCTTTACCCTGTGCAAAGAATGTTAATAGAGATGGCTGCTAAATTATGTTGTACACCAAATGGCGTGTTTTATTTTATACTGTATAGCCCTGGCAATGCATCCTAATTTTTTTTTGTTTTGTCTATCGCTTCATGGTTCTGGGCATGAACCTTAAGGGAAGCAAAGGATTTTTGACCTTTTCAACAAACTTAAGGGAGCAGGTTTTGACTTCGTGAACAGGCAGCTTTTTTTAATATCTCTGCATTGACTTCAATGGAAAATAAAAATAAAACAGGCTGTCAACTCACCAACTATTTTACAGTATTCCACAAGAGTTGTAAGTAGGATACAAGTACATTTTAGTGTTGATCCTGGCCATGTTTGGCACTATCTTTATCTAAGTTAAATGCCATTTACCGAACAAGGGTTCAGTCCTGCATCACATTAGGAGCTGCTTAGAGCAATTAATTTTCACTGACCACACACACATTTTTGCATCATCTATAAATTTGTGGACCGTTCCCCCAACCCCCATGTCCAGTTCATTAATGTAGATTGTGAAAATCGACCACCCTAACTCTGATCACTGTGGGACACCTCTGGTAACCAGTCTTCAGTCAGATCTGCAACCGTAGATACCAAGTGCATGCAACCAATTAACACACTTAATCTAGTGTACTAACTTATTACTAATTCCACAAGTTTATATCTTGAAAAGTTCTATTGTGAGGTATGTTATGGAAAGCTATTTGAGATTCTAAATATACAGGGCGGAATCATCCCAGATTTGCATAAGTGCACTAGCGGGCGGGTAAAACGATGTTTTACACCCCCCCCGGCCGCAATGGCAGGTTTTCATGCCGTAGCGTCCAAAACCCACAAAATTATTTATGCATTCGGGAAACACGCCATTTCCATGCATGTGGGCTCTCATTTGCCTGCCATGCCATCACGTTGCCACTTCATCACGCCAGGTGCCATATTTAAAGTGCAGCCATGCTCAGTGCTTCCAGCCCAGGATTGCAGCAAAGAAGGCATGGTCCTGAAAGGCAAGAAGACTGAAGCCCCCCGAGCGCCCTTTGGACGCCGTGGAGTCCTGCTCTACCTCTGCCCTGGCCACTTTACCACTCCGGCTTGGTAGGTGATGGCAGTGGTGATCAGTGCCACTGCTGCACAGAAGATAGAGGGATTATAAGAGATGTCCTCTATGATGAATTGGGCAGAGAAGAAGTATTAGAGACACTCAACAGGGCTTCTGGAAATAAGGTTGTATCTTATTATGCTGATGGATGAGGGTAGCCCTACAGACACCGTGGACGGGATTTTCCCTGCCCGCTGGCGTCGGGCGTGTTCAGTGACACAAGTGGACAATATGGCGCGATCAGTTTCACAACGGTGTGAAACCAGTTTGCGATCGTCCGGTCAGCCTGCCAATGGCGGGTCGCGTTCCCCGCCATCGGACATTGGGAACCTCATTGTAATACATCAGCATATTAGGGCTGCCTGCTGGACTCATCCGCCCACATCAGTGGGAAAACACGCCGACGTGTTTCACAACAGCACATAAGTGACGTGCACCTAGCGAGCTGCGCTTCTCTCGGGACTTCAAGGTTTGTTTGCCTACCTTGCTTCAGTCAGCACTCGCAGTCATCAGGACCAGGCTTCACCGACAGCACCACATCACTTTTTGAGTGGCTTGCGTGCAGACCTCTAACTAGCGGATCAACCATACGTGGGTGGATTTTCAATGGCTGCAGGGCAAGGACTTGCTTGGTGAGGTGTTTGAAAGAGTAACTATAGAAAAACAGCAGGCTGCAGGAGTGGTGCTCTGAGTCTGCCTCTTGGTTCCTGCACATCTGTAAAGGTGACAACAATATGCTTTTTCAGACCATTAATGCAAGTAGAGGCTCCTTTTCCCAAAGGAAAGTGGGACAGTAGACACTGAATCTTAGAAATTTATGGCACAGAAAGAATCCATTTGGCCTGTGTGTCTGCTGGCCAAAAAAGAACTATCTTGCCTCACCCCACTTTCCAGCTCCTGGACCATAGCCTTGTAGGTTTCAGTACTTCAAGTGCATATCCAAGTATTGTTTAAAATGTGATGAGGGTTTCTGCCTCTACCACTCTTTCAAACAGTGGGTACCAGAGCCCCATCATGCTCTGAGTGAAAACATTTCCTTCAATCTTTCTACCAATTACTTTAAACCTATGCCCCTGGTTATTGGTTTCTCTGGGAAAGGGAAATATGTCCTTCCTATGTACGCTATCTAGGCCCCTCATAATTTTATACGGCTCAATTAAAACTCCCTTCAACCTCCACAGTCACATAGAAAATAACCTCAGCCTATCTAATCTTTCCTCATCGATAACATTTTCTGGCCCTGGCAACATCCCTGTAAATCCCTTCTAGTTGGCCACATCCTGTCCGCAATATGGTGACCAGAACTATGTGTTGCACTATGCCTTTAGTGATGTCGTGCTGATATCCCTTAGATGGGAAATGTGTCAAGTAGTCCAGTCTTAGTTTTACTTTTGAGCAGAGCGCGCACACACAGGTATAAAGCTTGAAGGCATCAGGGCTATGTCTAACTGTTCTCAAGTACCTCAACTTAATAAATGAACCCACAACGTGTTTACCCAATCCCTTATGAGTGATTAGTACCTTGTGTATCATATCATTATAATAGCACCACATGGTGATCAACGGTGGTAAGACAGGTAGCAGCAAGATTAGTACGATGTGGTGAACAGCCTTAGATCATGCTACGTGGCATGAGATGACCCTTGACGTTTTGGTCAGACTGCAACAAATTTGCAGTGCTGGAAAGAGTTGAAAACGCAGTCTGGTGACTGCGAAGAAAAGCTTTGGAGGCACAATGCTGAGCTAGTGCTCAAGTAAAGAGCTGGTAAGTGCATAGATCCCTTGTGATGAGATTGCAGTGCATAGCCTGTCGGTTCCAGGAGTGAGAGAGCACGTTGAGAGGACCAGCACCGGGTTAGCTCAATCGGGAAAGGTGAGCGACCAAGGTGTGGGTGGGATCAATAGTGAGCAAGGGAGAATCAAACAAAAAAAACCATCATAAAAATCATCATCAGCGCATGCAGAGAAAAAGGTTAATGCTGTGATTTTTCAAATGCAGAGCTCGCAGGCTGAATTGTTGATTTGGTGACCACATCCACTCCCATGGAAAAATCTTCTAGATAAGCCTAAAACGTATAGCATCAAAGAGCTACTGAAGGATGGATGTAATTACGAAGTGATCCTTATAGATCAACAAAATTTACAGGTCCTAAGTATAACCCCAACTATTGACGCACTCACTAAACACCCAAACCTACCAAGATGTGTGCAAGTTATGGTCTTCTGCATGCACCAAGGAAATGACCAGCTTTTCATCAAATCTGTAAGGCATGAGAGAGAAATGGCTATTGGCTGTGGCAGTGTTTTAATTTAAACTCCCTTTCCTTTTTTCTATCCTTTTATTCGAATACTCTCTCCTCCATCCATTGCTGCCTCTCTCTATCTCCTTTTCCCTTTCCTGCCTCTCTCTCTCTCTTCCTCTCTCTTTCCCGCTCCCCAAATTCCAGTTCCAATTTCCCCTGCTCCAGTCTTAATTTCTCTGCACTAATTTACCTGTTTCAGTGTCCTCAATTTCCACCTCTAGATGTTTCACCAACCATTTTAAGATTTCCGTTTTTCTGGCCTTCGGGTAGAACTCCGCCTCTAAGTGGCTAGCTACTCCTCTGAGTTGTTTCAAGGACAGTACCTTTAACTTCTCACCACTATTCTCATCCTGTTCTATGAAAGCATTGACAATGAATGCGGATATTTTAGCACTTTAGTATTATAGACTCAAGAAAGCCTTTTGCAGGTTTTAAGTAGCTTTTGAAGAAACAGTTTACTTTCCCCCTCTGTAGGGAAAATCTTGGACGCAAGCCCTCAATTTGGTTAAGACCAGGTGAAAAGGGGTGAACTGGCTCTCCTCTATTCAACCTCCTTGGTTGGTCACAACAAAGGTTTAAGTTCCTTTTTCACGAGGATATGTCTTTTCCAAGTCAGAATGTATTTAACTATTGAACCCGTGAGCAATAAGGAGCCAATCAATCAAGGTTTTCTCAAGTCAAAGAAAGGGCAAATTTATTAACTAGAAAAGCTGAGAAAAATAACAAAAACACAATGTCAAGCTTTCAGATCTCATGCAGTCATTTGGGCCCAAACACACGCACACGCACACACGCATCAGAAATAAGAGGAGATAGAGTCCAATAAAAAAGGTGAACAAATATACAGTTAAGTTTCCTTCGATTATCCTTGAGGCATAGATTTTAAAAGCTGTGGTTAATTTGCGTTTGCTGGTTTCTTGAATGCGGTCAGATGTAGAGGATGTTGCAATTATTATAAGATCTCAGTTCGCTGGTAGGTTCCTAGTAGAGTTGTCTTCTCAAACCAGGCATTGGCATTGCTGAATCCCCCATTATCAACATCCTGGGGATCACCAGAAACTGAACTGGACTAGCCATATAAATACAGTGGCTACAAGAGCAGGTCAAAGGCTAGGAATCCTGCAGCATGTTACTCACCTCCTGACTCCCCAAAGCCTGTCCACCATCTGTGAGGCACAAGTCAGGAGTGTGATGGAATACCCTCCAATTGCTTGGATGAGTGCAGCTCCAACAATACTCAAGGAGTTTGACACCATCCAGGACAAAGCAGCCCGCTTGATTGGACCCCATCCACAAACTTTCACTCCCTCCACCACTGACACACAGTAGCAGCAGTGTGTACCATCTACAAGATGTACTACAGGAACTCACCAAGGCTCCTTACACAGCATCTTCCAAACCCACGACCATCACCATCTAGAAGGGAAAGGACAGCAGAAAGATGGGAACACCACCACCTGGAAGTTCCCTTCCAAGTCACTCACCCATCCTGACTTGGGAATATATCGCCGTTCCTTCACTGTTGCTGGGTCAAAATCCTGGAACTCCTCCCTAACAGCACTGTGGGTGTATCTACACCACATAGACTGCAGTGGTTCAAGAAGGCAGCTCACCACCACCTTCTCAAGGTCAATTAGGGATTGGCAATAATGCTGGCCTAGCCAGCGATGCCCACATCCCATGAATAAACACAAAATAAATTTATTGGTAAACCATTTCAGGTTGTGTGAGAGAAGTGGATTATTGATCTCACTATTCCTTCTCCTCATTATCCTAGGCGAAAGCCTAGCTGAACGAATGATTTGCACAATGAAATCACTAATTCTGAAATGTCGACAGATCATGCAAGATCTATACATTGCAGTGTTACAAGTCAGAGTGACGCCTTTAAGTTCAACTATTCCATCACTAGCTTAGCTCATTTTTGGCAGACCAGTGTGGACCAATTTACTTACTGTTACCCATTCTACTCTCTCAGAAACTAGAGAGCAACTTTTAAAACTACAAGAGAAGATTGTCAATGTGCATGGTAAAAACGGAGGTACAGAATTGGCAAGTTTACAGTTGGGGCAACAAGTTCGTATCCAGGATCCTACAGGATGTGTACGTGGCAACCATCCGAGATGCCGAGGATTTGTTCAGAACCAGGGTCCTATGAAGTTATAACACACAAGTGCAACTGTGAATATAAGAAATAGGAGCAGGAGTAGGCCATTCAGCCCTTCAAGCCTGCCCCACCATTCAATAAGATCATGGCCGGCCTGCCCCAGGCCTCAACTCCTCTATTGTGCCAGCTCCTCATAGCCCTCAACTCCCTGATATTTCAAAAATATACCTACCTCCTCTTCAAATACTTTCAGTGATCTAGCCTCCCCAAATCTCTGAGGTCAAGAATTCCAGACATTCACTGCCCTCTGAGAGAAGAAATTCCTTCACATCTCAGTTTTAAATGAGTGTCCCCTTATTCTGTAACTATGTTCCCTAATTTGAGATTCCCCTACTAGTGGTAACATCTTCTCAACATCGACCCTGTCAAGCCCCCTCAGAATCTTGTACGTTTCAATAAGATCACCCCACATTCTTCTATGCTCTGATGAATAAAGGCTTAACCTGTTTAGCCATTCTTGATAAGTCCACCCCTTCATCCCAGGAACCAGCTGAGTGAATCTCTTTTGAACTGCCTCCAATGCCAGTATATCCTCTCTTAAATACGGGGAGAAAAACTGTACACAGTACTCCAAGTGTGGCCTCACCAACACCCTGTACGGTTGCAACAATACTTCCCTATTTTTAAACTCCAAACACCTAGCAAAACAGGCCAAAATTCCATTTGCCATCTTAATTGCTTGCTGCATCTGCATGTTAACTTTTTGTGTTTCATGCACAAGAACACCCAGATCCCTCTGTGCTGCACTTTTTTTGGAGCCTCTTTCCATTTAAATAATAGTCTGCCTTTTGATTTTTCCTACCAAAGTGCATGACCTCACACTTTCCTATATTAAACTACATCTGCCAAGTTTTTGCCCATTCACTCAACCTGTCCATAACCCCTTGCAGATTCCTTATGCCCTCATCACAACATGCCCTCCCACCTATTTTTGTATCATCAGCGAATTTGGATACATTACACTCTGCTCCCTCCTCCAAGTCATTAATATAGATAGTAAATAATTGAGGCCCAAGGACTGATCCTTGTGGCACTCCACTAGTTACTTCTTTACAACTTGGAAAAGACCCATTAATCCCGACTCTTTGTCTTCTTTGTGTCAACCAACCTTCAATCCATGCTAATACACTACCCCAATACCATGAACTCTTATCTTGTGCAATAACCTTTTATGTGGTGCCATATCGAATGCCTTCTGGAAATCCAAATACACGACATCTATCGGTTCCTCTTTATCAGCTCTGCTTGTTATATCCTCAAAGAACTCTAGTAAATTTGTCAAACATGATTTCCCTTTCACAAAACCATGTTGACTCTGTTTGATTGCATTAAGCTTTTCTAAATGTCCTGCAATTTCTTCCTTAACTCTAGCATTAAGACGCTAGCATTTTCCCAATGACAGATGTTAGACTGACTGGCCTATAGTTTCCTGCTTTTTGTCTCCCTCCCTTCTTGAACAGGGGTGTCACATTAACGGTTTTCCTATCTGCTGGGACCCTCCTGGAATCCAATGAGTTTTGGAATATTTCGACCAATGCCTTCACTATCCCTTGGATGTAGGCCATCAGGTCTTGGTGACTTCTCTGCCATTATTCCCATTAGTTTGTCATATACTTTGTCCCTTGTGATAGAGACTGTTAGAAGATCTTTCCTCCCATTAGCTCCTTGCTTATCTGTTATCTTTGGAATGTTTACAGTTTCCTCCACCATGAAGACCAATACAAAATATTGGTTTAAATTATCTGCCATTTTCCTGTTCCCCATTATCAATTCTCCAGTCGCATCCTCCAAGGGTCCTACGCTCACTTTAGCTACTCTCTTTTTATATACCCGTAGAAGCTCTTGCTATTTGTTTTTATATTTCTTGCCAATTTACTTTCATAATCAATTTTCTCCCTCTCCCTCTGAGGCATAACAGACGACAAATCAGACCCATTCAATCTCCTCAAATACCGTACAGTCTTATTGCATCTAGGACAAGATCCCAAATACAACCAGGGACAACATCCAAGAATGACAATCCCGTAGATCACAGTGGGCAATTACATAAATTGCCAACAAGGTTACTATCACAAGATCTGGGCGTACCAGCAGGTTACACTTTTGAGACTCATAGGGCAGAATTTTTAGGTTGGTATGCGGGTACATGCCCGACCCCATCAGATGCAAAATCGAGTGAGATGACATCAGGCAAGTGTCCCGGTGCCATCCCGTGCTGGCGCGATAGTTTGGTCGGCGGGTGCACGCGAGTGTCGGAAGCACACCCGCTGCTAATTAAGAAGACAATTAAAGTTGTTAAAGTTCCGATTGTCCCTGCTTTATTGTGGTCCGTCCAACCTTATGGTTGGCGGACGGCCGAACCTGCCAGGCAGACTTTCCATTTTTGATGAAACTTCATTCAAGAGCGGGATGAGGTTCCCGTTATAAATGAAAGAAAAATAAAAATCTATGGACGGAATTTTTAACATGTACATGTTCGGGTAACTGATTGTGATGCTTGGACATTTTTTTGTTTAATTGTTTTGAAGTCTTCAGCTCCCTGAGGCAGCTCTCTGCCTTCAGGGAGCTTTCATTCAGCTCTCGTCCACACCCGTGCTCCTCCCACCCCCACCCCAGCGGTGCTGAGCATTTCAGCGCACACTTTACGCTGGCTGGCCGTTAATTGGCCAGCCAGCGTGAAATCACAGTAGGGGCCCAATCGCTGGCAATGGTCCATTCCCGGGCCGCTCCCTGGCCCCCCAATTGCGCCCGCCTGCTAACCTAAAAATTCTGCCCATAGATTAATCAGTTCTATGCACTGTAATGGTAACTAAACATGAACATGTATTGTAACTATTTATACTTCTTTTTAAGGGGGAAAAGTATCTTTGAAAAGAAAAAGGGATGTTCTAATATGTCTTTTCGGGATATCAGCATGGCATAAATAGAAGGGAAATGTGTCGAGTGATCCAGTCTTAGTTTCACTTTTACTTTAAGCACACAGACAGCTTTGATGCCTTCAAGCTTTATACCTATGTATAACTGTTCTCATGTGCCTCATTTTTTTATTCATTCGAGGGGTGTGGGCATCCCTGGCTAGGCCAGCATTTATTGCCCATCCCTAACTGCCCTTGAGAAGGTGGTGGTGAGCTGCCTTCTTGAACCACTGCAATCCATGTGGTGTAGCTACACCCACAGTGCTGTTAGGGAGGGAGTTCCAGGATTTTGACCCAGTGACAGTGAAGGAACGGCGATATATTTCTAAGTCAGGATGGTGAGTGGCTTAGATGGGGACTTACAGGTGGTGGTGTTCCCATGTATCTGCTGCCCTTGTCCTTCCAGATGGTAGCGGTTGTGGGTTTGGAAGGTGCAGTCAAAGGAGCCTTGGCGAGTTTCTGTAGTGCACCCTGTAGATGGTACACAATGCTGTCACTGTGCATCGGTGGTGGATGGAGTGAATGTTTGTGGATGGGGTGCCAATCAAGCAGGCTGCTTTGTCCTGGATTGTGTCAAGCTCCTTGAGTGTTGTTGGAGTTGCACACATCCAGGCAAGTGGAGAATATTCCATCACATTCCTGACTTGTGCCTTGTAGATGGTGGACAGGCTTTGGGGAGTTAGGAGGTGAATTACTCGCCGCAGGATTCCTAGCCCCTGACCTGCTCTCGTAGCCACAGTATTTATATGGCTAGTCCAGTTCAGCTTCTGGTCAATGGCAACCCCCAGGATATTGATATTGGGGGATTCAGCAATGGTAATGCAATTGAATGTCAAGGGATAATGGTTAGATTCTCTCTTGTTGGTGATGGTCATTGGCTGGCACTTTTGTGCTGTGAATGTTACTTGCCACTTGACAGCCCAAGCCTGGATATTGTCCAGGTCTTGCTCATTTGGACATGGACTGCTTCAGTATCTGAAGAGTCATGAATGGTGCTGAACATTGTGCAATCATCAGTGAACATTCCCACTTCTGACCTTATGATGGAAGGGAGGTCATCGATGAAGCAACTGAAGATGGTTGGGCCGAGGACACTACCCTGAGGAACTCCTGCAGGGATGTCCTGGAACTGAATTGATTGACCTCCAACAACCACAACCATCTTCTTTTGTGTCAGATATGACTCCAACCAGTGGAGAATTTTCTCCCTGATTCCCATTGACTCCAGTTTTGCTAGGGCTCCTTGATGCCACACTCGGTCAAATGCTATTCTTGATGTCAAGGGCAGTCACTCTCATCTCAGCTCTGGTGTTCAGCTCTTTTGTCCATGTTTGAGCTAAGTCTGTAATGAGGTCAGGAGCTGAGTGAACCTGGCAGAACCCAAACTGGGCGTCAGTGAACATGTTACCGCTAAGCAAGTGCCGCTTGATAGCACTGTTGCTGACTTCCATCACTACTGATGGTTTAGAGTAGACTCATGGGGTCTTAATTGGCCAGATTGGATTTATCCTGCTTTTTGTGTACAGGACATATGTGCAATTTTCCACATTGCCGGGCAGATGATAGTGTTGTAGCTGTACAGGAATGGCTTGTTTCGGGACTCGGCAAGTTCTGGAGCACAAGTCTTCAGTACCACTGCTGGAATATTGTCAGGGCCCATAGCCTTTGCTGGATCCAGTGCCTTCAGCTGTTTCTTGATATCAGGTGGAGTGAATTGAATTAGCTGAAGACTGGCATCTGTGATGCTGGGGACCTCCGAAGGAGGCTGAGATGGATCAACCATTCGGCACTTCTGGCTGAAGATTGTTGCAAGTTCTTCAGTCTTATATTTTGCACTGATGTGCTGGGTTCACCCATCATTGAGGATTGGGATATTTGTGGAGCCTCCTCCTCCAGTGAGTTGTTTAATTGTCCACCACCATTCATGATTGGATGTGGCTGGACTGCAGAGCTTAGAACTGATCCTCATTTTAACAAATGAACCCATAGCGTGTTTACCCAATTCCTTATGAGTGATTTTCACCTTGTGTCTTGTACAGTGAATAAACCCTGGTTATTATATCATTATGATAACACAACTCGAAATGTCAACTCTTTTCTTCTCCACCGATGCTGCCAGACCTGCTGAGTTTTTCCAGGTAATTCTGTTTTTGTTTTGGATTTCCAGCATCCGCAGTAGCTTTTAGCTTTTTGTTTTTATTAATATATAGTTCTCTAGCTGTGGCCTAACTGGTGTTTTATACAGTTCGAACATAACCTCCTTGCTCTTATATTCAATGCCTTAGCTACTGAAAGTATTCCATATGCCTTCTGAGCTACCTTATCTACTTGTCCTGCTACCTTCAGGGATCTGTGGACATGTGCTCCAAGGACCCTTTGCTTTTCTATATTTCTCAGTACCCTATCATTTATTGTGTATTTCCTTTGCCTTGTTTGCCCTCTCCAAATGCATTAACTCACACTTCCCTGAATTGGATTCCCTTTGCCACTTTTCTGCCCACCTCTGCAATCCATTGATATTTTTCCACACCATCAACCATACAGCCAATTTTTGGATCACATGCAAAGGTCTTAATCATGTCCCCTATATTTAAGTATAAATCATTGATGTATGCCACACAAAGCAAGAGTCCTGTAGAACCCCATGTAAACAGCCTTCCAGTCACAAAAAAGACCAGTCGACTATTACCCTTTGCTTCCTGTCACTGAACCAATTTTGGATCCAGCATGTAACTTTCCCTTGGATTCCCCTGAGCTTTTACTTTTCTGACCAGTCTGCCATGTGGGACCTTGTCAAGGGCCTTGCCAAAGATATGACGAGGCCATTAGGATCTGAATGCCTGACTAACTGTAATATTCAGTGCTTCTTCAGTAGCAGCCCAGTATCAGTATGTCATGCTTTCAGTGGTAGTGCATGAAAGTGGGCATACCAGGCTGATCAAGAGCCAGCAATAAAAACAGAAAATGCAGGAAATATTCAATAGGTCTGACAGCATCCGTGGAGAGACGAACAATGTTAATGTTTTATCATGTAATTGCAATCCTACTGTGGCACTGCCTTTCAATTGCCTTAATTCCTTTAAATTTGACTTATACACAATTTTCTGTTCCCACCATGAGGGTGCTGCTTACATCTGGACTGGCGACTATTACGGTCAGCTAATCTCAAAGTTGGGTGTGAGGAATCCTCTTCCAATTCAAGTAAAGCAAACTTCTGCCTTGATGCTGGGAGTCTGAAATGAAAACAGAAAGCTCTGGAACCAGTTAGCAGAGCAGTCAGGGTCTGTTGCCTGTTTTCTCCACAGACCCTTTTATTTTCCAGTATTGATATGTCTGTCAACCTTTTGTATCTAATTCTGAAGAAGGGCTGACACCTGAAATGTTAACATCCTTTCCACGGAGGCTGATCGATGTCCAGCGTTATTCCTTTTGTTCCACAGCTATTTTATTCCATCTAAAACCTAGTGATAGCCATTGTACAAACAGTGCTATTATTGGAAATAACACTTCTAATATTTTAACATACATAATTTAGAAGCATTTTGTAAAGCAAGCATTCTAGGGCTCGAAACGTTGACTGATTTCTTCTCCGCCGATGCTGCCAGACTTGCTGAGTTTTTCCAGGTAATTCTGTTTTTGTTTTATTCTAGGGGTCATCCCTGGAACACACTGCTTGTCAAGGCTGTGCAATAGAACTGCTACTTACCACTAACCTGTGCTTCCGATTGTTTAACTAATTCATTATCCATTTTGCTTTTACAAGTTTCTATGAACCCTCTTATTAAATGCCTTTTGAAAGTCAACATATATAACATTCTCTACATTACTATCATGCACTTACCCTGTTAGATCCTTAATGAATTCCAACAAATTTGTGAGGCATATCTTGCACCTCATAAAGCTTTTGTTGGCTGGGAATTATTGCCTTTACCACTTGTTAAATGCACTTAAAGTGCTTCCTTTATAATAGACTTCGCTGTTTCTTTACTATTAATGTTAAGCTAACAGGCCCATAACTCCCAAGATCACACTTCTGACCTTGTTTAAAAATTGAAACAGCAGTTGCTATATTAAAATATTTTTCTCTTACTCTTGTATTTAATGAAATGTGTAAAAATAAATTCAGCTTTCATTCTCTTTCTAGCCCCGTCTCCTTAAGTATTATTGGCTGCCCTTCATCTGTTGCTATACTGATCAATATTCAAACCACACATGACTTTTGTTTCATGTCTTATCTATAATTTGGATGCGCCACTCCAATTATGAAAACATAGTGAAATAAGTCACTTAACATTTTTGTAACATTGTCTTCTCTTGTCTTGTTCTTCAATAATGCGCCTTCAATGAATGTGGTCTGATAAGCATTGCCAATAAACTTTATACATTTCGTTATTTGGTGTGTCATGCATTCTATTTTAACATTAGGCGGAATCGTCCCAGGTTTTTACAAAGTGCGGTAGCAGGTGGGAAAAAGGACATTTTACCTGCCGGCCTCAATGGCGGGTTTTTGCTCCGTTTTGTCCCAGCCACGGTGCGTCACCCCTCATTAATAATGCATTCCCGGGAAACACGCCAGATTGCTGGTGGGGGTCCTCTGATTTGCCCACCCTGCCGTCACCTCAGGCTTTCAGGCACCATATTTAAAGGTTGCCCTGCACAGAGCTAGCACTCTCTAAGGCATCAGAAGCTGCAGCAATGTCATGGCTGCCAAAGGTAGGAAACATGCTGCCCTCAAATTTAGCGATGCTTCCCTCGGGCACCTACTGGAAGCAGTGGAGGCCCGCCGTGAAGTCCTCTACTGCTGCTCTGGGCCAAGACCAGCAAGCAAACTGGCAAATCCAGCAGGGGTCAGCGCCAACACCCTGCAAAAGAGGACAGCCACCCAGTGCTGAAAGAATGAGTGATCTCCTCTTCCACCAGTCTAAGTCACTCTTCTCATCATTCTCAACTCACATGCTCACAAACTCATCACACATCCACAGGATCTCACTCACTGCCAGCTTAAAGGACATCATCATTCACAGTCCCAAACATACCTTCATCTGCCCTGGAGATCATATCCTCATCCTGTCCATTGCACCACTTAACACCCACACATGGCACGCACCCTTCTCATTCGGCCTGGCAGGTGTTCTGCTTACCTTCTCTCCATCTGTTTTCATGCAGGACAAGCTACCACACAATGAAAGGAAGAGGTTGCAGACTGGTGAAGGAATGCCTGACATAAAGGTCCTCACGGACTTTGAAAATAGTGTCATCCAGGCTAGCGACAATCTGGACTGACCCTGTGCTGACGGTGAAGTTGCGGTGCTCAACCAAGTGAGGATCCAGCAGTGCAACATCCATCAGGCAGCCATGCCATGAGTGACTTTCCCTGTTCCGCAGTCCCCTGCCATGCAATAATGACCTCTTCTTGTTTTCGTAGGCACATCTGGGAAGCAGCGGAGAGGGTCCATGAGCCAGATCCTTGACTCAAGCCCCCAAGACACCTCAGAAGCAGAATCTGATGACACCCTAATTGAAGACCTGTCACAGTGCTCACCCACACCTTCCACCAATGCAGAGACACACACCTTGGTGGCACCTAGTCTCGGGGTCACAATCTATGAATACATCGCACTGTCTGATCCACAGCAGGCTGTGGCAGGGACTTCCCAGGTGTCCGGCATTTGGAGGACTGCTGGAGGCCAGAAATCTGCTGAGTCCGAGTCAGATGATGAGCCTCTGGACTCGATCATACCTCAGTTGCTGGAGCTGCAAAGGCAAGCTCGGGAACATCAGGAAAGGATGTCCGCTGCACTCCTCAGTTTGCAAGGCACGAAGGAGGAGTCCACCTGCCTTAAGTGTGAGGTGATGGTGCTGGCATGCCAATGCATTGAGGTCAGCACTGGTAGGATGGCAGCCGCCATTGAGACCTAGGTCCAGGACATCGGTCCTGCACTGCTGCGCAGGCTAAACTCCATCACTGATGCCATAGTTGGCCTCCAACAGTGTCAATGCGAGAGGGGTGCAGGCCAGCGCGATCTCACTCCAGCTTCCCCTTCTTCTCTAGGAGTCAGCCTGGGGCCCTGAGGCACCCATAGAGGGGAGGATCAGCAGGTGCACACCCGGGAGCTACCTACCCAGGCGACTCCGGGAATGCCTGGCCCATCCTGATCCCCTCTTCCTCTAACCCCAGCATCCTCCACAAGTCGAGGAGGGTGCCACTGCCACAAAGCAGGACCCTGAAAGTAGGCCGGAGCCCTCCAGGTCTCGGCCCTCCAGAGGATGCCTGTCAAGGTCAACACAGACAGGGCGTAGCAGTCAGCAGGCTGCCTACACCAATATTGTGGATGTCGGGGGAGCACCAAGACATAGCGGCAGGATTAGTAATGTTAAGAAGATATAGCTGCACAGCCTAGGGACGGGTGTTAATCACTTGTACTTAATGTTCACTATTGTAGATGAATTCCCAAGAATATCTCCTTGCTTATGGCTCCTTGTTATGATGAGCAGTGTTCATGTCACAGATGTGAAACCTTGGTTATGCACAAGATAAAGGCCGGTGTCTCAGTCCAGGGCCTCTTCCCTGTGCCGTGTGTAACCTTCTGACCGAAGCAAGCTGCCCTCAACCAGACAGGAGTCAGACATTCACAGATGCAATGTGAAGATCTATGGAGTATCCTCACTGCATGTTGTCATCATCCTCCTGGAATCTGCAACTATTAGGACCTCTACTGTGTCTCCATGACATGAACCTGAGCACTGAGGGTATGTGTGCTGCCATCTGCCACACAGGAGTTAAACATTCACAGATGCAAGGTGAGGATGTCAGCACTGTCCTCGTTGCAGCTCATCATCATCCTTCAGGAATCCTGTGGCTCTGGGGGCCTCCTGAGCATGCCTGCCTTGTCTGGTCAGCGCAATGGCCTCATGGCCGGCATCCTTGCCTTTGAAAACCTCATCATCGTCATCCCCTTCGACATCCTCCTCATCGGAGGGTATCTGCAGCTCTTCCATCTCCTCCTCAGCTAGGCCCTTTCCCCATAGCAGCGCTAGGTTGTGTAGTGCGCAGCAAGTGACAATGATGCGCGACATCCTCTGGGGACTGTATTTCAGTACTTCACCGGACCTGTCAAGGCACTGGGACCTCATTTTCAAAATGCCCATTGTTTACTCCCCCAAAGTCTAGGTTGTGGCATGAACCTCTTTGCACCATTGCTCTGCTGCAGTCTGAGGCCGCCGCATGGGCGTCATCAGTAACGTCATCTGTGGGTAGCCCTTGTCCCTGAGGAGCCAACCCTACAGCCTCTCTGGACCCTGGAAGATGTCAAGGATATGAGACCTGCTAAGGATGTAGGGGTCATAGATGCTACCTAGGAACCACGCGCAGACCTGTAGGATGTGTTTGTGGTGCTCACAGACTAGCTGAACATTCAGCGAGTGGACACCCTTGTGATTGATGTAGTTGACTGCTTGTTGCCATGGAGATCTAAGTGCCACATGAGTGTAGTCGATAGCATCCTGCACCTGTGGAAACCTGAGATCACCACAAATCCCAGCACTCTTGCTTCCTGGCTTTCCTGATCCTGGTTGATATGTATAAAGTTCTGAGCCTTGGCCAAGATGGCGTCCATGCCCTCCTGGATACACTTGTGTGTTGAGGCTTGCAAGATCCCGCACAGGTCACCTGTGGAGCCATGGAAAGAGCCACTGGCATAAAAATTGAGTGCCATGGTCATGTTCATGGCCACTGGCAGTGGATGCCCACCATGTCCCCGTGGTACCATATCCTGCAGCAGGTGGCATATGTGACTGACCAGTTCCCTAGACATGCACAGTCGTCGGCACCACTGGTTCTCGGTCATCTGCAGGAATGACAAGTGCCATCTATAGACCCTGGGACTAGCGAGGTGCCCATGAGCGATAGCTTGCTGTGGAGCTTCAGCTGCTTGTGCAGCAGGCCCTGCTGCCCCTTCATCTTGATGGAGGTGCTCCTCCCTTTGCTGAGCCAAGTGCCCCTGCTGGGCTCTTCATCTTCTTTGGTCTGTAAGCTGTGAGGCATACTGCTGATGTTCTCCTTCTGTAGGACCGAAGAGAGAAACACATGGGTGTACCAAGAACCTCACTTGCTTAAGTCTTACAGCCCCTTCACGCATGCAGGAGATTGTTGGCCACCACTTGGATGACCAGCATGTAGTGTGCTCCTTGGCTGTCTGAAACCCCACCCACCTCCACTGCACTCCACTTTGAAACATCGAATAATAGAAACTAGAAGCAGGAGTAGGTCATTCGGCCCTTCGAGTCTGCTCCACCATTCAATATGATCATGGCTGATCTTCTATCTTGATGCCATACTCCTGCTCTCTCCCCATGCCCCTTGATGCCTTTAGAGTCCAGAAATCTATCTATTTCCTTCTTAAATATATTCAGCGACTTGGCCTCCATAGCCTCCTGTGGTTGAGAATTCCACAGGTTCACCACCCTCAGAGAGAAGAACAATTGGCGGCAGCTTTTGCCATTGGACTGCATGCTGTGCTCTCAGCTCAGGTGCAGGCATTCTCCTAACCTCACTGCAAGAGTGCGCTAAAAGCTTGAACAATAATGGATACTAGTTCAAACCTTAATAAAGACATAGCAAGGGTCACTGAGTGCCCCTATCAGTGACTGCGCTATGGCTACCTTTCGTAACTTGTCCAGTTGCCCTATTGCCCTGCTGCCCCTAAAACACACATTAATTTGTAGTCAGTGCCTGAAGGGTGAAAAGTTTTGGAGCATTTGGTGGCACATTCATGCTTTTGCGTTGCTTGAGCAGTGAGAGTCGTGTGGTGAGAGTGACTGCCCTGGATATCAAGGCAGCATTTGACCGAGTGTGGCATCAAGGAGCCTTAGCAAAACCGGAGTCAATGAAAATCAAGGTGAAAACTCTTCGCTGGTTGGAGTCATACCTAGTACAAAAGAAATGGTTGTGGTTGTTGGAGGTCAATCATCTCTGCACCAGGATATCAGTGCAGGAGTTCCTCAGGGTAGTGTCCTAGGCCCAACCATCTTCAGCTGCTTCATCAATGACCTTCCTTCCATCATAAGGTCAGAAGTGGGGATGTTCGCTGATGATTGCACAATGTTCAGCACCATTCACAATGCCTCAGTCACTGAAGCAGTCCATGTCCAAATGCATCAAGACTTGGAACATATCCAGGCTTGGGCTGACAAGTGGCAAGTAACATTTGCACCACACAAGTGTCAGGCAATGACCATCTCCAACAAGAGAGAATCTGACCATTGTCCCTTGACATTCAATGGCATACCACCGCTGAACCCTCCACTGTCAACATCCTGGGGTTGCCATTGACCAGAAGCTGAACTAGACTAGCTATATAAATACTGTGGCTACAAGAGCAGGTTAGAGGCTAGGAATCCTGTGCCGCATAACTCATCTCCTGAATCCCCAAAGCCTGTCCACCATCCACAAGGCACAAGTCAGGAGTGTGATGCAATACTCTCTGCTTGCCTGGATGAGTGCAGTTCCCAAAACACTAAAGAAGCTTGACACCATCCAGGACAAAGCAGCCTGCTTGATTGGCACTCCTTCCACAAACATTCACTCCCTCCATCACCGATGAACAGTAGCAGCAGTGTGTACCATCTACAAGATGCACGGCAGGAACTCACCAGGGCTCCTTAGGCAGCACCTTCCAAACCCACGACCACTACCATCTAGAAGGGCAAGGGCAGCAGATACATCAGCACCTGGACTGGAAGTTCCCTTTCAAGTCACTTCCCATCCTGATTTGGAAATATATTGCCGTTCCTTCACTGTCGCTGGGTTAAGTCCCTCCCCAACAGCTCAACATGTGGGTGTACCTACACCACATGGACTGCAGCGATTCAAGAAGGCAGCTCACCACCACCTTCTCAAGGGCAATTAGGGATGGGCTATAAATGCTGGCCTAGCCAGCGATGCCCACATCCTGTAAATGAATAAAAAAATGTGGGTAGAATGCTCACTTTTGTCAAGCTTTTACAAGTGCGCGGCTGCTTTCCTCACCCCCTTCTGCCTTACCCTCCCCCCCTACCCACACCACCCCAGCATGTGCTTGTGTACTTTCTTCAGCCTGTGCTGCTTTGCCCCTGCCCCCCACCCCCCCCTCCCCCCAACCCAACACCCCCCACCCCCCGACCTGACCCGCACTGGAGCCTTTGCCCCGGCACTGCACTGAAAGCCAGACGGAAAAAAGCGACTCGCCTGTTCCGCCCGCAAGTGCGCGGCGCCTCTTCCTTGATGTCCTACGGGTGATGCTTTTGAGCGCTGTGCAAGGTTGTGCACATTCACCCCCGAATTCTCCTCAAAGTTCAGGTCACCAGGTACATATCTTTTAAAGGCAGTCGTGAAGCACACCGTTCCGAATTCATGCCAACGTGGGCGGTAAATTTGAAGTTGAAGGGATGGTTCTGCTGAGCAGGGCTTATAATTAGATGCAAATGAAATAGAATGATGTTCCTGATGTGCGGCGGTGGGAAGCGCAGCCCACCATTGACGAGTGGAGCGGACGATCGCAAACTGGTTTCACGACGACATGAAACTGATTTTTGGCCATCTTGCCATATTGTCCCCCCTCCTCCATCCACCATGATGCCCGACGCCAGTGGGGTCGGAAAATTCCGGCCATTGACTTTGGCTTTTAAGTGTCACGGGCCTGAAATTCTGGCAGTATGGTATGAAATGGAACAAGAATTTCACCCGCCTTCAGGTAGTAGTGCTGACCCTGGCATAAACATTTTACATAGATAGAAGTGGAATAACATGGAATTACATAGAATATGTAGCACAGACACAGGCCTATGACCCAGGTGGTTCATGCTGGCATTTATGCTCTACCCGAACCTCCTCCAATCCATCCACATCTAACATTGTCAGTATAAGCCTCTGCTCCCTTCTCCCTCATATGTGTATCTATCTTCCCCTTAAATGCATCTATATCATTTGCCCCATTAACGTATACTTTATTGCAGATGTAACACTGGTGTATCTGACAGAAAACCTGAAATTTGTATTCAGTACGTCAGAAACTACTTTGGCATCAAGAACAAATCAGAATTTTGGGCATGATATGTGTAGTTTGTACCATCTCCAATGCATCTTTAAAACAAATCCATTTTTGTTTGGTGTTTTACTGCCATATCCCTCACCTCCCCTCTCCCCACATCAGTTTACCAGCTTATGTCAAACTTTGTGGCATTAATTCACAATATTTATTTATTTTATAATTGCTTATTTTTTGCCAACATCAGAAATTCAAACCCAGTCATGGTATGTTCACTCCTCCTGAATGTTCTAAATGCTTGAGCTTCTTGTCATATAATTGAGAGTGTTATCTACACTGACTTCACTCTTTAAACATATTTAACATATTGAGCTGAATTTTCCTTTGCTTTCTTGTCTGAAAAGGGGCAGAATCATGGTGTCTGAGCAGTCAAAATTTGGGGTTAAGGCATTCTGCTGCATTCCTACCTCAAACAAAAATTCCTCCCCTGTTGCACCCACCCAGACCAACTCTGGCCACCCCTTCTCTGTCAACCACATACTAATACCAGCTGGTTAAAGAGCCTGGCAGCCTGAAAGGTCAATCCAACGGCTGCTCTTCTGAATTGTCAGATTGCTAGTCCAAACCCAGTTTTGGGCAAGGAGAAATTTGCCCCAATTAAATATTGGGAAGACTGAAGCCTAATAGAATTGCCTATATTTACCTCCATAATGTTGCCTGACTTTACCTGCCTCAGTTCAGATGCTGCTGAAACTGTTAGCCCTGCCTTTGTTACCGCTAGACTTTATCATTTCATCACACACCTGCCTACCTTCCCATGTTCTACCCTCCATAAAAATGAGGTGATCCAAAACTATGCTGCCCATTTATTAACTCACAACAAAATACCTTTCACCCATCACTCTTGAGCTCATTTAGCTTTTTTGCAAATTCATTTACAGGATGTGGGCATTGCGAGATAGGCCAGCATTTATAGCCCATCACTAGGTGCCCTTGAGAAGGTGGTGGTGAGCTGCCTTCTTGAACCACTGCAGTCCATGTGGTGTAATTATATCCACAGTGCTGTTAGAAAGGGAGTTCCTGGATTTTGACCCAGGACAGTGAAGGAACCGCGATATATTTCCAAGTCAGCATGGTGAGTGACTTGGGAACTTCCAGGTGGTGGTCTCCCCATCTATCTGCTGCCCTTGTCCTTCTAGATGGTAGTGGTCATGGATTTGGAAAGTGCAGCCTAAGGAGACTTGGTGAGTTCCTGCAGTCCATATTGTAGACAGTACACACTGCTGCTATTGTGCATCAGTGGTGGAGGGAGTGAATGTTTGTGGATGTAGTGCCGATCAAACCTTGTCCTGGATGGTGTCAGACATCTTGAGTGTTGTTGTAGCTGCACTCATCCAGGCAAGTGGGGAGTATTCCATCACATTCCTGACTTGTGCCTTGTAGATGATGGACAGATTTTGGGGAGTCAGGAGGTGAGTTACTCACCACAGGATTCCTAGCCCCTCACCTGCTCTTGTAGCCACAGTATTTATATGTCTAGTTGAGTTCAGTTTCTGGTCAATGGTAACCCCCAAGATATTGATAGTGGGGGATTTAGCGATGGTAATGCCATTGAATGCCAAGGGACGAGAGATAGATTCTCTCTTGTTGGAGATGGTCATTGCCTGGCACTTGTGTGGCGTGAATGTTACTTGCCACTTGTCAGCCCAAGCCTGGATATTGTCCAGGTCTCGCTGCATTTGGACATGCACTGCTTTAGTATTTGAGGAGCCACGATTACATGAATCTCAAAAAGTTAGTATGCAGGTACAGTAAGTAATTAAGAAGGCTAATGGAATGCTATCCTTTATTATGAGAGGGATTTTTTTTCTTATTTGTTCAAGGGATGTGGGCATCACTGGCTAGGCCAGCATTTATTGCCCAACCCTAATTGCTCTTGTTCAGAGGGCATTTAAGAGTCATTGCTATGGTCTGGAGTCACATGTAGGCCAGTCCAGGTAAGGACAGCAGATTTTCTTCCCTAAAGGGCATTTGTGAACCATATGGGTTTTTATGACAATCAGCAATGGTTTCATGGTCATCATCAGACTTTTAATTCCAGATTTTTGGTGGGATTTGAACCCAAGTTCCCAGTGCATTACCCTGGGTCTCTGGAACACTAGTCCAGTGGCAATACTACTATGCCACCACCTCCTCCCTGAACATAAAAGTAAGGATGTTATGCTTTATTTATACAGGGCATTGGTGAGACCGCACCTCGAATACTGTGCGCAGTTTTGGTCTCCTTATTTAAGGAAGGATATAAATGCTTTGGAGGCGGTTCAAAGGAGGTTTACTAGATTGATACCTGGAATGAGTGGGCTGTCTAATGAGGAAAGATTGGACAGAATAGACTTGTTTCCATTGCAGTTTAGAAGAGTGAGGGGTGATTTGATTGAAGTATACAAGATTGTAAACGGCCTTGACAAGGTGGACGTCGAAAGGATGTTTCCTCTTGTGAGTGAGTCCAGAACTAGCGGGAACTGTTTTAAAATTAGGGGTCGCCCTTTTAGGACAGAGATGACAACAACAGATCAGATCTAAGCTCTGCAGTCCTACCACAACCAGTCATGAATGGGAGTGGAAAATTAAACAACTCACTGGAGGAGACATTGCTACAAATAGCCCCATCCTCAATGATGGGGGAGCCCAGCACATCAGTGCAAAAGATAAGGCTGAAGCATTCATAACAATCTTCAGCCAGAAGTACGGAGTGGATAATCGATCTGGGCCTCCTCTGGAGGATTGTGCGACTTTGGAATTTTCTGCCTCAGAAGGTGGTGGAGGCAGGATCATTGAATATTTTTAAGGCAGAGGTATCACAGAATCACAGAATCACAGCGCAGAAGAGGCCCTTTGGCCCATTGAGTCTGCACTGACACGTGAGAAACACCTGACCTACCTGCCTAATCCCATTTACCAGCACTTGGCCCATAGCCTTGAATGTTATGACGTGCCAAGTGCTCATCCAGGTACTTTTTAAAGGATGTGAGGCAACCTGCCTCCACCACCCTCCCCGGCAGTGCATTCCAGACTGTCACCACCCTCTGGGTAAAAAAGTTCTTCCTCACATCCCCCCTAAACCTCCTGCCCCTCATCTCTCAAACTTATGTCCCCTCGTGACTGGCCCTTCAACTAAGGGGAACAGCTGCTTCCTATCTACCCTGTCCATGCCCTTCATAATCTTGTACACCTAGATCAGGTCGCCCCTCAGTCTTCCCTGCTCCAACGAAAACAACCCAAGTATATCCAACCTCTCTTCATAACTTAAATGTTTTATCCCAGGCAGATAGATTAAAAGGCAGGTAGATTGATTCCCTTGCCTAACAAGAATCTAAGGTTATCGGGGTTAGATGGGAATGTGGAAATAGAAACACAAGATCAGCCATGATCTTATTAATGGCGGAGCACACTTGAGGGGCCAAATGGTCTACTCCTGTTCCTATTTCTTATGTTATTATAATGGAAGGAAGGTCATTGATGAAGCAGCTGAAGATGGTTGGGCCGAGGGCACTGCCCTGAGGAACTCCTGCAGTGAGGTCCTGGCGCTGAGATAATTGACCTTTAACAACCACAACCATCTTCCTTTGCGCTAGGTATGACTCCAACAAGCGGCGAGTTTCCCCCTGATTCCCATCGACCCCAATTTTGCTAGGGCTCCTTGGTGCCACACTTGGTCAAATGCTGCCTTGATGTCAAAGACAGTCACTCTCACCTCACCTCTGGAGTTCAGCTCTTATGTCCATGTTTGAACCAAAGCTGTAATGAGGTCAGGAGCTGAGTGGCCCTGATGGAACCCAAACCGAGCATCAGTGAGCAGGTTATTGCTTAGCAAGTGCTGCTTGAAAGCATTATTGATGATCCCTTCCATCACTTTACTGATGATCGAGAGTAGACTGGAGGGGTAATTGGCCGGGTTGGATTTGTCCTGCTTTTTCTGTACAGTACACACCTGGGCAATTTTCACATTGCCAGGTAGATGCCAGTGTTGTTGTTATACTGGAACAGCTTGGCTAGGGTCACAGCAAGTTCTGGAGCACAATTCTTCAGTACTATTGCTGGAATGTTTTCAAGGCCCATAGCCTTTTCAGTATCCAATGCCTTCAGATGTTTCTTGTTATCACGTGGGGTGAATCAAATTGGCTGATGACTGATATCTGTGATGCTGGGGACCTCCAGAGGAGGTCAAGATCGAATATCCACTCTGTACTTCTGGCTGAAGATTGTTGTGAATGCTTCAGCCTTACCTTTTGCACTGATGTGCTGGGCTCCCCCATCATTGAGGATGGGGCTATTTGTGGCGACGTCTCCTCCAGTGAGTTGTTTAATTGTTCACTCCCATTCACGACTGGTTGTGGCAGGACTGCAGAGCTTAGATCTAATCTGTTGGTTGTGGAATTGCTTAGTTCTGTATAACACTTGTTGCTTATGCTGTTTGGCATGCAAATAGACCTGTGTAGTAGCTTCACCAGGTTGACACCTCATTTTTAGGTATCCCTGATGCTGCTCCTGGGATGCCCTCCTACACTTTTCATTGAACCAAGGTTGATCCCCTGGTTTGATGGTAGAGTGGGGGATATGCTGGGCCATGAGGTTACAGATTGTGTTTGAGTATAATTCTGCTGCTGCTGATGGCCCACAGCGCCTCATGGATGCCCAGTCTTGAGTTTCTAGATCTGTTCAAAATCTGCCCCATTTAACACAGTTGTAATGCCACACAACACAATGGAGGATATGCTCAGTGCGAAGCTGCAACTTCGTCTCCACAAATTGGTATTCTTACTGGAAGAATCTCAGATTGTTTCAGGTCAGCCTTTCAGGGCAAGCACTTGTTCAAAACAGAAAGCTGAGCAAGCATTTTAATAGAATCAGAAGACGGTAGGATGCAGAGGAACAAAAACAAATTGATACTCTGCTGGATGCGGAAAAAACAGCGGATTTTTAAATGATGTAAAAGTCAGACAGGAGAAAATAGCATGAATAAATAAGACAGTCATTGGCTTGTCCAAGAGAAAAATGAATAAAATGAAAAGTCAGAGGGGCATAAATTTAATTCCTTACCAAACAAGGCACATTTAAACTCATCCTTAGGCCTTATCCTCATAATTCAGGCTGCAGCTCGGCTTGTCTGGGACTATTGAATTTTGGTCAGTGATGAGGTCCCACAGGTTTGCTCCAGTGTGTGGGGAAGCAATCAGGATGAGCTGTCAGTGGTCTGCAGTTGCCACATGGTTCCAGGAGATTCATGTTCCAGGAGAGCACTCCTGCTCCTTCCAACTCCAGAAAAAAAGAAAATGTTGGAAGTTTTGGTGTCTTTTTTGAGCATCCTGCAGTGGTGTCCCTTTAAGGATTTGATTAGGTAGCTCAGGATCCAGAATCACTGACTGCACCTGAAAAGAGCTAAGCGTTTTGGTAAATCCTCACCACATGGACTGTAATAGTTCAAGGAGGCGGATCACCATCACGTTCTCAAGGGCAATTAAGGATGGGCAATGTAAGCTGGCCTTGCCAGTGATACCCATATACCATGAACAAATGAAGAAAACCACGTTCATTTGCCCATTTCAGACCTGGACTGCTGAAGGTGAAAGAATTTTATAGCTGTCCAGGTCTGAAATGGGCACTGGAGACAGTTTATTTTTCATTCGTTCATGGGATGTCAGCATCGCTGGCAAGGCCAGCATTTATTTGCCATCCCTAATTGCCCTTGAGAAGGTGGTGGTGAGCTGCCTTTTTGAACCGCTACAGTCCATGTGATGTAGGTACACCCACAGTGCCTGTTAACAGCAACAGTGAAGGAACAGTGATATAGCTCCTAGTCAGAATAATGTGTGACTTGAAGGGAACTTTCAGGTGGTGGTGTTCTCATGCATCTTCTGCCCTTGTCCTCCTTGTGGGTAGAAGTCACGGGTTTGGAAAGCGCTGTTCAAAGGGCCCTTGGCGAGTTGCTGCCTTGCATCATGTAGATACACGCTGTAACCGGTGTTGGAGCAAGTGAATATTTATGATGGTGGACGGCGTGTCAATCAAGTGGGTCAGCTTTTTTCTGGATGGTGTTGAGCTTCTTGAGTGTTGTTGGAGCTGCAATCATCCAGGTAAGGGGAGAGTATTCCATCACACTCCAGTACCTTATAAACAGTGGACAGGCTTTGGGGAGTCAGGTTGAGTTACTCACTTAGAATACACAGCCTTTTACTTGCCCTTATAGCCACAGTTATGGCTGGTTGTGTTAGTGGCTGCTGTAGACAAAGGTTCTGGTCAGTTTTGTAGTCGCCTGAACACTGGAGACTAGAAGTGAGTATCTGCACTGCTAAATTGGTTATCATCACACTCATTTTATGCCCATATGCGCTTAGGACCCAGAATGCAAACAGATTAGGTCTGAAATTAAAACCGAAATTGCTTGCAAAATTCAAGGGATCCACAAGTCTATATTTTACATCACCTAGCTTCTAAAGAGTTTCAGTTACATAATAAATAATTATGGATGATTGTGCTTAAGTTTATGCATAGATGTGAAACTGAATAGTGAATTGTTCTTTGTTAAAAAGCTGCCCGTGCTTTGTTTCCACTGTCATAATTTTGGTCTATGGACCAAAATATAATACTGTAAAGCCTTAATTACTTATGGTGGGAAGCTAGTGAGTTTGAATAAATACAATTGCATAGGTTTATTATGAGCAACATACTGCTTAATATAACAAGATATTTACTTTTTCAAACCATTGGCTGATTTAGTGTCAGATGCATGCTACATCCTCTTGCTTTAAATAATGTTTGATGAAAGTTTCAATGGCATTCTGAGCATATTTAAAGGAAAATTTAGAGCTCAAAGAACCGGCAATTACGCTTAATCTGGGTCAGCAACGACTTCTCTCAGAGATTGTTTAAAAATGGAAAAACAGAAAGAAATCCTCAGAAAAATGACGACTATACTGAAGGTCCGAAGTCTTCTGATGAAACAATGCCTTGCTGAATGTTTAGGAACTTTAATTCATACCGTGAGTTTTTCCACTGAACTTTAATAGCGTTTTGTTACTGACAAGCACGTTTTTTATACTTGATGAATTTTTGCGGCAGTTACAAAATTATAGGGCAAAGTTTATTTGTCATAAAAATAGGTATTTTCACAGGTTGATACATATAATGAATTTTAACTGCAGAAGTAAACTTAAGTATGGAGCCTGCTTGCAGTCTCCAAGAATATGTAGAATTGTATAATTTTAAGTAGTTATTATTTATTTATCTTAAACATTCTAAAATAATTAATGTTCTCCTATTGCTTGTGATTTATTTTATGCTGACAACTGGTTTATTCCTCCTGAAGAAGAATCATATGGACTCGAAACATTAACTCTGTTTCTCTCTCAGCAGGTGCTGTTAGACCGGCTGAGTTTTTCCAGTGTTTTCTGTTTCTATTTCAGATTTCCAGCATCTGCAGTATTTTGCTTTTATCTTAGTGGTTTGTTCCTCCAACTGCTAAAGTGTAAAGTAGAGCAAAATTTGTCATGTGTAATTAAAGATTTTTAATCTTTATTTTTACACAATTCCGCTTCAATTTGCGAACGCTGACAAATTTTTTTCTTTAAATGCACTTATTAATTTATTTGAGATAGTTTGCAGTTTAACGCTCTGATTTAAGAGAGGGGAGGAAATTAGAGCAAGGGGCAGGTGACCTACAATTCAAAGAGCAGCAAAACCTGCGCGACTCCCAAAACCATCTGACAGGAAATGCCCATATGCAAGCTGGGCTAGACAATAGCTGCCATTATTTCTTTCTTACTGAGGTGAAGCACGTAGGCACAATGCTGTGTTGAATAATTGACTCAGCTAGCAAATCTTGGCCATTTTAGTACAATTATCAGCTAAAGCTGGCATTTGAGCTCTCCCATAAATATGGAGTGCAATCTGTCAATATTGTGCCAAGCAACAAAACTAAAACCCAAGAGTGGAAAATAATACCACCGTAGTGACAGCGGGTTACCACAGTAGCAAACACCACCCCACCACCCCTGTCCTCCCTATCCCATGCCAACTTCCTACTTTAAAAATCTAAAACATGCCTTGAATTTTAATCTACCCCAGTCTATTTCACTCTTCAGACACAATGGGGATGCAGGTTAATCTACAAAGGGAGCAAATATTCTCTATTGATTATTGTAATTTTTCTTTGCAGATGCTTAGCTGTGGAGTGATAGCACAATTTGTTCTCAGTTATGGTACGCACAAAGAGTTTTTGACTGTTACTTTTGTCAGTGGATTTGCAGTAGCTCTGGGTATATTGGTAACGAGTAAAGTCTCAGGTATGTAAATATTCATGAAGAATTAAGGGATTTTCAGAACATTACGCGCGTAGCTCTGGGTAGAACACCTTTCATAAAAGATAATTACTTTCCCAGTTGAAAATGCCTCTCTGAAAAGAAGTTAAGAACACACCGAGTTACTGGTGCTGCGCCTTATGGCTTTTCTTATGCTGACACTCTTAAAAAATAAAAATGTCCATACCTCCTTCAATGAGAGCTAGTGGCATTAAGTGACATTATTAAAAAGTCATTGAAATGCAGTGAAGTGAGTTGGAACATGGTCCTTTTGCCATTTTGATGCAAGTCCACATTAATGGCTGAAAGTCTTTTTCTCTCCACTCCAAAGGTCAGACATGAGTTTCACTGGTGTAGTAGAGACTGGTATCAGTTACCTCACTTACAGGGAAAACTCAGAGAGTTTAGTCCAAAGGTCTGTGACTTTGAAACCAGTATGACTGATAGGAACTCTTCTTCCTCCTGAAGAAGAATCACATGGACTCGAAACGTTAACTCTGTCTTTCTCTCCACAGATGCTGTTAGGCCTGTTGAGTTTTTCCAGCATTTTTTATTTTTATTTCAGATTTACAGCATCTTCAGTATTTTGCTTTTATCTTAGTGTTTTATTCCTCCTAAAGTGTAAAGTAAAGCAAAATTTGTCATGTGTAATTAAAGGAACAAAGGAACATAGGACATGGGGCATAAGAACATAGGACCTAGGAGCAGGAGTAGGCCATTCGGCCCTTCGAGCCTGTTCCACCATTCGATAAGATCTTGGCTGACTTGATTGTGGTCTCAACTCCACTTTCCTGCCTGCTCCCCATAACCCGTGAGTCCCTTGTCTGTCAAAAATCTGTCTAACTCTGCCTTGAATGAATTCAAAGACCCAGCCTGTCCTTGTTTTCTGGGAAGAGAATTCCACAAACTACCTACCCTCTGAGAGAAAAAAATTCTCCTTGGCTCCATCTTAAAAGGGAGATTTATTTTTAAACTGTGTCCGCTTGTTCTAGCCTCCCCCACTAGAGGAAACATCTTCTGCGTATCCACTCTGTCAAGTGTCCTCCAGATCTTATATATTTCTGTAAGATCACCTCTCATTCTTCTAAACTCCAATGGGAATTTACCAAGGCTCTTTAAATAGCACCTTCCAAACCCACGACCACCACCACCTAGAAAGATAAGGGCAGCAGATAGATGGGAACACCAGTACTTGGAAGTTCCCCTCCAAGTCACTCACCACACTGGCTTGGAAATATATCGCCGTTCCTTCTCTGTCGCTGGGTCAAAATCCTGGAACTCCCTCCCTAACATCACTGTGGGTGAACCTACACCACATGGACTGCAGCGGTTCAAGAAGGCAGCTTACCGCCACCTTCTCAAGGGCAACTAGGGATGGGCAATAAATGCTGGCCCAGCCAGCGATCCCCACACCCCAATGAATGAATAAAAAAAAAGGGTAAAGGCTTAACCTTTCCTCATAAGCCCTCATAAGTCCTCATAAGCCCTTCATCCCATGAATGAGTCGACTGAACCTTCTTGGAACTGCTTCTAAAGCATTTAAATCCTTTCTTAAATAAGGAGACCAAATTTTACACAGTATTCTAGATGTGGCCTCATCAAGGCCCTGTACAAGTGCAGTAAAACTTGACTACTTTTATATTCCACCCGCTTGCAATAAATGCCATCATCCCATTTGCCTTCCTTGTCACTTGCTGCACCTGCATACTAACTTTTTGTGATTTTTGTGTACCAGGACACCCAGATTCCTTTGTACCACCAAGTGGTAAAGATTGATGTGGGAGGAATGGGTTCCAGTTCATGGGGCACTGGCACCAGTACTGGGGTAGAAGGGAGCTGTTCTGGTGGGACAGGGTCCACTTAAAACTTGCTGGGACCAATGTCCTGGTGAATGGAATAACTAGGCCTGTACAGAGGGCTTTATACTAAATAGTGGGGGGAGGGTTCTGGAGAGAGGATACGTAGGCTTACCAAGCAAAAGGATATGGTAGCATTGTAGGGCAGCTATTTAGGTAATTATACCCAGAGTGTGACAGGAAGGGACAGAGTGAGCAAACATAAAAAACAACAGCAAATAGGGTCAAAGGGGGAAAATGGTAAAAAGACAAAATGAGTGGCTCTTTACTTAAATGCATGTAGTACTAGGAACAAGATAAATGAAGTAACGGCACAAATAGAGGTTAATGGGTATGATCTTATAGCTATTATGGAGACGTAGGAACTAAATATTCAGGGGTATGTGACTTTTTGAAAGGACAGGCAGGAAGGAAATGGTGGTGGGGTAGCTTTGTTAGTATGAGATGGCATAAGTACGATAGCAAAAAATGATCTTGGATCAGAAAATGTAGAATCCATATGGGTGGAGGAGGTAAGAAATAACAAGGGAAAGAAGACATTGGTGGGAGTAATGTATAGTAATATAAAAATGGACAGTAAGAGCTTCTTTCAATATATAAAAAGGAAGAGAGAGGCCAAAGTGAACATAGGCTCCTTAGAGAATGAGGTTGTGGAAATAATAATGGGGAACTAGGAAATGGCAGAGGAGCTGAATAAATATTTTGCATCAGTCTTCACGGTCGAAGACACTAATAGCATTCCAAAACTACTAAATAATCAAGGGGCAAAAGCAGGGGAGGAAACACATACAATAAATATCGCCACTGAAAAAGTACTAGGGAAACTAATGGGGCTAAAGGCTGATAAGTCCCCTGGACCTGATGGGTTGTATCCTAGGATATTAAAGGAAGTAGCTACAGAGATGGTGGATGCACAGGTAGTAATCTTCCTAAGAATCATTAGATTCTGGAAA
Source organism: Cetorhinus maximus (assembly GCF_964194155.1). Lineage (NCBI taxonomy): Eukaryota > Metazoa > Chordata > Chondrichthyes > Lamniformes > Cetorhinidae > Cetorhinus > Cetorhinus maximus. Next base: position 190,940,817 of record NC_135879.1, read on the forward strand.
AGTCTTAGAGGATTGGAAAACTGCCATTGTAACACCCTTATTCAAAAAGGGAGACAAAAACAAAAACAGGTAACTATAGACCAGTTGACTTAACATCTGTCATTGGGAAAATGTTAGATTCTATTATAAAGGATGTAATAACAGAGCATTTAGAAATGCATAGTATAATCAAGCAAAGTCAGCATGGCTTCATGAAGAGGAAATCATGCCTGACAAATTTATTAGAATTCTTTGAGGAGGTAACAAGCAGGATAGATAAAGGGGAACCAATAGATGTAATATATTTGTATTTCCAAAAGACATTTGATAACGCTACTTAATAAGATATGAACCCATGTAGTTGGGAGTAGTACATTAGCATGGATAGAGGATTGGCTAACTAATAGAATACAGAGAGTTGGGATAAGGGGGGCATTATCAGGATGGCAACCTGTAACTAGAACAAAGAACAAAGAACAAAGAAAAGTAAAGCACAGGAACAGGCCCTTCAGCCCTCCAAGCCTGTGCCGATCATATTGCCCGTCAACTAAAACATGTTGCACTTCCAGGGACCGCATCCCCCTATTCCCATCCTATTCATGTATTTGTCAAGCTGCCTCTTAAACACCACTATCGTACCTGCTTCCACCACCTCCTCTGGCAGCGAATTCCAGACACTCACTACCCTCTGTGTAAAAAACTTGCCCCGCACATCTCCTCTAAAGTTTTCTCCTCTCACCTTAAATCTATGTCCCCTAGTAATTGACTCTTCCACCCTGGGAAAAAGCTTCTGACTATCTACTCTGTCCATGCCACTCATAATTTTGTAAACTTCTATCAAGTCGCCCCTCAATCTCCATCGCTCTAGTGAGAACAATCCGAGTTTCTCCAACCTCTCCTCATAGCTAATAACCTCCAGACCAGGCAACATCCTGGTAAACCTCCTCTGCACCCTCTCCAACACCTCTTCACTATTTGCAACTCCTCCAACCTTAGTGTCATCTGCAAACTTACTAATTAGCCCAGTTACATTTTCCTCCAAATCATTTATGTATACTACAAACAGCAAAGGTCCCAGCACTGATCCCTGCGGAACTCCACTAGTCACAGCTCTCCATTCAGAAAAGCACCCTTCCACTGCTATCCTCTGTCTTCTATGACCAAGCCAATTTTGTATCCATCTTGCCTGATCACCTCTGATCCCATGCGACTTTACCTTCTGTACCAGTCTGCCATGAGGGACCTTGTTAAAGGCCTTACTGAAATCCATATATGTAACATCCACTGCCCTTCCATCATCGATCATCTTTGTCACTTCCTCGAAAAACTCGATCAAGTTAGTGAGACACGACATCCCCTTCACAAAACCATGCTGCCTCTCACTAATACGCCCATTTGCTTCCAAATGGTAGTAAATCCTGTCACGAAGAATCTTGTCCAATAATTTCCCTACCACTGACGTAAGGCTCACCGGCCTGTAATTTCCTGGATTATCCCTGCTAACCTTCTTAAACATTGGAACAACATTGGCCATTCTCCAGTCCTCTGGGACCTTACCCGTAGCCAGTGAGGATACTAGTGGAGTGCCACAAGGATCAGTGCTGGGGCCACAATTATTTACAGTATATAGTAATGACTTGGATGAGGGAAATGAATGTATTATCACCAAGTTTTCCGATGACACACAAATAGGTAGGAAGGCAAGTGGTGAGGATGACACAAAGAGTCTACAGAGGGATATAGACAGGTTAAGTGAATGCGAAAAAACTTGGCAGATGGAATATAATGTGGGAAAATGTGAGGTTATGCACTTTGGCAGGAAAAATAGAGGAGCTGGATATTATTTAAATGGAGAAAGACTGCAGAAAGCTGCAGTACAGAGGGATTTAGGGGTCCTCATGCATGAATCGCAAAAAGCTAGCATACAAGTTCAGCAGGCAATTGGGAAGGCAAATGGAATGTTGGCCTTTATTTCAAAGGGAATGGAGTATAAAAATAGGGAAGTCTTGCTAAAACTATGCAAGGCATTAGTTAGACCACACCTAGAATACTGTGAACAGTTTTGGTCCGCTTATCTAAGGAAAAATATGCTGGCATTGGAGGCAGTCCAGACAAGGTTCACTAGGTTGGTTCCAGGTATGGAGGGATTTACTTATGAGGAGAGGTTGAGTAGTTTGGGCCTGTACTCATTGGAGTTTAGAAGAATAAGAGGTGACCTTATTGAAACATATAAGATTCTTAGGGGTCTTGACAGGGTAGGTACTGAGAGGTTGTTTCCCATTGTAGGAGCATCTAGGACCAGAGGGCATAGTCTCAGAATAAGGGGTCACCCAGTTAAAACAGAGATGAGGAGGAATTTCTTCTCTCAGAGTGAATCTGTGGAATTCTTTACCACAGAGGGCTGGAGAGGCTGGGTCATCACGTATATTCAAGGCTGAGATAGACAGATTTTTAATCAGTAAGGGAACCAATGGTTATGGGGAAAAGGCAGGAAAGTGGAGTTGAGGATTATCAGATCAGCCATGATCTCATTGATTGGCGGAGCAGACTCGACAGGCTGAATGGCCTACTTCTGCTCATAGACATAGGTCTTATGGTCTGAATCAGGCACCTAAACGGGCAGTGGCAGGCCTTTCCCTGTAATCAAGGACATCAGGGATAGAAGTCCCTCCTGCAAAGAATTGCTAGCCTATGAAAAGCTGACAGCTCTTAATTGCTCAGCAGTGCCAGGGAGGTGGTGGCTGCTGCCAATAATGCACCCCGGGACCCATCGAGGGTGAGTGATGGCAGGGTGGGATGGTGGGGGGCAGGGGTGCTGTACAGTGTTTATGTTACAGGGGAGGGAGGAAAGGAGTTGGCTGCAAGGACAGTAGGTTGGCTGAAAGGAACCCAGGAACTGCAGGCCAGTCAACCTAATGTGGCTGGTGGGGAATCTTTTAGAGACAATAACCCAGGACAAAATAATTGGCTTTTGATTAAGCTTGGGCTAATAAATGAAAGTCAGCACAGATCTATTAAAGGAAAATTGTGTTTGACTAATTCAATAGAGTTCTTTGATGAAATAATGGAGAGCATTGATGAGGGTAATGTAGTTGATGCTGTGTATAGGGAATTTCAAAAGATGGTTGACAAAGTACCACATAGCCCTGTTAGCAAAATTAAAGCCCATAGGATTAAAGGGACAGTGGCAGCATGGATGCAAAATTGACTAAGGGACCGAAAGCAGTGTGGTGGTGAACGGGTGATTTGCAAACTGGAGTGAGGTTTTCAGTGGTGTTCCTCAGAGGTCGCTATTAGGACCACTGCTCTTTTTGGTTAATATTAATGACCTGGACTTGGGTACACGGGACAGAATTTCAAAGTTTTCAATGATATGCAACTTGGAAATGTAGGAAACAATGAGGAGGATAGTAAGAGACTTCAGAAGGACAGACTGATCAAAAAGGGAAACACATGGCAGGTGAAATTTAATGCAGAGAAGTGTGAAGTGATACATTTTGGTTTGAAGAATGAGGAGAGCCAATATGAGCTAAATAGTACAATTTTAAAGACGTGAAAGAACTGAGTACAAGAAGTTGAAATAAGAGGGTGCAGCTGGTGTATAATTCCAAAGAAGAAAAGCATTGGGACCATATCTAAGGAAATGCAATGTAATTCTTTTAGGGGCTAAGTAGTTGCTAATCCATAATTGCCCTTTAGAAGGTGGTGGCGAGCCATTACCTGCCAAAATTTAAAACATAGCCATTCCAGAATGGTTACACTGTGGGCTGGATTTTACGGCGTGTCATGGCCCAAGACTGCCTGGCTAAAAAAGTCGGTGGTGAGCCCAGCATAAAACTGATGGCTGCCCCACAATAATTTAATGCTGGAAGCAGGGTTAATTGCTTTAAGATGATACCTCCACCCCTATCTCAGGAGGAAGTTCCACCTTAGAGAGCTGCTGGCCAATCGAGGTGGCTGACACCTCTGTAGTCCCAGCAATGCCAGGCAGGAGTGGTGGCCACTGCTGGGACTGCAACCAGGCCCAACAAAGAGGAGCCTGGACTGGAGATAAGTCCGGCAAGGGGGGTGGTTGTGGGGGGGGAAGGTTTGGGAGGCCAGGCGGGGAGGGTAAAGGCGGAAGTGTGATCTTGGGGGGCTGCGGTTGCTACCTCCAATGGGCACAGGGGACCCACAAAGGAGGTTCCCCTACCCCCTTGCCCGTAACCAATAACTGCAGCTAAAGCTGCCAGACTAACTGCTTAGCAGGGGCCTCCCCGCTCTGCAGGTGAAATGGTGGGGGAAGGATGAGACCTTTAAGAGCCTATTAATTGGCCACTTAAGGGACTCAATAGGCCCAAGGGCAGGAGGGCCACCGGACGCCACCCAATGGATTTTACGAACCCCCCCCCACCACCACCCCAACTGTCCTCTATGCTGCCGATAGCGTAAAATCCAGCCCAGAGACAACACTTCAAAAAGTAATTCAATGGATGTAAAATGCTTTCAGAAGCCCTGAGGCCATAAACGTGCTGTCTAAATGTAAGTCTTCCCTCCTAGCACATTTGACCAAAAGCTTGGGAAGAGAGATGGGAGGAATATCTTAAAAGTTGAGTGAGGTAGAGAGATGGAGCAGTTTAGGGACGGAATTCCAGAGCTTAAGACCTAGATAATTAAAGGCACAACTGCCAACTGAGGGGCAAAGGTAATTAGAGATGCACAAGAGACCAGAATTGGAAGAACGCAGATTTCCTGGAGAGTTGTAGGGCTGGAGAGGAGAGATAGACAGGGGAAACATCATGGGTGAATCTGAACATAAGTTTAAGTTTCAGGCATTGCTGGACTTGACATTGAAGCCAAATATAGTTCAGCTAGCCATGGGGTAATGGGTGAAAAGGACTTGGTACAAAACCTGACACAGGCAGCAGAGCTTTGGATTAGCTGGGGTTTACGAATGGTGTGGTAAATTTGAAGACACTGTTTGTTCAGCAGCAGACAGTTTGGCTTGCGTGGCATTTATCAACACTTTTCCTAATATTCAAGGTGAACCAATTCCTTTCTATGATGGTGTTCCACATGGTGCAGGAAACCAAACACGTTTTTGCTTAAAGAATTAAAAAAAGTCATTTTGACTTGTGGCACCCATTTCTTAACTTTGTTCACATTTGGTTTATTTCAGATTCCACACACCCTAGTACATAATACTGAAACTACAAAGGGACCTGGGTGTCCTTGTACACCAGTTACTGAAAGCAAGCATGCAGGTGCAGCAAGCAGTTAAGAAGGCAAATGGTATGTTGGCCTTCATTGCAAGTACATTGAGTACAGGACCAGGAATGCCTTACTTCAGCTGTACAGGGCCTTGGTGAGACCACACCTGGAGTATTGTGTGCAGTTCTGGTCTCTTTACCTAAGAAAGGATATACTTGCCACAGAGGGAGTGCAGCAAAGGTTCACCAGGCTAATTCCTGGGATGGCAGGATTGTCGTATGAGTAGAGATTGGGCCAACTAGGCCTGTATTCAGAGGAGTTTTGAAGAACGAGAGGGGATCTCATTGAAACGTATAAAATTCTGACAGGGCTGGAAAGACTGGATGCAGGGAAGATGTTTCTTTTGGCTGGGGGGGTCTAGAACAAGGGGTCGCAATCTCAGGATACGGGGTAGGCCATTTAGGACTGAGATGAGGAGAAACTCCTTCACTCAGAGGTTGGAGAACTTGTGGAATTGTCTATCACGGAGGTCAAGTCACTGAATATATTTAAGAAAGAAATAGTTAGATTTCTAGACTCTAAAGGCATCAAGGGGTATGGAGAGAGAGTGGGAGTATGGCATTGAGATAGAGGATCAGCCATGATCATATTGAATGGCGGAGCAGGCTTGAAGGGTCGAATGACCTACTCCTGCTTCTATTTTCTGTGTTTCTATGTTACATATCTGACAAATGGTGCAGCTTCCATGCATTCAATTCTGTTGCAGGCTAAACCATGTGTAATTTTCATCAATGGACACTAGGTAGTACTTTGCTATGGATTAGATAGAGGTGAAGAACCAAAACACTTAATAACAAATATCTTCACATTTTTTATTGCTCAGTTTCACTGCATACCAAGAATATTATAAGTATATGTTATATTATAAATCTTGCTTCAATTGTATCAAACATTGATTAGACTGCACCTGGAGTATTGTGTACAGTTTTGGTCTCCTTACCTAAAAAAGGGTATACTTGCCAAAGAGGGAGTGCAGTGGAGGTTCACCAGACTGATTCCTGGGATGGTGGGACTGTCCTATGAGGAGAGATTGAGAAGATTTGGTCTGTATTCTCTAGGGTTTAGAAGAATGAAAGGTGGTCTCATTGAAACAAAATTCTTAAAGGGCTCGACAGGGTAGATGCAGAAAGGATGTTTTCCCTGGTTGGGGCCAGGGGGACACAGTCTCAGAATAAGGGGCAAGCCATTTAGGACAGAGATAAGGAGGGATTTCTTCACAGAGGGTAGCAAATCTTTGGAATTCTCTAGCCCAGAAGGCTGTGGAAGCTCAGTCATTACGTATGTTCAAGACATACAAGAAAATGATAGATTTCTAGATATTAAAGGCATCAAGGAAATGGGGATAGCATGGGGAAGTGATGCTGAGATAGATGATAAGCCATGATCTAGTTAAATAGTGGAGTAGACTCAAGGGGCTGAATGGCCTACTCCTGCTCCTATGTCCCTACTGTCAATGTATAAATGATCACACCGCATGGCAATCACCTTGTTAAAGACAATTGCTAGTTAAACAGGTGATGGGCAATGATTATCCCATCTAAATAGAATAAAAAGATACAGCCGGAACACTTTGTGTGGAAGCTACTTGGAAGTCAGTAGCACTAAGGAGTTATCTTGAAAATAAAACAGATTGAACCAAAAGACCAGCCTGGATTAATTCTTCCACCACACCCTCTTATTGTGAATAACACTTATGTTCCTATATCCTACTTGTATGTAAAATCAACCATTTACTCTATATAAAATCACAACTCTTTTGTCCTTTGTATAGGAGCTCATCTGAATCCTGCAGTGACCTTTGCTTTGTGCTTACTTGCTTGTGAACCCTGGTTAAAATTTCCCTTCTTCTTTTTGGCACAAACATTAGGTGCCTTTCTTGGATCAGGAATAATGTTTGGTTTGTATTACGGTGAGTAATGAAGCCACCAAATTTCAATAATGTATCATGTAAGATTGTTTAATATTGTATTTAAAACATAAAACAATTTAAACCTTTTTATTGAAATTCAAATAGAAAACTATTAATTATATAAATACACCCAAATATAGAGCATCTTTCTATATTATAGGGTGCTACAAATATTGCCTCTGATACTGTTGTCTTCATTTATCTATTACCTATTAATTCTGGAATTTATCTCTAAATTATGAACAAAGGTTCACACAATTGAATTTATTTAATTAACATTTTGAGAATTGAGATGGTTCAGATTTTTAAAGAGCTGAGAGGAATGAGATGGTTATTTCATTTGGGTAGGGCTGAAAGCCATAGACATCAGGGACTAAAAATTTACCTGGCCCATCGTATGGGAGCAGAGGTTGCAATTCTTGACCTGCTCATGCTGATTCTGTTGGAGGTGGGCAGCAAGAAAATTTGGAGCTCCCTTCTCATGACTATGACTGTAATGTAAGGTTAAATGGGTTCTGTGCTGCTCGCTGCCTCTGCGTACAATGGGGAGCTGATCAATATTGTGCTGAGATCATGTGGTGCACTTAGCTTGCCCTTCTGAAAGGCAGGCAGTCACTCACAGAGAACAGTGAAGGCTAGGTCATTGAATATAATCAAGGCTGAGTTAGGCAGGCTTTTGATTGACAAGGCAGTCAAGGTTAGGGGGGCAGGCAGGAAATTGGAGCTTCTCCTGAGCCTTATTGAGAGGTTCTCAGCATCCTGGGGCCGGCTGTGACAGAGCCTGTGGCATCTCTTATCATTGAGAACATTGACGATGACAGTATGTTCCTGTGTTATGCCCCTTCCCAGCTCCAGCACACCCTCATCCTGCTATCTGGCATGCTGAGCAAACTGCTGATGGTATGATCATGGACCTCTTGCTTCCCATCCCCACTGCCTTCCCTAACACCAGTGTTCTGTGAGTTCCTGCTTTCAGACACCCAAGAAGTGCTCCACAGAAGAGGGAAAGCAGCAACTTGGCACTAGGGGAAATGCTCCAAAACTTGATCTGACACTCACAGCCACCAGCTCAGATAATGGCACTGCATATATGGCTAGTATAGATTTGGGATCAGTCTATGGTGAGTCATCTGGGCATGAGCTGATTGCAGCCTGACCAGAGGGAAGGATGCTCCATTTGCCACCTCATTGGAGGGCAATGTTGCAGACGAGCTATGCTGCCAAGGACTCAGATTAGGGCCTCAATGTGGTGGCATACAAGAGAGTGTTGATGGGTAGACACACTGACATGCTGGATGCATTGACTGGTCACCTAGATAACCTCTTGTCACTGTCAAGCAACATAGAGGAGCCCAGTTCCAACTTGGCAGAGGGCATTGCACAGACCTTGCCCTCTCCACAGCCTCTGCATCATTTCCCTGTCATGCTGCAGATCCAGAGGCACAGCCACTGCAGCCCCCATACCAGTTGCAGCTTTTCTGTGGACAGGTCACCTAGTCCTCTGCATTGCTGCTCTCTGGCACAACATCTCCAAAAATATACCAGCATGTTTTCAGACAGTTTGCAAAAGAAGAAGTTCTTAAAAATTGTGTTTCCTCCAATTTGTGTGCCAAGCCCTTTAAGGAGAACCAACGCTGAGCCCATCTTGGAGCTTAATGCTTGTTATTTGAAGAGTAATGTCCAAATTCATTGCCTGGACCTGTGTGGTCCAAATTAGCTATCTTGGCAGCGCATTGGCCATTTGGGCTGTGTGTTGTCAGGATAGCACAATAGCCTTCTGGCACCCAGTGGTGATGCTGGCAGGGAACTGTGCCTGACAAAACCTCAATGGGCCTCCCTAGTGCAGAAATAAAATACTTGCTAAGGGGTTCTTACAGTTTTGGGTCCTTTTCCAGATCATTCCGTGGATGATTTGCAAATCCCTCATCATGACAAAGTTATGCAACAAATGGCTCAGATGTGAATACCCGATCAGGGTTCTACTGCATTGTTCTTTCCAACTTGCCTCCGCAGAGGGAGAGCTGTTTGAGTACGCTGGCTGTTTCGGAATGGCAGCTTGGCTCCCATTGTACGCTACCTCTGCATGTATGGCCAGATTCCTGACAGGAATTGTGAGACAAATCTGAAGGGGAAAGGTCTTGTTGCCTTGCTTGTAATCTGACAGTTGTTGGGCTGGCACAATTTGAATGCATCATGGAAAGCCAGGCATCGACCTGTATGATGCATGTCCTTTGGCTGCAAACAAAATGGACTCTGAGTGAGTGAAATCCTTTTCTGTTCAGAAAGATACTAGGTCTGACAATGATGAGCATGCAAGGAAATGTGTCTATGGCACTGTGCAGCTGTGTCAGCTTCAATGCAGGCGAAGTCTAGTGCTCTCTTGCCTTGCTTTGTTCTGTCCACGGGCAAAAAGATGTAAATGTTCCTCTGGTCATAAATAGCCCGAGTGACTGCCCAAGTACAACAATGGACTGCAAACTGTGAAATATTGCTAATGTCACCTGTTGCAGCCGTACAGGAAGGAACTTTTATATAAAAGTTACAGGCCACGGTGAGCTTGACCGTTTGTAAGAAATGGTACTTTTTGACCTGTTCTTTTTCAAATATGTGCTGGCTCCCTGATTAATCTATGCCTTTCTCAGTGTCTACTTAATGTCATCCTGCATCATGACCTCTAGCAATTCACCTACTACCAATGTGTGTTATTCTCAGTTATCATGGTGCCTCTAGCCCTTCAAGTCACTTTACTCGTGGCTTGGAGCTCCAAATTTTGAAAAGGCTTTTTATAGTATTCTTTTCATTTAATCTAATTTCATTAGTGTTAAGCTTTTCAACTTCTGCTAAGAAATCCTGGCAAAATCTTCAAGCCTGTCTTCCCAATAGGGAGCCTATGGTTAAAAGGCATATGGGTTGAGAATCGGCAGTGCTGAAGTGCCAACTCCAGCCTCTGCTCCCTTAAAGAGCAGCCCTAGGCTGCGATTCAGGATTGATGATTTTACTCATGGCATTTTCAAACTGCAGATCCCTCCTTGTGGCTCTTATTCATTTTTGCAGGTAACAGAGCTCACTATTTTGCCGGGGGAGGGGGCCTCAATGTTCAACCTGTTTTGGAGAAGGTATGAATTTGGAGATTGATGGGTGGGAAGCTCTGCTGCTCCTCCTTCCTCACAAAGAAACCTGTAATCAATTTTAAAACAATTTACCTTGCTGCTTATCTTCTACTCCTGGCTCCAGTTGCTACCAGGGTAGACCTAGTGAGAAGCCATGCTTATTCACTTAGTGTTCAGGTCAAAATAGCAGACCAGGTCTGGAAGATGCCACCTGAGCCCAATCTATATATTTAAAGATGATCCTAGTAAATTGGGGATGGACGTTCTTACTACCTGCAATTTAAAATTGAGATTGGGAAGATCGGGATGAGAAAGAAGCGAATAACTTTCTACTTCCGTTTTAACTGCAGTTAATTGGTGGGAGGTGGGGTGGGGAAGAGGGGGTGGAGGGAGGGGAGAGGCACCTTCCCTCTCTCTTCAGCTACCTCATCAATCATCTTCTTGTGATCCTGGGGATATTTTAACCCTCAAAAACAGCTGGGTTGAATTGAGTGGAAAGTAAAAATTCAAACCGGAGCCAGTTTTTCTCAAACCTGCCCAAATGCTGTTTAATCAGAGGTGGGATAATGGTGGGTGACCAATCTGCTCCCAGGAGGCAGGTTTCTCAATATTTTAATAAGGCTGCAAGCTTCTGATTTTTCCCCTGTTCCAATTTAACCTTGCTCTGACAGGTCTCCTTGACCATGGGGAAATCAAGCAGCTGAGGACTGCTGCATTGAACAGATAAACATTTTTCCAGGACTGCTTGTAAGCTGGGAGGAGCAGGCATGCTTTCCTTCCTGGCCTTCAAGCAAACTTGTTAACCTCCCAGTGATTGGACCACCGCCCGCCCCACAATCCAATGGCCTCCTGATGTCCTCCATGGCTCCCCAAACTCCTCCCCCCTCTGCTTCCACTCTGTTCGGACGCCTGAGATCTGCTCCCCTGCCCATCCATTCTTTTCAGCTCTCCGCAATCTATGTCCCCATGACATTCAATTGTGAAAGAACCTGTGTAAAGGAATCCAGCCATAATAAAGATTTTTTAAAATTTGTTCATGGGATGGGGGCTTCACTGGGTAGACCAGCATTTATTGCCCATCCCTAATTGCCCTTGAGAACTGAGCGGCTTGCTAGGCCGTTTCAGAGGGCATTCAAGAGTGAACCAAATTGCTCTGGGTCTGGTGTCGCATGTACGCCAGACCAGGTAAGGATGGCAGATTTCCTTCCCTAAAGGACATTAGTTATAAGGTTAAAAGAGTTATTTTCCTATGTATGAAAGCTGAAAAAATTAAAAAGGGTTCATTTTTTAACATTTATCCCTTCTCACATCCATAATGATGACTTCTGATAAGAGGGATTCACACACAAAGTCACAGGGTAAATCATTTTTTTTTTGCAAGATGTCAACAAAGCTACCACAGTGTAATATATAATGAGATGATTTTATGCTGCTTGCCCCAAAATCACAATCAACTGAATTTTTAGCCCAGAACTGTGCTATAACCTTGAGACACAGCAAGATGAGTAATGAAAAATTTGATGATCATGTGCCCCCACAGCCTGGATTTCTTAGAATTGATGAGCACAGACCTTACCTGGAAATGAATAGGTATATATCCTTTCTCAAGAATCAAAGAGGATATTCCTTACTGAGAAATTAACATTGCTACAACCTAATTTGGGATATGAAAGGGCCCAACTTCATTACAATTGAGATGCCACCTCCATATGTAAGAAATTAGTTATGCAACTTTGAGAAATACTATAAATATTGAAAACACACACTGGAATTTTAGATTGTTACTTTAATAATTGATGGATATCCTAATTAAATATTTTACTGTAACAACACAAATTTAAAAACTGGATTCTCTATTGGAAATAAAATTGCATTCTCTATATGGTTTAGAATTTATATTGCATCACATAGTCTTCTGCATTCTGTGATTCTGTATCGCCAACTCATGAACCTATCTTTGTACACCCTTTGGTGGGGAGGTACATTACTGACAAGAGATTTCCAGCCCTCATAACATCCGGAATATTATAATCTAGCTGAAGCTTGTTAAAAAGGCTACCTGGAAGAGGTAATACTCTCAGGGGGCTCCTTTCCTTTGGGGGCAAATAGAACAGTCCTTCAGACCCATCTAGCATCTTTAGGATCAGTCTTTCTCAACCTGAAATTGGGAGGGATCATTTGAGAGTTATGGCTGATCCATGATTCTCAAAAAGGGGCTAGGATTCTAATCCATCCCACAGTCTCTCCCTCTTCCACGCTCTTCAACTTCACCCTGATGTTGCAGGCCTATTCACCCGATAGCCACTCAGCCTCTCAATCTTTTTTTTTGGAAAAATATACTTTATTCATAAAATATCTGAAAGAACATTACAAAACATTTCAAAATGGCCATCACAAAAAGTGCAATCATATTCAACTTTTCCACAGAGATCATGAGGTGCTTCCATACAATCAATAAACATTACAGACATTTCTATATGGTCATTACAGACAGTCAGACAACTTGATGTAGATCCCTTGAGTACAGCATTCAGTTCTGGTCACCTCATTACAGAAAGGATGTAATCGCATTAGAGAGGGTACAGAGATTTACAACGATGTTGCCAGGACTGGAAAATTTCAGCCATGAGGAAAGATTGGATTGGCTGGGGTTGTTCTCCTTGGAACAAGGAGGCTGAGTGAGATTTAATTGAGATGTACATAATTGTGTGGGGCCTGGATAGAGTGCATGGGAAGTGCCTAATTACTTTAGCAGAGAAGTCAGTGACTAGGGGGCATAGATTTAATGTGATTATAGAAAGATTAGAGGGCAGATGAGGTAAAAGTTTTGCATCCAGAGGGTTGTGGGGGGTCTGGAACTCATTGCCTGAAAGGATAATAGAGGCAGAACCCTCAACTCATTTAAAAGATGTCTGGATATGCACCTCAAGCGCTGTAACCTGCAGGGCTACGGACCAACTGCTGGAAGGTGGGATTGGGCTGGGTGGCTCATTTCTCAGCTAGCACAGACACAATGGGCCAAATGGCCTCTTTCTGTGCTGTAAACTTGCTATGCTATGTTGCACTCTGAGGTGCTTCCATACAATTATGATACATTTAGTATTCCCTGCATACATTTCTTGTGAGTCATACAGCCCAAGGGGTCTATACAATTCCCAGCCCCTTGGTGCACTATGGCAGAAAAGTCTTAGACAGCGACCTCTCCCCATTGCGCCTTTGCGGTGGCTGCCCCAAGCTTTAATGCGTCTCTCAGCACGCAGTCCTGGTCTTTGGAATGTGCCTGTCGGCAACACTCAGTCGGGGACAATTCTTTGCGCTGGAAGACCAACCAGTTTTGGGCAGATCAAAGAGCGTCTTTCACCGAGTTGATGATCCTCCAGTTGCAGTCGGTGTTTGTCTCAGTGTGCGTCCCTGGGAACAGCCTGTAGAGCACAGAGTCCTGCGTCACAGCACTGCTCGGGATGAACCTCGACAAAAACCACTGCACCTCTCTCCAGACCTTCTTTGCAAAGGCACATTGCACAAGGAGGTGAACAACGGTCTCTTCCCACCACAGCCACCTCGGGGCAACGTGCAGAGGGGTTGAGACTCCTGATGTGTAGGAAGGATCTGATGGGGAAGGCCTCCCTCATCACCAGCCAAGCTACATCTTGGTGCATGTTGGAAAGTTCTGGCGATGAGCCATTCTGCCAAATAACTTTGACAGTCTGCTCTGGGAATGATCCAACAGGATCCACCATCTCCTTTTCCCTCAGGGCCTCTAGGACATTACATGCAGACCACTGCTTGATGGACTTGTGGTCAAAGATATTTCTCTGCATAAATTTTTCCACGAGGGACAGGTGGTACGGCACGGTCCAACTACTTGGAGCGTTCCGCGGCAGCGTGGCCAGACCCATCCTTTGTAACACAGGGGACAGGTAGAACCTCAGCACGTAGTGACACTTGGTGTTTGCGTAGCTTGATGCAGCCACACACAAAGGTGGCCATCAGGATGAGGGTGATATTGGGCATGTTTTTCCCCCCTTTATCTAGAGGCTTGTATATCATGTCCCTGCAAACATGATCCATTTTCGACCTCTAGGTAAAGCAAAAGCTGGCTCGGGGATCGCCACAGTGCAGGAGTGTGGAATGGGCCAGACCTGCGCCACGTACAGCAACAGCGAGAGTGCCTCACACCTGATGACCAGGTTCTTACCCGTAATGGAGAGGGAGCGTTGCTCCCACATGCCCGGTTTTCTTTTCACCATAGCCACTCGCTCCTTCCAGTTTCTAATGCGTGCCCTGGTCCCTCCGAACCATATATCCAGCACCTTCAGGCCATCAGCCCTGACAGTGAAGGGGACAAAGGACCTGTCAGCCCCGTTCCCAAAGAACATGGCCTCGCACTTGCCACGATTTACCTTGGCTCCTGAGGCCAGTTCAAACTGGTTGCAGATGTTGATCAGTCTGTGCACTGACAGCGTTCCGAGCAGAAGACGGCAACATCATTCTTGTACAGGGAGTCTTTAACCTGAGTGCCTCCACTGCCTGGGATCGTCACTCCTCTTATACCCGGATCCTTCCTGATGGGCTCAGCAAAGTGTTCTATGCAACACATAAACAGGACAGGGAAGAGAGGGCAGCACTGCCTGATTCCAGATTTAATTGGAAAGCTTTCTGATTCCCACCCATTGATTGAAACTGCACTGTTGATGTTAGTATAGAGCAGTTGGATCCAGTTGTTGATTCCCTCCCCAAACCCCATTTTGGAGAGCACATCCACCATGTAGGTGTGCGATACTCTGTTAAAGGCCCTCTCCTGGTCAGGCTGATGAGGCAAGTGTCCACACTCCTGTCCCATACATAGGCAATCGTATTTCTGAGCAGCACAAGGCTGTCAGAGGTCTTCGTGCCTGGTACAGCGCAGGTCTGGTCAGGGTGGATCACCAACTCCAGAGCAGACCTGACCCGATTGGCGATGACTTTAGACAGAATCTTATTGTCCACATTCAACAGTGAGATGGGTCACCAATTTCTAATTTCCTCCCTTTCCCCCTTCTGCTTGTAGAGGGGGATGATGATGCCTTTCTTCATGGATTCTGACATACTGCCAGCTAGGAGCATACTCTCGTCCACTTCTAGCGGATCTGGGCCAATCCAGTCCCACAGAGCTGAATACAACTCAGCTGGTAAGCCGTCGCTTCCGGGAGTTTTACTCTTATCGAAGGACTCAAGGGCCTTAGTCAGTTCATCAGGAGTTAGCGGTTTGTCCAGACTCTACCGTGTACTGCTGTCTAAGACCTCCATGATAGAGGACAGGAAGGACTGGGCGGCCGCGCTGTCTGTGGGCTTCGCGTCACACAATCTGGCATAAAAGGATTTGCTGATCCTCAAAATGACTCAGCCTCTCAATCTGTCTGGCTGTGGCCAGGAAAGAAATTTTAAAGATGGTACTCAGGTCCTGACTTTCAATTCTGCATGACCTGAGGAACCCCATTTCTGTTTTCCTGACTGCAAGACTGTGCCCCCACCCCCCTACCCGCCATTGCCTCCCAGTGAACGTTGGGGCCCTTATTTAAGAAAAACACTCTAAGCCTGAATCTGCCTCCCTTTCACGGGTGTACTGGCCCTTTAAAGAAGCACCTGGTCAATTAAGTTAAATGGCTAAAAAACTCTGTGGCCTCACTGACCTATGCATCCTTAGCATGCAAGGCTCTGTTGAGGAGTTCAGATTGGTAAAAGCTAACGTTGAAGCCTAAAATAAAACAAAATTATCTTCTTGGGAAGAATCTATTGTGAACAACCTTTTTAGGTTGTTAAAGTTCAGCCTTTTATTATTTTCCTTGGGGTCTTTGGTACTCTGCTTTAACCTCTGTCAAGTTGCATATTGGTGATATTTTCTGTACTCTATTTATTTTCAGTGTCAAGTTTTTGTAATCTTTTTACGTTTGTGAGCAAAATTAAATTCTGGGGGGTAAAATTTTCCTTAGTCCAGAAAAAGCTACACGTGGCTGTTGGAAAAATCAGGAAAGTAAATCTCAAAACAAAATTCTATTAATAATTATATCATTACAGATAAATTGTGGCATTATGGTAATAAACAGCTAACAGTAATTGGAGCAAACTCCACTGCTGGAATATTTACTACTTATCCACATGAACATTTGAGTGCAGTAAATGGCATTTTTGATCAGGTAAGTGAGTAGAACTTCAATAGACATCATGCATTTAAAGTGATAAAACCGTAAACTTGTCATCTCACAGGACAGTTTGGGCCAGATTTTTGCTAACAAGGCAGGAAGCTCGAGGCGAAAAATTTCCCAACTCGGTAAGACCCATTTCCATGTAGATGGCCCCTGTATGCATTATATGTGGTCCAGTGAGGCAGGGGTGGGATCAAATCAGCCCACTGAACCCGGATGCAGCCGAGTATCGAGCTGATTAGAAGGCCTGCTTCGGTTGTCTGGGACTTCGTCCCATATATATTAAAGGCCCTCACCCCCCTCACTCCTCATCTCCCATCCATTCTCCATGCCCCCTCCATGACCATGCCTCCTCCATGCTCTCCATGTCTCCTGGAAATTGGATCAACAGAAACAGATGGCAAGGCATATGTTTATCCAGGTGGCCTCATTATGAACGCTTGGCTGAACTCTAAGATTCACTAATAGATTAGCTTAGCAGGGGTCTGTTTAGATATGTAGAAGGGGAGTTTTTGCTTTGATTGATTGACATCTTTGTGATGTTAAAATAAGTTATTCTTTCTTTGACCTGTTTTCTCAATGTCTGTATGTTTATATGGACAAGCATAGGAGGTGTGAAGTGGAGTAAAGTTTCTGTTATTGATACTATAATGGTTCTAGCTGATTGACATTTTTATAGGGTAGTAAGAGCAGCAGTTTTTTTGCAAAGCAGATTTCCGAATAGTTGTATTTTTCATGAGCATTTCAAAACTTGACATTGTTATTATATGGCTCATTGGTTCTGCATGTAGTGCATATTGGTTGAATGGACATGATGGTGGCATGGGGGAATAGAGGTGACATGGCTTTCAAAAGGTTCCGGAATCCAGACTGTGGTTCACGACTGCTCTGAGCAGCTGTGAACCACTTGTCCTCGAGAAGCTGGCCTGGTTCCACGAAAATTGCAGTGGGGAGGAGTCTGTAATGCCTATCACAGTGAAGGAACTGGTCAGGTTGGGATTACAGTGTACAGGCTTGTTACCCGCATGAGGGAAAACTGCTGGTGCTGGGAATGGGGGTTGGAATCCCGGAATCGAGATCTGCCCACAATTTTAAAGGCCTCTGGAATTGGCCCAACTCCGTGTAAATCCAGCCCTTTTAATTTGATTATTTTATTGAATAGTTGAGGCCACATTCCAATTGCCTGATTTGCATTTCTAACATGAATACATCCAAACTGCAGGTCTCTCATTAATTGTTAAATCTTTTACCATTTTCAGTAAATTTTACTAATATGTGATGATATATTGCAGTAGAATGTGTTTTTACCAAAATCAAAAGGCAGAATTTCCTTTCGGTCCCTTTTCTGGGCAGCACTGGAGATGCTTTATGCTGTGCCTGGCTCTCATCCCACAGGTCCCCAAGTGTCCTTGTCTGAGATCCAAACAGAGCCATTTCACTTTCCCAGTAATGCTTGAGGCGATTGTACCTTCCTCACAAATAAGTTACTGAGTTGTGCCAGTTACCAGAGAACCAGGAGAAAAATTCCTGTGGGTGATCTTAGAGGACAGTACTAGCAGTTATTCCAGCCATGATCTGTACACTGCAGTCAGTGTGCAGCAGTGGGCACTTAGAATGCATGCCATCTTTAGGCCTGGCAGCAGAATCAAATCTTTTCTGGCATTTTTCTTCCTCTTCCTTACCAGAAGTTGTTTATTCGGATGATAAAATGCATCATTCAATTTTGAAAAAGTAATTTCAGACATCATGGGTGAAATCTTCCCAGTCCCATGAGGTGGGCCTGAAGGTGGGAACTGGATGAATGTCAGAGGTATAGGTGTTGGATCAGTGGGCATTTTGCCTCCGGGTGATCTTCCTGGAGGGGGTTAATCACTGGCAGAGGTTACCCGCCTGGCAGTGGCAGGTAGCTAATCTACAGAATTAAGTGCCCATTTGTGGGCTGATTGGGTGTGCTGCTGGGACCTGCCTGGTGGTGGACAGCTACCCCATTGAGGACCAAGCCCAGCAGATGTCTGGAGGCAGCTTGCTGGCGGCTGGCCTGAAGGGGCCTGCAAGGCCTCCTACACTCACCCTCCCCCCACCACAGCAGCTTTTTGGCAGGCCGCAGATGTGGCTACCAGCCACCTTCTAGAGGGCGTTCTCCTCCTCAGGGGTGGCCTGGCAGCTGTGGCCATAGTTTATTTATGTAATGTAAATACTTCTTTAGCAGGTTTCACGATAGAGGAGCCCTCACAGTCCCCATCCTGCAGCAGCAGTGCCTACTTCTGCCAGTGGAGCTGCAGTCCTACCAAGGCTGCAGCCCTCTGAATATGAAGCCCCATACCACCCTTAACTGGATGACAGACCTGGAGGTGGCTTCTTAATTGGCACCTCCAGGGACATCTCCCAGGTGGGTGCTCTGACAGGCAGAATGGTGTCAGGACTCAAGAAATGGCCCTGACTCATACTCATATCCTAAGAGCATAAGATTCACCCCATGTTCCTGTTCTGCACACCTTTTCCCTCACAAAAAAGGGCGTATAGGAGAAGAAATGGCAGCTATCCTTTGATATCCAGTTTATTCTCTCACCAGTAATTTCCCCACTTCTTCTTTTGACTGCCAGCATGCTGAGGAATTTGCTAATAAAAGCTGAAATTATGTTAAATTATGTGTGTGTTTGTGCAAGTGTGTGTAAAATATTTATTCCTATAGTCAATTTTTAATTCTTTGCAGTAAAATGTATTTATCTTAGCAGCAGCAGCAGCAGCAGGCACATCACTTCTCCACAGGGGAACTAGTTTCTGAAATGTGTAAAATTCTAGTATTGAATCCATGGTCAGGATTTCATGGCCCCGTCACATTGGGAGCACCCCCCCCCACCCCCCCCCCCCCCACCCCCGCCCCCGGCAGTTGCAGTGAGCTATTTAAACCTCCATTCAGTTTGGTGGGACTGTAACATCCCAGCAGGCAAGAGGGGCCATTAAATCCTGGCCCATATGGCTGTTGTCATCTCATCAGATATAGGGTTTGGTAGGATTCTAGGCTAAAATTTGAAGGTTTCAGGTTTTTGTCAGGTTTGCTTTAGAAATTTGACATTTGCTTCAAGAGAATTAATCACAATTCAGACATTTTCCTGGGTACTGAATGAAATAAAAGATACCGTAGATTGGCAGGCAAAGTAAGTACAGAAAAACTCTCTTGTTTAAATTTGGTTGATTTCTCCTTTTCTAAATACAGGCAATTGGGACTGCAGCGCTTATACTTTGTATCCTTATCATTGTGGACCCATTGAACAACTCAGTGCCAACAGGACTGGAAGCTTTTACCATTGGCTTTGTGGTTCTGATAATTGGCTGGTCAATGGGTTCAAATTCCCAGTACTCATTAAATCCTGCCAGAGATATTGGACCTCGCTTGTTTACTGCAATTGCTGGTTGGGGATCTGAAGTTTTCAGGTATGTTTTGTTATCGTTTCTTATTTGTAGACATGCTATAATTCCTTTTCAATTAGAATGACTATATTTTGACGAGAAAGTAAGGTTAATATTAAACAATAATGGGCCTTTCAATACCTGTATTCTTTAAGAGAATTGAATGCCATGCTCAACACCGTCCCAGAGGAATTGCTAAATATGTTTGTTCCTGACCCTTAAGGCATAACAAAGCTAATTAAAGGGTTCTTATATATCTATTTTTGACTGAACAGAGCAGAGAATCCAATGAGATATTAGCAAAAAGTCATTCATCTTGTCAGAATGTCCATCACTGCCACTGGTCATGCGGTCAGATTGAGCCTTATATTTTATGACTCTATTGAACTTCACAGTATTTTACTCTCGGGTGAAAGACACTTTTCAGGAGGATTGTCCTCTTCATTTAGAAGGTTATTTTCTTGGGACAGTCAGAGTTTATTGTCACCAGAAAATTCTTGCTTTTGGAGATAATCAATTTACTACACTCTGCTCATAGGATAGATACCATTTGACAGAAAATTCAGTTTCTAAACTTTGAAGTGTAGTTGCCAACTCCTCCTAGACTTTCTAATATGCTGAACAATTTTCTCCTAAAGGAGAAGGTAAAATCACTAACCTTGCCACAAGTCATTTTGACTGACCTTGGAGGTTGCCTGGGAACCTTTCCGGAAGGAGTTGCATAACATTCAGTCTGCAAGGAATAACCAATAGAAAATGCTCTCCTTCAGCCTGACTTAATCATAAAGACTATCACTGTCAGCACTGGGCAACATGCCACTGCATGTAGCATGAATAAATCTGAATTCCCTCTAACAACCTAGCAAAGGCAGTGGTTCAGCAGGTCTCAACTATATTAAGATACTTAGGGGAACTTGTTATTTATGGGATGTGAGGGACTCTGGCATTGGCTGCATTTATTGTCCATGTCTGGTGGTGTGCCATCATTTTGACCTACTGCAATCCTTATGTTGGTGCAGATCCCATGATGGCATTAGGTAGGGAGTTCCAGAGACAATGGAAGAATGCCCATGTTAGGATAAATTGAAGAGAGACTTGGTGATGGTGTTCTTGCGTTATTAGTGGTCTTGTTTTTCTCAGTGGTAGAGGTGACAGGGTTAGGAGGTGCTGAAAAAAGTAACCTGGGTGAGTTGCTGCAGTGTATTTTGTAGTTAGTGCCTACTGTAGCCTTAATGAGCTGGTGCTGAGGGGGTTGAATATAGCATCTCGTGGCAGGATGCCAATCAAATGGACTTCCTTGTCCTGGATGGTGTTGAGCTCCTTGAATATTTTTATTAACTGTAATCATCCAGATGAGTGGCGAGTATTTCATCGCATTCTTTGTAGATGACAGTGACACTTTTGAGGTGTCAGATGATGGGCCGCTTGTCAAAGAGTCATTAGCCACAATGTTGATACTCTTAAAATGCCATTGACAATGGAATTGGTAAAATGATTTGTTTATATGCTGAAGAGTGTTCTGATAACATTTCCTCATTTCATTTTATTGATTCACTGTAAGTCCACATTTGTCATATTTCTCTGTTTTTTCAGTGCTGGCAGCTATTGGTTTTGGATCCCAGTTGCCAGCCCAATCATTGGTGCCATATTTGGTGTCCTGATGTATCAGTTCATTGTTGGATTGCGAACTGAGGCAAGAACCAACTGCTCACCCAATGCAGAAGAAAATGTAAAGTTAATGAGCCAGAAACCAAAGGGGAGGCCCTGATGATTTGACAGCGACTGGATTATAATTCACTGTAGAATTTTGTTTGAATAATCTTCAGAATATTCACCAGCTTATTTAGCTGGTCAAACACCATGATGATCCCTTTGAGAATCGCATTTGTTTTCACATTTTCAAAATATTCTCTGTCATTTTATTATCTACAAAATCAATTTTTCGTGAATTTCTAATGCTGGATAAGATAATTTCATAATTTTCAATATTTTCTGAATTTGTAATCTGTTTTGTATATTTTGTTATGAATTAAATAAACGAGTGTAGAATTCAAAGGGTTAACGGCAGACAGAGTCTGTATTTCATCAATTTAATTGACTAACCAATAACAATAAAATACACTATTCAACAGGCACTTACCCTAATCACACAATTACCTTTCATTTCATGCAAACACTGGAGTTTCTTTTTATTGAGAAACTGATGTTAAGGTTGTAACTTGTAATAAAAAAAATCACCAAAATTGAAAAGAATAGGACAAGATATAAATCAAGTAGTAGTGATTAGATAATGCAGCACTCAGGGCTGGATTTTCACTTTTGGAAAGGGAAACAGGAGTCATTCTTTTGGATTTTAACTGGGGTGCATCCCTTACTTGGCATGCAGACAGGCCTCCCTGTCCAATTAAGGGCAGCAGGTGGGCTGTCAAAGCTGGAGGGCCAATCAGAAGCCTTCCAGCTTGAGAGGACCAGCTAGCTACAGTAAAGAGTAAGCCACTCAGAGGGCACTTCAACATGGAAGTGCTTTCATCAACCTTTTTAAAAATAGTAATAAAATCCAGAAAAAGCAGCCAGGCCAACACTGTGGGGTGGGTGAGGGTGAGGGTGGGGGGTAGGGGGTTGGTAGTGGAGGGGTCTGCATGGTGGCTTTTGGCTGCATCCACACCCAGGCAGGCAGGAAAGAGCTGTAATCCTGCCTGAAGTGCTAGGGTTGAACTGCCTAGATTGTGTTGGGAAACTGGAGTCTGTCTGGAAAATCCTTTTTATGCTAATTTCTTCTCATACCCTTAGAACCATAGAACACTACAGCACAGAAAACAGGCCATTCGGCCCTTCTAGTCTGTGCCGAAATATTATTCCGCTAGTCCCATTGACCTGCGCCTAGTCCATAACCCTCCAGACCTCTCCCATCCATGTATCTATCCAATTGAGCCCGCATTTACCCCGTCAGGTGGTAGCTCGTTCCACACTCTCACCACTCTCTGAGTGAAGAAGTTCCCCCTAAAACTTTCCCCTTTCACCCTAAAGCCATGTCCTCTCATGTTTATCTCTCCTAATCTAAGTGGAAAGAGCCTACTCACATTTACTCTGTCTATACCCCTCATAATTTTGTAAACTTCCATCAAATCTCCCCTCATTCTTCTACGCTCCAAGGAATAAAGTCCTAACCTGTTTAATCTTTCCCTGTAACTCAACTCCTTAAGACCCGGCAACATTCTAGTAAATCTTCTCTGCACTCTCTCAATCTTACTGATATCCTTCCTGTAGTTAGGTGACCAGAACTGCATACAATACTCCAAAGTTGGCCTCACCAATGTCTTATACAACCTCACCATAACATCCCAACTCCTATACTCAATACTTTGATTTATGAAGGCCAGTATGCCAAAAGCTTTCTTTACAACCCTGTCTACCTGTGACGCCACTTTCAGGGAATTATGTATCTGAACTCCCAGATCCCTTTGTTCCTCTGCACTCCTCAGTCCCCTACCATTTATTGTGTATGTCCTACCTTGGTTTGTCCTTCCAAAATGCAACACCTCACACTTTTCCACATTAAATTCCATCTGCCATTTTCTGGCCCATTTTTCCAGCTGGTCCAGATCCCTCTGCAAGCTTTGAAAGCCTTCCTCGCTGTCCACAACGCCTCCAATCTTAGTGTCATCAGCAAACTTGCTGATCCAATTTACCACATTATCATCCAAATCATTGATATAGACATCAAACAACAATGGTCCCAGTACAGATCCCTGAGGCACACCACTAGTCACCACCCTCC
This sequence comes from Cetorhinus maximus, assembly GCF_964194155.1. Classification (NCBI taxonomy): domain Eukaryota; kingdom Metazoa; phylum Chordata; class Chondrichthyes; order Lamniformes; family Cetorhinidae; genus Cetorhinus; species Cetorhinus maximus. Next base: position 190,964,439 of record NC_135879.1, read on the forward strand.
AGTCTGAGAAGCAATCATCCACTACCACTCTCTGTCTTCTCCCACACAGCCAATTTTGAATCCAGTTTACAACCTCTCCATGGATACCAAGTGTCTGAACCTTCGGAACTAACCTCCCAAGTGGGACCTTGTCAAAGGCCTTACTAAAGTCCATGTAGACAACATCCATAGCCTTTCCTTCATCTACTTTCTTGGTAACCGCCTCGAAAAACTCTATAAGGTTTGTTAAACACGACCTACCACACCCTTCTTTACTTCTCTTATTTCTTCTTTCTTCCTCATTAGAAAGTACTTCAAATGTATTAGAACTATTTCCTCCTTAAAGGCAGTCCAATGTTCCATTACAATCTTTGATTCCAATTTACCTGTTCTCACATCATTGAATTTGGCCCTTTTTTACTCTGGATTGCTCCCTGTCCTTTTCCATAGCTAACCTAAACCTTATGATACAATGATCACTGTTCCCTAAATGTTCTGACACGTGATTCACTTTAACCACCTCATTCCCAGAAGCAGATGCAGCAAGGGGCTGGAAACATGCTAGTATGGAAAATTCTCCTGAACATACTTTGTCCTCTCTGCCCATTATGCTATTACTATCTCAGCCTATATTAGGATAATTAAAGTCTCCCATTATAACTACTCTATAGTTTTGGCAGCTGTCTGTAATTTCCTCTATTTCTTTCCTACTGGTTGGTGGCTTATCAAATATACCTAGGAGTGTAATGGTTCCTCTGTTTCTTAGCTCTAATCAAACAGATTCTGCTCTTGGTCCCTCTAGGACAGCTCCTCTCTCCAGCACTGTAATATTCTCTTTAATAAATACCACTACCTCGCTTCCTCTCTTTCCTGCCCTATCTTTCCTGAACACCTTGGGCTAGTTTTTCCATACTCGCAACTGCATGGAATTGAGTCAAGAATGGGTAAAATGAGACACACAGAACTGGAGCTTCCAACTTATCTCTGCATTCCTGACCCAAATCATCTTTCCCTCATTGGAAAATGTGTTGGGTTATGAACCGGCAGGCATGTACTGTGACTTTTGAGTAACCATTATAAAGGCCTAGGGGAAAGTTGAATTTCATCTCACATGCTATTTTCATCATGATGGGAGGGATTTAGAAGCATGTGGGAACCCCACCAGGTAAGTCAATTCATGAACCTTGGGGAAAGCCTGCTGAGGAGAAAGGATCCTGCTGACAGGTAAGTTTGAAAGGTCTTGCCAATGCCCCCTCATATACCCCATGTCCCTCAAATACTCTCCATATTCCATGACCCCTCCACTCTATGCCCTCCCTTGCCCCCAAGCATCTTCCTTACCTACTCTTCCAGCATCCACTATGTACAGAACCAGTGAGCCATAGAATAATAGTGACAAGTCTTTGAGATGCTCCTGAAATTGACAAAGTAAATGAACAGGCATTGAAAGAACACTTCAAATAAATAAAAAAAACATATTATAGCCTCATAAAAGTTTCAAACAATCAAAGCTAACAATCCCCTTCAAACTCTATCAACATTGCCTACAAGGCTGAGTCCATCAGTCAGTCTTCAAGCTCAGCAAAGGATTCATAATGAGGCCATCTGACAACTGCATCAGCAGAATCAGTTTGAACTGTTATGATCCCCAGCTGAGGTTATCACTGGTCAAGCCTAATCCCAGGGTGGAACCCAGCTTGATAGATCCTAACTTTTATTTGTTTGTTTAGAAATGTGGCGAGGGACTACTGAACAGAGTCACTGGAGTCAGCCAATTAACTTTTAACAATGGTATAAAACATTGATTAAACAAGAACAGATGAATTATATTACAATACTCCTTCAGCCACAACTATATCTTTACAAATATATACATATTTATAAGGATAACACAAGTTACAAAAGCTGTCTTATACTCTAATGTTCACAATAAGTACAGTCCATGTAAACCAATTAGCAACCTGTGGTCAGACACACCACACTCTGAAACCAAGTGACAGATGCCATCCCAGACAGATGCTATGGATCTGTCCTCAACTTCCCCCAGATGCTTGTTACCTATGAGCCAACCAGTCTCACTGAACTCCATCTTTCACACAAGAGTTTCCAATCTCCACTTTCCAAGGTTCCACCTTGGAACCTTCTCCCAAACCGGTACTTTTTCTCAGACGCCTTCCGCAACAGTTCACCTCCAGGGTTTTGAACTCTCCTTCCAATGTTCCTCTCCCTGGGTCACCACATGCATTCAAGCTTTCTTCCATGCACTCGCTCTCACTGACTCAGCAATCAACAGTACACCACTGTGTCCCACGCCCATAGCAAAGAGTTCCAGAACTTTAGTGTCTCTTTGGACCTTCTGGCCTCTCGTTTTAAATTTGCTTCCTTTAAGTTTGGAGCCTGCCTCTCTGCTCCTTATTTTCACTTCCACAGAACAGGGCCTTTCCCAGGTTCCTGTCCTTCCTTTGTCTAGAAGTCTTCTTAGGACTTTCTCCTGTCCACCCCTCTGGATTTGGGGACTTCCTCTTTAGCTTGGGACTTGCTATCTATCCCTTTTGCTCCAGTCTCTCTCTGGCAGCTACTTTCAACCAGCTGTAGCTTGGAACTGGCTATCTGAGCCTTCTAGGCTGCTTCTGCCTGGCTGCTGTCTTCAAACCTGAACTCAAAAACTGCTGTTTCTAGTTTCTTCTGTTTGTGTCTGTGAGAGGGACCTGCCTCTCTGGACCCCTGTTGCTAGGCAACAGTCCAGTTTTTTCTACTCCTTTGTTTGCTTAACTTATCTTACAGTCGTAAACTCTCTTTAGAAATGCAGGCACCTTTTAAAGTGAAACTAAAACTCAACATGACCTTTTCTTAACACACAGATACAGAAATACAAATCAAACTTAAATATTGAAGCAAAAACCCATTCCTAACACCCACAAATACCAATATAACTCACTTAAACTACCTATTCCCTAACAGAACAGACATCTGTTTTTCAAGATGGTTGCATTATGAATGCTTGGCTGAGCTTGTGGAAGGTGTAAGGAAAGGGCATAGGGGATATGAGAAGGCATAGGGAGTTGGGTGGGAAGGTTGGGAAATAAATATTCCAGGGTACACTGTTATGAGCACATGAGGAGGGGTAAAAATTACTCCTCTACCCTACCACTCCAAATCTGACCGTAACAGGGTTTTTTTGTGAACTCAGAGAGAGGGTGGAAGTATTTACTCAATGTCTGTGCTTAACCATTTATGTGCTGATTGCAAAGAAGCTAACCTGGCAGGCTTTATTGAGTTTAAAACAAAAAGGGGTTAGTTTTTATTGAGTTAAAAACCTGCCCAGGTAAAGATGTAAAAATATTTACAAAGGTAAACCTGTGTCTGACCTTTGTGATGCGCACACCCACACATACAAACACACAAACACAAGCAGAATTGCAAGTTACACAGTAGGTAGTTACTTAGACAAATTAAAGTTCAATGCAAAAAGAAAAAAAAGAGAGCTTGCTGTTTATGAAACCATTACTGGTATCTGTGGCTGTCGCAGATTTAACACAATGGGCGGAATTTTCTGTGCCCATTGGTGTCAGGCGTGTTCGATGGCGTGAGCGGACGATATGGCGAGAAGGCCAAAAATCGGTTTCACGACGTTGAGAAACTAGTTCACAATCATCTGCTCTGCCTGTCAATGGTGGGCTGCGTTTCCTGCTGTCAGATGTCGGGAACTTCATTATAAGCGTGGCTGTCTGGAATCATGCCCCCATGCTGGATCATCTGAGCACTTCGGCGAGAAAACACTCCGGTGCAGAACACGTCTTGACAAGTGTAATGTGCAGAAGTTGGGACTTACTGCCAGGGCCTTGCTCACATCGCGAACACCCGAGGAGAAGACGATTCTGGAGCCTGAGAGCAACGGGACCCTGGAAGAACATTCATCGCATGCTGGGTGATTCTGATGGACAGGGCTCCACCATGAAGCAGCTCACGGAAGGTGGAAAGTCAGTGTTGGGTTTCTGCTCAGTGCCTTGGCTAGGGTCTGCAGTGGATGATTGTTGAGGTGGTGGAGAAGAAGGTCTAGCTGTGTTTGGGAGAGAAGGGGGGCATTGGGAGAGGGAGGTCTAGGTTCAACTGGGAGAGGAAGATGTGTCGGGGGAGATTGGGGTTGGGAGAGAGGAGCGAAGGTGTCGGGGCGCTGAGGCTGGGGAGGGAACAAAGGTGTTGGGGGGTGAGATGGGGAGGGGGGAGGGAGGAGGGGTTAACAGGGGAGAATATGACAACTGGAGAGGTAAGTATAAGGGGCGAGGAAGGTGTAAAGGAAAACGTTCGGAGGGGGGAAGAAGTCCAGGGGGAGGAGGGAGTCCAGACAGGGGAAGGAGTCCAGGGGGAGGAAGGAGTCTGGGGGGAGAGGAAGGAGCCTGCAGAGGGGGTGGAGGGAGGAGGTAGGAATGGGGGGAAGGAGTTCCAAACGGAAAAGGAGTTCCAAGGCTGGGGGGTGCGGAGAGATGAGTTCCAAGGGGGAAGGAGTCCGGATGGGGGGGATGTCCAGGTGAATGTGAAAGGGAGGGGCCTGTGGAGTCAATGACTACCTCTTGGAGAGCGAATTGAGGGTGGGTGTAGAATAAAGAAAGTGATAGAAACAGAAAAGACCTGGCTTAGAATTTATTGCAAATCCTCAGTCTATTAATAATTCAGTTTTGACAAATGGGTCACACCCAAAATGTTAAATGCTTTGTTCTCGCTGCCGATACTGCCTGAGGCTTTCCAGCATTTTCTGATTTTGTTACTTTGTGCCTAGCTGTGCTATACTAATCTAGGAATTCTTCATGGTGGCACTGGTTCCTAAAAAGGCAAGGGGTGCAATTCCAAACATTAAAACCTCTTACTTTGATGATCACGCAATAAAACTGAAAATGATTAGACAATTCAGGTTTTAATCAGTTAATAGTTGGCCCAGTTTGAAATGGGATTTAAAGTTTCTGTATCTCCTGCATTCCCAAAATTCGATTCTTTGCACCATCAAAGTTAAAGTCAAAGCCTAAGCCACTAAGTACATTTAGAATGCACCATCATGAGAGGAAGTGAAGCTCCACAAATTAAAAATATCCTCCTCAATACTAGACCAACAGTAAATATTAATGTATATCCTGGGAGCATAGGGATCAGGTGCATATAGAAACATTGAAACATAGAAAGATTTATGGTACAGAAGGAGACCACTTGGTTCACATGTTCATGCTGGCAAAGCTCAAGTTATATTACTAGGAATAGGAAAACATCTTCAACAAAGCTCAAAGAGAACCCAAACACAAATTTGTGAGAATTATAAATATTGTTTGAAATGGTATGGAGTACTGGAGTTACTTTCTCCTTTGAATTACTTTTCCGTAGTCCCTACATGGCATCATATTGCAAGGCTCCACTTCTGGCTGAGAGCCTTGTGAGCAGCAAGTATGTTTCAAAAAAATTTGGGCCCACAAAGCTGTAGGCACTCTTCCCCTGAGTCAGGTGATTATGAGTTGAAATCACTCATTTGAGCAGTACTGTGGGAGTGCTGCATTGTCAGAGTTGCTGCCTTTCAGAAAACACATTAAGTAGAGGCACTATCTGCCTGGTGCATTGGCCAATGTTTATCTTCAATCAAAACTACAAGGAATTTACAGCACAGGAACAGGTCATTCAGTCTAAGCGATTTATGCTCCACACAAGCCTCCTCCCAACCTAATTCATCTAAATTTATCAGCGCACCCTTCTTTCCCTTCTCCCTTATCATCAAAACAGGTTAAACGTTTATTCACTTCATTGCTGAATGTGGGGCCGTGCTTTGTACAAATTAGCTGCTTGTTTACCTACATTTAAAAATATTCCAATTCATTGACTGCAAGCTGCTTTAGGACATCTTCAAAATGTGATAAGTTGCTACGTAAAACAAATTTGCTCTGCCATTTGTGCCAGCAGCAAAACCTTGCATGAATGCCCCATAATATCTGTCAGAGTTAGGGCGACCATATGTCCCATTTTTAAAAGGATAGTCCCATATTTAAGCTCTATTGCAAGTATCCTGACTTTTTCCTAAAAAGGAAGAAATTGTCCCATATTTGCTGCCTCCTATTACGACCCCATGGAGACCAATAATGTGAAATAACCAAACTTCCCAAACAACCCCAATAGAAGAAACCGATAGACAATATTTCACTTTTTAAAATTTTTACTGTAGCAATCAAACCAAAATCAACATAAAGTAAATGTAAATATACAGTCAAATTCTATTCTGTAGAAACTATTAATGACACTTTAAATAGGTGATAAAACAAAGTAAATTTCACAAATTTCTTAGCTAGCCCTCTTAGCACATATGTAGCACCACATGCAGTCCCAATGTCTCTTGCAACTCTATCTTCCTCCAGTGAAGTTCAACCACTCTTCATCACACAGGATCAGATCCTAATGTAGCCTGCAACAACTGCTTTACTCCATCTGAATTCCACAGATATGATTATCACCAACAAAGCATGCTTCTGCAGAACCCCTTTCACTCAGGTCACAACAGTCCTGATGGTCAAGCTTTCCCAGAGTCACCTTCATCTGACCACTCAATAACGCCCCGTTACACAGTGTGGTCAGCTCTGGTAAAGGAACACCCAGCTCCTCAACATGCTTAGATGGTTCACACAGCTTTTCAGAACCTCTATTCTGTTCTGGCCACTGGCTGAAACACATTGAACACCAAGAACCCCTCTGTCTGTTCTGAACACAAGCTGAAATCCAATTTCCCAACCCTGTTTATATTCTTCTTAATTAGCTTCCGTTTCCCTAGCAACCTACCAGGGGCTGATTTCTCAAAAGTCTGATGTTACAGCTAGGAAATCCAATTAACAAACCCTTCCCTCAGAAAACTGGACCTGGTTTCTGTTTCAGTTGGACACAATCACAAAAAATATAGGCTTTTAAACCATTCCACCATACTTCTGATACCTATTGCATTTCATTATCACCCAATTTTACACCACAGTCCCTGTTGAATGTGTCTTTTCAGAAATGAAGGCAGTTTGATCACCTGAAAAATCATGTCTCAGAGTTTCTATCATGAAAGCTACTTTGTTTATGCAAGCAAATTTTGACCTGGACTGCATTCTATGACAAGCTGCTGAAAAACAAGCGGATCCTTCGAAAGATAGCTTCAGGCGAGAAATGCGTCCAGAAGGAACATTACATTGTGGAGGGCAGCAAAATGAGGACAGGGCAGGCACTTCTAAAGAGTAGTAACAACTTAATTGCATAATGCAGCATTTTTTTTTAACGGGGTGGGGGGAGGTATCAGTGAATTTGAGGGACAACAGTGATGGGGCAAAGAAAATGGGTGATGGGGGAGGGGGAAGATGGCGTGAGCGCACAAAAATGTGAATGAGGACCATGATGTCCAAATCGAAAGCGGAACGACAGTCGCATTGGGCGACAACAGGTGCTGATTGGGAGTGTGATCATTGGGTGGGCGGAGATGCAGGTCAGCTCAGATAGACAACTGAAAGCAAACTCCAGCAGGCAGCATTGAAAATGCTCAGGACATTGAGGTGAATGTGATATGTAAAGGATCCACATGTGTGGGAGAGTGCTTGCATGAGGCTCCGAAAGGCCCTGCCAAACATGACTTCTCCATCCAGAATCATTCGTGGGCTGGCTGCATGCAGCTGAACTGCTAGTGGAGGGGGAATGGGGGGATGCAGGGGGCTGACTCACGAAGCCTGTAATGAAGCTGAAAACAACATTATACATTATTCAGTGAAAGTGAATATATTTTCAGATAGCAAGGTGACAAAATTTGTTCACCCGTGCAACCAACCGTGATCAGAATTTCTTAACTTTTCTATGCCTTAGACTCCTAGGTGCTGCCCTGACATCTGCAGCACAGGTGGAGACAGCCTGTGCAATGGCTGGCCCTATTGCCTCTGATGACTTCGGCATGTGTCCTCTGGAGAATCGAGGCCTTGGGGGCCCAGGCTTGCTTTGGCTGTGCTCCTGTGGGCTGGCTGCTCCCTCTGCAGTGACAGGGGATGAGGTTGAGGGGCTCACAGGTTAAGTGGACTCGGAGGGAGAGGACAGCCTCTTAGATTACTGAGTAGATGACCCAGGGGTGTCCAGCTGCCGCTCCTCCTGCCTTCAGGTGCCTGAACGCCCCAGCCTGACTCCTTGAGGGGAAGGAACACCTGGAGGGATGTCGAAGTGCCCCGTTTCCCTCTCACATTGCCACTGCAGGAACTCACCCATGTCTACCACGATTGAGTGCAGGTCTGAGCGCATCTCTACGTTCTGCTGGACCAAGGTCTCTGTGGCATCCGCCATCCTTTCCATGAAGACCTCCATATGTTTACATGTGCGCACCACTTCATCAGAGAGCAGGCGGACACACTCCTCCGACTTGCTTGCCACTTTGTTAAGGGCTTCCACCAGCTCTGTGTGATGTTCCCCTGCCTTCTACTGGTTCTCCACAATGAGTTGGAAAGCTGAACCCAGAGGCTGGTCATCTGATTTGGACCTCACAGATGCCCCTTCCCCAGCAGTCCTTTGAGTGCTGGGGAGCTCAGCTGAACTTGCCTCCTCCTGCTGCGGACATGTGTCCGTGCAGTGACCACCAGATTGTGAACTCGAGCCTGCTCTAGATCTAGTCCCACCGAGGTGTGTGTCTTTGCGCTGGTGGAGGGTGTGGGTGAGCACTGTGATGGGTCTTCCAGGCTGCTTATTTCCAGCTTCAATGGAGGTGGAGTCCTCTTGGCTGGAGATGAGGATCTGGATGGGGCTGAGGGACTGACTGGCTGAGGGTTTTGGTCGCTTGGCAGTGCTCCCTGTGAACCGAGGTAGATTGTGAGTGTGGGAGTTGAGAATGATGAGAAGAGTGACTTACACTGGTGGAACAGATGAGACTATTCATCCTCTTCTGACAATAGATGGCTGTCCTCTTTTGCAGGGCATTGGCGCTGACCACCACTGCCACCCCTTCCCATGTTGGATAGGTGAACTTGCTTGCTGGTCTTTACCCAGAGCAGGGTTGGATGACATCACTGTGGGCCTCTACGGCATCCAAAAGGCGCTCAAGGGATGTCTCAATAAACTGGGGGTGCTGCAGTCTTCTTGCATTTTGGGGCCATATCTTCTTTGCAGCAGTTGTGGGCTGGAAGCACTGAGAGGTGGCTGCACTTTAAATATGGCGTCCGGAGTGAGGAAGTGGTGAGGTGATGGCGTGGCGGGCGAATGAGAACCCGTCCACCATTGAAATGGCATGTTTCCCTGGAATGCATGGTTAATGAGGCGGGATTGAGACGATCCGGCGTAAAAACCTGCCATTACGGCCAGTGGGAAAAGCGTTCTTTATCCCGCCCGCTACCGCACTTAGTGCAAATCTGGGACGATCCTGCCCAAAGTTGGAGGCATTCGCCTCTAGCTGGGTCTGTTGTTTGACGAAGGGCTTGGAACCCATCTGATGACTGAGGTGCAACTTCCAATGCAGCCACTGCAGCTTCCATGGCAGGACAAAGGGCTGCAATGGAAGGTCAGGCAGCTGTCATGATGCCTCTGGTCTCCTTGGTTGAAAAGAGATTGTCAGATTGCTCTGATGCCCAGAGATCTGTCCTCCAGCAGATGAGCAAGATGGCTGAACAAATACTCTGAGATAGTGGGGATCATGCAGCAGTAACCTAATAGCCTCTCCCTGGATGGCAGCAGTCCTGCTCCCTCCCCTCCATCTCCACCATTACTCATGCAATTGCAGGCCAGCCAGGTGGCCTAAATTGCTTAAGCCCATTTTGACATGATGCTCAAGGCCTCAGAAAATGTCATGGGAGAATATCTAAACCACCCTCTTCAGATTCTCAGCAGCCATCCACCTGATGTGCTGCTGCCACTCATAGGAATAGGCAAGAACACTAGAGGAATAGCCACTATGGGTAAGCAGTAGGGTGAATAGTTTAAGACTTGTAAGTGCTGTTGGTTGTGTATGTGTTCATTGATGGTTTTTACTCTAGATAAAGAGTGATTATATTAGTTGGATGGTGGTGGAATTGGAAGTGTTTTTTTAATGACCTCCATAGGGATGAGGTTGAAAAGAATGACAACAGATGGTACACTTCTTAATCATACAGAATCACAGAATCACAGCGCAGAAGAGGCCCTTCAGCCCATCGAGTCTGCACTGACATGTGAGAAACACCTGACCTACCTACCTAATCCCATTTACCAGCACTTGGCCCATAGCCTTGAATGTTATGCCGTGCCAAGTGCTCATCCAGGTACTTTTTGAAGGATGTGAGGCAACCTACCTCCACCACCCTCCCAGGCAGTGCATTCCAGACTGTCACCATCCTCTGGGTAAAAAAGTTTTTCCTCACATCCCCCCTAAACCTCCTGTCCCTCATCTTGAACTTATGTCCCCTTGTGACTGACCCTTCAACTAAGGGGAACAGCAGCTCCCTATCCACCCTGTCCATGCCCCTCATAATCTTGTACACCTTGATTAGGTCGCCCCTCAGTCTTCTCTGTTCCAACAAAAACAACCCAAGTCTATCCAACCTCTCTTCATAACTTAAATGTTTCATCCCAGGCAACATCCTGGTGAATCTCCTCTGCACCCCCTCCAGTGCAATCATATCCTTCCTATAATGTGGCGACCAGAACTGCACACATTACTCCAGCTGTGGCCTCACCAAGGTTCTATGCAAGTCCAACATGACCTCCCTACTTTTGTAGTCTATGCCTCGACTGATAAATGCAAGTGTCCCATATACCTTTTTCACCACCCCGCTAACGTGCCCCTCTGCCTTCAGAGATCTATGGATACACACGCCAAGATCCCTTTGTTCCTCAGAACTTCCTAGTGCCATGCCGTTCATTGAATACTTCCTTGTCAAATTACTCCATCCAAAGTGTATCACCTCACACTTTTCAGGGTTAAATTCCATCTGCCACTTATCTGCCCATTTGACCATCCCGTCTATATCTTCCTGTAGCTCAAGACACTCAACCTCACTGTTAACCACCCGGCCAATGGGTTGTCAGTAATGAAAGGTTATACAAGTAGCAACAATGCTCTGAAACGTGATGGTGGAGGACATCTCTGAAAAGCTCTTCAATTAGATGTAGGTAAATTCCCCTCCCAGGTGTGGGCCATCCACCTGGACCTCCATACTGTTCCCCATTTTTCCCACATCTTCCTCCTCCTCATCTTGTGCATCTTGAGATTGACCCCTCTGGGACAATTGCTGGTGGTACCAACTGATTGCTCATCGTCTTCAGATCCTGGAGCATGCAGCAAGTCACCACGATTCTGGAGTCCTCCTCACCCTCCTGCCCTTTCCCTCTCCCTTGCCTCCAGCCTGGCCTAATCTCATCCTTCCATTCTTCCTCAAGACCAAGAGAGAGCCGCTAGCCTCCCAAGCATGACTAAGCACTCCTCTTCTTGTGGTGACTCCTCTAAGATCTTCAATAAGGGACGGTAGCACAACACTTGCTTTCTTTAGGTGAAGACCTCATAGAATTTCCTGAATAAATATTAATTATTGCTGAGGCCTTGACAAGGTGCTCCAGGAAGTCATCTGATGAGCATTGAAAGTCCTCTTCAATCACAGTGCAGTCAGTTAATGTCAAGCAGCAAGTAAACAGTGAAAGCTGACCATGCTGTATGTAGTATTCACAATCCTTACCAATGACCTCTTTACTCCTGTTCAGCTGACCACTGTTAGGAGAGATTGTTAATTGCACCAGAAATAGTTAATGGCGTGCGGTCTCTTTAATAAGCATTAGGAGCCACTTGAATTGGCCATCAGAGCCTTAATGGTTCTCCAGGACACCATTCCTAGCACCCACTTCAACTCCTTCAGCAAGATAGCATTTTCTACTAAAGGCAGGCTAACAAGGTGCTGTAGCCCAAGATCCCATCTTGGCCATCTCAGGGATTCTCTGGAGCCTAAAGTATCCAGGGAAATTCAGACCTCTGTACATTTGTTTAAGGCTGAACAGGGAAGGAAAGCAAAATTTTTGCCTGTGACATCTGACTGCCTGGTGGTGCCATCACAACATACGTTCTGTTCGTTTTGGGCTTCATTGTGTGAAAGTACAACTGTAGTTTGAAATGATGGAAAAATTAATGCTGATCTCATTTTAAAGATCTTAAAGCTTAAATGCCTTTTTAACTGAATGCATCTGGCTAGGATGACCATATTTCTCAATGGTGAATACCGGACACCTGGTAAAAATACTCATATTCACGTGAGTTCAATGGCAATCAATCAGCACTATGCTGTACAAACATTCTAATTAAGATCAAATTCACTGATACCTCCCCCCACCCCGTTAAAAAAAAATGCTGCATTATGCAATTAAGTTGTTACTACTCTTTAGAAGTGCCTGCCCTGTCCTCATTTTGCTGCCCTCCACAATGTAATGTTCCTTCTGGACGCATTTCTCGCCTGAAGCTATCTTTCGAAGGATCCGCTTGTTTTTCAGCAGCTTGTCATAGAATGCAGTCCAGGTCAAAATTTGCTTGCATAAACAAAGTAGCTTTCATGATAGAAACTCTGAGACATGATTTTTCAGGTGATCAAACTGCCTTCATTTCTGAAAAGACACATTCAACAGGGACTGTGGTGTAAAATTGGGTGATAATGAAATGCAATAGGTATCAGAAGTATGGTGGAATGGTTTAAAAGCCTATATTTTTTGTGATTGTGTCCAACTGAAACAGAAACCAGGTCCAGTTTTCTGAGGGAAGGGTTTGTTAATTGGATTTCCTAGCTGTAACATCAGACTTTTGAGAAATCAGCCCCTGGTAGGTTGCTAGGGAAACGGAAGCTAATTAAGAAGAATATAAACAGGGTTGGGAAATTGGATTTCAGCTTGTGTTCAGAACAGACAGAGGGGTTCTTGGTGTTCAATGTGTTTCAGCCAGTGGCCAGAACAGAATAGAGGTTCTGAAAAGCTGTGTGAACCATCTAAGCATGTTGAGGAGCTGGGTGTTCCTTTACCAGAGCTGACCACACTGTGTAACGGGGCGTTATTGAGTGGTCAGATGAAGGTGACTCTGGGAAAGCTTGACCATCAGGACTGTTGTGACCTGAGTGAAAGGGGTTCTGCAGAAGCATGCTTTGTTGGTGATAATCATATCTGTGGAATTCAGATGGAGTAAAGCAGTTGTTGCAGGCTACATTAGGATCTGATCCTGTGTGATGAAGAGTGGTTGAACTTCACTGGAGGAAGATAGAGTTGCAAGAGACATTGGGACTGCATGTGGTGCTACATATGTGCTAAGAGGGCTAGCTAAGAAATTTGTGAAATTTACTTTGTTTTATCACCTATTTAAAGTGTCATTAATAGTTTCTACAGAATAGAATTTGACTGTATATTTACATTTACTTTATGTTGATTTTGGTTTGATTGCTACAGTAAAAATTTTAAAAAGTGAAATATTGTCTATCGGTTTCTTCTATTGGGGTTGTTTGGGAAGTTTGGTTATTTCACATTATTGGTCTCCATGGGGTCGTAATAGGAGGCAGCAAATATGGGACAATTTCTTCCTTTTTAGGAAAAAGTCAGGATACTTGCAATAGAGCTTAAATATGGGACTATCCTTTTAAAAATGGGACATATGGTCGCCCTAACTCTGACAGATATTATGGGGCATTCATGCAAGGTTTTGCTGCTGGCACAAATGGCAGAGCAAATTTGTTTTACGTAGCAACTTATCACATTTTGAAGATGTCCTAAAGCAGCTTGCAGTCAATGAATTGGAATATTTTTAAATGTAGGTAAACAAGCAGCTAATTTGTACAAAGCACGGCCCCACATTCAGCAATGAAGTGAATAAACGTTTAACCTGTTTTGATGATAAGGGAGAAGGGAAAGAAGGGTGCGCTGATAAATTTAGATGAATTAGGTTGGGAGGAGGCTTGTGTGGAGCATAAATCGCTTAGACTGAATGACCTGTTCCTGTGCTGTAAATTCCTTGTAGTTTTGATTGAAGATAAACATTGGCCAATGCACCAGGCAGATAGTGCCTCTACTTAATGTGTTTTCTGAAAGGCAGCAACTCTGACAATGCAGCACTCCCACAGTACTGCTCAAATGAGTGATTTCAACTCATAATCACCTGACTCAGGGGAAGAGTGCCTACAGCTTTGTGGGCCCAAATTTTTTTGAAACATACTTGCTGCTCACAAGGCTCTCAGCCAGAAGTGGAGCCTTGCAATATGATGCCATGTAGGGACTACGGAAAAGTAATTCAAAGGAGAAAGTAACTCCAGTACTCCATACCATTTCAAACAATATTTATAATTCTCACAAATTTGTGTTTGGGTTCTCTTTGAGCTTTGTTGAAGATGTTTTCCTATTCCTAGTAATATAACTTGAGCTTTGCCAGCATGAACATGTGAACCAAGTGGTCTCCTTCTGTACCATAAATCTTTCTATGTTTCAATGTTTCTATATGCACCTGATCCCTATGCTCCCAGGATATACATTAATATTTACTGTTGGTCTAGTATTGAGGAGGATATTTTTAATTTGTGGAGCTTCACTTCCTCTCATGATGGTGCATTCTAAATGTACTTAGTGGCTTAGGCTTTGACTTTAACTTTGATGGTGCAAAGAATCGAATTTTGGGAATGCAGGAGATACAGAAACTTTAAATCCCATTTCAAACTGGGCCAACTATTAACTGATTAAAACCTGAATTGTCTAATCATTTTCAGTTTTATTGCGTGATCATCAAAGTAAGAGGTTTTAATGTTTGGAATTGCACCCCTTGCCTTTTTAGGAACCAGTGCCACCATGAAGAATTCCTAGATTAGTATAGCACAGCTAGGCACAAAGTAACAAAATCAGAAAATGCTGGAAAGCCTCAGGCAGTATCGGCAGCGAGAACAAAGCATTTAACATTTTGGGTGTGACCCATTTGTCAAAACTGAATTATTAATAGACTGAGGATTTGCAATAAATTCTAAGCCAGGTCTTTTCTGTTTCTATCACTTTCTTTATCCGAATACTTGAAAGTTGAAAGAGACTGGGCCAGAAATTCAGCCTATTTTTGAACACCATCAGAGAAGTTCAGGAACCAAGATGGAGTGGCATGTGTCCCACGCATTTCTGATGTGAAATGCGGCAGTTGGCATCTTGGTAAAGGCATTAGCTTGCATTTGTAATTAAAGTTCAGTGGAAGTATTCACAGCAGGTAGGTCATGAAGTTAATCGGCATGCAATAATGATTCGATGTCAGTACTGCCATTTTGGAGCTCCAGGCTCCAACTGATGCTTTCTCTTAAGCTCACACACGTGGTCACATGTTTTCTACTCCTATGTCTTATCGCCTTAAGGGATCATCAACTGCTTATTTCTTCTTTATTTCTTCTGGTTGTTGTAATAAAGCTACATGTGTTTGAATTTTCCATTGTTGTTTCATATTTCATTAATCTACACAGGGTGGTGTGGCAGGTGCTTTAACTTCAAGGCTTCTGCACAAATCATTTGCTCCCATACATGGATGCACTGGTAGTTCTCCCCCTTGGAATCAACCGTGACTGGGAGAACGAGCAGAGATGCACAGAGCAGGACAATCTGTTGAAGAGGGAGAAGCAGGAGGCCATACCCACCCAAGGTATCCACAGCGCATTCCTCGTACCTGAACCTCAGCCCCATGCGATGTTTGTTAAAAGCAAAATCTGCGGATGCTGGAAATCTGAAATGAAAACACAAAATGCTGGAAAAACTCATCAGGTCTGACGGCATATGAAGAAAACGCTTACAGACGCGAAATGTTAACTCTGTTTCTCTCTCCACAGATGCTGCCAGACCTGCTGAGTTTTTTCCAATATTTTCTGCAATGTTTGTTATGTCAATGCTTCACTAACAATGTCATTACTGAAATGTGCCTGATTAGAGCAAGGACCCCATTGCCAGCGATTGTGAAGGCAACCATGTCCTTGAAGTTCTATATGCATAGCTCCTTCCAGGCCTGAGCTAGAGATATCAGTTACACCTTGCAGCTTCTGGCCGATTATTGCAGAAGGGAGGTCACTGAGGCTCTATTTGAAGAGCGATAACTTCACTTCATTCCCTCTTGCAAGAAACAAGCAGATGGAGCAAGCATGAGGGTTTGCTAGGTTTGCAGGCTTCCCCATGGTGCAGAGTGCCAGTAACAGCACACATATACATTTGTGAGTACTGCATGCCAACTCTGCCACGTATTGGAACTGAAAAGGATTCTACTACCTTTGCATTCAGCTGATGTGGGTAGTGCATCGTGCAGGTCAATGCATGTTATCCTGGCAAAAGTCATGATACCTTCTTTCTGTAGCAGTACACAGCGCCAGCTGTATTTCAGCCACCGTGGCAAGCCAAAGTGTGGCCGCAGGAGGAGGAAGAAGAGGAGGATGAAACGTGGAAGAGGAGGGGGAGGAGAAAGAGGAGAGAGGCGGTATTCTAAACAGTTCCTTTCTATGTGGGTTATCTGTGAGGATGCCAGTAGCTCCAACTCCAATTCCCCATTCACCTTCCCTCTGTCACTGAACATCATCTCAGTGTCCTCTCAGCCACAAGTAAAAATAAAAGCCAACACAAAATAAATATTCCAAACCAAGTGTACAAATTAAATTATGCCATACTGCAGATAAACTTAATCTAATCACCTTTGTGCATTCCCTTATTGCCTATCTTTACTGACATACATTCCTCTCTCTTGCAGGTCAAGGTTGTGTACAACTGGAGGCAGCTGGAGGTAACCAGAGGGGGAGAGCCTGCATGTCCCCAACACCATGGATGAGACGGGGCTGGTCATCATCTGAACAACCCAGTGGGGCTGACTCCATTTAAAATGATGATATGCTCATACCTAATCCTCCTCACACACCACCACCCCCTCATCCACGCTCTCTTCTGACTTACAAGCTGCAGATGTTGGGAGCTGTTATGTTTTAACTATGGGTTGCTTTGCTCGCAAACTTTGCTTTGCACGCTTATCTGTCGGCAGGCGAGTCAATTACAATATACGGCAGACACAGAGATCAATATGAAATGAAGGACATACTATTTATTTACATAAACAACAGGGCATTAACATGGTGTGTGCTTCTCCAAACAGAACCTAATCTGGACTAACATTAACATGGTAGCACGTGCTACACAGCCATTGGGCCTTACAGTCATGTGGTCAATCTGCTCATTGTCTCTTGAAGGTATATTGCACCTCAGATTACCACATCCCTCCCCCTTTACTTGAAAGCACATTTTACAATATATTAACTATTTACAAAAATGAACTATTTATAAATTTAGTCACTCAGGGGGCTTTTTCAAACCCGTCGACCATCGTAGTTCTACGACTTTGGATGGTTTATCTGAGGCCTCCCTCTCAGGAGTTATCTGTCCACTAGGCACCCCAGTAGGAATCTGTAAGTTTGCCTCTTCAACTGTCTAAGGCTCAACGGGTTCTGCAGGTACTTCCAAAGCAAGAGGAGTTCCTAAAAGCAAAAAACTGCAGATGCTGGAAATCTAAAACAAAAACAGAAACAGAAATACCTGGAAAAACTCAGTTCTGTTGAAGGGTCATGAGGACTCGAAACATCAACTGTGCTCTCCTCCGCCGATGCTGCCAGACCTAGAACCATAGAACACTACAGCACAGAAAACAGGCCATTCGGCCCTTCTAGTGTGTGCTGAAATATTATTCCGCTAGTCCCATTGACCTGCACCTAGTCCATAACCCTCCAGACCTCTCCCATCCATGTATCTATCTAGTGAGCCTGCATTTACCACGTCAGATGGTAGCTCGTTCCACACTCTCACCACTCTCTGAATGAAGAAGTTCCCCCTAATGTTCCCCCTAAACCTTTCCCCTTTCACCCTAAAGCCATGTCCTCTCGTGTTTATTTCTCCTAATCTAAGTGGAAAGAGCCTACTCGCATCTACTCTGTCTATACCCCTCACAATTTTGTAAACTTCTATCAAATCTCCCCTCATTCTTCTACGCTCCAAGGAATAAAGTCCTAGTCTGTTTAATCTTTCCCTGTAACTCAACTCCTTAAGACACAGCAACATTCTAGTAAATCTTCTCTGCACTCTCTCAATCTTACTGATATCCTTCCTGTAGTTAGGCGACCAGAACTGCACACAATACTCCAAAGTTGGCCTCACCAATGTCTTATACAACCTCATCATAACATCCCAACTCCTATACTCAATGCTTTGATTTATGAAGGCCAGTATGCCAAAAGCTTTCTTTACAACCCTGTCTACCTGTGATGCCACTTTCAGGGAATTATGTATCTGAACTCCCAGATCCCTTTGTTCCTCTGCACTCCTCAGTGCCCTACCATTTACTGTGTATGTCCTACTTGGTACCTGCTGAGTTTTTCCAGGTATTTCTGTTTCTGTTTTTGTTCAAGAGGAGTTCCTTCTACCTGTGGTGAAGACTCCAATGGGAATGCTTGGTGCACCTTTTCTTGTCGATTCATTTCCCGTTTCCTGAGGTGATCTAGTTGTCTCCTGATTATCTGACCTTCAACTGATATATGGTAGGACAGGGGTCACTGCGCTGACTTCACCTGATAGCCATTTGGGCCCATCTCCAAAGTTCTTTGCAAAAATTCTTTCTCCTACAGTGAGTATCCATTCACAACTGTGGTAATCGTGTTCATTTTTCTGGGCCTCCTGACTTCCCATTGTCCTCCTCCCTAAATTTGGCCTTATGAGGCGTAACCATGTCCTGAGACATCTCTTCATTAATAACTCTGTGGGGGCAATACCAGTGGTCATATGTGGTGTAGTCCTGTAGCTGAGCGGGAAGCGTGATAACTTTGTTGCTATAGAGTCCCCCTCTAATATTTTCTTTCCAGCCTTGAAGGTCTGGACTGCTCTCTCGGCCAACCCATTGGATGCAGGATGATATGGCGAGGTCTTAACATGTGGTATGCCGTTGAGAATTGTAAATCTTTGGAATTCCCCACTAGTGAATGCCGTTCCATTATCAGACACTATCATCTCTGGTAAACCGTGTATCGTGAAACTCTGACACAATCTGTCTATGGTGGCGGCAGATGTGGGTGGTCTCACCTCATATACATCCAAGCATTTGCAGTGGGAGTTGGTAAGTAAGAAGAACATTGTGCCCAAAAAAGGTCCCATGTAGTCAATGTGGAGGCAGAGCCATTGCCTTCCTGGCCATTCCCAAGGATGCAGTGGAGCAGAAGGAGGCAACTTCTGTACCTGTTGGCACTGCATGCAGCTCTTGACCATGTTTTTGATTTCAATGTCCATCCCTGGCCACCATAAGTAGCTGCATGCCAACATTTTCATTCTGGAAATGCTGGGGTGAGCGCTATGGAATTTTATCAATAATGGTTTTCTTCCTCTGGGAGGCAGAATGACTCTCGCTCCCCACGGTAAGATGCCATCCTGGCAGGTGAGCTCATATCTCCTGTTAAAATAGGGGTTCATTTCACCCGACTTTGGCTCATTAGATCATCCCTGCAAGACTTGTTCCCTGACATGAGACAAAACTGGATCGCGGTTGGTCCATTCTCTGATCTGTTTGGCATTCACTGGTGATGAATCCAGAAAATTTAATAACAAGACAAGTTCTTGAGGGATAGGTACATTCAGTTTGTTGTCCTTCAGGGGTAATTGGCTCAGCTTGTCAGCAATCTGGCTTCCAGGCCGATGGATAAAAGTATATTCGTAAGCAGCTAGAATCAGCGCCCATCTTTGGATGCATGCCGAGGCGATTGGGAGTATTGCCTTATCTTTCAAAAACAAGCCTAGTGGTGGCTTGTGGTTGGATGCTATGGTGAAGTGGTGACTACCTCTCCAGGGGCGCGACACCTTGAATTGAATTTAAAACGCTGCGTTGTTACCAAAGGTTTTGGTTGGAAATTACCTTTCACTATATTCACCAACTCATCAAAGCTCTTGGAATCTGGGGCATTGGATGCTGATAGACTACGAATTAGGCCGTACGTTTTACTGCCATATGTTGGCAAGAGGATCGCCTGCCTCTTCTCCTCCCTCGATATGTCGTTGGCCAGATGTGACCAATCATTGGTCGTCTGATCAAACGGTTCAATGTGGCCAAGTTGTGGCATATTGGAGGGCAATGGCTTCGACAGCCACAGAGAGGGTTTACAATTGTAATGTACTTACAATCGCCTTGCAGGCACAGCTACTTCTTCACAGTTGAATTTATGCGGCTTTCCTTGGTGTCATCGACTGGTGGTGCTTTGTCTTGGCGCCAGCTGTAATGTTTTGACTATGGGTCACTTTGCTCGCTAACCGGTTGCACCCTTAGCTGTTGGCAGGCAAGTTGATTACAATATATGGCAGACGCAGAGACCAAATTGAAATGAAGCACACACTATTTATTTACACAAACAACAGAGCATTAACATGATGTGTGCTTCTCCAAGCAGACCCTACTCTAGACTAACATTTACGTGATAGCCCGCGCTTCATAGCTATTGAGTCCTTAGTAGGTTGGAAGCATACGCTTCTGACTTTCCCCTTGCCCTCACCACAACCCTATCCTTCTGCCTTTTCCCTTCCAGATTCCCAAGAGGCAGTGGAGGATGATCAAGAAGAGAGTGATGATGAAGACACACTGATACTTGATTTCACACTCACAGCCACCATCTCAGATGCTGACACTGCGCATATATTAGAAACAGTATCTACATAAGATGAGACACTGACACATGTGGGTTGCAGCCAGGGCAGGGGGAAAGGATATGTAGATACCAGCTCATCAGAGGGTGAGCTCACACATGAGTTTTGTTGCAGAGGACTTAAATGAGTATTGCGATGGGATGGGCTAGAGGGTGTACAGACTAAATGCTTGGTGCATTGGAATGGCTGCCAGAAAGTCTGCAGTTATTGCCAGGGGCACAAAGGAGTCCCGCACCAACTTGACACAGGGCTTTGAGCAAAGGTCAGAGCCATCCTTTCCAGTATGGAACTGGTGATCAACTCCATTAACACACTTGTGCACTCAACCACGATGCAGCATCTGATGGTCGTTGTCTCAGCTTCCATTGCAGCACAAATAGCAGCCACCAAAAGCCAGAGCTGCACTGAAAGCTCAGATTGAAGCCATGCAAAGTTAACTTGCTGCCACGCAAACTCAAAATGCTGCCATCATGGTATAAATGATAGTGTCCAAAAGGGTTTGTAGGGTGTCACAGCAGTCCAGCAAGCTGTCCTCCAACAGATTAGTAGGATGGCTGAGGTCCTGCGTCAGGTAAGTGGCAGAGACTCCATAGAGCATGAACCTATTGTCCTCTTTCAGGAAGACAGCATTCATCCTTCTACACCTGCCACTCTGCAGTGCCCTTGCAGTTGCCTGTCAGCCAGCCAGCCCAGGCTGCTGCCACCCATGTCCAGATGTTGTCATTGTCGCGGAAAATGGAGTGAACACTCAGACCCAGGAGGTTTGTCTTGGAAGTCTTTATTGAATCATGATATCATGGAGAGCCCAGCAGCATACAATGGAGCTAGCCGGCACTCCATGATATCATGATTCAATAAAGACTTCCGAGACAAACCTCCTGGGTCTGAGTGTTCACTCCGTTTTCCGCGACAAATTGGCGATGAGGATGGGATCCGACTGAAGTCCAGTAACCTCTTAAATTGGAGAGGTGATTGAAATCCTGGGCCGTCGGATCTCTAAAAAAAAGAACCCTCGCGGAGAAAGGGAGGAACAACTCTCCTAAGTTGGGGAGAGTACGAACTGCAACCTAGCTGAAAGGGGGAGTGCGAGTAAAAGGGTAGCTACCGACCAAAGAGACTTAAGTGACCCAAAGAATCAGAGGACTTGTTAAGGAACTCTTAAACACCGGTGAGCGCATAGGGTAGGAAACGCGCCGCGCTGTTAATTGTGTTTTCTTTTCAGAAAAATGGGAGGTCGCAACAGCAGAGCGGGCTCTGCCACTCCCCCCGCTTCGCAAAGTACTAAGAACAAACCGAAACCGGCGAAACCGGAGCTTAAATCAGGAACTTTGAAGGTGGGTAAGAAAACGGAAAAAAAAAGTAGTAGTAGTATACCCAGGGGTTCGAGTCCCCTGGAGGTGAAAAGTAAGTAATTTCTGTGTTTTCTTTTGTGTCCATTACAGTCCTGAAATTGTCCAATATGTTTCTGATTGGGTTAAATGGACTCAAAGCAAAGGAGAGAGCTTCCCACCAGCTGGAACTTTTAATCGGGACAGATTTGAGCGCTTATAATATGTTTTAAGGGAGGTAGATAGTCCGCTACTGAATTTTCTGTAACTTAAAAAAAAAGAATGAATTGATCTAAGTTACAAGAGCTGTTTGTGCTGAAGAGAGAGAGAGAGAGAGAGGGTACCCCTAGGGGGTTAATGAGGAGTCGACAAGCAGCAGCAGAGAAAATGTGAGCTTTTGTCAGTTTGAAGGTCCCTATAGGTGGAGCCTTCAAGATCTCTTTATTCCCCACTGCTACTCGAAGCTTCGTTTAGAGTTAAGTTCAATATTATAGGAGTATCAGTACATACCTTTATCTATGTGTTTGTTTGTGTGCAATGAAGCATTTGTATGTGAGCTTTAATGTGTTTTCTTCCCTGGATTGTTTTTTGTGTGTGTAGTTGAGCACGTTAGAGTCGAAAGCCCCACATTAGATTAAAGGAAAAGTTTATTCAAATATTCCAAAGTCTTGAGTATAAGGTTTGAGTTGAGATTTCTGGCAAAAATCGTAATTTGAAGGGAGTGTAAAGATAAAACAGGGCTTGCCTTTATCTCATCCTTGAGATGAACCAACCCTTGTACCAACCCCTCGCAGACTAGTAGGGAATAACCCTCATCATCAGCTTCCAAGCTGATTGGGATTAATACATACGAGTTCGTATTCTAAAATTCTGAGAAAAAGAAATTACTTGAAATTCAGAAGGATTCTAGGAAAATGAAAAGACGTAAACACAAGGTCTAGATGGTTCCAATGGATAAAAAGGGGTTTCTTAAGAAGAGATGAATTAAATATTAAAGGAAATCTGCTTTCCAAAAGTACTGGAATTTGAATTTGGGACAATCTTGAGATGTAAAGTGCAGTGTAATTTAACAGGTTACTTTTGAATCACTAGGATGCTATCTAAGATAAAGAATGTGTCGATAAACATACGGAAATTATAACTTGGATACAAATCGTTACACATGAAAAAGAAGTTGTTTTAATTTTGATAGTGTAAATTACAGTTCTTACAAAGTTTAAAAATTTGAGGTTTGGTTCTTGATAAAGTTCTCAAAAGGGAATTTTCATTTTAAAAGGTCTGACAACAATTGGCACTAATTCAAATGCTGCAAGCTTTTGTGTTTGTAAGTCTGTTCCCAAAATATGAAGCTAAGCTCAAGACCTTGGCAAAGTTTGGCAGAAATCCAATTTTTGGCCGAGTTAATGAATCTGGGATAATTCTAAAAGAAAAGGATCAGACACAATTTAGTGGGTTTCTTTTAAGACAATAAAATCTTTGAGAAGAAGGAAAGGAAGCAAAACTTGTCAATACCTGATTTCTGTTTTTAAAACTGTTATGAGAATATTTTAAAGTCTCTCCAGGCAACCTGAACAAGATAAGATGATAGCTGTTGCAAGTGTAATATGGTATGAGGCAAGTAGGAGAATGAGTCAGGGAAAGAGGACATAATGTACAAACTGTTTTAAGGGAAATGAATTTGATAATCTGGCCATCAACTGAGGCATTGGAACTACACAGGGGGAGATAAGCAAAGATCTAGAGACAGAGATCCCCGTTGAAATGGAATAGTTAATATGGCCTAAAGAGTAAGGAAACATTTTAAACAATCAAGACAATAGAGAAACTGAACTCCAGAGAACCTTAGGATGATCATGGTCAGGAAAGAAAACTTAGAGGTAAAGGGAAAGCTGGAAAAAGGCTAAATAGATGTATTACTGACTATATTAAGCTACAAAAAGTAAAACCACAGGATTAACACCTTGATGACAGGCAGAGTTAAACGGTTCCCAGAGAGAACCATCACTGGAAGTGAAAATACTGAGCCATTGAAAGATAGGATAAGAAGGTGCATTGTTGAGTTGTTTAAGGAATTGAGGCCTGACATGAGACAGCAGCAGGAAAGAGTAAACTGGAAGGAGTGGGGATGCCTACCCAAATGGATTCAGATCAGGGAACTCATTTCACAGGGAGAGTCATTAAAGAAGTGTGTAATCTTATGGAGATTAAACAGAAATTCCATATTCCTTACCACCCCCAGAGTCCAGGGATGGTGGAAAGGATGAACTGAACTTAAAAAAAAAACATCAATCAAGAGACAGGGAACAGCCCAATATTCTAATGCGCTGTGGGCTACCCCAAGCAGTACCGACAGGTTCACCCCATTTGAAATGATAACAGGAAGGGCCATGCAATTACCTTAAGGTATTATAGTAGGAGATGTAGGGCCACAGAAAGGAAAAATACAGGAAAATGTAAGGGAATTAAGTAGGCAATTACATGAGTGGAGAGAGGAAGTCAGAGACCGACAGGTGATTAAGGATATGGAAACAGGCAAATCCAAAGAGCAGCAATGGACCATACCAGGTATTTATGACAGGTGATACATGCGCACTTGTAGATATGAGAACGGGAAGTAAATGGAGGCATTACACACAGTTAAAGATACATGACAATTGACCAAGCGGTAATCCAGAGAACGGGAGCCGATGTTAATGTCTCCACAGATCTACGATCCTGGCCGTGGGCCTATCAGTACTGGCAACAAGGTCGGGGATCATCACTGCTCATCCTGCACCGCAGGAGGAACTTTGGTACAGCATGGACAGTGCTGAATGCGACGCAACGGGGAATGATAAATGTAACAGTAGGAGAACAAGTGCTTTCAAATTGTAGTAAGGGTTTGCTTCAGATCGAGCATGGGAGGTCCGCCAATACCCAGCCACCTCCCACCTCTACTTTCACAGTCTGAGTAGAGATAATTGAAGCCCCTCAAACCACACCGACTGATCCATCTTGTCTGACTATGCATCCAGGACCGACGAATGATTTGGTACTGGTTAATCAGAAGTTTTGTATGATAATGTACACCATGAGCTGGTACCCGTAGTCTAGAATGTATCCGGTGTCGTCCTGCCCCAGTGGTACTCAACCCATACCCAAGAACTCTATACGGCTCTGACGCGCTAGTTGATGACTGAAGCAGTTCAGTTCAGTGGCGAGATATGGTCAGGCTTGGGAGGGAACCGCGTTAAGCGCAGCCTGATAAATGATGCTGCTACGATATTCAACATTGTTGGACATCATTGGTTAATCCAAAGTCTGGCTACCGTGCTCGAAAGTCATGCGGGGACTATCAATAAATTAATTGAAATAGGAAAAAATATTTCAGACAAAATGAGCAGAAATGATGTTTGCAACACCTATGGATCCTGGGCACTGGAACAAGCAGGAGAAAATTTAAGACAGACTAAAGAAGGGGTAGTCCCTTCATGGGTAACTAATGAGCATCTATTGAATCTCTCACGACACAAGAATCATGACTTGACCGGTTGCCAGCTCAGGGGTTTAACACGTGTATGTAGAATGAATGTTGAATGTATAGTGAATAGTAATATGCTAATAGGCATTGTATTAGTAATACCTGTCATACCTATGTCAATGACATAACCCAGGCAAGACACCCACAGTGACTGCTGGTACGGGACCCCAGCCATGGGGCCCATTTGTACACCTACAAATGGACTTTATACAAATGCCTAAATGTATGGAATATAATTACGTTTTAGTTCAAGTATGTTTGTTCTCGCGATGGGTGGAGGCGTATCCCACCTGACGAAATGATGCTGTTGTTGTTGTAAAATTGTTGTTCATTTTACTGCTAAAGTGATAAAGGAACTGTCGAAGGCCTTACAATGCAACCATCACCTTTCCTGCCCATACCACCCCCAAGTCTACTGGAGCGATGGAAAGACAAAATGGTATTCTGAAAAACAAACTAAATTATGTGAAGAAACTGGTTTGAAATGGCCTGAAGCACTACCCTTGGCGCTCATGACTATGCGCTCTCACCCTAACTGTACCACCTCCCTCTCTCCTTATGAAGTTGTAATGGGATGTCCTATGTGCCTCGCAGTGACCCCACCCTTGTCTGCTAGGGAAATGGACATCCACGCTATGGATGAGGGAATGATTACATACTGTATAGTGCTCACTAATTCTCTGAAGAGCTTGCATATACAGATAGTAGAAGCTCAGAAAAAGCCCACCATTGAAGACTGCCATCAACACCAGCCCGGGGACCGAGTCCTAGTAAAGACCTTCAGGAGAAAGAACTGTTTGGGAACTCGATGGGAAGGGCCTTTCCAAGTCCTGCTCACCACCCACATGGCCGTAAAGGTTGAAGGACGCCCTTGTGGATCCATGCATCGCACGTCAAGCGGACGCTGACCTCGGACGGAAGTGCTTGTGCAAGAACTTTAACTGAGCCGTCGGAATGCTGACTCTGATTTGGATCCTGTCCTGCGTGGTCCTTGCGGGGGCACGGAATACCAATTCTGCAGTTCAATGAATGCAGGCCGTAGCCTCGCAAGTTAATCGGACTAAATGTTGGATTTGTACTCATTTTCCTCTATGCAAAACAGCAGCTGAATTGCATGAGAGGGTGGAAAGGTTCCTACCTTGTGCTGCTAACAACTCGAACTGCCTTGAAGATTAAAGAGAAGGAAGACTGGTTGCACGCCACTCGTTGTAAAAAAAGACATTGTCCGGCAACAATATAGCAGCTGTT
This sequence comes from Cetorhinus maximus, assembly GCF_964194155.1. Taxonomy (NCBI): domain Eukaryota; kingdom Metazoa; phylum Chordata; class Chondrichthyes; order Lamniformes; family Cetorhinidae; genus Cetorhinus; species Cetorhinus maximus. The sequence goes on from NC_135879.1 coordinate 190,991,184, forward strand.
ACCAAATGATCTAACTTGTATTATGTATTGAAACGGAAGGTTTGAGTAATTTCTATAAAAAAGATTCTTGGTGGTCTGTAATACTAGGTTGGTTCACCGGTTGGGGAAGTTGGTTGCTATACGTTTTAATTGGGTTGGTCGTAGCATGTGTTATAGGGTGTTGTGCATGTATTGCTTTGTGGATTTGCTGTTCCCAGGTTATTAACAGTGTCTCTACTGGATTAGAAGGAGCTCCAGTTGTTCCTCAATTGATATGCACTGGCCCCAGTGAAACACACTGGTGGGGAGAAAAAGTTTACCCTGCCAGGGATCGGCCTTTCCCTTATGGTTATGAGCCCCCTTATGATGATGAAGATACTATTCCTCATTGGTATTAATCTGAAAGATTAACGAGGAGGGATTGTGGAAGAATAAAATACATCTACAGGACAACTAAGGGTTAAACAGTTAAAACCATAGTGGAATACTACAGCACAGTTCCCTCTTTTCTTCTAGCAGGCACACCTGCAACTGCCAGCTAATTGAGCAGGAAAGGAGAAAAGGAGTATCATAAACAAGCTTCCTAGAATCCTTGAGACAAGGCTAGGATGTCTGCCCCCAACACAAAGAGACAGGATCAAGCAATGGTCATCTGTTCTCTAGAGTGTACACCCACTAGCACTAAAGATAAGGTCAAGCATGGTTATCTATTCTCTGTCTCACTTTTTTATTACCAGATGGGCTTTCCCCAATATCCTGTATAGTCATAAATTAGAATAGACTAATTGTGTGTTGCATGCCAAAGACAATGATTCTCAATGTAATTAATTATTGAAGGTTAGACAGTCTTATCACCTTCAAGCTCTTTGATATGTACAACTTTTACTATAAATATGTGTGTACTGTGATGCTTCCTCAGAGTGCCGGCTAGCTCCGTTGTATGCTGCTGGGCTCTCCATGATATCATGATTCAATAAAGACTTCCAAGACAAACCTCCTGGGTCTGAGTGTTCACTCCGTTTTCCGTGACAGTCATATGCAGCTGGCCTTCTAGGTCCAGAGCTACTCAAGGTAATTTTTCAAGGCTATTTGGGTTCTCCACCAGTGAAAGCTGGTGAGCAGGTGATTGCTGGATAATTGCTGCTTGTTAGCACTGTCGACAACACCTTCTGCAGTCTGGTTTGGTGGGAGAATCCCTCAGGAGAAAGATGGAGTTCAATGAGACTGGTTGGTTCACGTTGGGAGAAGCGTCTGGGAGAGTTGATGAGAGATCCATAGCATCTGCTTTGGGCAACATCTGTCACTTGATCTTGGAGTGTGGTGTGTCTGACCACAGTTCACCTATTAGTTTAGATGGGCTGTATACTTACTGTGAACATTAGAATAGAAAATAGATTTTTTGTAACTTGTGTTATTCTTAAGAATCTGTATATATCTGTAAAGGTATGGTTATGGATGAATGAGTAGTGCAATTTAGTTAATCTTTTTCCTGTTTAATAAATATTTTATTCTTTTGTTAAAAGTACATCAGCAGATTCTGTGACTCTGCTTAGTAGCCGCCCACCAAGTTTCTAAACAAAAAATAAAAGTTAGGATCTATCAAGTCAGGTTCCACCCAGGGATCTGACGTGTCCAGTAGTAACATCAGCTGGGATTATAACACATATTTGTGACTTTGAGAAGAGTCACTTTGGTACTGTGGCAGGGATAGAAACCTATTGGAGGGATTCAAACATGGATTTTGGGAAAGATAGGAAAGTATCTGTGACAGAATGATGCGTTAAAGGATTTAAAGTTAAAGGAGTGGAAAGAGAGTCTGGAGATCTGGTTTGCGAGGAAATAGAGGTGAAGGCTTGTTTCTTTTTAGGAGATGGGTGGCAATGGCATATTTGAGAGAGCAAAGGACAGTACCTGGAGGGAGAGAATGGTTAACAATATCAGCTAACACAGTAGCCAGGAAGAGAAGTTGAATGGTCAGTGGTTTAGTGGGAATAGAGTTGAGAGCAGGAGATGGGTCTCATGGACAAGATGATCTTTTTTTAAACTCATTTACAAGATGTTGACATCGCTGGCTATGCCAGTATATATTGCCCATCCCTAATTGCCCGTGAGAAGGTGGTGGTGAGCTGCTTTTTTGAACCGTTGCAGTCCCTGAGGTGTTGGTGCACTCACACTGCTGTTAGGGATGGAGTTCCAGGATTTTGACCCAGCGTCAGTGAAGGAACGGCAATATATTTCCAAGTTAGGTTGGTGAGTGACTTAGAAGGGAACTTTCAGGTGGTGGTGTTCCCATCTATCTGCTGCCCTTGTCCTTCTAGATGGTAGTGGTTGTGGGTTTGGAAAGTGCTGTCTAAGGAGCCTTGATGAGTTTCTGCAGTGCATCTCGTAGATGGTACACTCTGGTGCCACTGTTCGTTGGTGGTGGAGAGAGTGAATGTTTGTGGATGTGGTGCCAATCAAGCAGGCTGCTTAGTCTTGGATGGTGTCAAGCTTCTTGAATATTGTGGGAGCTGCACTCATCCAGGCAAGTGGAGAGTATTCCATCATGCTCCTGGCATGTGCCTTGTGGACAGGCTTTGGGGAGTCAGGAAGTGAGTTATTCATTGCAGGATTCCTAGCCTCTGACCTGCTCTTGTAGCCACAGTATTTATGTGACTAGCCCAGTTCAGTTTCTGGTCTAGCCTAGGCCACCAGGGTGGGGATGTGGTGAGAAAGGAGAATGAAAGCCAGGATGGGGGCAAGTCCATGGAAGGATTTGAGTACAAGGATGTGAATTTTAAAATTGAGGCATTGTTGAACTGGGAGCCAATGTAGGTCAGCAAGTACAGGAGTGATGGTTGAATGGGGCTTGGTGGGAATTAGGATATAGGCAGCATTTTCAATGAGCTCAAGCTATGGAAGCTGGAAGATGGGAGGCTGGCCAGGAAAGCATTGAAATATTTCAGGATAGTAAAGGCATGGATGAGGGTTTCAGCAACAGATGAGTTGAGGCAGGCAAGGAGATGGCTGACACTAAGGAAGTGAAAATAGCTTGTCTTGGTAATGGAGAGGATTATGGTGTCAGAAGCTCGCCTTGTGGTCAAATGCCAAGGCTGCGAACAGCTGGTTTAACCTCAGCGAATGGCTAGGATGGGTACTGATGATTGGGGAACGGAGCTTGTGGCATGGACTGAAGAAAATAGCTCAGTTCTTTCCACCATTTAGCTGAAGAAAATTTCTTGTCATCCAATACTGGATGTCAGGCAAGTACAAACTTGGTATTTGATTTTAAGAATTTTAAAATTGTTTTGTATTTTCCCGCCTTACTTGCTAGTTGTTCTTGCAGCACACATTCTGTTGGGAAAATGGGCAGATGACCTGCACATTTGACAGGCACTGGTGACCCTAGTGACCCACTATGACCCTATTGCTGGGGTTGCAAATGACCTATTGTATTCTCCTTCTCCTCTCTTTGGCAGTGAGGTGACTGGCTGATGATTTGTCTCTATTATTATGCAATCAGAAACTTGAGGCTTTACTGCCTTCAGGATATTTTTACGCAAAATTATAATATTTGTATTGTAAATTAAGTCACTTAGATGGAACTGAGAAATGAAACTTGCCACATGGGAAATGGAAGACCTAAGCCTATGAAAACTGATGTTGATAAGCACATTGGGACTACTAAGGTTCTGCTCCTCAATGCTGTGCTTTTATTATTTTATATATCTCATAACACAAAGATTTTTTTCAAAGGGCTATGCTGAAATAAGTTTTATTTTGGTTTAGTGTGATGGTGCAAGTGACAGCTTGTAAACCAGTCTAAGTACAAGAAGAATTTATGACAGTGTTATGGCATGGCTGATGATTAATGCCAAGCTGCTGAAATTCCGGAAGGAAACTTGAAACAGCTGCCAAAACAGCCTATAAAAGTTGTGTAATATGAGGAGGGGTTCTGAAATCAGGAATTAATGCCTCTGACTACTTGTGATGATTTTATAGTTGAATAAACATTGATTAAAAGAATAAAAAAAAACACAATTACACTTCAACACAAGGGTGGCTTCACACATTAAACAGTATTTTAAAACAGTTCCACAAGATCTTAACTGAACTACCCTTAGAGCAAACCTTCCCCTTTTCTGTTCAGCAACTATTCTTATAGATTTCAAAATCTATAAAATTCCAGTAATTTTTACCACACAGTGCCTTTTTTGCCTTGGGGTGTCCTCTGAGGCTGTGACAGCACCTGGTCCTGCCTGTCTGACCTTGTTCACACTGTCTTCTGGGATTTCTGACCAGCTATCCTGCTGTCTTCTGGGAGATCTAAGCAGCTACCCCCACCTAGGCTTCAGTATTTCCCTAAATGCATGCCTTCCCTTTGATCTCTCTATTGTCTCATTCACCTGGAAGTTCCCCTCCAAGTCACTCACCACCTGACTTGGAAATATATCGCCGTTCCTTCACTGTCGTTGGGTCAAAATCCTGGAACTCCCTTCCGAACAGCGCTGTGGATGTACCTACACCACATGGAATGCAACGGTTCAAGAAGGCAGCTCACCACCACCTTCTCAAGGGCAACTAGGGATGGGCAATAAAATGCTGGCCCAGCCAGCGAAGCCCACATCCCATGAATGAATAAAAATAAAATCCCTTCAGAAATGCTTTCTTCCCAGAATTGATTAGACGCTTCTTTACTTTAGCCCTTAGGTTTTAAAAAAGTAAACTTACCCTATTTTTACCTTATTTGCTCACACCTTTTTTACAACCTGCACGCATCCCCTTTGAACTAAAGCAACTCAAATCAAAATTTCTCCCGTTATTGGGTGGAATCGTCCCAGATTTGCACTGTGCGGTAGCGGGGGTAAAACGATGTTTTACACACCGGCCGCGATGGTGGGTTTTCACACTGTATCATCTCAAATCCGCCGCATTACTTATGCATTACTGGGAAACATGCCGTTTCAATTGTGGGCCATCGCCTCGCTGTTTCATCATGTTGGGCGCTATAATTAAAGCCCAGCTGCGCGCACACGTCTCAGTGCTTCCAGCCCACGACTGCTGCAGGGAAGATATCCATGAAGGGAAAAAGACTGTAGCCCCCAGGTTTAATGACGAGTCACTAGAATGCCTTTTGGATGCTGTGGAGGCCCACCGCACTGTCCTCTACCCCCGCTTTGGCTGCATGATGGGCAGCAGCATGACCAACCAGGCTTGGGAGGAGATGGCAGCTGTGGTCAGCGCCAATGCCCTTCAAAATAGGACAGCCACCCAGTGCTGCAAGAGGATGAATGATTTCCTCCGTTCCTCCAGGGTAAGTCACTCTTCTCACACTCTCAACTCACACACTCACAAACCCATCACACATTCACAGGGCCCTCACTCACTGCCAGTTCATGGGACATCACCATTCGCTCTCTCTCACACACCTTCAGTGTCCTCATCCCATCCATGGGACCACTCACAACACATACATGCCAGGCATACTTATCATCTGGCCTGGCAGGCATCCTGCTTACAATCTCTCTATCTCTATTCATGCAGGACAAACTGGCACGCAAAAACAGGGAGAGGTCGCAGACCAGTAGAAGAATGTCTGAAACCAAGGTCCTCATGGGCTTTGAAAACAGAGCCATCCAACTGGCTGGCTTGGATCTTGGCTGGTCCTGTGCTGACGGTGAGGTTAGCGGTGCTCTATCAAGTGAGGGTCCAGCAGTGCAACATCCATCAGGCAACCATGCTTTGAGTGATGAGTCCTGTTTCACAGGCCACTGCCATGCACTTATTATCTCTCCTTGCTTCACAGGCACATCTGGGAAACAGCTGATGGAGTCCACGACTAAGGGCCTGCACTCAAGCTCCAAAGATACCTCAGAAGAGGAATCTGAAGATTCCTTGAAGTCCCATCACAGCGCTCACCCATACCCTCCATCAGCGCAGAGACACACACTTCGGTGGGACTTGCTTTAGAGTAGCCTCAGGATCACAGTCTGGTGAGCACATCGCACTGTCTGATCCACAGCAGGTGGCCGCAGGGACTTCCCAGGTGTCCAGTACTTGCCAGAAATTTGCTGAGTCTGAGTCAGACGATGAGCCTTTGGACTTTGTCATACCTCAGCTACTGGAGCTGCAGAGGCAAGCTCGGGAACATCAGGAAGGGATGTCTGCTGCACTCCTCAGATTGCAAGGCCGATGGAGGAGTCCGTCCGCCTTCTGGCTGAGGTGATAGCACCAGCACCGAGGTCAACACTGGCAGGATGGCAGCCGCCATGGAGGCCTTGGTCCAGGATGTCACTCCTGCACTGCTGCGCGAGCTTAACTCCATCGCTTGTGCCATAGTTGGCCTCCAACAGTGTGTACGCGAGAGGGGTGCAGAGTAGCTCGATCTCACTCCAGCTTCCCCTTCTCTCCAAGGAGTCAGCAAGGGGCCCTTGGGCACCCATAGGGAGGAGGATCAGCAGGTGTCCCCTCCAGGGCTATCCATCTAGGTGACTCTGGTAGTGTACAGCCTATCTAAATCCTCTCTCCTGTGACCTCAGTGACTCCAGCTTCACAGGCCGAGGAGGGTGCCACTGCCACACAGCACAACCCGCAAATCAGGCCGGGGCCCTCCAGGTCTTGGCCCTCCAAAGGACGCCCACCAAGGTCATCACAGACAGGGTGTCGCAGTCAGCAGGCTGCCTCCACCTCTGCTGTGGATGTCCAGGGAGCACCAAGAAGTAGCGGCGGGGTTAGGAAAGTTAAGGAGAAGTAATTCTTTCAAGCACAGCCTGGGCATGGGTGTTATTCACTTGTACGTACTATTCACCATTGTCAATAAACTCCCAAGAATGTTTCCCTGCCTCTGGCTCCTTGTTCTGATGAGCAGTGTTCGTGTCACTCAGATGCAAACCTTTCTGCACAAGATAAAGGCAGGTGTCTCATTCCAGGGCCTCTCCCCTGTGCCCTGTGCGGCCTTCAGGCCAGTGATGATGATCCGGCCTCACACTCTCTGGACACATTAGTGATACATGAACCTCAACGGTGCTCGTCATTGCTGCCAGAATGTAATAGACAGGCGCCACAGAGTTCCGTCATTCTCTCTATGTGCTCTCAGCACCTTTAAGGTGGGGCTGGCCCCGATCTCTTCAGCATCTGTGACCAGTGATGCTGCGCTCCTGAGGGGTCAGGTGCTGAAGGCGGACAAAGCATCAGGTGTTTCTAAAGTTTCATGGCTGTGTCTCTATGATATGACCCTGATCACAGAACGCAAGCGAGCTGCCCTCGGCCAAAGTCAGATATTCTCAGAGGCTATGGGGAGAATCTTTGACTTGGCGAGCGGGCCCCATCCCCACTCGCTGACGCATAAAATGACGCGGGATGACGTCGGACGTGCATCCCAAAGTCACCGCGCATCATTTAGATTTTCAGTTTGGTGGGCATGCGGTGGAGTTGGTTGGCGGGCAGGCAGAGAGCCCAGTCGACCTTCGCATTTTTCATGGAACCTCATCCATGGGCGGGATGAGGCTTCATGAATGTTTTTAAATTTTCTCAAAAGTTTTTATTGAAATTAATGCACATGTCCCAGCTCAACACTTTATTGAACTGTTAAAACTTAAAACTAATCTCCCTGAGGCACCCCTGCCCCTCAGGGAGATTTCTGCGCTCTTTTGTGTGCATGCATGAAAGAGCGCACTCCTGGCTCAGGGAACCCCACCCTCGCTCACACAGGGTGCGCGTCACGCTGGACGGGCCTTAATTGGCCCACCACTAAAATGGTGGCGCGGACCCGATCGGGGGTGCCGATTGGGTCCGCGCCTGCCCTCGCACAACCCCCCTGACATGGGGAAAATTCTACCCTTTATGAAGATCTATGGAGTGTCCTCACCTCATGTCATCATCATCCTCCTGCAATTGAGCCACTATTAGGGCTGCCACTGCGTCTCCACGGCAGGAGCATTATCACTGAGGGTATGTGCACTGCCATAAGCCAGGCTGGAGTCAAACGTTCATAGATGTGACATGAGGATTTATGGAATCTCCTCACTGCACGTCGTCATCATCTTCCATAAATCTAGCAGCAATGAAGGCCTCCTGAGTGCGTCTGCCTCGTCTAACCAGTGCGAGGGCCTCATTCCCGTCATCGCTACCTTCGAGGACCTCCTCACCTTCATCTCCGTAGGCGTCCTCCTCACCTGAGGAGACCTCCAGCTCCTCCTTCTCTTCCTCAGCCAGCTCATCTCCCTGTTGCAGCGCCAGGTTGTAAAGGGTGCAGCAGATGATGACGATGCATGACACTCTCTGTGGACTATATTGCAGGGCTCCTCCAGACCAGTCAAGGCACTGGAATCTCATTTACAGCATCCCGATGGTTTGCTCCACCAAGTTGTGAGTTGCAGCATGAGCCTTGTTATACCTTTGCTCTGCTGCACTCTGAGGCCGCCGCACGGGTATCATCAGCCACATCCTCTGCAGGTAGCCCTTGTCCCCGAGGAGCCAACCCTGCAGCTCCTGTGGATCCTGGAATATGTCAGGGATCTGCAAGCGACTGAGAATATAGGAGTCATACACACTCCCTGGAAACCATGTGGAGACCTGCAGGATGCATTTCTGGTGGTCGCACACCAGCTGCACATTCAGCGAATGGAATCCCTTGTGATTGATGTAGTTGACCGCGTGTTGTGACGGAGATCTGAGCGCCACATGAGTACAGTGAATGGCACCCTGCACCTGTGGGAAACCCGAGATCTGGGCAAATCCAATCGCTCTTGCATCCTGGCTGTCTTGGTCCCGGGTGAAATGCACAAAATTGTGTACACTCGAGAAGATGGCATCTGTGACCTCATGGGTGCATTTGTGGGTAGAGGCTTGTGAGATCCCACAGAGGTTACCTGTACAACCCTGAAAGGAGCCGCTGGTGTAAAAGTTCAGCCCCGCTTGCAGGGCCACTGGCAGTGGATGCCCTCCATGTCCCCATGGCAGCAAATCCTGAAGCAGGTGGCAGATGTGACTGACTAGTTTCCTGGACATGTGCAGTCTTCAGCGATGCTGGTTCTTGGTCATCTGCAGGAATGAAAGGCGTTGTCTATTGACCCTTAGCACCGACCACCGAAGGCTCGCTGTGGCTCTTCGGCAGCGTGTGCGGGAGCCCCGGCCACCCCTTCTTCCTGAGGGTACTGCTCCTCCTTCTGTGCAGTCAGGCACCTCAGTTGCTTTCTCCTCCACCGTCTTCACTCTCTTTACGCCACAAGCCATACAGCTAGTTCACCAGGTTCCATGCTCCTGGTGTACTCCTCCTGCAGAATGAAAGACAGGGTTAGCATGGGGGAATTAAAAACCTCTCTTGGTTAAGTCTGAAGGCCCCTTAAAGCATCACGTAGAGAGCTGGCCACCACTTGGATGGCCAGAGATGAGTGTGCTGCATAGCTGCCCGAGACCCCACCCACCTCCGCCCCACTCCACCTGACCGATTGGCAGCGGCTTTGCCCATTGGACTGTATACTGTGTTCTCAGCTCAGGCACAGGCATTCTCCTAACCCACACTGCAAGGATGCATTGTTATCTTGAACTATGGGGGAAACTGGTCCAACTGGGATGGTGACATTGCGAGGGGCTGTGAGCGCCTCCACCAGTGACGACTCCACTGCCAGCTTTAGCAAGCAGATTGTACAATGTGCCCAGTCGTCCAACTGTTCTGCATCCACTAAAATGCTCATTACTTTGCAGTCTGTGCTCAAGGGATGAAAAGCTCTGGAGTACTTGGTGGCACTTTGATGCCTCTGCATTGCTTGAGTGGGCAGGTAAGCAGGAAGTCCGACTCCAATCATATGAATGGTTGCGCCCGAACTGTCTCAGTTGCAAAGCAATGGTCACTTTACATAAGATGCCCTAATGAGTGGCCGCTTCCCTTGCCCACCCTACCCCCCACCTCAAATGCTTGTGCGCTACATTCAACATCAGGGCAGCCCTAGCAACCCCCCCAAAGTCACCTCAACCGCAGGGCTGCCCTTTCCCCGCTCCACCCCGTAACACGCCTCAAGCTTGAAGTCCAACAGGCGACCGTGGTGAGTGCTGCACAATGTTACTATGTACTCACCTCCGGGTTGCCCTTAAAGTGCAGCCCGCCAAGTGCACGCTTTTTATATGCTGTTGTGAAATACGTCGGCGGATGATCCAGTGGTGGTAGGGGTGATGATTCTGGCGGGCAGGTCTAATAATGATGTGCAGATGTATTACAATGAAGTTCCCAGCATCAGCTGGCGGGAAACATGGCCCGCCATTGGTGGGCTGAGTGGATGATCACAAGCTGGTTTCAAGCTGCCATGAAACCGATTGCGCCATATTGTCCACTCACGCCACCGAACACGCCCGACCCTAGCAGGCATGGAAAATCCTGGCCATTGCTTTATGTAAAACTCTGATTGAAGTTCCTCTTGGTTCATTAACATATCAAAACCACTTCTTACTGTTGGGCCAGAGTATTCTTGTCAGCGATGCGCGGTGACATTGGGCGAGCGTCTTGGCATCACCGCGTGCCATCGCGATATTTAGGTGGGCTGGCGCGTGATGTTCTCTCATGCGCGCCCGCCATTAATTAACGATCCTCTTAAGGCCCTTGAGGCAGCAATTGTCGGGGTTGTTTCGGGGCCCGTGCGATCTTCAGGACGTCGCACAGGCGCAAAGGGCAGGCCACATTTGCATAAGTTTCATTCATGGGCAGGATAAGAGAGGTGAGTGGGGTCGTGAGTGTTATTTGTCAGACATTTAATTGTTAAAGTTACTGATACTTGCCTGTGTGAGCAGGAATACTTCAAAACTCTTCACAGCTGCTTGGACAGGAGCAACAGGCTTCAGGTCGACCCAGTGATTCGTCACCCTGCAGCTGCCGCACACTCAAACAAAGAAGCCAGGGCTGACCCATGTTGCAGGGAGGAGCGCAAGATGTCGTTGAATCGCTTGTGGCACTGGACCCATGTGCATCGCACCACGTCATGGGAGCTGACTATCTCCGCCACCTCCTCCCAGGCACGTTTGGTCAGGTGGGGGGGTCTCTGCCTCCCGTCCCTCAGAACGAGGACCTCCCGCTGTGCTGCCATCTTCTCCAGGGGGGTGTACACTGCCCCGCTGCCCTACCCTTTGGCTTGGTCTGCTATCCTGCAGCGCCCTGGTGAGCCCTTCTACTGCCATTGTGATCAGCTTTTGCAAGGCTGCCAGTGCTTCATTTAAACAGGCCGCCGGGTCGCCATTGGACCCGGTGGACAACGCACTCCTGCCGCCTCCGCCCACTCCCACTATCCTCGGGAGTCGCGCATTACGCTGGGCGGGCCTTAATTGGCCTGCCCACGTAAACTGGCAGCGCAGGTGGCGATCGGCTCTGCGCCCACCCACATCCGCTCCTGACTGGCCCGCCCGATATGGGGAAAATTCTCCCCTTGGTTTCAGACTCTTGCTGTTACTCTGGCTGTTACTCCAATTACCATTACACCCCAACAGCCTGTCTTCCAGTACGTAAGAAATATGACAGTGATACTACCAGGTGAAAAATATTACAATTTCTTGTTTTCTTAACAACAGCTATGAGGTTCGTCCGTGATTGGATTTTTGAAAAAACATCTGTGCTTTCTTTGGAATTACAATTTCAGTCCATAGACCATATAAACAAACACTTCAAAGCCTAGTAGATACTATAGCAATTTGAAAAAATCTAATTGCACTAATATGGCAGGAACACACAGTTTAGTAAAATGAATATTATTTGTCAGTTTGGTTTTGTGTTATGTAAATTCCAAACCACCCTGCTTTAAAAACTGTGTTTGTCTAGCAACGCCTGAGGCTTTCCGTGGGACTTTGAGGGTATTTAAAGGCAAAAGCAGAGCTCCAGTATTTTGCTGTTGCACTGAGTCAAGGGCTGCACTAACATTGATATGACAAAACTTCAATCCCTCAATTCAAAATGGGAAAACAAAAGGCACTGATCAGAAAAATTGAAGATTCATTCAGAATAAGAAATCTGTTGGTAAGAGAATGTCTTGCTGAATGTTTAGGAACGTTAATTCTTGTGGTAAGTATTTCATTTCATGATTTATACATTACAACTGTCAATCACTTTATGTACTTACAACTGTTAGGTGTTTTGCAAAGTATCATTTGATGCCGTTTGTCACAAAGTAAAGATTACTACAAATGTAAATTAAAAAGTAACGTAGAAACAATTTCAAATGTTGAAATCAGTTATACCGCGGAACATGTTTATGTTTATCAAAAGCCCAGAAGCCAGTTTTTAGCTTTGAAAATGAATGAAGCAACTGTGTATTTTTTTTTATATAAAGGAAACCTGTAAAGTGATCAATGCTTTCTTTGGGGTGAAATTTTCAATCGGCGGGTGGGCTCGACAGGAACGGGCGGGAGCGGTTGCAGAGCCCATTGGCTCCGCGCCGCTATTTTACACGGGGAGGCCAATTGAGGCCCGCCCAGTGTAATAGTGCCACCTGTGGCAGTGGGGAGAGTTGGGGCCAGCGCAGAGCTGCCTCTGGGAGATTGAAGGGCTTTTGTAAGTAATGAATAAATGGTTTAAAATTGATTTAAACATGTCTCCTCATGTGACTGTGTCACATGAGTTGGGACGTGTTTTTATATTAAATGAAAATTGTTCTATTTATTTAATAAACGCTTTAGGAAACCTCATCCCACCTGTGGATGAGGATTCCTAAGAAACGCGAAGGCCGCTTGGCCTTTTCGCCTGCCCGCCAACCGTAAATTTGGACAGGCAGCATTAACAAGTACTTCAATTAATTTCTTAATGGTCTTAATAGGCCGTTTACATATCGATGGCGTGCGTCCGCTGAACGAAATATCGTGGGGCTGCGTGATGACGTCGGACACACGCCCGATGTCATTGTGCGTCATTTTACACATTGGCATGTCAGGCCCGCCCCCGCATGCCGACGGAAAAGTTCTACCCTATGTCTTCCTCACAATTTGCCTTCCTGCTTATCTTTGTGTCATCAGCAAATTTAGGAACCAAATATTCGGGATCTTCATCCAAGTCATTGATATAGGTTGTAAATAGTTGAGGCTGCAGCATTTTATCCCTATGGAACTCCTGTAGTTATAGCATGCCAACCCAAAATGACCCATTTATCTCTACTCTGTTTCCTGTTAACACAGCAATTCTCTGCTCATGACAATATGTTACTCCCCCCACCCCCACTTCATGAGTTCTTTTTGTGTAGTAACCTTTGATGTGTTACCTTATCAAATGACTTTTGGAAATCCAAGTACACCACATCTATAGGTTCCCCTTTATCCATGTTACTTATTACTTCCTCAAAGAACTCTAATAACTTATTCAAACATGATTTCCCTTTCAAAAAACCAAGTTGACTTTGCCTGATTGCATTAAGATTTTCTAAATTCCCCGCTACACCCTCCTTAACAATAGATTCTAACATTTTCCCTATGACAGATGTTAGGCTAAAAGGCCTGTAGTTTCCTGCTTGAATAGAAGAGTTTCATTTGATAATTTCCAATTTGAAGGGACCTTTCCAGAATCTAGGAAATTTTGGAAAATTAAAACCAATGCACCAACTATCTCCGCAGCCACTAATTTTAAAACCCTAGGGTGAAGTCCATCAGGCCCTGGGGACATGTCAGCCTTTAGTTCTAATAATTTTCTCAGTACCCTTTCCCTGGTGATTAATTGTTTTACATTCCTCTCTTAAGCATTGAAGCCTCCCATAATAATTAATTTATTAAAAATGGAGGTTACAGTAATGAGCTCATTGAGTTGGCGGCAGAAGTTTCTAATCCTCTTCTGGACTTAACATGGTTGATGCTCAGAGGCTCATGATTGTTGCAATGTGCCCCAGTGCACAGGCAGCAGCTGGACAGAATATCATGACTGAAAGATTTATCAGACATGTTCATCCAATTTTCCAATTCTCTATTCCCGCTTTATGGCTGAGAAACAGGTGGAGCAAATGGGAGAATCTACCCTATTATTAATGTAGCAGAGATTTTATTGCTTTAAATTTTAAATTTAAAGGAATAAAGTTTTATCTTTAACACTTATAGAGCCAGTAGCATTCTAGTCACTCATCCTGGAGCATGTGGCAGTACTTATGCACATCTATGGTAGAAGCCCTAATTCATCAAAGCACAGCCTTATGCCGTAGAGGTGTGGGATTTAGATTGGAGACAGCTGTCTCTTCCAGCCTGGGACTATGCTGCAGCTAGGTTTCATTCATCTCTTTGGTGGCACTTGGTTTGTTTACTCACAGGCTAATACACGAATGGGCATGTATGATACATGTGATAAAAAGGACGACGGTGCCTAGTCAGCTACAAAAGGCAACCTGTAGCACTCTTCTCAGGACTCGGTTGCTATGAAATAAGGGTCACTCCAACTCAGAGGCTCCTACTGGAATGCACTGTAGCCACATCTAGAAGTACAAGTTGACATATGGCACACCAGTAGGAGGAAGTACAGTGGTAAGAATCACAAGGTGCATATCCAGTATGGGTTTTTGTTAAAATTATCTTCTCACTGAGGTTGTTGCACATGCCAACATTGTTTATTGACAATGTTTGAGAATGCTTTCATTAAGTGCTATGAATTGGTTCTTGGGAGTTAATGTGTACAGAAAAGGGTCTGTGGATGATGGTATATAAGTGGTGGGATAAGGGAAGACTGTTGTTGCAGTAGCCAGATTTGATAATCTAGAGAAGATAGCACGAATGTTTCTTGTAGCTGGCAATAAGTTGTCCTCTGCAATATCAGATTTCTGGGGCATTGGGACTGGTTCTGCGGAAGGTGGGATCTGTACAAGCCGGACGATCTACTCCTGAATAGGACCGGGATGAATGTCCTTGCAGGAAGATTTGCTAGTGCCTTTGGGGAGGGTTTAACGTAGATTGGCAGGGGAATGGGAACCTAAGGGCAGATTCAGATAGGACAAATTCAGGGTAGGGAGTGGAATTCAGAAAATTAGCAGGTGACTGAAAGACAGAAGATGCAAAGGTTAAAAGGTTTACAGCACAGGAATTTGGCAATGTTAAAAGGTATTTATTTAAATACGAGGGGTATAGCAAACAAAGCCGATGAGCTGAGGGCACAGATAGACACATGGCAGCATGATATCATTGCTATAACTGAAACTTGACTTAGAGAGGGGCAAAAATGGCAGCTCAACATATCTGGATATAATGTTTTCAGACATGATAGAGAGGGGGCTAAAAAAGATAGGGTGTAGCATTATTGGTTAAAGAATCACTTACGGTTGTGAGGATGGATGATATACTAAATAAATCATCACATGAGGCCATGTGGGAAATAAAAAGGGGGCAGCCACACTACTATGAGTGTATTATAGATCCGCAAATAGTGGGAGGGAGATAGAAGAGCAAATATGTAGGCAAATTTCTGAGTGCAAAAACAATAGGGCAATAATAGTTGGAGACTTCAACAACCCTAATATCAATTGGGATATGAAGAGTGTAATAGGCACAGAGGGCAGAAAATTCTTGAACTGCGTTCAAGAGAACTTTTTCAGTCAGCACATAACAAGCCCAATGAGAGGGCGTGCAATTCTAGATTTAGTCTTAGGAAATGAAGCTGGGCAAGTGGATGAAGTAGCAGTGGGTGACCATTTTGGAGATAGTAACCATAATACAGTTAGATTTAAGATAATTATGGAAAAGGATAAAGATAGAGCGGGAGTAAAAGTTCAAAATTGGGGAAAAACAAATTTTACGAAGCTGAGAGGTGATTTGTCGAATGTGGACTGGTTACAGTTACTTGAAGGGAAACCAGTGACAGATCAATGGGAAGTATTCAAAAGCGAGATTCTATGGGCACAGTATATACATGTCCCCACAAAGAAAATGGATGGTACTGCCAAATCTAGAGCCCCCTGGTGCTCTGATGCAGAAGATGTGGGCAGGGTTTTCAATGAGTACTTTGTCCCTGTCTTCACTAAGGAGAGGGATGAAGCAGATATTCTAGTTAAAGAAGAGGAATGTGAAATATTCGAAACAATAAGCATAGTGAGAGAGGATGTACTGGAGGAACTGACATCCTTGAAAGAGGATAAGTCACCAGGGCTGGATGGATTGTATCCCAGGCTGTTTAAGGGAGCCAGGGGGGAAATAGCAGATGCTCTGAGAATCATTTTCCAATCCTCACTAGATACAGGTGCAGCACCAGAGGATTGGAGGTCTGCGAACGTTGTACCATTATTTAAAAAGGGTGCGAGGGATGGACCAAATAATTATAGGCCAGTCAGTCTGACTTCAGTGGTGACCAAATTATTAGAATCAATTCTGAGAGGCAGGATAAACTGTATCTTAGAAAGGAATGGATTAATTAGGGATAGTCAGCATGGTTTTGTTAGGGGAATGTCATGTCTTACTAATTTAATCACATTTTTTAAGAAAGTAACAAGGAGGATTGATGAGGGTAGTGCAGTGGATGTTGCCTACATGGATTTTAGTAAGGCATTTGACAAGGTCCCACGTGGCAGACTGGTCAGAAAAGCCCTTGGGATACAGGGGAATGTGGCGAGTTGGATTCAAAATTGGCTCAGCGACAGGAAATATTGGTTGATGGATGTTTTTGCAAATGGAAAACAGTTTCCGGTGGTGTTCCACAGGGCTCACTTGACTTAGGTGTGGGTGGTATGATTAGGAGATTTGCAGATGACACAAAAATTGGCCATGTAGTTTATAGTGAAAAGAATAGTTGTTGTCTCCAGAATTATATCAATGGTTTGGCTGAGTGGGCGGAAAAGTGGCAGATGGAATTCAATCCAGAGAAGTGTGAGGTAGTGCCTTTGGGGAGGGCAAACAAAGCTAGGGAATACTCAATAAATGGGAGGATATTGAGAGGGGTGGAGGAAGTGAGAGACCTTGGAGCGTATGTCCTCAGGTCCCTGAAGGTGGCAGGACAGGTGGATAAGGTGGTACAGAAAGCATATGGAATGCTTTCCTTTATTGGATGAGGTATAGATTACAAAAGCAGGGATGTAATGATGGTTAGGCCACTGTTTGAATTTTATGTACAGTTCTGGTTGCCACATTACAGGAAGGATGTAATTGCTTAGGAGAAAGAAAGGAGGAGATTTATAAGAATGTTGCCAGGGCTTGAAAATTGCAGTTATGAGGAAAGATTGGATAGTCTAGGGTTGTTTTTCTTGGAATTGAGGAGGCTGAGGGGTGATCTGATTGAGGTGTACAAGATTGAGGGGCCTGGATAGAGTAGACAGGGATGCCCTATTTCCCCTAATGGAGAGGTCAATTACCAGGGGGCACAGATTTAAGGTGATTGGTGGAAAGATTAGAGGGGACATGAGGTAAAGGGTGGTGGGTGTTTGAAGTTTACTGCCTGGTTTGGTGGTGGAGGCAGAAACCCTCAACTCATTTAAAATGCACCTGGATCTGCACCTAAAATGCTGTAACCTGCAAGCCTATGGACCAGGTGCTGGAAGGTGGGATTAAAATGGGCAGCTAGTTTTTATCTTTTTTCTTTTTCAGTCATGCGGACAGGATTGGGTGAATGTACTCTTTCTGTGCCGTCACTTTTCTATGGTTCTAAACTGCTACTATTGCTCTTCTTCCTGAACCCTTTTCTGTCAATGGCAACTTTGTTCATGGTTTCTTGTTGAGAAGACCTCTGAGGAAGGCCAAATGTACAACATGTAGCACACCATTATGATCCTTCAGACTAGAGCTGGACTGAATTACTACACAATTCAAATAGACTGATACAGTGACTATTATTAGAACAGTGTTTATGATGGCTCTGGTCAGGAGCATGATGGTTTCCTATGTAAAGAGTTAGACACTGTTACTTGATCAAATTCAGGCATCAGTGCTGTGAGTTACATGCCATAAAAACAGAAAATGCTGGAAACTCTCAGCAGATCAGGTATTTAATTTAGGCTAAGGGGCACTCTTGTTGGGCAAGGCTAGTTCTGCGTTCTTGTTGAGTTGGAGCACTCAGGAACTGCCCTGCGATCCACTGAGAAATTTGATATGCAAGAAAATCTCAACCAATGAAAAACGCTAACAGTTCAAGTTGAGGTTTAAGCTCTGTCTCTTTAATGTTGAGTCCAGGGTTTTCCAATAATATTTTTAGAATCTATTTGCACAAATACAGAGCAATAATACCATTGCAGTGACATGGCATTATATATGTAATCTTCTTTTGACAGTATTAGTATCATAAACCATACCTGAAACTCATGATCGACACTCTTCCATACTCATGCTGGAAGGAGGTGAATAGACAAAATTGGGAAACAAAAGTTCAAATGGCAAATATGGAATGTATTTATTTTTTCCATTTCTTTCCCTTACAGTTGTTTGGCTGTGGAGCATTGGCACAAGTTACTCTCAGCAGAGGTACACATGGAATGTTTTTGACTGTTAATTTTGCTTTTGGATTTGCAGTGATGCTCGGTGTACTAATAGCTGGCCAAGTGTCAGGTATATTCTCATTTATACATTTCTCTCTCTCTTTTATATATATATATGTATGTATATAATATAAATATTTATATATATGCTGTACTAAAATAACTTTAAAGATATTGCACATGTAGTTACATGTAGACCAAGTTTTTATAGAAAAATAACTACCTTTGGATCAGAGAAAATGTTGCCATGGGATTAAAGAGCCCTAGCAAAACTGGGATTGGGGGAAAACTCTCCACTGGTTGGAGTCATACCTAGCACAAAGGAAGATGGTTGGAGGTCAATCATCTCAGCTCCAGGACATTACTGCAGGAGTGTCCACGGCCCAACCATCTTCAGGCTGCTTCATCAACGACCTTCCATCATAAGGTCAGAAGTGGTGATGTTCGCTGATGATTGCACAATGTTCAGCACCATTCACGACTCCTCAGATACTGAAGCAGTCAATGTTCAAATGCACCAAGACCTGGACAATATCCAGGCTTGGGCTGACAAGTGGCAAGTAACATTCGTGCCACACAAGTGTTATGTTGCAGCAGATGATGTATGCCAGCTGGATCAAATCCACGAGGGAAACTTGACAGCGTGGTCACAATGATTTTGCAATTTATATTTTATTTCAAGATGCATGCCCTGAATTCAATAGTAATAAGTCCACCACGACTCTAGAGATTTTTTTATAAAACCAAATTAAATATTTATTAACAAAAGAAAAGATTTAAAGCACATACATAGGTCCACAAATTACTATTATAACTCCTAAAATCCCTAATTAATTTGGATTCCAATTACACCCCTGCTAAGGCAATGGTAAAAAATAGATTTAAATAGATCCAGGCAAGTCAAACACAATACCCTGGACAGTAGAATTCAAAGTGGCTTTTCCCAGCTTTGGTTTCTGTAGACAGCAGCTTAATGTACAAATACTGGATGCTTTTCACACTTCTGGTAGATCTTACAATGTCTGCCTAACACATAGCCTCATTCTGCTTTATACATGTTTCTCTCTTTTAATGCAAATTCTATTGTTCCCATATGTCTTTGGAACCTTTCTCATAATATAAATCTATTCATGCTGCTAATATTGCCAGTAACCTTTGGGAAAAATGAACACACTGCTTGGCTTAGCTTCTCTGGCTAGGTGTAACATCCAACATCTCTTTAAAATTCAAACTTCCCTAATTTATCTGAAAATGCAAATTCTCATCACCTCACATTCTAAAACTTCAGCCATCTTTACATATTTAACATTTCAAACCTAGCTTCCTTTTGATGAGTCAAAGCCTCCAAACCAGCTATCTCCAACTCAATTAAAGCCATTTATAAGGCACAAGTCAAGAGTGTGATGGAATACTCTCCACTTGCCTGGATGAGTGCAGCTCCCACAACACTCAAGAAGCTTGACACCATTCAAGACAAAGCAGCCTGCCTGATTGGCATCACATCCACAAACAGTCACTCCCTCCACCACCGACGCACAGAAGCAGCTGTGTGTACCATCTACAAGATGCACTGCAGGAATTCACCAAGATTCCTTCAATAACACCTTCCAAACCCAAAATCACTACCATCTAGAAGGACAAGGGAAGCAGATAGATGGGAACACCACCACCAGGAAGTTCCCCTCCAAGTCACTCACCATCCTTGACTTGGAAATATATCGCTGTTCCTTCACTGTCATTGGGTCAAAATCCTGGAACTCCCTCCCTAAGAACACTGTGGGTGGACTGCAGCAGTTCAAAAGGCAGCTCACCACCATTTTCTCAAGGACAACTAGGGATGGGCTATAAATGCTGGCCCAGCCAGCAAAGCCCACACCCCATGGATGAAAATTTTTTTTAAAAAAAAGTAACCGTAAAAATTTGCTTCACTGACCTGCTCAGTGATAATACTGCTTAATCTTATGATCTTTCTCATTAATTCCTTAAAATTTCACATAAGAATGGAGTTATCTGACCTCTTTAACCCTTTCTAACACATTGTTAGTTAGTGACTTCTAAGCAGTCACGGATCATCAATCCATTTTCCTCTGCCTGCTCAAATTGCAATACAAAATTAGGGAGAAGGCAACAGAAAATCTTGGGGAAGTGGTGTGGAAGCCTCATCTTTCACTTGAAAAGAGCTTGGAATAATGGGATGATGTCTAGCCCCTCTTTTGCAATCATAAGTCAAATGACTTTTAATCTAGTTGTCTGCAAACATTTACAGGATACAGGGAAAGGTCAAAGAGCAGGATTAATTGGGTAGCTCTTTCAAAGAGCTGGCACAGGCATGATGGGCTGAATGCTCTCCTTCTGTGCTGTTTCATTTGACAATTCTAGTGGTAGATGAACTGGGAAGGTTGGTGGAGGAGAAAGTTCCATGAAAGGGTAGGAAAATGGATGGGATTCATTGTCTCTGCGTAATTCAAGGATTGGATATGGGAGAGTGATGCTCGGGTAATTTCTGAGGTTTTAGTGTAGAAATTGATATATGTGCACCTGTCTTTTGGGTATAAATGGGCGGAAAGCATACCAATTTACCAGTTGGTGACCAATTTGTGCAGGCCCAGGTCCCATTGCAAAACTCGTGGTGCCTTTTCCTTAGGTGTTCCAGGTGGAGAATCAGGAGATCAGGAGAAACCCTGTGAAAATTCTACCTCTCTTCCTGCATGTGACAGTTCTGTGCTGGGCCTTAGCAGCATGTATGTAGACAACTTCAGCATTGTACACCTGCAACATTTACTTTGATTCTCCCACCGATTAATGACTTTAAGTATTGTTTTCCCAAACATGTCAGAAACTTATGCTCAATGTTTTATAAGTATATCAGAAACTAGGACCCTTTGAATGATAGTTGTCTGAAAATATGGTACAGCTGTGTTTAGGCACTATTAAACCTTAGCTAAATGATTGACACTTGGAAAGACAATTTTGATCAATATTTCTGCTTCCTGTAGTGTCAATCATGTGACTAGGCCGGTGAACCAAGAATATTGTTCAGTTGGACACTCCTAATCATAGGATAGCTATAGCAGCAGGGGAGGAAGGGAAAGAATGAAAAATCTAAAATGCAGCCCTTAAAGTAATCAAAATATTCCTGAAAATAAGTCATCTCCCGTTATCATAGAATCTTAGAATCACAGAAGGAGGCCAATCGTCCTATCCTGCCTCTGCTGTTTCTTTAAAAGAGTTATCCAATTAGGCTCACTTTCCTGCTCTTTCCCCATAGCCCTGCATTTTTCTCCCTTTCAAGAATTTATCAAACATTACTATTGAATCTGCTTCCACAGCCTTTCAGGCAACGCATTCCAAATCATAATAACTTGTGTAAAATAAAATTCTCCTCATCGCATGTCTGGCTTTTTACAATTGCTTTAAATCTGTGGCCACTGACCCTCCTGCCACTGGAAACAGTGGGCTGAATTTTCTGGTTGGCAGGGGGGTGGAGCGGGAGTGGGTGCGGGTGGGCATGGACCTGATCGCTACTCGCGATTGGGGCCGTGCTGCCATTTTACACTGGCGGGCCGACTAAGGCCAGCCCAGCGTACTTCACGACTCCCGTACATAGCGGGAGTAGGCGGGCGGTGGCGGGTGCGCTCAGGCCACTGCGTCCAATGGTGACCCAGCAACCTGCATAAAGGAAGGCCCTCGGAAAGGCTGTTCACAATGGCTGGGCGAAGGGCTGTGCAGAGGGGCATTGGAGGTGACACAAGTCCGGAGGGTAGGCCATCGGGGCAGGCCAGGCTGGAGGGTAACCTTTCGGGGCAGGCCAGTCTGGAGGGTAGGCCATTGGGGCAGGCCAGGCCGGAGGGTAGGGCGCGGGGCCAGTGTGCCCCTTGTTTTTCCTATGACTGCCTTGCTGCACTCCTCAAGGAGGTGGCAGCACGGCGGGAGGTGCTGGTTCCCCAGGATGGGAGGAGGAGGCCCCACCCCATGACGAAACGTGCCTGGGAGGAGGTAGTGAGCTCCTGCGACATGGTGCGGCGAACTTGGATCCAGTGTCACAGACGCTTCAATGACTTGTTGCACTCTGGCAGGGTGAGTACTATGTTGGCATTGGCCACTTAACCCAACAGGTCAGCTTACCCCCTTGCTGCACACCCACCCCCCCCGCCCCTCACCCCCACCGCTCTAAGTCTGAGTGTAGTGACTGCATTGAATCATTGACGGCATTTGTCCTTTGCTGGGTGGGCCAGCAGATATTGCCCATGCTGAGGTCAGCCTGAGAGGGTGATGAAGAGATATGTTTTGCCCCCACAGCATGTGTTACACTGAGTCCCACATGACTGGTTTGGGGGCAACCTGAAGGAGCTGCACCTAGGCACTGTGTTTGAACTCCAGGACATGTCCAAGTCAGGGTGATGAGATGCTGGGAGGGGAGCTTCAAGGTGGCATGGCAACGAACCATCTGCTGCGCTCTGCACTCCACATGCTTGCGCCTCCTTGCTACGGAAGGATATACTATGTGGTGCCTAACGTGATGTAGGCTGCATGTGTCCAAGGTGGGGTGGAGGGGTGGGGAACAGGCCTAGCATCTTTGTGTGAGTGTTCAGCAGCAGTGGGGTGAGGAGGCACTGGAGCCCTGCAATGTTCCACTCTGGTTGGGGTGGGCCGTGCATGAAGAGAGACCATGTGTAATTTGCACTAATCAATGCTCGTCTCTCATTTTCAGGAGAAGAATGCTTACAATGCGGCAGGAAGTGTGAGGACTGGTGGTGGCCAGGCACAGATCACCGCTCTAAGCCGTTTCGAGCAGGAGGCCCTGGATCTGGAGAGACGCCATGCGCCTAGGTCCACTGGTGTCGGCGAGGCTGGGGTGCCACAGCCAGGTATTTATGCCCAACAGTGAGGTCAGCATTGTTCTCCCAACAGCTATAGCAGTGCTGAATGTTAATTGATTTAATTTTGCAACATGGCTTGACCATTGATTATGGAAGGATGAGCGCATAATGATCCGGGGGACAGGGACAAATGTCATTGTCTCCATGTTAACTGATCCACTGTCCTTGTTCTTCCTTTCAGCATCATCGGAGCAGGGCCGGGAGGAGGAGCAGCAGAGGCCCCCCCTCACACCTGAGGGGCCTGAAGTCTCACCAGTGTCACACCATCTCTGCGAGGCAGGCACCAGCGCAGATACTCGCACCTCGGTGGGAATTCGAACATCGGCTCGTGTCCCGGGGCACAGTGGTGAGGGCACTTCACAATCACTGGAGCAGCTGGCAGAGACAGAGAGTGCTCATGGCGCCAGCAGTCGGAGGACTTCAGGGGACCAGGCACATGCTCAGTCGGTGCCTGATGATGTGTCTCTGGAGTCGTCTGCGACGCAGCAGGGGCAGGAAATGTGGCCGGGTGTGCGGGAGCATCTGGGGGAGATACATGAGGCAATGCTTGGCTTGGTCTCCGTGGTGGAGGAGTCTATGCAGTCGATCGCCGAAGCAATGAGCCACATGTCCGAGCGCCATGCGTCCTCCATGGAGAGAGTGGTGACTCTCGTTGAGAGGCTCCTCTAGGAGACCCATCAGGGCTTCCTGGGGATGCGCTCTGGCCAGCAAGCCCTTACAGCGGCATTGACCTCAGCTGGTCAGTGCCAGTGTGGGAGATGGTGTGGGGATCAAGTTTCCCAGCTCGTTGCCCATCCATCCATGGTGAGCAGGGAGGTCCGAAGCGACCTCACGTCAGCGCAGCAGCTGCCTGTCAACTCTGCGGGTTCCTCTCAGGGCGCTCCGGATGAGGGCAGCAGCTCCTCCACCCCTCTGCCAGTGACCGTAGCATCCGGTGAGGCTGCGATGACTGGGGAGATGCCAACTGTGGAAATGGCAGCTCCCTCCTGGGCGGGGCCAACACAGGCTCCACATGCCAGAGGACGACCGCCAAGGTCATCAAGGCCAACAGGACAGCAGAGTCTGCAGGCTGTCTTAGACGCCAGTCCGAGCGATGGGGCAGCACCAAGACGCAGCACCTGGAAACGAAGACATAAGGCACCTTAGGCACACCACAGGTTTTTCACTGGTGCTTTTGTGTTGGCCCGAGATGAGGT
Source organism: Cetorhinus maximus (assembly GCF_964194155.1). NCBI lineage: Eukaryota > Metazoa > Chordata > Chondrichthyes > Lamniformes > Cetorhinidae > Cetorhinus > Cetorhinus maximus. The sequence continues at coordinate 191,015,610 of NC_135879.1, forward strand.
CCTTATGATTTGTTCTGATTTATAACACTATTGTCTTTTTTTTTGTATAAGTTTGTTTGCTTGACATATCAAATTCAGATATGTCACCATGGCTTAGGGTGCCTCTTTTCTTCTGCATGTGTATGGTTTCTAAAAATGTAATGAGTGCTTTGTTGGGCATTCAGCTTTATTAACAAGGCCCTTAGTTACTGTTTCTAACCTGGCAGGTTTTGCGCTTAGGTACCGAGTATGGAGTCTACAGCCCAGGCTTGTCCTGGTGGTCAATCCATGGTGTGCTAACTGAAGGTTTGTTGGATTAAAGCCTCCCAGGTGTCCCTGCCTCCCTGCAGTATGCCTGGGTCAGCGTCTACCCCCTCGGCATTTCCCTGTTCATGCTCATCCTTAGACTCACTGCCGGACTCATTGTGCGCAGCCGCAGCCACTGCGCTGACGTCTTCATCGTCCACTGTGTCCTCCTTTCCAGTGCCAGAATGTGGAGAGTGCAGCATGCAACCACTATCTCCGAGACACAACCTGGGGAGTACTGGAGTGCGCCCTCTGAGCGGTCCAGGCATCGGAAGCGTGTCTTGAAAAGAACGATGGTTCTCTCCACCACAGCCCTTGTGGAGGCATGGCTCCTATTGTATCGCTGCTCAGCTTCTGTTCTTGGATGGTGGAGAGGTGTCATGAGCCACCTTTTGAGGGGATAGCCCTTGTCACCCAGCAGCCAAGCTGGGCTGGAGCACTGAAGAGCTCCGGCACCTGGGAGTGTCTGAGGGTGTAGGCATCGTGGGAGCTGCCTGGGTACTTTGTGCAGACTCATAAAATCAGCATCCTGTGATCACAGACTATCTGTATGTTCATGGAGTGGAAGCCCTTCCTGTTGACGAAGGTACCGGGCTCACCTGGCGCCCTGATGGCCACATGTGTGCAGTCTATTGTACCCTGGACGCGGGGGAAGCCAGCAATGGCCGCGAAGCCTCTGCCTCACCGTGTCTGGCTTGCCTGGTCCCAACGGAAGTGAATGAAGGTCAATGCATGCCTGAACGGAGTGTCTGTAACCTGCTTGACACAAGTGTGGACAACTGATTGGGAGACACTGCAAAGATCACCCACTGACCCCTGGAAGGAGCCAGAGGCATAGGAGTTGAGGGCAGCTGTGACCTTCAGAGCCACTGGCATGGGGTGTCCACCCACACAGTTAGCGGAAATCTCAGGCTCAATCATCTGACAGATATAGTTGACTGTCTCCCTTGAGCGACAAAGCCTCCTTCGGCACTGCACCTCAGACATATTGAGGTAGCTGCTTCGCTGCCGGTATACCCTGGCAGCAGGATAGTGGCATCTTCTGTGGCCCCTTCCGCCTTGGTCCACCTCTTGGCCCTGTGCCCCTTGTGCCTGCGCCTGTCCTCCCAAAGGTGGCTCCCCTGGAGGCTGTTTGTGCACTCTGGCCTTCTCCCCCTTCTAGCCCTCTCTTCCTCCCCAGAGGAGCTGCCTCTGGTGGACAGTTCAGCTCCCACTCCCAGTCTCAGGGAAGGCTTCTTGAAACCTGCAGGCCCAGAAAAGATTCCTCACTGCATTGTGATGACCTGAAGGCTAAGAGTCCAGACAAAGCAGCTGGTATGCATTTTGAAGTACTGCAGATCACACAGGCAAGTTTCAATAACTTTGAAAAATAAATACTTGACTGTGCACACTTTCGAACCCAGTGAGCTCTCTTATCCCACCCGTGGATGAGGTTAATACAAATGTGTCCTACCTGCCTGCCCGTTGCACCCGTGCGCCAACCTGAAGATTGCACGGGTGCCAAAATATCGACGTCGATTGGTGAGTCAAGGGCCTTAAGTGGCCTGTCGCTTAATGGCAGGCGCGCATCAGACATCCTCGCGCGCCCGCCCAACGAAATATTGCGACGTCGCGCAGTGACGTTGGGACGCTCGCCCAATGTCACCATGAAACCTAACCCCATTTTACATGCGGACGTGCGGGCCACGCGCCCGCACGCCAACGGGAAAATTCTGCCCAGTTTCTCCTTATTTACTCATCAAAGCCCTTCTTGATTTTGAAAGCTTATAGTAAATGTTACCCTAATCTTCTCTGTTGCAAGGAGAACAACCCCAGCTTCTCCAGTCCCTCCACATAATTGAAGCCCCTCAGCCCTGGTACAATTCTAATAAATCTCCTCTACACCCTCTGCAAGGCTTTGACATCCTTCTTAAAATGTGGTACCCAGAATTGGACACAGAATTGGACACACTATTCCAGCTGGGATCTAAGCAGAGATTTTGTCTTTTATGCCTCTACTTATAAAGCCAAGGATTCTATATACATTTTTTAAATAGCCTCCTCAACTTGTCCCGCCACCTTCAAAGATTTCTGTACGTATTCCCCCCCAGGTCCCTCTGTTCCTGTATCCCCTTTGAAATAAAATAGTACCATTTACCTTATATTTACCTTCCTTTCAAAATGCATCACCTCATATTACCCCACATTAAAACTTCATCTACCATTTTTTGTCCATTTCAACAGTCTGTCTATTACTCTTGAAATCTGCAACTATTCTCCTCAGTTTACTACTTTTCCAAGTTTTGAGTCTCTATAAACTTTGAAATTATGCCCTTTATTCCCAAGTCTGGTTCATTAACATATATCTATCAAAAAGAACAGTGGCCCTAATACTGACCCCTGGCGGTGGGTTGGGGTCGGGGGGCACTTTTGTACACTCCCCTCCAGTCTGAAAAACAGCTATTCCGCACTACTCTGCCTTCTGTCCCTTGGTATCAACACTGCCCCTTTGATCCCATGTGGGCTTCCATTTTTGCTAACAAGTCCATTATGTGACACTTAATCAAATGCTGTTTGAAAGTCTATCTAGACAACATAAGCTATCTTAAGAACTCAATCATGTTAGGCAAACACAATTTGCTTTTAACAAATCTGTCATCGATTTACCCATGTTGTTCCAAATTCAGATTAATTTTGTTTTGGATTATTGTCTCCAAATGTTTCCCCACCACTGATGTTAGGCAGACTGGTCTGTATTTACCTGATTTATCCTTTTTCCCTTTTTTGGGGCAGAACATTTGCAATCCTTCTGTCTTCTGGCACCACTCATGTACCTAATGAGGGGTATGTCAGTATGAGAATTACTAGAAAAACAAGAATTTGCATTTATATATGTCCTTTTAACACAGAAAAAAGTTGCAAGAAGTTTCATGGATGATTAGTCAAAAAACAGATGCTAAGTCAAGGAAAGAAATACTAGGGATAAGCAAAAGCTTGGCCAAAGGGAAGAGTTTGAAGGAGGACTTTAAAGGAAGAGAGTGAGTTACAGTGGCGGAAAGGTTTAAGGAGTAAATTCCAGAGCATGGGGCCGAGACAGCGAAAAGAATGATGGGAAGTATGGCAACAGTTTTTTTTTGGATTTGAAGAAATTCTGCAAAATAAATCGGTTGTGAAAATTAAAATGAATTCATAAAATAGTAGGTGGTGGTATGCACAGAGAATGAGAGAGATGCAGACAGCAAAGGTACAGACTCTGTTGGATAAGGTATGTCGAGTGGAATTCAGCAGGGTGGTCTATAAAAAACAGTAGTTCACCCACAACTGGGATGCTGTGCACAGTTTTGGTTCTCCACTTTAATAACTCAGGAGAAAACTGAAGTACAAATTTACAAAGACTAGGGGCAGAATTTTACGGCAGTGCGATTTTACGTTCCTGCTGAAGTCAATGGGGTTTATAAAGTCTCGCCGCGTTTTACAGCCCCGTCCCCACCGAAACAGGGCCGTAAAATTCTGCCCTTGGAGTTTAAGCTGCAAGGTAGAGAAAGAGTAATTAAGTCTATATTCTCTCAAACTTGGAAATTTTAAGGGAACATTCGATAATAGTATTGAAAAGGAAAAAGATTACGTTGGTACATTGATGACATGGGGCCATGATCCCAAGTACTAGATACATAAAGGGTGAAATTAGAAAAAACATTGTCATGCAAACTTTTTTGCCACAAGTAGCAATCAATATTAAACTGATTGTAACGTTCAACAAGGTATTGGGTAATAACTTAGAAGAATATAAAGCAGCATGAGGAGAAATTAAGAAAATGAGATTTGAGTTTGAGGAGAAAGCAGGAAAATGCATTGTGTCAAAGCAGCCAGTGAGTGGGGCCCAAAGTCAGTGCAGGTAAGAACAGCTGAATGGTCTCCCTCTGGGTTAAAATGTCTGTGGCTGGGAATTTCCTTGGAGTGGTTCCTGATCTGTCACCTGAACTTCACTGGAATTTGTGCCACAATTGACGGGGTGGCAGCAGCTCCGAGGAAATTCTCAGCCTATGTTTCCATGTGGAGTCAATCTATGCTGTGAAATAATGCTGTATGATGAGGTGCCTTTTTAAAATAAGACGAATAAAACAAATGAAATAAATTAGAGGCAGCCAAAACTTTTTCGTATGAACCTATACTGATTTTGCACAATTCATTTCCGAAGCACAGAGGTTATCCATTGTGATTATTTTGTTCCTCATATAGGAGCTCACCTGAATCCTGCCGTGACCTTTGCCATGTGTTTACTTGCTCGTGAGCCCTGGATAAAATTTCCCCTCTACTCTTTGGCACAAATATTAGGTGGTTTCCTTGGATCTGGTGTCATTTTTGGTTTGTATTTTGGTAAGTAGCAAAGTTATTTTCATTTTTAATTAAATTATGCAGAGTAGCTATTTTTCTCAAGAGAGATGCAATATAAATAAAAACAGAAAATGCTGGAAACACTCACTAGGCCAGGCAGCTTCTGTACAGAGAGTTAATTAGTCAGAGGGCAGAATTTTGCCCTTGATGGGCGGGCGGGCCCTGCTGGCTTGGCAGCGGGCGGGCAGCCTATCGCTGCTGCCGAAACGGGCCCTGCCACCATTTTAAGTGGGCGGGCCAATTAAGGCCCACCCAGCGGGCTGCCTGACGGGAAACGCTATGCGCTTCCTGTGGGGGGTGGGGGGGAGGATTCCCCAACTGTCAGAGTGCGCTCTTTCGCGCATGCATGCGAAAGAGCACACTGCTCCCTGAGACTAAATGCTGCCCCAGGGAGATCACTGACAATGTTTCAAACAGCAAAAATAGAATAATAAAAAAATTATTAACATGTCCCCCTCATGTGACCATGTCACATGAGATGGGACCTGTTAATAAATATCACAAAAACTTTATAAAACTTTTTTAAAACCGACATGAAGCCTCACCCCGCCAGTGGATGAGGTTTCATGTATTATCAGAAGCCGGCTGGGGCTCCTGGCCTGCCCGCCAGCCTTAAGGTTGGATGGGAAGGACCTTTAATTGGCTTAATTATCCTGTCAATGGCCTCAATTGGCCATTGACAGGTCGGCAGGCGGACGGCTGATTGCGCTGTGCCCCCACCTTCCTGAAAATTTAGATGGGGCGGGATGGCGTCGGGGGTTCCTCCCGACGTCATCCCGCGTCATTTTTGCGTCAGTGAGTGGGCCCCGCCCCCAGCTCGCCGACGGAAAAATTTTGCCCAGACTTACAGTGGCAGAGGGGTTTGGGAAGTAAATTCCAGACCATTGGTCTTGACAGCTAAAAGAATGATGGAAAGTTTGACAACAGTGTAAATCTTTGTTCAGAGTTGATGAAATTCTGCTTGATAAATTGGTTGTGAAAATTAAAGTTTTAATTCATAAAATGTTATGTGGTAGAATGGACAGAGAATGAGAGAGATACAGACAGCATTTAGGGATAGGCAATAAATGCTGGCCCAGCCAGTGAAGCCCATATCCCATGAATGAATAAAAAGCAAGGTACAGACTCTGTTGAATAGGATATGACTAGTGGAATTTCCCAGGGCATTAATTAGGCAGATTCATTCAGGCAGAAGTTTATTTAATGCCTGGATCTTCCGCGGAGTGGCAGCCATCTTCAACTTGCCCCTCTGCCTGAACTTTTCCATGCCTCAACGCTGCCCTGAATTTCTTCCGGGTCTTCTGAACCTGGTTTTTTCAGATATACAGAGCACAGTGTCCCTTGAAGAACTCCATCGCAGTGCTGTAGTGCTGGGGGGAAGAGGAGACACGCCCCCTTTTTATTGCACTAGCTGCTGTATGGTAAGTTTAAATGTCCAGCGTGAATGTTAGTGACTGGGTGGATGGATGGATGAATGAGTAGGGTGGGCAGGTGGGGTACGGTGGCAGGTGGGGTAGGGTGGTAGGTGGGTAGGGTGATGTGGGGAATAGGTAGGTTTGCAGATGGGTAGAGTGGCAGGTGCATCGGATGGTGGGTAGGGTTGCAGATGGTGAGTGGAATGACGCGGGATGATGTTGGGAGGAACCCCCGACGTCATCCCGCCCCATTTAAGTTTAGCACTGAAATTATTGTTGATTATCATAAAATCCCATCTGGTTCATTAATGTTCACTAAGGAAATCTGCTGTCCTTACCTGGTCTGGCCTACGTGTGACTCCAGACCCACAGAAATATGGTTGACTCTGAAATGGTCAAGCAAGCCACTAGAGCAATAAGGAATGGGCAACAAATATTGGCCTTGCCAGCAATGCCCACATCCCATGACAGAATGAAAAAAAAAATTACAAAAGTAGCAATGGTTTAATTTATTGGTGATTAAGATACCAAGCTCCTTTAACATCTGTGAGGAAACTTCGCTCTTTCTCCAAAGATGTTGGAGTTCTGTTTTGGGAATCACCTAAATTTAGGCAGCTAGAGGTGACAGCATTTATGACCTGGGTGGCATAAATAAATTTGTTTATTAATAAATCCAGTAGGGAATTCAGGAGGAACTGCTATCATGTGGAGTAATTAAAGCGAATAGGAAAAATACATTTAGGAGGCTAGCTAAGTAAGTAATGGAGAAATTGTTATGATCCAGTTAGGGACTAGTAACTTCTTGTTCAAAGTTGACAAAGTTTGAAATCCCAGTTATCCACTAGGAGAATAAAGCCACAAGATTCCACGGTTTTAAACAAGCAAAATAAACATTACTATGCATAGTCAGAAAAGTATAACAATCTACATTGTCTGTCGTATACTCTAACATGCAAAATTAACATGAGGTTAATATTAATTAATAGGCAAACTGTGGTTGAACACAACACACCACACATTAAATGGCAGAAGCAAATTTGACATCCCACTGATTCCTCAGCAACCCACCCAGATGTCAGTGACCACTGTGAGTCACAAAATCTCATTAAAACTCTGTCTCCTTCATGAGGGATTTCAACTCTTCAATTTCAAAGATCTAGCCTCTGAATGCCCTCAAAAGCTGCTGCAAATCAGACTGCCTCAACGACTGCTTACCTCCTGATGGTTCAATCTCTCCTCCTGAAACTGTGTTCCACTGGGTTCACAAAGCTGTACTCCCGCCTTTAATTTCCAACATGCTTCTAACTCTTATGTAGACTGCTAGCTTTACTTTGCTGGCACTGCCCCTGGGTTTCTCCAAACTCCAGTCTACAGGCTGCACCGAGGTATAACTGGCTCCCAGGACTGCTCCTGAGCCCTAACTTCACCAAAGAGCTCCCAGGACTTCTCTGAGCTGCAAATCACACGAGGTCCAAACTACAACCAACCCCCTCTCCTAGCAAGCACGCAGATAAATTGAAATGATAGAACCTTCTTGAGCTCCACCCTTCTCCATGACAATATAGCCTTTCAGAGTTCATTGAATGCTCTGAAACTAATTTAGCTCTAACTCTCAAAACAAAACATCCCTCTGCACTGCACTTCTTTGCAAGCAATGTAGACATTACGTATCCAGTTCTCCAGCTAAGAAAGTGCACCTGTTTCATGGCTTCATCTCTTCAATTCTGACTCTATTAAACAAACATGGGTAATCTTCTGAAATACCATTTTCTTTTAGGTGTTCTGGAAATTTCTAAAGCCCAGCAGCTTAGTGACCTTACCTTCACAACAACAATCTTCCCAGAACTAAACATTTCCTCTAAACTATTAACATGAAACAGGAACTAGATATTTGTCACAAAATGATGGTGACAGGGTTAGTTGAAGGATAGTGAGACGTCCTGATGGGCTCCATCCTAGGGCTTAAATGAAGTGACTGCTGAAATAGTAGATGCATTTGTTTTAATTTTCAAAAATTCCCTAGATTCAGGAAGGGTCCTATCAGATTGGAAAATAGTGAATGTAATCGCTTCATTCGAGGAGGGAGAAAGCAAGCAGGAAACTACAGGCCAGCTAGCTTAGCATCTGTCATAGGGAAAATGCTGGAATCTATTATTAAGGAGGTATAGCGGCGCACCTAGAAAATCTCAATGCATCAGGCAGAGTCACATGATTTTGTGAAAGGGAAATCATATGTGACTAATTTATTGGAATTCTTTGTGGAAGGAACAAGTAATGTGGATAAAGGGGAGCCTGTGGATGTGCTGTACTTGGATTTACAGAAGGCATTTGACAAGGTGCCACATCAAAGGTTATTCCGTAAGATAAGAGCTCATGGTGTAGGGGGTAACATATTGGTATGGATAGAGGATTAGTTAGTTAATAGGAAACAGAGTAGGCATAAATGGATTGTTTTCGGGTTGGTAAGATGTGACCAGTGGAGTGCCACAGGGATCAGTGTTGGGGCCTCAACTATTTACAATTTATATCAATGACTTGGATGAAGGGACCAAATGTATAGTTTCTAAGTTTTCTGATGGCACAAAGATAGGTAGGAAAGTAAGTTTTCTAGAGGACATAAGTTGCCTGCAAAGGGATATAGATAAGTTAAGTGAGTGGGCAAAAATTTGGCAGGTAAAGCATAATGTGGGAAAATGTAAACTTGTCCACATTGGCAGGAAGAGTAGAAAACTATTTTTTATGTAAATGGAGAGAGATTACAGAACTTGGTGGTACTGAGGGGTCTGGGTGTCCTGGTACATGAGTCACATAAAGTTAGTATTCAGGCACAGCAAGTGATTAGGAAATCAAATGGAATGTTGTTGTTTATCGCAAGGGGAATGAAACATAAAGATGGGGATATTTTGCTATAGCTGTACGGTGAGCCCACATCTGGAATACTGTGTACAGTTTTAGTCTCCTTATTTAAGAAGGGATTTAAATGCTTTAGGAGCAGTTCAGAGAAGGTTCACTCGATTGATACCTGGGATGGGGGGGTTATCTTATGAGGAAAGGTTGGACAGGTTGGGCCTGTATCCATTGGAGTTTAGAAGAATGAGAGATTGAAACACATGAGTTACTAGCGGACTTGGCAGAGTGGATGCTAAAAGGATAGTTCCCCTTGTGGGAGAGACTAGAACGAGGGGACACAGTTTAAAAATAAGGTGCTCCCATTTAAGACTGAGATGAGGACAATTTTTTTCTTTCAGAAAGTCGTGAGCCTTTGGAATCCTCTCCCCAGGGAGCAGTGGAGGCAAGGTTAATGAATATTTTTAAGGCAGAGGTAGATAACCTTTGACTGCCTTGTTAGTCAAGAATCTATCAGGGGTAGGCGGAATGTGGAGTTGAGTCCACAATCAGATCAGCCATGATCTTATCAAATGGCGGACCAGGCCCGAGGTGCCAAATGGCCTACTCCTCGTGAGTTGTATATTCATAGGTATCTCTTGTGGAGCATAAAAACTGGTATGGATCAGTTGGGTGAAATGGGCTGTTTCTGTGCTGTAAATTCTATATGATTATATTTACTCAGTTGTCAAGTGCAATGTCATAGTAAACACCTGTCTTAGGAAAAGACCATCTACAGTTGAGAAAATGTGTGAGACCATGGGATATTCCCATTGTCATTGAATTTTTCTATTGAAGCAGATAAAATGAGATCTAACTGAAACTTTTTGATATTAATAGGTAGACTAACTGAAAAAAGCAAGTTGTTCCTTGAGAAAATTTAATCTCTAGAATAAAAGCAAGACCTCCCTGAAAAGGAATTTATTACAAAGAACAAAGAACAAAGAAAAGTACAGCACAGGAACAGGCCCTTCGGCCCTCCAAGCCTGCGCCAATCATATTGCCTATCAACTAAAACATTTTGCACTTCCGGGATCTGTATCCCTCTATTCCCATTCTATTCATGTATTTGTCAAGCTGCCTCTTAAACAGCACTATCGTACCTGCTTCCACCACCTCCTCTGGCAGCGAATTCCAGACACTCACTACCCTCTGCGTAAAAAACTTGCCCCGCACATCTCCTCTACAGTTTTCTCCTCTCACCTTAAATCTATGTCCCCTAGTAATTGACTCTTCCACCCTGGGAAAAAGCTTCTGACTATCTACTCTGTCCATGCCACTCATAATTTTGTAAACTTCTATCAAGTCGCCCCTCAATCTCCGTCGCTCTAGTGAGAACAGTCCGTGTTTCTCCAACCTCTCCTCATAGCTAATAACCTCCAGGCCAGGCAGCATCCTGGTAAACCTCCTCTGCACCCTCTCCAATGCCTCCATATCCTTCTGGTAATGTGGCGACCAGAATTGCACGCAATATTCTAAGTGTGGCCTAACCAAGGTTCTATACAGCTGCAGCATGACTTCCCAGCTTTTATACTCAATACCCCTGCCAATGAAGGCAAGCATGCCATATGCCTTCCTGACTACCTTATCCACCTGCGTTGCCACTTTCAGTGACCTGTGGACTTGTACACCCAGATCCCTCTGCCCATCAATGCACTTAAAGGTTCTGCCATTTACTGTATAATTCCTGCCTGTATTAGACCTTCCAAAATGCATTACCTCGCATTTGTCCGGATTAAACTCCATCTGCCATTTCTCCGCCCAAGTCTCCAACCGATCTATATCCCGTTGTATCCTTTGACAATCCTCTTCACTATGTGCAACTCCTCCAACCTTAGTGTCATCTGCAAACTTACTAATTAGCCCAGTTACATTTTCCTCCAAATCATTTATGTATACTACAAACAGCAAAGGTCCCAGCACTGATCCCTGTGGAACTCCACTAGTCACAGCTCTCCATTCAGAAAAGCACCCTTCCACTGCTATCCTCTGTCTTCTATGACCAAGCCATCTTGCCAGCTCACCTCTGATCCCATGCGACTTTACCTTCTGTACCAGTCTGCCATGAAGGACCTTGTCAAAGGCCTTACTGAAATCCATGTATATAACATCCACTGCCCTTCCATCGTCGATCATCTTTGTCACTTCCTCGAAAAACTCGATCAAGTTAGTGAGACACGACCTCCCCTTCACAAAACCATGCTGCCTCTCACTAATACACCCATTTGCTTCCAAATGGTAGTAAATCCTGTCACGAAGAATCTTGTCCAATAATTTCCCTTCCACTGATGTAAGGCTCACCGGCCTGTAATTTCCTGGATTATCCCTGCTACCCTTCTTAAACAATGGAACAACATTGGCCATTCTCCAGTCCTCTGGGACCTTACCCGTAGCCATTGAGGATACAAAGATTTCTATCAAGGCCCCAGCAATCTCCTCCCTTGCCTCCCTCAGTACTCTGAGGTAGATCCCATTTGGCCCTGGGGACTTATCCACCTTAATATTCTTCAAGACGCCTAACACCTCCTCTTTTTTGATCTCAACATGATCCAGGCTATCTGCACACTCTTACCTAGATAAATCGACCGCTAAGTCCTTCTCTTTGGTGAATACTGATGAGAAGTATTCATTTAATATCTCTCCCATTTCTTCTGGCTCCACACACAGATTCCCACCTCTGTCCCTGAGTTGGCCTACCCTTTCCCTGGCTGCCCTCTTGCTTTTTACATATGTATAAAAGGCCTTGGGATTTTCCTTAATCCTGGTTGCCAGTGACTTTTCATGACCCCTTTTAGCCCTCCTGACTCCTTGCTTAAGTTTCTTCCTACTTTCTTTATCTGTTCCCAGCCTTCTAGCCCTTACGAATGCTTCCCTTTTCTTATTGACTAATCTCACAATATCCTTCATTATCCAAGGTTCCTGAAACTTGCCATGCTTATCCTTCATCCTACAATGATATATAATAAATAATTATTGAGCTTGCAGGTTCAGACTTTTGCGAAGTCCCATGGGCAGAATCTTCTGGTTGGTGTGCAGGGGAGGGCCCTGCACGCCGACGCGTAAAATGACGCATGGTGACGTCAGGACGCGGTGACGTCATTCCAATCTTCAGTTCGGCGAGCGCGCACCGGAGTTGGCTGTGCGCCTGCTGAACTGTCAAAGGCCTATTAAGGCCATTTATCAACTAATTGAACTGATTGTCTGGGCTGACCCGTCCAACCTTAAGGTTGGTGGGCAGACAAAGAGCCCAGGTGGCCTTCGCATTTCTCATGAAACCTCATCCATGGGTGGGATAAGGTTTCATGAAGGCTTTATAAATTAAATAAAAAATTTTATTGAAATACATAAACATGTCCCAGCCCACGTGACACTGTCACATGAGGGGACATGTCTGAGTAATTTTTTGTTTCTTTATTGCAATGTTTTATTCTTAAATGAATCTCCCTGAGGTAGCTCCGTGCCTCTTGGAGATTTCTGCGTTCTTTCGCGGGCATGCCTGCGAAAGAGTGCAGGCCCTGACTCTCCCTCCTTCCACCGCCTGCACAGGTAACATTGAGCGCTTCTGGGTACGTGTCACGCTGGGTGGGCCTTAATTGGCCCGCCCACTTAAAATGGCAGCGCGCAGCCCACTCCCGCCAAGCCCGCCTGACAGGGAGAAACTTCTCCCCCATGTATTCTTAGCATTCTGGTTTAATCCCCATTGAATAACAGTGATGATGTTGTCTGTATTGTCTGTATTTCTTTCTCAGTGACAGGGATTTTCTAATTCTTAACAAAAATTGAATTGCTAAATCTCGAACAAGGCAGGAAACTGAGTCCATGAAATAATTACTAATTGATTGTATTTATTCCAGATGCCATGTGGGGCTTTAGTGGCCAAAACAAACTCTTAGTACATGGCCCCAATGCGACTGCTGGTATATTTGCTACATACCCATCTGTGCACTTAACTCCAGTAAATGGCTTTTTTGATCAGGTAATTAACTAACTAAAACTTTATTAAGTACATGCTGTATCATACAAAACTGGTCACTGTAGATTTGATTATTTTATCAAATAGCCAAGGCCACACCTCCAGTAATAAGTTCAGAGAATAACTGCTCATTGAGGTGCCTCCCTCTGGTTAAGATTTTCCAATTTTTATTAATAACTAGCCTGGTGATATATTACATTAATGTAATTCACAGATAAATGTATTATATCCTACCTAAAACATAATTATGATACGTGTAATAATATATCAAGGGCAATAAGGGATGAGCAATAAATGTTGGCACTGCCAACATCACCATATCACAAGAATGAATCATATGTTAAAAAAAACCGACCATGTCAGAAACATAGGGCACAATTTTGCCCTTGGCGGGCAGGCTTGGTGGGGCCAGTCGGGAAGCCAACCACTGCCCGTGACCGGCACCACACGGTGATTTCACGCTGGCAGGCTGATTAAAGCATGTGACATGAATTATGTCACATGGCAGTCCTTTTTTGTACACATCCACTTTAACTGATTTCTTTCATTAGTTATCTAGTATGGTGCACACGAGGGTTCGGGGGAGGGGGAAATTAGACTTCTGCGGCAGTATGAGATAGTGCTAACCAAATGGCAGCCTGTTACATTGGCCTATTTTTTCTTGCCCATTGAACAGCTCCAAAGATGAATTTCACCCCCTTTGTATTAACTTAACATTAAGCTGCTGCCAAAATGTGCAAACTTTGCCAAGTACATTTTCTATCGATTGGTATAGATCTAGTAATGTCTCACACCACTGAGAAGCATCATAAAATGAGGATATTGAGTTAAACTCCAGGTAAAACATCAGAAATACATTGATTTTTTTTTTGGAAGGCCTGTATTTATTGTGCTGCATCTCACTGTTGTATCTGGATCTATTATTGATCAAAACTAATCTGTTATTAAAATCCTTTAATATAATCTACACTGCCACTGCCACTTTTCAGGATTTTAAAATCATTTTTCCGTAGAAAGGATTGAGAAAAAAATTATCTTTTCATTTTTTTATCAATGGGTGTTATCGCAAGTTTAAAGAAAGGAAGTTAATATGTCAAACATAAATTATTTTCCATGGAGAGTAAACAATGAGCAACTTATTAGCTTGTCATGACAATGAAACCTCACACGCATTGAGAAATTTTTTCTGTGAAAAGAGATATCTGATAGGGGCTGGAAACAAGGGGTGGAATTTTACAGTCCCATTGTGGCAGGGACGGAGCCGTAAAATGCGTCGAGCTGTTCCAAAGTCCATTGATTTTTGTCCATTGTCCATTGACAAATCCTGCCAGCGCAAAATTCCGCCCAAGATGCAGCACACAGTCAGACATCAAAAGGCAGGCTCAGAGAAAGAAAAATTAGAGACTGTAGGAAAAAGAGGATCTGCTGCAGAATAGTAGGTCATAATAAAGAGGAATTGTTCTGCTTTTGTTAATAAGATGGCCCGCTGCTGTAGAGAAGTGTAGTGAGCATGCTATTTTACATTATTATATGATGACCAATTGTACCGATTAATTTAAGTGAATTTTATCATTCCCATTTCTCTGTATGCTCACACACAACAAATATCAGGTGGGTGACTTGTATCAAGCCTGCTCTCACCAAGTGTTTGCTCAGTCTACTTTTAAACATATTGAAGAAATATACATGCAGGAGACATATTAATCAAGTTCAGATCACAAGGTGATGCTGATTTTTTTGTCCCTGGTTTACCCTATCATTTAAGTAGATATAGGGAAGTATGAGTCACCTCCTATAAAACCAAGATGCTCAGATGAGTGGAGCAAATGATGGCATGAGAAAGCACCTATGGCAGAATCATTCATAATGCACACTGCCAATTTTAATGATGTTCTAGAATATAAAGCTGTTGAACAGGAAAATTCATTTTTACTAGAGTTGTATTCATAATGTGAACTTGCTATATTCAATATAAGCATTACAATCTCCTTCAACTTTTTGTAAGTTTGAATTTGCTTTTCCTTTTTCCCAATGCAGCTGATTGGGACGACCGCTCTCATAGTTTGCATCCTTGCGATTGTGGATAAACTCAATAACCCAGTGCCAAAGGGACTGGAGGCGTTTACCATTGGCTTTGCCGTACTGGTAATTGGCCTGTCAATGGGTTTCAACTCTGGGTATGCTGTGAACCCTGCCAGAGACTTTGGACCTCGCTTGTTTACAGCATTGGCCGGCTGGGGAGCTGAGGTTTTCACGTAAGTTGTTTTTATCGGTTCTTATGGCTTTGCTTTCAATTAATTCTTACTTGGATTGACCAGCTGGATTCTGGGGTGTAAGACTGACACCAGTCATTTAAATTATGGACACATTTATACCTGCAATTATCACAACTTGAATGTTTTTGCAGTTACCAGTATCCAAAATGAACGCAAAATAACTTGATGAACACTGTCATGTACACTAAGATAAAAGCAAAAAACTGCGGATGCTGGAAATCCCAAACAAAAATAAAAATACCTGGAAAAACTCAGCAGGTCTGGCAGCATCTGCGGAGAGGAACACAGTTAATGTTTCGAGTCCGTATGACTCTTCAACAGAACTAAGTAAAAATAGAAAAGAGGTGAAATATAAGCTGGTTTAAGAGGGTTGGTGGGGGGTAGAGCTGTATAGAGGGCCAGTGATAGGTGGAGATAGCCAAAATATGTCATAGACAAAAGGACAAAGAGGTGTTGAAGGTGGTGATATTATCTAAGGAATGTGCTAATTAAGGGTAGAAAGCAGGACAAGCACCTAGTGGGGGTGGGGTGAAGGGAAGGGATCGAAATAAGCTAAAAGGTAGAGATAAAACAATGGATGGAAATACATTTAAAAATAATGGAAATAGGTGGGAAAAGAAAAATCTATATAAATTATTGGAAAAAAAGGGGAGGGATCGGAAAGGGGATGGGGATGGAGGAGAGAGTTCATGATCTAAAATTGTTGAACTCAATATTCAGTCCGGAAGGCAGTAAAGTGCCTAGTCGGAAGATGAGGTGCTGCTCCTCCAGTTTGCGTTGTACTGTCATGTACACCTTGTTGAGTCAAATGGTCTGTTTTCATACCATATATCCTATGTAATTTTGTACCGAACCATGATCACCAGATGAGGTGTGCCATTTCAGCCATTGTTTCCATTGAAAGAGCCCAAAGTTTCCTCTCTTAACATTTAGTTTTTTCTCAATTTGTTTAGCCTCCCACACTGCACCTGAAAGTCTATCTCATGGCCAGAATATTGCCGTTGGCATGCGGGGGCAGGTGCAACAATTTTACCTGATGGCTGCGATGGCGGCTTTTCACGCTGAATCGTCCCAATCCCATCACTGTAATCACGCCTTCCCGGCAAACACGCCATTTTAATGGGAGACGGGCTCTCATTTGCCCGCCACATCGTCACGTCGCTGCATCCTCATGCCAAGTGTCATATTTGCAGTGCAGTTGCACGCACACCTCTCGGTGCTTCCAGCCCAGGACTGCTGCACAGAAGACATGACCCCGAAAGGCAAGAAGACTATAGCCCCCACACTCGGTGTCCCGTCCTTGGAGTGCCTTTTGGACGCCGTGGAGGCCCGCCGTGATGTCCTTTACCCTGCTCTGGCCGCAGGAGGTCCAGAAATCTCACCAATACGGCTTGGTAGGTGGTGACAGTGGTGATTAGTGCCAATGTTGCACAGAAGAGTTTGACCATCCAATGCAGAAAGAGGATGAATGATCTCATACATGTAGCCAGGGTAAGGCAACTATCTCATCACTCTAAACTCACGCACTCAAGTCCATCACACATTCGCTGGCATCTCACTCTCTTTTAGCTCAGGGACATCACTGCTCACTCTCTCACACACACCCTCACATCTCCATCTGGCCTCATCTCCTCTGGAAACTGCCTCCTCAGCCCTCACCATCTTGAGGCCACTTGCACAGATCAGCTTGTGCCTCCACACACACCCTGGGATACCCCCCACTTCCTCAGTATACCCCTCGCCCTGCAGCCTTTTCCCTTGCCTGAGGCTTCTTCTCCCCCTTCCCCAAGCAAGACCTAGCCCTCCAGTTATTGAAAAGCCACCCCCGCCCTTATGGCTGGTCTGGTAGGTAGAGACCTGCCCGTGAGTCCCCCTAAAAGTGATGTGGTGCTGCCTGTGAAGCCTGGCACTGATGTCCGCGAGTGCTGCCCGAAGCAAGGTAGGCAAACAAACCTTGAAGTCCTGAGCGAGGTGCAGCTTGCCAGATGCCCGTCGCTTATGTACACGTCGGCATGCCCGGATGATCCAGTGTGGGGGGGTTGATGCCTGCAGTCAGGGTTTATAATGATATGCATATGTATTACAATGAAGTTCCCAACGCCTGGCAGCGGGAAACCTGACCTGCCATTGACAGGCAGAGCAGGCAATTGCAAACTGGTTTCATGATGCTGTGAAACCGATTTTTGGCCTGCTTGCTATATTGTCTGCTCGCACTGCCAAACACGCCCAACATCAAGAGGCATGGAAAATTCTACCCTTAGATTCAGTTTGGTAACAGCAGAGATTTGGGAGCTGCTATAGTTAAACTGTCTAAAGCTGTTCAATTTCCGATTAGCTTCTCCTTCTTTGCAGACTATGAATACCTTATCTGTAATCAGCTTGCAGCATTATCTGAAGCTGAAAGGGAAGTCCTCCAGTGATAAGTCGGCTTGTCCAGGTGCCTTGATTGAACCAGACTGGCTGGTTGGCCATCAACATGCTTCAGAGTTCTGAGGTTTTGCCTAATTTTCTATGTGGATTATTAAGTTTGCTACAGAGGATTGACTCCTATGTCAATCTCCAACTGCCAGATATGTTACCTTGTAGACAATTCAAACCTAAAGAAACTCCACTTGCCTCCCCAACAAGGTGGATAAGTTACTAGTTGATCACAAGACAACTAACAAATGTGCGTTTCAGCTCTTGGTGAGTGAGTAGCAGTGACATGGTGAGCAGCAGAAGCAGTAGGCTGGGAGCAAAAAATGAAACATAATTGCGTCTCTTTCAGCTAAACAAAATAAGTGACAGCCATTCGCTGACTCATCCCTCAGAGCAGTGCCTTGACTAATCAGGGTCAAGCTGCCTGGTTTAAATTTCCAACAATGCTTGGCAGTTGTCAGTCACCATCAGTGGTGCATTCTCCCTGGCAATGCCACTTGTCAACCAATCAGCACCCTGCTCACATACTGTATAAATTGTTGTTTTCCTCCCTTTTTTGGTATTCTGGCGCGTGTCCTGATGATTACATTTAAGACATATTTAGATAAACACTTGAAACACCATAGCATACAAGGCTACGGGCCAAGTGCTGGAAAATGGGATTAGAGTAGATAGGAGTTTGATGACTGGCGCAGACAGAATGGGTCAAAGGGTCTCTTTCCGTGCTGTAATTCTCTATGGCGAGAATTTTCCCCATGTTGGGCGGGCTGTGCGGGAACAGGTGTGGGTGCAGGTGGGCGCAGACCCGATCGCCACCCATGATCAGGTCCTCACCACCATTTTATGCAGGTGGGCCAATTAAGGCCCGCCCAGCATAGTTCACGACTCCCGAGGATAGTGGGGGTGGGCAGGTGGTGGGGAGCTTGCACAGACCGCTGGGTCCAATGGCTTGTGTTGAAGGTCCATCTGTGGTGGGCTAGCTGAAGGTTCTTGGATTAAAGCCTCCCAGGTGTCCCTGCCTCCCTGGAGTATGCCCGAGTCAGCGTCTACCCCCTCAGCATTTCCCTGTGCATGCTCATCCTCAGACTCACTGCTGGACTCATTGTGTGCATCTGGAGCAGCTGCATCTACGTTTTCCTCGTCCACAGCGTTGCCCCTTTCCAGCGCCAGATTGTGAGAGCGCAACATGCAACCACTATCAGTAACACACAATCTGGGGGGTATTGGAGTGCACCCCCTGAGCGGTCCAGGCATCGGAAGCGCATCTTGAGAAGACCGATGGTTCTCTCCGCCACAGCCCTTGTGGAGGTGTGGCTCCTATTGTACCGCTGCTCGGCCTCTGTTCTGGTGGGGAGGCGTCATAAGCCACCTTTTGGGGGGATAGTCCTTGTCACCCAGCAGCCATCTATCCAGCCGGGCTGGAGCACTGAAGAGCCCCGGCACCTGGGAGTGTCTGAGGATGTAAGCATCATGGGAGCTGCCTGGGTACCTTGCACAGGCTTGTAGAATCTGCATCTTGTGATCACACACTATCTGCACGTTCATGGAGTGGAAGCCCTTCCTGTTGATGAAGGCACCGGGCTCACCTGCTGGCGCCTTGATGGCCACATGTGTGCAGTCTATAGCACCCTGGATGCAGGGGAAGCCAGCAATGGCTGCAAAGCCTCTGGCTCGCTGTGTCTGGCTTGCCTGGTCCCAGCTGTAGTGGATGAAAGTCAATGCACGCCTGAACAGAGTGTCTGTCACCTGCTTGACACAATTGTGGACAGCTGATTGGGAGACTCCGCAAAGATCACCCACCGACCCCTGGAAAGAGCCAGAGGCATAGAGGTTGAGGGCAGCTGCGACAGCTGAGCAGATTCCTACAATGGAGAGCACAACTTCCATTCCCAGGCTAAGGGAAGGCGTCCTGAAAGCTGCAGGCCCCAAAAATGATCTTTACTGTGAAGTCCTGACCTGAAGGTTTTTACTCCTGTCCAAGCAGCTGGTATGAGTTTTGACGTATTCCTGCTCACACAGGCAAGTATAAGTAACTTTCACACTTAAATACCTGAAAGATCCCATTCGCAACCCCATTCACCCCTCTTATCCCACCTGTGGATGAGGTTTATACAAATGTCTCCTTACCCGCCTGCCCGTTGCGCCCATACGACGTCCTGAAGATTGCACGGGCTGCGAAAAATCATGTTCAATTGCTGCCTCAAGGGCCTTAACTGGCCCATTAATTAATGGCGGGCACGCCTCTGAACTCATAGCGCCCGCCTTCCGAAACGGTGCGCAGTGACGTTGGGACGCACGCCTGACATCACCGCACGCCATTTTACGCGTTAGCGTGTGGGGCCCACCCCCGTATGCCAACGGGAAAATTCTTCCCTATGACTCTATAATTGTCTTCTGATTTTGTCAACCTATTAGGTACACTGGTTATTTTGGTATAGGGTGAAGGTGTGTCGAACGCAGCATGTCACTAGCAATGAGATTTCTGCATTGATGCATTTATGTGGTACGCTTGTAATGCTGGCAAGTTTCATTTTGACTCGATTTGATTTGGTGTATTAAATGTGATGTTTAACCTCAGTTTAATCATCATTTATTCTTCTATTTTTTTTTCTAGTGCCGGAAACTACTGGTTTTGGATTCCCATTTTTGCCCCACTCCTTGGTTCTGTACTTGGTATTCTGGTATATCAGCTAATGATTGGAATACACCTCGATCCCATAAACTGCAGTTCACCCTCTGGAGAAGAAAATGTAAAACTGGCTAATGTAAAATTAAGAGCAAGTTCCTAATACATTATGGATCATGGTCAGAAGATTGTCAAATTAGTATTTGCGATATCCCATGCATTTTCTCATAGTATACCACAAAATTTGATTTGTTTTGAATATGACAGCATATATAACTTGGGCCTGAATTTTTAGAATGGCGGGGTCTTGTTTCCCGACACTTGAAGAGTCAGTGGGGAACACATCTCCGCCAACTCCGACTGGCCCACGGCCAATTTACACTCCAACAAGCGTTGATTGGCTGCAGGCAGGACCTCCACCCCTCACTCAGGAGAAAGCCTTGCCTTCGAGAGCTGTGGGCCAATCTGATTGGCTGGCAGCTCTCCAGTCCCTGCTGCAATAGTGCTGCAGTGGACAGGAGAGGAAGTTCAAGGGCAGGATTTTTCAGTTGGCGTGCGGGGGTGGGCCCGACATGCCGGCGCATAAAATGACGTGAGGCGTGTGTCCCGTTATCATTGCGCTGTCTCGTGATGTTTCGTTCGGCGGGCGCGCGCTGGAGTCAGCTGCGCACCCGCTGATATGTAAACAGCCATTAAGGCCATTAAGGATGTGATTAAGCTAACTGTTAACGCTGCCTGTCCAGCCTTACGGTTGGTGGGCAGGCGAAAAAGCCAAGTGGCCTTCGCGTTTTTTAGAAAACCTCATCCACGTGCGGGATGAGGTTTCCTAAAACTTTTATTAATTTAATAAAAATTTTTTCCTACATATAAAAACATGTCCCATCTCATGTGACACCGTGATTCAATCTCTCTGAGGCAGCTCCATACCCCAGGGAGATTAAAGCGCTCTTTCGCATGCATGCGTGAAAGAGCGCTGGCCTTGACTCTCTCTCCTCTCCCCTGGCCTACCATTCGTGTCTTACGCTGGGCCCTTGTAAAATGGCGGCACGGAGCTGATCGTGGGCGACGATCGGCTCCGCTCCCGCTGAACCCACCTGTTGCCTGAAAAATTCAGGCCCAAAAATATGTCAGAGACTAAGTCTGGGAACTGGTGGCCCAGGTAAGTTCAGGGGGTCCCAGTGTAGGGAAGGCCAAGGGTGGCTCGAGGGAAAGGCCGGGGGTGAGGGAGGTCCGGAGCTCACCAGGCCTTAAGGTGGCGTGGGGTGGGGGTGGCGCCTGACTTCAGAAGAGGGCTTCTGATGAAGGCGCCCATGCCCCCCTCACTCCCTCACCCTCCCCCAACTTTCCTGCCCTGGATGAACTTTGATGTATTTTGGGATTTCCCCATGGAGGTTCAATCTTCTTTCCACCAGCCTAAAAGTTGAGGCTGGGTGGAAAACGGCCCTTAAGTGGCCATTAATTGACCATTTAAGGGGCTGATTTGGGGCAAGGGCAGGCTTTTCGTCCGAGGCCTTGCCTGCTCCAGCATAAAATTGCTGTGTGTGCAGGGCGGGTGGCAACTCGAAGGGAATCCTGTCCCTTCAATTTCACACTCCCTCTCTTCCTCCAGCTCACCATCTTAAAAGCCACCAGGGGGTGGGGGGGAGCGTATAATTCAGGCCATGATATTTTTGAAACATCCAGAATTTCAACATCTTCTGCAATAAAATTTATGTCGATTTATAAGGTTATATACGAAACACAGAAACAATCATGTGCATTATCACACATGCATTTAGCTGAAACAAAAAAGTATAAGAGAATAAAGGAACCCAGTTACCTGCTGTCATATTCTCCTGACTTGGGCAAGCACTTGCCAAACACAGAGAAATCTTCCCACAAAATTATCCTCTAATTGACAATGGGATTTGTCAAAATCAAATTAGGCTGTAGAAGGTTCTGATTTATAACATTCAAACTTTGTGCTATCAAGAGCAGACCCAAGTGACAAAAGCTTCAATCTTATTAGAATGATAAATATTATTATTATTACCTTAGAATGATGTTGGAATGATAAATAAAGGCAGATTCTCCTCAATGAACACCCACTGGTGAGCAGACAAATGTGTTTGCCTGTGAGGAAACAGCTGCTTGAATTTATCTTTACTGTGGACATTTCCTTGGCAAAGGTGGACTTTAGGCACAGACCTGCCCCTGTCTGGGCATGGGTGTAAAAGGATTAGGAGCAAATTGAAGCAGAGCTGTAGGCCTGAGATATTTGTCCCTCAGGCTTGATGAGATTGGGGCATTCTGATCATCAGCAATCAAAAAGTCCCAACTGCTAGAAGTCCAGGGTTGGACAGCGATTTTTAAAATCGTACTTTGACTCCAAGAGCTGAATTTTACCCCTGTTGGGAGGGTTGTGCGGGGGCGGGCAGGGGCAGCTACGAACCCGTCGGCGCCCACAATTGGGGACACGCCGCCATTTTACGTGGGCAGGCCAATTAAGGCCCGCCCAGCGTGATGCTCACCCGGAAGCGCTGAATGCTCCCTGTGCGGGCGGTGTGGGGGGAGATTCCCTGAATCGTTCCCTGCGCTCTTTCGCGCAGAGGTCTCCCTGAGACATAGAGGTACCTCAGGGAGATCAGTTTGACATGTGTAAATTTAAATAAAGGGCAATAAAAACTTTAAAATCTTGTCCCCTCTTGTGACACTGTCACATGAGCTGGGACATGTGAAAGAATTATTTTTAAAATTTTTATTGACTTTTCAAACATTTCATGAAACCTCATTCCGCCCGTGGATGAGGTTTCATAAAAAATGCAAATGCCGTCTGGGCTCTTCGCCTGCCCACCAACCTTAAGGTTGGACAGGCAGCTCAACTAATTGAATTAATTACTATTTAAATGGCCTTAATAGGCCTTTGACAGTTTGGCTGCGCGCCTGCCGAACTGAAAATCTAAATGACGCGTGGTGACGTCGACAAGCCCCCGCTCGCCAACCTGAGAATTCTGCCCAGTACCTTTAACCTGCCCCCAAGACCTCCAGTTGTTAGGAATCTGGGGGAAATCATAATAGTAGTTTTCAAACATGCTCATGTATGTATCACTAATATGATTTTTTTTTATTTAGTTGAAAACTATAGCCATAGAAATTAGATTTAATAGTTAAGGTTGTATTTCACACTGTTACTAATTAGCTGACCAGTGACTACACAACTCTTGGTGTATCCTACAGTATAAAATTATTGGAGGTGGCGCAATGAGCTATCCCTCTATCAACAGCTACAAAGTTGCACCATCCAGGACCTCCAACCTGGGATAAATAAACTTGATATCATTTATGTACATTTAAAACAGGTTGAAGGAGCCACCTTATTTTAGAAATGGAATTTGCTGGAAGATACACCCCAGCATCTTGGATGAGCTGCAATTTCCTCCAGGTGAACATTGGAAGACTAATGACGTCATCTTCAGTCCCACCACAAACTCTGTACCTTTGCCACTGATTATAAACCGCGCCCAGTTACTTACTTATTTTGAACCAATGGTTTGTTACTTCAGCCTCATGTTCGACTCTCACGTAAGCTGTCAACCTGGCATTCCATTACAAAGACCTCCTACTGCCACCTCCGTAATATCACCCACCTACACCCCTGCCTCAGTCCAACTGCTGATGAAACTCTTCCATGTTTTTACCATTGTGAGACTCAACTATTCCAATGCTTACCCAGCCAACTATTCTCCACTCAATGTAAACCAACTTATCCAAAACCCTGCTGCCTGTATTATGCCCCATTATGTCTTGCTCATGTATCACTCATATCCTTGCTGGCCTACAGTAGTTACTGGTCCTATAAGATCTCAAATTTAAAATCCTTGCCATGTGTTTAAACTCCTTCATGACCTTGTCCTTCCCTAACACTCTAATGTACTCCCCCCTGTGATCACCCCCAGAACACTGTTCCTTTGCCTCTGGCCTCTTGTGCGTCTCCCTTTGCCTCACCATTGTCAGTTGTACATTTAGCTGTCTAAACTCCACTGAAATGTAAAGGAAGCATCGCTGCTACTTCCAGACTTAACATGACCCATTCAAAGAGATGGGTTTTCATTGTCACCCCTGGAGGCAGCATGACCATTGCACAAGCTTGCTTTTTCATTGGTCCAATGTTATGCTTCAAAGTTGCTGTCCAGTCAGCTGCATACTAAAAGTAAATTTGCTTGATTCACCACAACAGCTAGTGACATTTTAATCAAGTCTTCCTGGCTGATAATCTTAGTAATTCTAGCTGAGTACTTTAGGGTATTAATTGACTGCACAAAACCTGGGTGTCAGAAACTGGCCTTGCTAAAATTAACCTTAGTGCAATGTAAAACCAGCTCACATATTAGCTATAAAATTTTGTAAAAGTACAGTTAAAGCCAATTAATTGGTGATTGTTTAAACCTGAGCTTTACTTATCTTAAATCTGCTGTTGCATTTTAGGTGATGGGTTGTAAATACAGTAATGCCAGCTGAAGTGGGCTTTATTTTAGGATTTTGATTTTATTAAAAATAGCTTCTGAAATGATAAACTGTAGTAAATACAATATTTTGGTATTTGAAAAGTACAAGTTTTTGCCATTTCATATGTATATGTGGGAACAAAGGAAATGCACATATAAAAGTAATCCTGTGCACCACATGTATTAACATGTACAATACAATCCAAGACAGAAAAAGTACACAGCCCAGGATATAAAGGGGTTAGCAGAAAGTCATGAATAAATAAAATTCTCAGAATTGATGTGGCTACTTGAGTAAAGATCAACAAATCCTGCTGTTATACAATGACAGCAGATGCTCCATTTATTACAAATCCATAGATTTCTTTAAGGCTGCCTACTATGTTCCTTTGTTCTGTTTACAAATGGAAATAAGTAAAACAGAATTGGCTTTGAATGACATTTAATAATGGTACATAATAGTAAGAAGTGTTTATGTAAATGTAATACATTGTAGTTTTTTTCTATTTTTCTTAAAAATAAATTCCTGGCACATGTCAAGTGTCAGTAAACAATTCAATGGCTGTTGTCCATCCTGAAAGTGTTTGGATAATGATCATGGTTCATCATTAACATTAACCAGTATTGAGAAAAAGAAACACTGATCGTAAGATTAGGCTGGAACATCTAGAAATGTGGGGGTATACCTATCAGGAGAGGGTGAACAGGCTCTTGAAAAGTGCAGACTGAGGGGTGACCTAATAGATGCCTTGTAAATTATAAAAGGTTTTGGTAGAGAAGGCAAATCTAGAAGTAATCATTATAAGATTGTCATCAAAAAAAAAATAATGATTTTAGAAGAAACTTCTTTATGCAGAGAGTGGTGAGAATGTGGAACTCGCTACCATAGGGAATGGTTGAAGTGAATCATATAGATGCATTTAAGGGGAAGCTAGATAAGCATATGAGGGAGAAGCTTAGATTCATAGAGTTAGATGAGAAAAGGAGGGAAGAGGCTCAAGTAGGGGGAGGCAATGGCGTAGTGGTATTGTCGCTGGACTAGTAATCCAGAGACCCAGGGTAATGCCCAGGGGACTTGGGTTCAAATACTGCCACAGCAGATAGTGAAATTTGAATTCAATGAAAATTTGGACCATGAAACCATTGTCGATTGTTGTAAAAACCCATCTGGTTCACTAATGCCCTTTAGGGAAAGAAATCCGTTGCCCTTACCTGACCTGGCCTACATGTGACCCCAGACCCACAGCAATGTGGTTGACTCTGAAATAGCCTAACAAGTTAATCAGTTGTAACAAACTGCTACAACTCACAAAAAAGGAATGAAACCAGGTGGACCAACTGGCATCGACCTAGGCACTGGAAACGACAGGGCAATCTCAGCCCTGTCAACCCTGCAAAGTTCTCCTTACTAACATTTGGGGGCTAGTGTCAAAATTGGGAGAGCTGTCTCACAGACTAGTCAAGCAACAGCCTGACATAGTTATCCTCACAGAATCATATCTTACAGATAATGTCCCAGACACCACCATCACCATCCCTTGGCATTTCCTGTCCCACTGGCAGGACAGACCCAGCAGACATGATGGCACAATGGTATACAGTTGCCATGGGAGTCTTCAACATTGACTCTGGACCCCATGAAGTCTCATGGCATCAGGTCAAATATGGGCAAGGAAACCTCCTGCTGATTACCACGTACCACACTCCCTCAGCTGATGAATCAGTGCTCCTCCATGTTGAACACCACTTGGAGGAAGCACTGAGGGTGGCAAGAGTGCAGAATGTACTCTGGGTGAGGGACTTCAATGTCCATCACCAAGAGTGGGTCGATAGCATCACTACTGGCTGAGTCCTAAATGTCATAGCTGCTAGACTGGGTCTGCGGTAGGTGGTGAGGGAAAAACATACTTGACCTCATCCTCATCAACCTACCTGCTGTAGATGCATCTGTCTGTCCATGACAGTATCGGTAGGAGTGACCACCTCACAGTCATTGTGGAGATGAAGTCCCACCTTCACATTGAGGATACCCTCCATCATGTTGTGTGGCACTACCACTGTGCTAAATGGGATAGATTTCCAACAGATCAAGCAGCTCAAGACTTGGCATCCATGAGGCACTGTGGGCCATCAGCAGCAGCAGAATCGTACTCGAACACAATTTGTAACTTCATGGCCCAGCATATTCCCCACTCTACCATTACCAAAAAGCCAGGGGATCAACCCTGGTTCAATGAAGAGTGCAGGAGGGCATGCTAGGAGCAGCAACAGGCATACCTAAAAATGAGGTGTCAACCTGGTGAAGCTAATAGCGTGCCAAGCAGCAAGTGATAGGCAGAGCTAAGTGTTTCCACAACCAATGGATCAGATCTAAGATCTGCAGTCCTGCCACATCCAGTTGTGAATGGTGGTGGACAGTTAAACAACTCAGTGGAGACGGAGACTCCACAAATATCCCCATCCTCAATGACGGATGAGCCCAGCACATCAGTGCAAAAGATAAGGCTGAAGCATTTACAACAATCTTCAACCAGAAGTGCCCAGTGAATGATCCATCTCGGCCTCCTCCGCAGGTCCCCAGCATCACAGATGCCTGTCTTCAGCCAATTTGATTCACTCCACGTGCTATCAAGAAATGGCTGAAGGAACCGGATACTGCAAAGCTATGGGCTCTGGCAATAGTACTGAAGACTTGTGCTCTAGAACTTGCTGCGCCCCTAGCCAAGCTGTTCCAGTACAGCTACAACACTGGCATCTTCCCGGCTATGTGGAAAATTACCCAGGTATGTCCCGTACACAAAAAGCAGGACAAATCCAACGCAGCCAATTACCACCCCATCAGTCTACTCTCGATCATCAGGAAAGTAATGGAAGGGGTCATCAACAGTGTTATCAAGTGGCAATGTTTAGCAATAACCTGCTCACTGATGCCCAGATTGGGTTCCACCAGAGTCACTCAGCTCCTGACCTCATTACAGCCTTGGTTCAAACAGGACAGAAGAGCTGAACTCCCGAGGGGAGGTGAGAGTGACTGCCCTTAACATCAAGGCAGCATTTGACTGAGTGTGGCAACAAGGAGCCCTAGCAAAACCGGAGTCAAGGGGAATCAGGGGGAAAACTCTCTGCTGGTTGGAGTCATACCTAGCACAAAAGAAGATGGTTGTGGTTGTTGGAGGTCAGTTATCTCAGCTGCAGGGCATCACTGCAGGAGTTCCTCAGGGTAGTGTCCTCGGCCCAACCATCTTCAGCTGCTTCATCAATGACCTTCCTTCAATCATAAGGTCAGGAGAGGGAATGTTCGCTGATGATTGCACAATGTTCAGCACCATTCATGACTCCTCAGATACTGAAGCAGTCTATGTCCAAATGCAGCAAGACCTGGTCAATATCCAGGCTTGGGCTGACAAGTGGCAAGTAACATTCGCACCACACAAGTGTCAGGTAATGACTATCTCCAACAAGAGAGAATTCAACCATTGCCCCTTGATGTTCAATGGCATTACCATCACTGAATCCATCACTATCAACATCCTGGGGGTTACCATTGACTAGAAATTGAACTGGACTAGCCATATAAATATTGTGGCTACAAGAACATCCCCAAAGCCTGTCCACCATCTACAAGGCACAAATCAGGAGTGTGCTGGAATACTCCCCACTCAGCTGGATGAGTGCAGCTTCCACATCACTCAAGAAGCTGGACACCATCCAGGACAAAGCAGCCTGCTTGATTGGCACCACATCCACAAACATTCACTCCTTCCACCACCGATGCACAGTAGCAGCAGTGTGTACCATATACAAGATGCACTGCAGGAATTCACCAAAGCTCCTTAGACCGCACCTTCCAACCTACAACTACTACCACCTAGAAGGACAAAGATAGCAGATAGATGGGAACACCACCACCTGGAGGTTCCCCTCCAAGTCACTCACAATCTTGACTTGGAAATATATCGCCGTTCCTTCACTGTCACTGGGTGTATCTACACCACATGGACTGCAGCGGTTCAAGAAAGCAGCTCACCACCACCTTCTCAAGGGCAGCTAGGGATGGGCAATAAATGCTGGTGACGGGTGATGCATAGAGCACATGGCAACTAGAGGAGATAAGAATGGAAGTGGGACCTGGCGGTGTTCAGGAAATAGCAGCACTTGGGCCAGGTGCTGGTGGACTCAGAACTCAGCGTCCTGCCATGAAACGAAGGTTCCTGACTGAACGTCACTCAAACCTGGAGGCTCTGCACAGCTTCATGCAGGATTGGCAGCAGAGGCTGGGGTCATGGTGAGATCCAATTCCACCCTTTGCAACATCATCATGGAAAGCTTCTTGTTAATGCAGGGGGGCTGGGAGGACTGCACCAGCCCTGTTGGCCTTTAGACCATGGAAAACTGCTCTTGGAGAGGTGGTGAAAGACTGTCAAGATATTGAGGAGATCATTTTTCAGGTGTTCCAGTATCTCCAGGGTATTATTTCTCTGCTAGCATTAGATCACCCGTCCTGCAAATCAGTTGGCAGTTGGGGTCAGTACCCACTACCAGTGGGATGGAAGCAGGTTGCATGAAACTAATCTCCCTCAGGCTGGTAGCACACATCAACACCCCTCCTTCAAGCTGCTCCAAAGACTGTTGCCACTGGTGAACACTGTGGCCCTAAGAGGAGGATCATTTCAGTCTCTGGACCGTCTCTTGCACCTATAGCCTTCAGGTGTCACCCAGAAAGAACACCAGAATAGGACAGAAGGGGAGGCACAGGCATGAAGGGGAAGAACAATATTGATAAAGAATATAATTTATGTTTGGAAAGTAATAAATAAATGGTTTGCAACATTGTTAGGCTGACCTCTATCTATATGACCTTTACCTAATAAAAACCTGTCTTGAAATCTCAATTAATTCAGCTTCCACAGCATTTTGGGGGATAGAATTTTGCATTTCCACGATCTTTATTATGAAAGTACTTCCTGATTTCACTCTGAACTGGCCTAACTTTTATTTTAAGATTGGACCCCCTTGTACTGAACTCCCCCACTTGAGGAAATAAATTCTCTGTATTTACTTCATTGAATCCTTTTATCATTTCAAACACCTCAATTAAATCACGCCATACTAAATTTTCCAGACCGAGATCAATGGTTTGATCAAGGCCAAAGGGAATGGTAATGGGACAAGTAAAGAAACAAAAGATGTGTCAGAAGAAATGTAAATGACAGGATCCTGAATAGCTGCTGCCTGAAAGCAAAAAAACCGGAAATAAGAGAGAAATGAAAAAAACAGCAAAGGTAAAACAAAACAAAATGGGGGCAGAGGTTGTGATCCAAATTTGTTGAACTCAATGTTGAGCCCAGAAGGCTGTTGAACTACCCAGTTGATAGGTGAGATGCTATTCCTCAAACTTGCATTGAGCTTCATTGCAACACAGCATTAGGCTGAAGACAGATAAGCCAGAGCAGGAGCAAGGAGAAGAATTAAGATGACAAGAGTCTGGAAGCTTGGGGTTACACTTGCTGGCTGAATGGAGGTGTTCTGCAAAGCAATCACCGAATCTGCATTTAGTCTCCCAATGTAGTGGAGGCCACCTTGTGAACAGCAAACTCAGTATACTAAATTGAAAGAAGTGCAAGTAAATCTCTGCTTCACTTGGAAGGAGTGTTTGGGACCTTGGATGGTGAGAAGGGAGGAGGTAAATAGGCTGCTATTGCAGCTCCTGCACTTGCGTGGAAAGGTTCTGTAGGAAAGGGAGGAGATGTTGGAGGTGACTGAGGAGTGGATCAGGGTATCACAAAGGGAATGGTCCTTTTTGAATGCTGAAAGGGGGATGGGAGGGGACGATGTGCTTGGTGGTTGCATCAAGCTGGAGATGGCAGAAATGGTGGAGGGTGACCCATTGAATATGGAGGTTGGTGAGCTTGAAGATTAGGGCAAGGGAGAATTATCATTCTGGGAAAGAGGGGGAGGGGTGAGAGCAGAGTGCATGAAATAGAATGCACATATCGAGGGTCCCATCAACCATGGTGGGAAGGAAATTCTTGGTTGAGGAGAAAGGAAGACATATTGGAAGCACTAGAATGAAAGGCTGAAAGATGGGTAAATGGAGCAGATAAACAGATCAGCAAATACAGAGCAGGCTCACAGAGCTGAACTGGCTACATTTGTTCCTTTGTTCTATCATTAAATCCTGAGGTAAGATAGAACAGGATCTACTATTTTAGTGCAGGAGCATTTGGAACTCAATGCCTCTTCCACAAGCAACCATTGGTTCATTCTGCTTGTGTTTTATGCTGAAGCAAGCTGGCATTGATGAGAAAATGTTGACATTTGGGAAACTCTTGAAAAACAATGACTACACATGCAAATCATGGATGGTTGGCAACTATAGGAACCTAATGCCAATTACTAAGATACACTCTCTTGAGTGTGGTGACAGGCATGTGATTTTTGAAAATCTGCTTTTTCTTCTAAGTTTGGGCTTTCAGCTTAGAAGAGTATCCTGACTTTCAAGGATATCCAATGGTTATTCATCAGAAGAATAACTGGTAGAATTTCTTACACCTCTGACCAGAAGTTCCGTGTCCTAATCCCACTGCGTTGATTGGATGCCCAGTCAAGCCCAAGTCTGACAATGCCAACTTCACTGTCATGTTTGACCTTCAAATGAGCTTCATTCCCCATATCAAACTCAAGAGTGCGACTGCCTACATCCACCTATGTAATAATGCCAATCTCTGCTCCTACCTCATTTCACTGATGTTGAAACCCTCATCCACATTTTTGTCACTTCCATAATCAGCTTTTCTAAAATCTTTTTTGAACCCATTATCTTCATTTTCATTCCGCTCTAATTTTGCAATCTCCTCCCATGTTATCTACCTCAATACACATTCAATCTCCCACATCTTGTTTACTGCACATTCCTCTCTTCCTCTGCTCTACCATCAGCAGCAGAGCCTTCAGCCATCCTACTGTCAGTGTTCTGGGACTATTTTCTGAAACCTCTTCACCTTTCTAGATCAATCTCCATTTTAAAACTTACCCTCTTGCATAGTGCTTCAGCCAACTCGTCTAACCCCTTTCCAGCTGCTTGGGCATCTGACTCCATACTGGGACAGAATCCAGTGCAATCACATCCTTCCTATAATGTGGCGACCAGAACTGCACACACTACTCCAGCTGTGGCCTCACCAAGGTTCTATACAACTCCAACATGACCTCCTTACTTTTGTAGGTAGAAATTACTGGCTGCTTATTGACAAGCCATAGAAGACAGAGATAATATCTTTGCCAAGCAGCATATTGAAGCACAGAGAAATAGCTTATTATTTAAAGTGGAAACCAATTAAATGCAAGTTGTTGTCATTAAAGGAACAGTGATGGACTGGGTAACCGAGGATTATATCTTTAAGAGATGAGTAAATTACGAAGTAATCTAATTGAGATGTCAAGATCAGGAGTGTTAGTGGGATAAAGGATGAGATGGAAGAGACAGTGAATGCTCAAGATGATTCTGATGTTAAAAATGCTGCTGGTGTCGAGAACCCTGTATTGCTTGAGGATGATGCTTCCAGATGGAGTCTGTACCTGGAACCTGGAGTTAGTTAGTTAAATGTAAATTGCTATCATGAAAAATACAGCCTGGGTCTGCCCAGAACTGACCCAGTTTATTTTTTACACATGTTGGAGATTAATATATACTGAGTCAGTATGGCTGGTGCAATTTGCTGTAAATGCTATTTTCACAGATTAGGTCATATTGCACGTACTGTGAAATTTGTTACATTGGCGCAATAGTGGAATCAACAGTGTTCTTCGCCTCTAGGCCTTACTTGAACCGACTCCAACTGATAAGTTTGTACTGATTGAGCGTAGTTCCTACCAGATGTGACCCCAGGACATTAAAACCACCCCAAATTTGCAAATGTTAGTAAATTGATAATTCTACAGTGTTCAACTCCATTCAGAATTTCCTTGATAATGAAGAAATTTATGGAAGTCTTGAAAAATTGGGCTGGCAAGTTCAGAAAATATTTATGCCACATAAGTGCCATCTCCAACAAGAAAAGGCCCAAATACTCCCTCTTGACCTTCAATGGCATTATCACTGCTGAGTACCTTATTATCTATATCCTAGAGATCACGGTTGACCTTTGGGTTCGCCATGGCTACAAGAGTAGGGTAGAATCTGGGTACTCTGCAATGACTGGTTCACCACCAAATTCTTTAAAGTTTCTCCACCATCTACAAGTTTCTAGTCAGGAGTGTGGTTGAATACTCATCACTCACCTAGGTAGATGGGTACAGCTGCAAAAGACTCAAGAAGTTCAATGCCATCCAGCAAAAAGTAGTTCATGTGATCAGCACTCTAGTTACTGGATTCAATATTACTCCCCTCAGTCAACAGTGCACACAGTGCATGGCTGCAATTTACCTTATTCTCCCTGTTTTTTTAAGAATTGTTTTAAATGTCCCAGTCAGGCCTCTATAGTCTGTTTTGGTCACAGTTTTCTTTCGCAAGTTTTTTTTATCATTGTGGCATATACTTTTATTCCCTGGCCTGCTTTCCTTGACTCCTTTCTAATTATTTTTAAAATTTGTTCATGGTATGTGAGGGTCACTGTCTGGACCAGCATTAATTGCCCATCCCTAATTGCCCTTGAGAAGGTGGTGGTGAGCTGCCTTCTTGGACCGCTACAGTCCATATGGTGTAGGTACACCCACACTGCTGTTAGGGAGGGAGTTCCAGGGTTTTGAAGGAATGACGATTTATTTCCAAGTCAGGATGGTGGGTGGGAAATAAATGGGCCTCTTCTCTATTTTTTACTTTCAACTCCTGTTCATTGTTGTCCTTTTCCATTAATCCTGTTTCTAAGTGTGCTATGCCATATACCCCAATTGCTCGCTACTTCAATTCCCCACTACTTCAATTCAGCTCCGAAGACGAGTCAAATTGAGCTAAAACATTAACTCCGTTTCTCTCTCCGCAGATACTGCCCAGATCGGTTGAGTTTTGCCAGCACTTTCTGTTTTTATTTCAATTCCCTCAAATGCTCACTACTCTTTACATGCTGCATCCCTCACCTACTCACTGCCAATAGCATCCTTTCACTACTAAACACCAAATACCACTTAAAAACCTTCGATAATTCTTTACTAATGCTCATTGCCTTGCCACTCACTTCTGCAAATGGCCTAATTTCTCTCACACTCCTCCCAAGTTCTTGCAGCCAAATAATTTGCTCCCACAAACCACATTGGTCATTTACCATAACTAATGCTACAAACAATCCAATTCCTAATAACAGTTCATGTTCTCTGACATCCCATGAACAATGCTTTGTGGAATCAAATAACTGTTTAATTATTATTACTATCATTATTGGGTTGTGCAAATTTTTTTTTTAGGTTGTGGTACATTACAGAAGACATTGCAGTAGTGCTCACTGATACATACAACAAATTACTAGAAGTTAGTAAGCCCCTTGGTACTGCTTTGCCATTCAATAGATTGTGCTTGATTTTCTAACTGAACTCCACTTTCTCTATCCCTATATCCCTTGATTTCCTTAGTTAAGAGATGAGTTTGAGGAAGTACAGTCAAAGAGACAGGTTTTAAGGAAGGAAAATATGAAGCAAGGTGGCAAGGTTTAGGAAGAACATTCTGGATGGCTGAAGACTCTACAAATAATGATGGACCAAAGTTGACATGCACATAGGAAGGGCAAAGAAGAAGTTATAAGAAAAACAAAATGACTTAAACAGACCAAAGATTTAATACAGAAATTCCAAATAATGATTTTGGAACAGGTAATAGAGAATATCTCAACAGTTCAGCATTCTGTTTACAAAACTGACATTTGCCAAATTGCTGGGAATTAATTTACAGTCCAATTCTCCAAACTGCTTTCATTGTAAGTAATCAACTGGTACTGCCTTATACTACTAATGAAACACAGATGTAGGCAGCTGTAATAGAAATGCTAAAATGAAGTGATGAAGCCTTCTCAATATGATCGATGACTACTGAATAATTTTAATCACGTGCTTATTTAAATCCTTTAAAATAATCATTGCTAGAAGGACATGGCCTAATTTATGGATTGTAGACGGGTGCCAAGAATTGTAATTTATAATGTTGAAGACGGATTTCTATGTATCAGCAGTCAGCTGTTAATCATGAATATTGGGAAATGGGTAAGGCTGTGTCTGGTATTCAGGTTATTCAGAGGCTCAATGAGATATGCCGAGTTGATTGTGATAGAGGAGATGGAAAATTTTGGAGCTCAGTTTAAGGTAATTTGCGGGGGGATACTTCCCTTGTATGTTCAATTAAATTTATCTTTAAGTGAATAGGATGGAATAAGACCAATATGAGCATTGTAACTTGGAGAATTTTTGGTTAGAATATAATTGGGCATAATATTTGGGGGCACAATGTGACTGGGAAAGAACATTGAAATTTGGGACAAAGGTTTTGTCTAATATGATGGGTGGACTTTAGGACTGTTCAGATAAACCACAATCTTTTCCAGTCTTGTACTTTCCCAGAGTAATGAACACAACAACAATTTGCCTTTATATGGCACCTTTAACATAAAAAAAAGTTAGAAAGGAGAAAAACAAACACTTAAACAATTAACCAATAATAAGAAAATGAACTGAAGGATCTAACAGCCACAATATAAATGACAGTCATAACAGACAAAAGGAATGCAATTATGAAAATAACACGATAGACTAAAATTTCATCTTAAAAATTAATGGTATGATATTTTGAGGGTTGGTTTGGAGATGGGGTGTTGCAGAGAGTGCATGCTTGAGGTCCCAAAGTGTGCTCTTGGCTTGCTAAGGTACACTTGGAGTGTTGAAGGCAAAGATTTAATCAACATCTTCCCCCCAGTAACTGACAGCAGTAATAATATTCTGTGGGCTGAAACAACATAGGAAATCAAAATTTATTCACACAAATGCTCTTTCTTTTACACCAACCTCACCAACTCAAAACTTGGTCCTCTTTCAATGTTTTATATTAACCTGCTTTATGTGAGGGAATGGCATTTTTAGTAGCTTTCCTGACTGGAGGGCTACTTTCAGTATGTGACTAATGTGGTGGTTTATTGTATTCCTGATCTGAAGGTGAGCAATTGAGAAGTTTTTTTAAATTTGCTCATGGGATGCGGGTGTCACTGGCTAGACAAGCATTTATTGCCCATCCCTAACTGCCCTTGAGAAGGTGGTGGTGGTGAACTGCCTTCTTGAACCGCTGCAGTTCATGTAGTGTAGGCACACCTATAGTGCTGGTGGGGAGGGAGTTCCAGGATTTTGACCCAGCAACAGTGAACGAACGATGATATAGTTCCAAGTCAGGATGGTAAGTGGCTTGGAGGGGAACTTGAAGGCCGGAGATAAAATTCTTGTTTTCACTAATTTTAACAAGGAAGAAAATGTGAGTAAAAGCTTACTTTTAATCTATTTTAACCCATTTACTATTGCACTGAAAATAGATTGGACAAGTAATTCAGCCTCAATAGCCTCTTTAAACCTTGCATTTTGGTATGAGGAGCCACAGCTTTAGCAACAACACTGTAAAGCAGTGAGACAGAGAAACCTACTTAAAGAAGAGGTATTTTCCTGTATCTCCAGAGGCAGAAAAGCCTCTAGTGGAAACAATTCACTCAGAGGTGCTATTGTCTCAGGCCTTCCATGGCCTGAAATGCTTTTTCCAGCTTTACGTCCCGAGGGGCATATATGATAACCAAACAAAATAGTAAACCATGACGTTCAAAAAAATATGAATGAGAAATTTGTTTGTTGCTCTGATGTTTGAGATCTGCCTTGCAATGTAAAATGATGGGTTAGATTGCACAACCTCAGAGTATATTGTAACATTTCTTGAAGTGCTGTAAAATTCTGAGTCTGTAATATAGAGAGTGCATCAAATACACCTCCTGAAATCTTTTTAATGAGTGGAAATATCATCTTCTGTTTGAGAAAACACAACTGTTACAACTGCTAACCCTGTTTTTTCTGATGACCCTTCCCACACCTGGTGATCTGCACCAAATCTTGCATTTAAAGTCACAAAGGATGATTAGTTTGTGAGACTTTGGCACAGCAGCAATCATGGAGTGGACGTCATCGTGGAATTTATCCTTGACTTCATCAGGGTTAGTTATTGTTGTGGCATACACACTATTGAGAGTTGCTTGCCTGTTACCATACACCATCAGATGATCATTAACGCCCTTGGAAAGGCAAGTCAACTTACTAACACAATGGTTTATGAAAGCAAAGCCTCAGCCAGCTTTGCACTGTTCTCCATTTCCATGGTCACTCCAAAAGGATGTGTAACCTGCACTGATTTTCTTGAGCTGACCCTCCTCAGGTAGGAGAGTGATCTGGATGTTTCACCGATGAGCAGTTCTCTCAGGTCTGAGGATTGTGGCACATTGGATGTGCAGTATAGCATGGACATGTTCTTCAGTGCATGTGACAACTTCAACCTCACGATCAGCATGAAGAAAACTGAAGTAACGTGCCAGTCTGCTCCAGGAAAGCCCCTTCTTGAGTCCAAGGTTTCAGTCCATGACCAAAACTTGTCAGCAGTGGATAAGTTCACTTATCTCAACAGCACACTCTCTTGAGCTATCTATATTGATGATGAGATACATGCAAGAATTGCCAAAGCAAATGCAGCCTTCAGCAGACTTCGAACATCAGTCTGGGAACAAAGAGGAGTAAGTCTGCCTACCAGACTGAAAACCAAACTATAGAGCACAATAGTCCTGCCACTCTGCTCTACGCATGCGAGGCTTGGACTGCCAATGGCATGCCAAGAAGCTCAACCACTTTCACTTGAGCTGCCTTCGGAAATTTCTGAAGATCAGATGGCAGAACTAAATACGAGACACTGAGGTGCTCACCCGAGCTGGCATGCCACACCATATTGAGACAGTCACAACTGAGTTGGGCTGGCCAGGTAGTCAGAATTCCTGATACTTTTTTACCAAAGCAAAGAGAATGGGGTGCGCTCTCATGGAGGTCAAAGGAAGCACTACAAGGACACTCTGAAAAACCTCAATTAGGAGTTTTGATATTGATCCCGAGTCCTGGGAGAAGCTCGCCCAGTGTTGCTGCACCCAGTGCAACCGAATAAAAAACAGTGCAGCCTCCTTCAAAAGCAAGCACATATCAGAGGCAGGGAGAAAACACAAAGAGAGGAAATCCTGAGCCAGTCACTCATCCAAAACTCATTTGTTAGCTGTACCCTGTCCTATTTGCAGCAAAACCTTCTGGGCACAGATCAGCTTTAGCAGTCACCTACTTACCCACTGGAACCCTACCAAACAATGCAATAATGAATGTGGTCATCTTTGCCTCATAGGCGAACAAGCGAAATCTGCATTAAATCTCCCCCAAGATTGGTACTGTGTGAAAACTTCTACTGTAAGCGAAATGAATCCACAGTTTTTTCTCATTATTCACAGACCAAAGCCCTCTGGTTAGGAAACTTACTGCAAGTTCCCTTCCCCCATTTAAAGAATGTTAATATGATTGGTGCTTAAAAATGTTATGCACTATTTTATGCACCATGCAACAAACACAAGGATACTTGTTATACCCTGTTTGCCAAACACAGGTATATGAACCCATTAACTAGGTAGGGGAGCACTTTATATCATATCATACGGTGAATTTCTAGTTCACATCATCGAATTCAATTGAGGGAACCTGCTGTTCAACTCTCAAGCCTTCTGGAAAGCAATGTCAACATTTACAACAATTTAGTGGAACCATAATTTTAATGAAATCCCATAACCTGGTGTGTTTCTTGCAATTCTTTCCACCATACTCCCCCTTAAGCACAATTATGTTTTATGAGGTCTCTTACAGCTAGCATCTCCTCGGTGCTCCTGGAGTGACAGGGATGTGTGAGGTAACAGTCTGCTGTTCTCATCTCCAGGTGTCTTGGGATTTAAACGACTCTTATCCCAGCAAAGTTGTGTCTCGAGAGGGAATGCTTCAGGCAACTCCTGCAAGAGAAGCCCAGCGCAGACTCCTTACAGCTGGTACCTGGGGGTGGTGAGGATGGGAGGGCTGTTGTGAGAATATGTACTGCTAACTTGAAAGACAGTACACTCATGTGGGTGCCTTCTTGCCATGTCACTGGGCCCTGGTTCAGCTGGTATGATCACTGGTCAAAAAGAAAGTGAATTAAATAGTGCCAATGAGATTACTGAAGCTCGGAGAGATACTTGCCATTATCCAATGCCCATCACTTGAAGGCTAGAGATGCAGCCACCGACAGAGTAATTAAGGAGAAACTACTTGAACTGGCAGAAGTTCAGAAGCCATGGATTTCAGATAATTGGCAAAAGAGTTAAAGGGGAGATATAGATAATTTTTTATGCTAGTATGATCTAGAATTCAGATTCAAAAGATAGGTAGGTAATTAGTCATAGCCCACAAAGGACCATAGGCATCTCTCACTATTAGAGAAAGACAATTGGCTGTGTAGCTTAAAGGTCACCACCCCACATCAAATATGGGACAGGCCCCAAGTCTACATCAGCTAGAACAGGAATTGGAACCACACTATTGCCGTTATTCTGAACTTCATGCTGGTTATCTAGCCAACTAAACTAACCTGCCCCCAGATTCAATAGGTTCAAGCAAATTCAATAACAACTTTCAAAAGGGAATTAGATAAAATTTGAAAAGGAAGAGTTTGCAGAGCTGAGGGAAAAGAGCAGGGGGAGTGGGACTAATTGAATGGTTCATTCAAAGAACCAGCAAAGGTAAAAAGGTTTAAAGGGACCCCTTAGTCTTGTGTGGGTTCGATTTTGTACCACTGAAAGAGATCGCACCCAGTTGGACAACTGGTGGTGAATCTCTGTCAGTTATGTGCGGGAGGCCCGATTGAATCTTGCCCTTCAGGCACCTATGTGGCCAACCAGAGCTGGCAAATACTCATGGTTGCCAGTGCAAGTGAGTTCAGTGGCTGCTGGTGGCAATGCACTCACTAGAGGCCCAGGAACATCGTGGGACCCCAGACCAAAGGTGAGTGAGGACGGGATGGGGGTTGCAGGGGAACAGGGGGGTTGGAGACAAAGTAAGGAGGTTGGCTTTCAGCAGACCCTCCTCCCTTTCCACTGCTGTGTTTCTTGATCAGGCATAGTGCCTAATAACGAAGGATCCACTCCCCCCCACCCCCAACTGGGAGGTCAGTTTGCTGGGTGACCTTCCCAGTGTGCGGGAAAGCAGTGCGTCTCCTATTAAACCCCTGAGCTACCTTTAAATTGTGATGGGTTCAGGGATAATGGGTGTCAATTGGCTCATTGTTAAGTCAAATTGTCATCTTGTTGACAGCGAATTCCGTGTCAGCACCTTCCTCCCTTCGACCTTTTCGGGGGAGGTTCTCACGTTGCTGGAAGACTGAGACAGGGCCTCTCCCGCCATTAAGTGGGCTTGGCTGCCATGGCTCTTGCCATGATGGGCTGCATTAAATTCAGCCCTATAATTTTATGAGTGGTATTTTTCTGTCCTCAGGGCAATGGGAATGGAGGCGGGGGTGAGGGGGCCAGCAAATTTGCAGGGGAATGCGGAGAATACCGACATGTTCCTGCCGCCAGCCAATTTTCCCGGAGATTGTCAGGCAGCAGGTTTGAGGGTGTGCATAGTGGTGGCAGACAAGCAATCAAGTCTGTTGGGAAGCCAACTGAAAGATAGTTTGAGGTGCTTTTTAAATTTTATAGGAGGGTGTACGGGATCATTAGCTGTTCAGCTATAAGGAGGCAAGAGCTCAGCAGCAAGTGAGTAGTGGCTGGAGTTGGAAGCCATTGAGTGCAGCAATGTTTCAATGCAGGGAGGGTGAGAAGCATTAAAGCACATGAGGGTGAAGCTGGAGACATCCCACACTGTCGCCACATACATTGAACGCAGATTATTGGCTGGGTCTCTCCAAAGTGCAACTCTTGCATGCAGAGTTAGGCGATTGAGAAGCTTTGAGATGTGAACGCATGTTAGCAATGGGCTTCCTGCACTCAGAGTTTGAGCCCTCCCTGTGGCTGTACCTGAGCAGGGCTGGAGCACCCAAAGAAGCAGCAGGCTCATGATTATGAAAGGGGCACAGATGAGAATGTTACAGATGGCCACAAGTGCACAATTATGGTCACAGAAGGTGCTACCCAGCCAAAAAGGTTTACCAACAAAGGCTCTGCTTAATGGAGATGTCGGGGCATCAGTCTCTATGAGCAGTGCGCATTGATGGGTAGGTGCTGCCGGAGCTATGCGCAATGCTGGAGGAGGATTTGATGTGATGGCCTGTGACAGTGAATGTCACCGTAGCCCTCAACTTTTATGCCTCAGGATCATTTCAGGGATCTGCTGGAGACATCTGTGGGATATCTCAATTAGCGGTCCATCAACACATCAAGTTGGTTATCCATATGCCTTGTGGTATGAGTGTCAGGTTTTATAAGATGGTTATGTTTTAAAAAGAGTAGACAGGGACATGTATTCTCCTACTAGCTCTGCTCAAAATTAAGCCTATGTGACCTGAAACCATGGGCGAGCAGGGACCCAGGTCAAGTCCTATTGAAATCTGAGTGTCAGATTTAACACCAGAACAAAAAAGCAGAAGCAACTGGCCTTGCTTTGCACTGACTTACAGACTCTCATTCAGTCAGACTCAGAGACCCCGGGGGCAGAGAGAGAGAGAGAGGGAGAGAGAGATGCTGCTGGGTGAAGATGCAGGGAAGTTACAGGAGTGAGAACAGAATGCTGGTGAGAACGGTGCCTCCGTTTGAAGAGATGGACTTTGTAGGGATTTAAAGACCAAGAGGTTGTCAGATGGTACCTTGTTGCTTAAAGTTCATGTGGGTAATGCTCAGGAGGATTGAGTGACGGGACTTTTGAAAGGACTCTGGGAGACTTGACCTGATGTAAGATGGAGAAGAGAGCCTGTTCAAATGCCAGGAGTGATTCAGGGCTTTTAAAACAGGACTACAGTTTTGTGGAGAGTGTGGTGTAATGTATAAACATGGCGTGGGGTTATATGCAATCTCCTCCCTTGCCTCACATAGCAGCCTGGGATACATCTCATCTGGGCCTGGGGGTTTATCCACTTTTAAGCCCACTAAAACCGTTAATACCTCCTCCCTTTCAATGCTAATTTGTTCAAGTATATCACAGTCCCCCACCCTAATTTCTACACCTACATCGTCCTTCTCCATAGTGAACACAGGTGAAAAGTAATCATTCAAAACCTCACCTATGTCCTTCGGCTCCATGCACAGATTGCCACTTTGGTCCCTAATGGGCCCTATTTTTTCCCTGGTTAGCCTTTTGCACTTAATATTTTTTTAAAAATGCCTCGGGATTAATCCTTTATCTTGCCTGCCAGTGTTTTTTCATGCCCCTTCTTCGCTCTCCTAATTACTTTTTTTAAGTACCCCCTACACTTTCTATATTCCTCTAGGGCTTCCGCTGTTTTCAGACCTCTGTATCTGCCATAAGCCTCCTTTTTTCCCTTATCTCATCCTTTATATTCCTTGACATCCAGGGTTCCCTGGACTTGTTGGTCCTACCCTTCACCTTTATGGGAACCTGTTGGCTGTGAAGTCTCACTATTTCCTTTTTGAATGACTCCCACTGGTCTGATGTAGACTTTGCTACAAGTAGCTGCTCCCAGTTCACTTTGGCCAGATCCTGTTTTATCATATTGAAATCAGCCTTCCCCCAATTCAGGACCTTTATTTCCAGTCCATCTTTGTCCTTTTCCATAACTACCTTAAATCTTACTGAGTTATGATCACTATCCATGAAATGCACCCCCACTGACACTTCTGCCACATGCCTGGCTTCATTCCCTAAGATTAGATCCAGTACTGCCCCTTCTCTTGTAGGACTTTCTATGTGCTGGCTCAAAAAGATCCCCTGGATACACTTCAAGAATTTCACACCCTCTAAGCCTTTCACACTAAAACAATGCTAGTTAATATTAGGGAAGTTGAAATCCCATGTTATTATTACCCTATTATTTTTACACTTGTCTGAGATGTGCCTACATATCTGCTCCTCTATCTCCCTCTGACTGTTTGGAGGCCTATAGTACAGTCCCAGCAAAGTGATTGCCCCCTTTTTGTTTTTAAGTTCTACCCATATGGCCTCATTTGAGGAACCTTCTAAGATACCATCCCTCGTTACAACAGTAATTGACTCCTTGATCAATAGTGCAATGCCACCTCCTCTTTTACACCCTCCCCCCTTCTCCGCCACATCTGAAGATTCTATACCCTGGAATATTGAGCTGCCAGTCCTGCCCTTCCCTCAACCATGTCTCTGTGATAGTGACAATATCATATTGTCATGTGTTGATCAATGCCCTCAATTCATCTGCCTTACTTGTAGGACTCATTGTGTTAAAAAAGGTGCAAATCAGCCTTGCATTATTCACTTGTCTAAACAGGTCTATATTTGCTCTTTACAGTCCCGCGCTGCTCAGTGAAGTCTCGCTCTTTACAGCCTCTCTCTCCTCACTGAAGTCTTGCTCTTTACAGCCTCTGCTCACTGAAGTCTCATTCTTTACAGCCTCTGCTCACTGAAGTCTCGCTCTTTACAGCCTCTGCTCACTGAAGTCTCGCTCTTTACAGCCTCGCTCTGCTCACTGAAGTCTCGTACTTTACAGCCTCTGCTCACTGAAGTCTCGCTCTTTACAGCCTCTGCTCACTGAAGTCTCGCTCTTTACAGTCCCGCTCTGCTCACTGAAATCTCGCTCTTTACAGCCTCTGCTCACTGAAGTCTCGCTCTTTACAGCCTCTGCTCACTGAAGTCTCGCTCTTTACAGCCCCTCTCTGCTCACTGAAGTCTCGCTCTCTACAGCCCCGCTCTGCTCACTGAAGTCTCGCTCTTTGCAGCCCCTCTCTGCTCACTGAAGTCTCGCTCTTTACAGCCCCTCTCTGCTCACTGAAGTCTCGCTCTTTACA
The DNA here is from genome assembly GCF_964194155.1 of Cetorhinus maximus. Taxonomy (NCBI): domain Eukaryota; kingdom Metazoa; phylum Chordata; class Chondrichthyes; order Lamniformes; family Cetorhinidae; genus Cetorhinus; species Cetorhinus maximus. Next base: position 191,059,327 of record NC_135879.1, read on the forward strand.
GCCCCTCTCTGCTCACTGAAGTCTCGCTCTTTACAGCCCCTCTCTGCTCACTGAAGTCTCGCTCTTTACAGTCCCGCTTTGCTCACTGAAGTCTCGCTCTTTACAGCCCCGCTCTGCTCACTGAAGTCTCGCTCTTTACAGCCCCGCTCTGCTCACTGAAGTCTCGCTCTTTACAGTCCCGCTCTGCTCACTGAAGTCTCGTTCTTTACAGCCTCTCTCTGCTCACTGAAGTCTCGCTCTTTACAGCCTCTCTCTGCTCACTGAAGTCTCGCTCTTTACAGCCTCTCTCTGCTCACTGAAGTCTCATTCTTTACAGCCTCTCTCTGCTCACTGAAGTCTCGCTCTTTACAGCCTCTCTCTGCTCACTGAAGTCTCATTCTTTACAGCCTCTCTCTGCTCACTGAAGTCTCGCTCTTTACAGCCCGCTCTGCTCACTTTCCCATCTGGAGCTCACCCCTTTCTAACCCCCGGTAAAAGGAGGTTACAGAAGGTATCACTGTCAGTACAGGATAGAAATTTACAACATTCTCTCTTCCTGCTGCCTGATCCAAAATGTGATTGAATTTCTGTGGGGGTTCTCCTCATCAGAAACCTTGGGAAATGCTATAAATGCTGTTTTATGGATCTTCTAATGAAGTTATGGTGGATGATCAAGAGAATCCCTGTCTACATTCAACCTTTCTGGTTTTCAGCTTTTTAAAAATTCTTTCATGGGATGTGGGCATCACTGGCAAGGCCAACATTTGTTGCGCATTCCTAAGCTGAAGATGTTTGGGTGTGTTTAATTGCAGAATTAAATTAGTCATACATCATCTGTTTAATTATTGCAATGTTTTTTAATGCCAAGTTATTTCCAGTCTTTATACTTCACTGTATCTGGTTTTATCCAGTTTAGGTTATTGTGTGCCATAAAAAAATGTGATTAACAGATTATCAAGTTTGACAAGAATTGCCTCAAAGGCAATTGGTCTGTTCAACACCAGTTTAGCTTATCTGAATCCAGTTTCAAGATTCAGCAAACTGACAGTCAGTATAATTGCTCAATGGCTAAAGCGAGATAGATTTTTAATATTTTTCCTCAGAAAATTTATAGTGAAGAAAAAGAGATCAATCAACATATATTCTGGTGCAAAGAGGTTAATGCGTTGTTAGCAAGAGAATTTTTTAAAAATTCATTCATGGGGTCTGGGCTTTGCTGGTCGTGCCAGCATTTATTGCCCATCCCTGGTTGGCCTTGAGAAGGTGATGTTGAGCTGCCTTCTTGAACTGCTGCAGTCCATGTGGCGTAGGTACACCCACAGTGCTGTTAGGGAGGGAGTTCCAGGATTTTGACCCAGCGACTGTGAAGGAACAGCGATATATTTCCAAGTCAGGATGGTGAGTGACTTGGAGAGCAATTTCCAGGTGGTGGTGGTGTTCCCATCTATCTTGTCCTTCTAGATGGTAGTTGTCATGCGCTTGGAAGGTGCTGTCAAAGGACCCTTGGCGAATTCCTGCAGTGCATCTTTTTGATGGCACACACTGCTGCTACTGTGTGTCGGTGATGGAGGGAGTGAATATTTGTGGATGTGGTGCCAATTAAATGGGCTGCTCTTTCCTGGATGGCGTCAAGCTTCTTGAGTGTTGTGGGAGCTGCACTCAATGGCTTTAAGGTGATTTCAGCTATCACATTTCAGCTGCACATAAAGCACGGGGCCCAATATTGTGAGTGGCTAGCGCTATTTAAAGGCAGCCTGCACTGTAGTATAAGGGTCTGGTATATAAAGGGTTAATGTGGAACTGAGTACAGTACTACCCACACAGTGATGTAAGAAGGCACCTAACATCAGCATGGTGTTGACCAGAGATGTGTTAAGACCTGGATGTGAAGCTAGCCCTATTTTTTCTTCATTCAAGTGAATTGGGCATTGCTGGCTAGGCCAGCATTTATTGCCCATACCTAATTGCCTTTGAGAAGGTGGCGGTGAGCTGCCTTCTTGAACCACTACAGTCCATGTGTTGTAGGTGCACCCACAGTGCTGTTAGGGAGGAAGTTTCAGGAATTTGATCTAGCAACAGTGAAGAAATGGTGATATATTTCCAAGTCAGGGTGGTGAGTGGTTTGGAAGGGAACTTCCAGGTGGTCATGCACCCCTGTGTCTGTTGCCCTTGTCCTTCTAGATGGTAGTGGTCGTGGGTTTGGAAGGTACTGTCTAAGGAGGCTTGGAGAGTTCCTGCAGCTTATAGATGGTACGCACTGTACTCATGCCTCAACTCTTTACTGTATATATGTATAAAGTTACAAGTAGTTAATAAAGACTTGCTGTTAACATACAGAAAACTATGAAGACATCTTAAACAGCGAGAGTGGCCCCGGGTGAAAACAACATGGAGAGAGGGTAAATAAAGAGCGGGGGAGAGAGACAGAGGCCCCGCTATCAGTGGCAGGAGTGAGAGCGGCCTTGGGTGAAAACTGAAAACAGCGCCGAGAGAGAGTGAATAAAGAGCAGGGGAGAGGGACAGAGGCCCCACTATCAACGGCAGGAGCAAGAGTGTCCTTGGGTGAAAACAGTGTGGAGAGAGAGTGAATAAAGAGTGGGGGTGGGGGGAGAGAGACAGAGGCCCCACTATCAGTGGCAGGAGCGAGAGTGGCCCTGGGTGAAAACAGTGCGGAGAGAGAGTGAATGAAGAGCCGGGGTGGGGGTGGGGGTGGGGGTGGGGGGAGAGAGAGACAGAGGCCCCACTATCAGTGGCAGGAGCGAGAGTGGCCCTGGTTGAAAACAGTGCGGAAAGAGAGTGAATGAAGAGCGGGGGGTGGGGGTGGGGGTGGGGGTGGGGGTTGGGGGAGAGAGACAGAGGCCCCACTATCAGTGGCAGGAGCAAGAGTGGCCCTGGGTGAAAACAGTGCAGAGAAAGAGTGAATGGAGAGCGGGGGTGGGGGTGGGGGTGGGGGTGGTAGCAGGCGTGGGGGTTGGGGTGGGGGTGGGGGTGGGGGGAGAGAGACAGCGGCCCCACTATCAGTGGCAGGAGCGAGAGTGGCCCTGGGTGAAAACAGTGCGGAGAGAGAGTGAATGGAGAGCGGGGGGTGGGGGTGGGGGTGGGGGTGGGGGTGGGGGTGGGGGTGGGGGTGGGGGTGCGGTTGGGGGTGGGGGTGGGGGTGGGGGTGGGGTTGGGGGTGGGGGTGGGGGTGGGGGTGGGGGGAGAGAGACGGAGGCCCTCAAACAGCGATTCAAACCAACACTGAAAAATAAAGAGTGATGTCACGGAAGGGCAGGCAGGTGATTGGCTGGTGAGTATTTCAGCTTTTAGCTTTGTTTTAGATTTAAATTAGCAGCTGAGTAACGATCAGTTGTTGATTATTATTAAATTAGTAGCTTAAGGATAGGGGGAAATTAAGTAAATAATAAAGGTAAAATGACAAAAAAGAGCGAGAGTGGAGCGGCTGTATAAAGAGCAGAATGGACCGGATTGGCTGTATAAAGAGCGGGGGTTTACCTGTGAGGGAGTGGACTGGGAGCGGAGTGGCTGTATAAAGAGCGGGAGTTTAACTGTGAGGGAGTGGAGTGGGAGTGGAGTGGCTGTATAAAGAGTGGGGGTTTACCTGTGAGGGAGTGGAGTGGGAGCGGAGTGGCTGTATAAAGAGCGGGGGTTTACCTGTGAGGGAGTGGAGTGGCTGTATAAAGAGTGGGGGTTTACCTGTGAGGGAGTAGAGTGGCTGTATAAAGAGTGGGGGTTTACCTGTGAGGGAGTGGAGTGGGAGTGGAGCGGCTGTATAAAGAGCAGAATGGACCAGAGTGGCTGTATAAAGAGCAGGAGTTTACCTGTGAGGGAGTGGAGTGGGAGCGGAGTGGCTGTATAAAGAGCGGGGGTTTACCTGTGAGGGAGTGGAGTGGGAGTGAAGCGGCTGTATAAAGAGCAGAATGGACCAGAGTGGCTGTATAAAGAGCAGGAGTTTACCTGTGAGGGAGTGGAGTGGGAGCGGAGTGGCTATATAAAGAGCGGGAGTTTACCTGTGAGGGAGGGGAGTGGCTGTATAAAGAGTGGATCCGAGTTTACCTGTGAGGGAGCCGATTCTCACCCAGACATTCGGTGGTGTGGAATTCAAAAGGAGTGACGTCAGGACAAGGAAGAAAGCTGATTGGTAGCAGTGGGTAAGTTGTTTTTTTCCACTTTAAAGCGACATTACAGAAGGTAAGAGTCTCAGAATTTGCATTTTTTAAAGAAAAACTAAATAGTTTTCTACTTGGCTTAAATTTAAGGAAATAGTCTTTTAATTAAAAACAAACAAAAAGTATGGCAAGGAAGCTCAGTCCCGTGTGTTGTATGGCCTGCAGCATGTGGGAGTTCTTAGACACTCCTTGCAGCCTGGATGACCACATATCTAGGAAGTTTCACCAGCTTGACCAGCTTGACCAATGGGTTTCGGAACTTGAGCGTCAGCTGGAGACACAGCGGTGCATCTGCAAGGCTGAGGGTTACGCAGATAGCGTGTTTTTAGGTGTGGTCACTCCGCAGCTTAAGGAAGTGCAGTCAGAGAGGGAGTGGGTGACCACCAGTCAGAAAAAGGGAGGCAGGCAAGTAGTCAGGAAAACCCCAGAGTGCATCTCACTCAAGAACCATTTTTCTGTGTTGGAAAACGGTGAGGGTGAAGTTTCCTCAGGAGAATGCAGCCAGAGCCAAGTTCACGGCACTGTGGGTGGCTCAGCTGCGCAAGGGGGAGGAGTAAGAGTGCAAGAGCAATGGTGGTAGGAGGCTCAATAGTGAGGGGTGCAGACAAGCGCTTCTGCAGCCGTAGACGTGACACCAGAATGATGTATTGCCTCCCTGGTGCCTGGCTCAAGGATGTCATAGAACGGCTGCAGGGCATTCTGAAGGGGGAGGGCAAACAATCAGAGGTCGTGGTACACATTGGTACCAACGACATAGGTAGAAAGAGGGATGCGGTCCTGCAACAAGAATTTAGGGAGCTAGGTAGCAGATTAAAAAGCAGGACCTCAAAGGTTGTAATCTCTGGATTACTCCCTGTGCCATGTGCTAGTTAGTATAGGAATAGGAGGATAGAGATGATGAATGCGTGGCTGAAGAGATGGTGCAGGAGGGAGGGCTTTAATTTCCTGTATCACTGGGTCTCTTTCTGGCGACGGTGGGTCCTGTACAAGTTGGGCGGGTTGCACCTGAACCGGAACTGGACAAACATCCTTGTGGGGAGGTTTGCTAGTGCTGTTTGGCTGGGGGGGGGGTTTCAATTAATTTGGCAAGGGGATGGGCTACAGAGTGGAAGTAGAGTAGGGAGTGATGCACAGCCAAATATAGAAGAGAATCTAAGTCAGTCTGGAAGGCAGAGTAAATATAGACCTGTTAAGGCACAAGGGAATAATGCAAGGCTGGATTGCATCTATTTTAATGCAAGGAGTCTTACAAGTAAGGCAGATGAATTGAGGGCGTTGATCAACATATGGCAGTATGATATTGTTGCTATTATAGGGACATGGTTGAGGGAAAGGCAGGACTGGCAGTTCAGTATTCCAGGTATACAATCTTCAGGCGTTACAGGGGTGGGGGGAGCTTAAAAGAGGAGGTGGCATTGCACTATTGATCAAGGAGTCAATTACTGTCGTAAGGAGGGATGGTACCTTAGAAGGTTCCTCAAATGAGGCCATATGGGTAGAACTTAAAAACAAGAAGGAGGCAATCACTTTGCTGGGACTGTACTATAGGCCTCCAAACAGTCAGAGGGAGATAGAGGAGCAAATATGTAGGCACATCTCAGACAAATGTAAAAATAATAGGGTAATAATAACATGGGATTTCAACTTCCCTAATATTAACTAGCATTGTCTTAGTGTGAAAGGCTTAGAGGGTGCGAAATTCTTGAAGTGTATCCAGGGGATCTTTTTGAGCCAGCACATAGAAAGTCCTACAAGAGAAGGGGCAGTACTGGATCTAATCTTAGGGAATGAAGCCAGGCATGTGGCAGAAGTGTCAGTGGGGGAGCATTTCATGGATAGTGATCATAACTCAGTAAGATTTAAGGTAGTTATGGAAAAGGACAAAGATGGACTGGAAATAAAGGTCCTGAATTGGGGGAAGGCTGATTTCAATATGATAAAACAGGATCTGGCCAAAGTGAACTGGGAGCAGCTACTTGTAGGAAGGTCTACATCAGACCAGTGGGTGTCATTCAAAAAGGAAATAATTAGACTTCAGGGCCCACATGTTCCCATAAAGGTGAAGGGCAGCACCAACAAGTCCAGGGAACCCTGGATGTCAAGGGATATAGAGGGTTGGATAAGGAAAAAAAGGAGGCTTATGGCAGATACAGAGGGCTGAAAACAGCAGAAGTCCTAAGGATATATAGAAAGTGTAGAGGGTACTTAAAAAAATAATTAGGAGAGCAAAGAAGGGGCATGAAAAAACACTGTTAGGCAAGATAAAAGAAAATCCCAAGGCATTTTATAAATATATTAAGGACAAAGAGGATAACCAGGGAGAGAGTAGGGCTCATTAGGGACCAAAGTGGCAATCTGTGTGTGGAGCCGGAGGAAGTAGGTGAGGTTTTAAATGATTACTTTTCATCTGTGTTCACTATAGAGAATGACAATGTAGGTGTAGAAATCAGGGTGGGGCACTGATTTATATTACAGGATGGTGGCCAAGAGGAAGCTGGTTTGGGGCGTCTCAGATCACAGAATCACAGAATCACTGTGCAGAAGAGGCCCTTCAGCCCATCGAATCTGCACTGACACGTGAGAAACAACTGACCTACCTACCTAATCCCATTTACCAGCACTTGGCCCATAGCCTTGAATGTTATGATATGCCAAGTGCTCATCCAGGTACTTTTTAAAGGATGTGAGGCAACCCGCCTCCACCACCTTCCCAGGCAGCGCATTCCGGACCGTCACCACCCTCTGGGGAAAAAAGTTTTTCCTCACATCCCCGCTAAACCTCCTGTCCCTCACCTTGAACTTGTGTCCCCTTGTGACTGATCCTTCAACTAAGGGGAACAGCTGCTCCCTATCCACCCTGTCCATGCCCCTCATAATCTTGTACACCTCGATCAGGTGATCCCTCAGCCTTCTCTGCTCCAACGAAAACAATCCAAGACTATCCAACCTCTCTTCATAACTTAAATGTTTCATCCCAGGCAACATCCTGGTGAATCTCCTCTGCACCCCCTCCAGTGCAATCACATCTTTCCTATAATGTGGTGACCAGAACTGCAGACAGTACTCCAGCTGTGGCCTCACCAAGGTTCTATACAACTCCAACATGACCTCCCTACTTTGCTAACCTATGCCTCGATTGATAAAGGCAAGTGTCCCATGTGCCTTTTTCACCACCCCACTAACATGCCCCTCCGGCTTCAGAGACCTATGGACACACACGCCAAGGTCCCTTTGTTCCTCAGAACTTCCTAGTGTCATGCCGTTCATTGTCAAATTACTCCTTCCAAAGTGTATCACCTCACACTTTTCAGGGTTAAATTCCATCTGTCACTTATCTGCCCATTTGACCATCCCGTCTATATCTTCCTGTAGCCCAATACACTCAACCTCACTGTTAACCACCCGGCCAATCTTTGTGTCATCCGCAAACTTACTAACCCTACCCCCCACATAGTCATCTATGTCATTTATATAAATGATGAATAATAGGGGACTGAGCACAGATCCCTGTGGTAAGCCACTGGACACTGGCTTCCAGTCACTAAAGCATCCTTTTGTCATCACCCTCTACCTCCTACAACTAAGCCAATTTTGAATCCACCATATCAAATTACCCTGTATCCCATGTGCCTTTGCCTTCTTTATAAGTCTCCCATGTGGGACTTTGTCAAAGGCTTTGCTGAAATCCATATAAACTACATCAACTGCACTACCCTCATCTACACACCTGGTCACCTTCTCAAGAAATTCAATCTTCAATTCAATTGTTAGGCATGACCTCCCTCTGACAAAGCCATGCTGACTATCCCTGATCAAACCTTGCCTCTCCAAGTGGAGATAGATTCTCTTCTTCAGAATTTTCTCCAGTAGTTTCCCTACCACTGACGTGAGACTCACTGGTCTGTAGTTCCCTGGCTTATCTCTACAACCCTCCTTAAATAGCGGAATATAGGATTATATAGTTGAACAAATTAGCAATGAAAGGGAGGAGGTATTAATAGTTAAAGTGGGCTTAAAAGTGGATAAATCCCCAGGCCCAGATGATATATGTCCCAGGCTGCTATGTGAGGCAAGGGAATTTTCAAATCCTCTCTGGTCACAGGAGAGGTGCCAGAGGACAGGAGGACAGCGAATGTAGTACCATTATTCAAGAAGGGTAGTAGGGAAAAACCAGGTAATTACAGGTCAGTGAGTCTAACATCAGTGGTAAGGAAACTATAGGAAAAAATTCTGCAGGACAGGATTAATCTCCACTTGGAGAGGCAGGGATGATCAGGGATAGTCAGCATGGCTTTGTCAGGGGGAGATCATTTACAAATTTGATTGAATTTTTTGAGGAGGTGACTACTTGTGTAGATGAGGGTAACGCAGTTGCTGTAGTCTACATGGACTTCAATAAGGTTTTTGACAAGGTCCTGCATGGGAGAATGGTTAAGAAGGTAAGAGCCCATGTGATCCAGGGCAATTTGGCAAATCGGATCCAAAATTGGCTTAGTGGCAGGAGGCAGAGAGTGATGGTCAAAGGTTGTTTTTGCAATTGGAAGCCTGTGACAGAATGGTGTACCGCAGGGATCGGTGCTGGGACCCTTGCTGTTTAGAGTGTACGTTAATGTTAGACATGAATATAGGAGTATGATCAGTAAGTTTGGAGATGACACAACAATTGGTGGTGTCGTAAATAGCGAGGAGGAAGGCCTTAGATTACAGGACGATATAGATGGGCTGTTAAGATGGGCAGAGCAGTGGCAAATGGAATTTAATCCTGAGAAGTGCGAGGTGATACATTTTGGGAGGACTAACATGGCAAGGGAATGCACAGTGAATAGTAGGACCCTAGGAAGTACAGAGGATCAGAGGGCCCTTGGTGTACATGTCCATAGATCCCTGAAGCAGCAGATCAGGTAGATAAGGTGGTTAAGCAGGCATATAATATAAGAGCAGGGGGGTTATGTTGGAACTGTATAAACTGCTAGTTAAGCCACAGCTGGAGTACTGTGTGCAGTTCTGCAGTTAGAATCCATTATTAAGGATGAGATTTCAGAATACTTGGAAGTGCATGGTAAAATAGGGCAAAGTCAGCATGGTTTCATCAAGGGGAGGTCATGCCTGACAAATCTGTTAGAATTCTTTGAGGAGGTAACGAGTAGGTTAGACAAAGGAGAGCCAATGGATGTTATCTACTTGGACTTCCAGAAGGCCTTTGACAAGATGCCGCACAGGAGGCTGCTCAGTAAGGTAACAGCCCATGGTGTTAGAGGCAAGGTACTAGCATGGATAGAGTATTGGCTGTCTGGGAGGAGGCAGAGAGTGGGGATAAGGGGGTCCTTCTCAGGATGGCGGCTGGTGACTAGTGGAGTTCCGCAGGGGTCAGTGTTGGGACCACAACTTTTCACTTTATACATTAATGATCTAGATGAGGGAACTGAGGGCATCCTGGCTAAGTTTGCAGATGATACAAAGATAGGTGGAGGGACAGGTAGTATTGAGGAGGCGGGGAGGCTGCAGAAGGATTTGGACAGGTTAGGAGAATGGGCAAAGAAGTGGCAGATGGAATACAACGTGGGCAAGTGTGAGGTCATGCACTTTGGTAGGAAGAATAGAGGCATAGACTATTTTCTAAATGGGGAGAGAATTCAGAAATCTAGAGTGCAAAGGGACTTGGGAGTCCTAGTCCAGGATTCTCTTAAGGTTAACTTGCAGGTTGAGTCGGTATTTAGGAAGGCAAATGCAATGTTGGCATTTATTTCGAGAGGACTAGAATATAAAAACAGGGATGTGCTGCTGAGGCTTTATAAGGCTTTGGTCAGACCACATTTAGAATATTGTGAGCAATTTTGGGCCCCATATCTCAGGAAGGATGTTCTGGCCCTGGAGAGGGTCCAGAGGAGGTTCACGAGAACAATCCCAGGAATGAAAGACTTAACATATGAGGAAGGTTTGAGGACTCTGGGTCTATACTCGATGGAGTTTAGAAGGATGAGGGGGGATCTGATTGAAACTTACAGAATACTGAAAGGCCTGGATAGAGTGGACGTGGGGAAGATGTTTCCATTAGTAGGAGAGACTAGGACCCGAGTGCACAGCCTCAGAGTAAAGGGAAGACCTTTTAGAACAGAGATGAGGAGAAACTTCTTTAGCCAGAGAGTGGTAAATCTATGGAATTCATTGCCACAGAAGGCTGTGGAGGCCAGGTCATTGAGTGTATTTAAGACGGAGATAGATAGGTTCTTGATTTGTAAGGGGATCAAAGGTTACGGGGAGAAGGTGGGAGAATGGGGTTGAGAAACTTATCAGCCATGATTGAATGGCGGAGCAGACTCGATGGGCCGAATAGCCTAATTTCTGCTCCTATGTCTTACGTCTTATTTCTTATGTCTTCTGGTTGCCACACTATAGGAAGGGTGTGATTGCACTGGAGAGGGTGCAGAGGAGATTCACCAGGATGTTGCCTGGGCTAGAGCATTTCAGCTATGAAGAGAAACTGGATAGGCTAGGGCTGTTTTCCTTAGAGCAGAGGAGATTGAGGGGGAGACCTGATAGAGGTGTGCAAAGTTATGAGGGGCATAGATAGGGCAGATAGGAAGAAACTTTTCCCCTTAGGGGAAGTATCAATAGCCAGGGGGCATAGATTTAAGGTAAGGGGCAGGAGGTTTAGAGGGGATTTGAGGAAAATTCACCCAGGAGATGGGTGGAATCTGGAAACCACTGCCTGAGGGAGTGGCAGAGACAGAAACCCTCACAACATTTAAGAAGTATTTAGATGAGCACTTGGAACACTAGAGCACACAGGACTACGGGCCAAGTGCTGGAAAATGGGATTAGAATAGATAGGTGCTTAATGGCCGGCAGGGACACGATGGGCCGAAGGGCCAGTTTCTGTGCTGTATAACTCTATGGGCTGAATTTTCCCCCCGTTGGGGGGGAAGTTGATGGGCAAGTGTGTACGGACGCGCTTCTGATCGGTGCCCCCAATTGGAGGCGCGGTACCATTTTACGTGGGCAGGCCAATTAAGGCCCGCCCAGCATGACGTCCGCAGGGAAGCGCTATGCGCTCCCTGTGTGGGCGGGGAGGGAATCCTACAAGCGAGAGTTCGCTCTTTCGTGCATGCATACGAAAGAGCGCACTCATCTCCCTGAGGCTAGGAGTAGCCTCAGGGAGATCGACGCTAAATGTGAAAAAACTCAAAATAGAAAAATAAAATTTCCCTAACATGTCCCCTCATGTGACAATGTCACATGAGTTGGGACATGTTCATAATTTCCAAAAAATCTTTGTTAAAATTTTTAAAACCCTACATGAAACCTCATCCCGCCCGTGGATGAGGTTTCATGCTTTTTCTAGTTCCTGCTGGGGCTCCTGGCCTGCCCGCCAGCCTTAAGGTTGGACGGGCAGGTCCACTAATTACTTTAATTGTTCTGTCAATGGCCTCAATTGGCCATTGACAGGTCGGCGGGCGTGCAGTTGATTTTGCTGCGCCCCCACCTTCCTGAAAATTTAAATTGGGCGCGGTGACGTCGGGAGTTCCGCCCTACGTCACCACGTGTCATTTTAATGCATCGGCGAGCGGACCCCGCCCCTGCTCGCCATAAAATCCAGCCCTATGACTCTATTGTTGCCCAGTAACCAACTTTTGACTGACAGCAGCCCAATACAGGTGACCTGAGGACTGCTACAGAATGCAGGAATCATGACCACTACCAGGATATCAGGTGTTTGTCTGCATGTTGTGCTACCTGTGGTCACATACCAGCAGCACAGACGAAATGGAATCCCTTGAAGTTCATGAAAATTGTTGAATTGACACGGTGGAGGTGGTAATTGGCCGGGTTAGATTTGTCCTGCATTTTGTGTACAGGACATACCTGGACAATTTTCCACATTGTCGGGTAGATGCCAAGCTGTTCCAGCACTGGCATCTGTCCAGAAATGTGGAAATCCCAGATAGGCCCTGTACACAAAAAGCAGGACAAATTTGAGCCGGCCAATTACCACCCCATCTGTCTGGTCACAATCATCAGTAAAGTGATGGAAATGGTCAACAACAGTGCTATGAAACGGCACTTGCTTAGCAATAACCTGCACACTGATGCTCAGTTTGGGTTCCGCCAGGGTCACTTAGTCCTGACCTAATTTCGGCCTTGGTTCAAACATGAACAAAAGAGCTGAGCTCCAAATATGAGGTGAGAGTGACTGCCCTTGACATCAAAGCAGCATTTGACTGAGTGTGGCATCAAGGAGCCTTAGCAAAACTGGAATCAATAGGAATCAGGTGCAAAACTCTCCGCTGGTTGCAGTCAGACCTAGCACAAAGGAAGATGGTTGTGGTTCTTGGAGGTCAAGCTCAGCTCCAGGACATCACTGCAGGAGTTCCTCAGGGTCGTGTCCTTGGGCCAACCATCTTCAGCTGCTTCATTAACGACCCTTCTTCCATCACAAGGTCAGAAGTAGGGATGTTCGTTGATGATTGCACAATGTTCAGCACCATTCACTACTTCTCAGATACTGAAGCAGTCCAGGTCAAAATGCAGCAAGAGCTGGACAATATCCAGGCTTGCGCTGACAAGTGGCAAATGACATTCAGGCCACACAAGTGTCAGGTAATGACCATCTCCAACAAGAGAGAATCTAAATATCACCCCTTGACATTCAATGGCATTACTGTCACTGAACCCCCCACTAAACACATCCTGGGGCCTGCTTGATCGGCACCCCATCCACAAACATTCACTCCCTCCACCACCAATGCACAGTGGCAGCAGTGTGTACTATCTACAAGATGTCCTGCAGGAATTCACCAAACTCCTTAGACAGCACCTTCCAAACCCACGACGGCTACCATCTAGAAGGACAAGGGCAACTGGCACATGGGAACACCACCAACTGGAAGTTCCGTTCCAAGCCACTCACCCTCTTGACTTGGAAATATATTGTCCTTCCTTCACTGTCAAAATCCTGGAACTCTGCCCCTAACAATGCTGTGGGTGTACCTGCACCACATCGACCGCAGCAATTCAAGAAAGCAGCTCATCACCAACTTAGAAACCATAGAAAACATAGAAAAGTTACAGCACAGAAGGAGGCCATTCGGCCCATCTTGTCCATGCCAGCCGGAGGACACCCAGGTGCCCAATACTCCAATTGTCGCCTCACCAGCGTTTTATACAATTCCAACATTATATCCTTACTTTTATATTCTATACCTCTGCCAATCTTTTCGCCTTCTTTACAACCTTATCTACTTGAACTGCTGCCTTCAGGGACCTGTGTACTTGTACGCCAAAATCTCTCACCTCACCTACCCCTCTTAGTATATTCCCATTTACTGTGTAATCCCTGTAACTGTTTGACCTCCCTAAATGTATGACCTCACACTTCTCTATGTTAAAATCCATCTGCCACTTTACCGCCCACTCCACCAACCCAATCTTTTTGAAGATTATGGCTATCCTCTACACTATCCACTACTCAGCCAATCTTTGTGTCATCTGCAAATTTCCCAATCGTGCCCCCCACCTTCACGTCCAAATTGTTAATATATAACACAAACAGCAAGGGTCCCAACACCGAGCCCTGTGGAACACCGCTTGAGACAACCTGGATGAGCACTTGGCATGGCATAACATTCAAGGCTATGGGCCAAGTGCTGGTAAATGGGATTAGGTAGGTGGGTCAGGTGTTTCTCACGTGTTGGTGCAGACTCAATGGGCCGAAAGGACTCTTCTGCACTGTGATTCTGATTCTGTAATCCAATGGAGGGACTCATGGGGTGATCTCTGATCTTTAGCCCAAAGAAGCAAAAAGTCCTGCAACTTCTGGGGCAGATTTTTTCCGTTGGGAGTGGGACCCGCACGCTGACGTGTAAAATAACATGCGGGGACGCTGGGCAAATATCCCGACTACACCGCGCGCCATCGCGATATTTCGTTGGGCATTGGGCCATTAATTAACGGGCCACTTAAGACCCTTGAGGCGCCAATTGATGGCAATTTTTCGGCGCCTGTGCGATCTTCGTGTCAGCGTGCGGACGCAATGGGCAGGCGGGTAGGACACTTATGTATTAACCTCATCCACGGGAGGGATAAGAGGGCTTAGTGGGGTTACGAGTGTGCTCTGTCAAAATTGATTTTTCAAAGTTACCGATGCTTGCCTGTGTGATCTGTAATACTTCAAAACGCATACCAGCTGCTTGGACTGGACTCACAAACCTTCAGGTCAGCACTCTGCAATGAAGAATCTTTTTTGGACCTGCAGGTTTCAAGAAGCCTTCCCTTAGTTTGGGAATGGGAGTTGAACCCTCCACTGGAGGCATCTCCTCTGAGGAGGAAGGGAGGGCTAGAAGGGGGAGGAGGCCAGGAGTGCACATTCAACCTCCAGGGGAGCCACCTTTGGGAGGACAGGCGCAGACACAAGGGGTGCAGGGCCAAGAGGTAGTCCAAGGCGGAAGGGGCCGCAGAAGACGCCACTATCCTGCTACCAGGGTATACAGGTGGCAAAGCAGCTACCTCAGTATGTCTGAGGTGCAGTGCCGAAATAGGCTCTGTCTTTCAAGGGAGACAATCAACTATATCTGTCAGATGATTGGGCCTGAGATCTCTGCGAACTGTGTGGGTGGACACCCCATGCCTGTGGCTCTAAAGGTCACAGCTGCCCTCAACTTCTATACCTCTGGCTCCTTCCAGAGGTCGGTGTGGTTTCTCCCAATCAGCTGTCCACACTTGTGTCAAGCAGGTTACAGACGCTCTGTTCAGGCGTGCATTGACCTTCATCTGCTACCGTTGGGACCAGGCAAGCCAGACAGAGCGAACCAGAGGCTTCGCGGCCATTGCTGGCTTCCCCTGTGTCCAGGGTGCAATCGTCTGCATATGTGGCCATCAAGGCACCAGTAGGTGAGCCCGGTGCCTTCGTCAACAGGAAGGGCTTCCACTCCATGAACGGGAACACTGTGGACGACGAAGATGTTGACGCAGTGGCTGCAGCTGCACACGATGAGTCCAGCAGTGAGTCCGAGGATGAGCACGCACAGGAAAATGCTAAGGGGGTAGACGCTGACCCAGTCATACTCTAAGGAGGCAGGGACACCTGAGAGGCTTTAATCCAACGAACCTTCAGCTAACCCACCACATATGGACCTCCAAGACAAGCCTGGGCTGCAGGCTCCATACTCGATACCTGAGTGCTAAATCTGCCTGGATAGGAACATTAACTAAGGGCCTTGTTAATAAAGCTGAATGCCCCACAAATCATTCATATCATTATTGGTAACCATTTACCTGCAGAAGAAAAGAAGCACCCTCAGCCATGGTGATATGTCTGAATTTAATGTTATAACAAAAGGAACTTAAGAAAACAAAATGACAAAAGTGTTAAACATCACACCAACTCATAAAGACCTCATTGCGGGTGATAAACCCATGGTGTGCCTAAGGTGCCTTATGTTTATGTTTTCAGGTGCTGCCCCCTCGCTGGGAGTGGCATCTGAGACAGCCTGCTGACTCTGCTGTCCTGTTGGCCTCGATGACCTTGGTGGCCGTCCTCTGGCCCGTGGAGCCTGTGCTGGCCCCGCCTGGGAGGGAGCTGCCAGTTCCACAGCTGTCATCTCCCCAATCATCGCAGCCTCATCAGATGCAATGGTCACTGGCAGAGGGGCGAAGGAGTTGCTGCCCTCATCCGGAGCGCCCTGAGAGGAGCCTGCAGAGATGACAGGCAGCTGCTGCGCTGACGTGAAGTCGCTTCGGACCTCCCTGCTCGCCATAGATGGATGGGCACCGAGCTGGGAACTTTGGTGCCCAGACCATCTCCAGCTGAGGTCAATGCCAATGTGAGGGCTTGCTGGTCTGAGTGCATCCCTAGGAAGCCCTGACGGGTCTCCTGGAGGAGCCTCTCCACGAGTCGCCACTCTGTCCATGGAGGATGCATGGGGCTTCACCATGAGGCTCATTGCATCGGTAATGGTCTGTGTAGACTTCTCCACCATGGACACCAAGCCAAGCGTAGCTTCATGTATCTCCACCCACACACCCTGCCGCACTTCCTGCGTTTGCTGCATCGCGGACGGCTCCAGAGGCCCATCATCAGGCACCGACTGAGCATGTACCTGGTCCCCAGCCAACCTCCGACTACTGGCGCCCTGGGCACTCTCTGTCTCTGCCAGCTCCTCCAATGACTGTGAAGTGCCCTCACCGCTGTGCCCCGGGAGACTAGCCGATGATCTAATTCCCACTGAGGTGCTAGTATCTGCTGGTGCCTGCCTGGCAGAGATGGTGTGACTCTGGTGAGTTCGAGACTTCAGGGCCCTCAGGTGTGAGATGGGGCCTCTGCTGCTCCTTCTCCAGGCCCTGTTCTGCTGATGCTGAAAGGAAGAACAAGGACATTAGATCAGTTAACGTGGAGACAATGTCAATGTGCATCACTGTCCCCTGGACCATGCGCTCATCCTTCCATAAGCAGTGGTCAAGTCATGTTGCAAACTTCAATCACTGAACATTCAGCACTGCCATGGCTGTCGGGAGAACAATGGTGACCTCATTGCTGGGCAAACACACCTGCCCGTGGCACCCCAGCCTCGCCGACACCGGTGGACATGGGCGCATGGAGCTTCTCCAGATCTAGGGCCTCCTGCTTGAAGCGGCTGAGAATCGCCAACTGGGCTGACCCTCCACCAGTCCTCACCCGCTCAGCGGCATTATGTGCATTCTTCTCCTGAAAAGGAGAGAAGAGCATTGATTAGTGCTACTTATACCTGGACTCTCTTAGCAGATGGCCCACCCCAACCAGAGTGGGACATTGCAGCACTCCAGTGCCTCCTCACTCCATTGCTGCTGAACACCCACACAAAGATGCCAGGCCTGTACCACCCACCCTTGGACAAATGCTACCTACATCCTGTTTGACACCACATAGTCTAACCTTCCATACCAAGGAGGCGCAAGCACGTGGAGCGCAGAGGGCAGCAGATCGATCGGTGCCAACGCCACCTTGAAGCTCCCCTCCCAGCATCTCATCAGCCTGACTTTGACATGTCCTGGAGTTCCAGCACAGCGCCTCGGTGCAGCTCCTCCAGGTTGCCCCCAAAACAGTAATGTGGGTCTCGGTGT
This sequence comes from Cetorhinus maximus, assembly GCF_964194155.1. Classification (NCBI taxonomy): domain Eukaryota; kingdom Metazoa; phylum Chordata; class Chondrichthyes; order Lamniformes; family Cetorhinidae; genus Cetorhinus; species Cetorhinus maximus. Next base: position 191,076,570 of record NC_135879.1, read on the forward strand.
ACCACATGCTGCAGGTGCAGAACCCATCACTTCACCACCCTCTCAGGGTGAGCTCAGCATGGGCAATATCTGCTGGCCGAAGGACACACGCCGTCAATGAGTCAATGCAGTCGCTACACTCAGACTTGGGGGGTGGGGGAGGGCCTGGTGAGGGGGAGGCGCCAGGGGGGAAAGCCTATTTGCTGGGTTAAGTGACCAATGCCAACATGGTACTCACCCTTCCCGAGCGCAACAGGTCACTGAAGCGCTTACGACACTGGATCCAGGTGCATCACACCACGTCGTGGAAGTCACGATCTCAGCCACTTCCTCCCAGCCACGTTTGGTCATATGGGGGGGCCTCCTCCTCCTGTCCCAGGGTACGAGGACCACCCGCTGTGTTGCCACTTCCTTGAGGAAGGCAGCAAGGCAATCGTCAGAAGAATGAGGGGCACAGTGCCCCCCTGGCCTACCCTCGTGCCCGGTCTGCTCACCTGCAGCGCTCTGGGGAGCCCTTCCACTGGCCATTGGACCCGGCAGTCATTGCAATCCCGCCACTGCCCACCCACTCCCGCTGTCCTTGGGAGCCGCGATTCACGCTGGTCGGGACTTAATTAGCCCGCCCGCATAAAATGGCGGCGTGGACCTGATTGTGGGCGACGATTGGGTCCACGCCCGCCCACGCCCACGCCCACACAGAAAATTCTGCCTCTGGGGCCGCAAGAAGAGAAGCAGTTGAAAACGAAGAAGAAGCTTATATGAAAAGCCAACAGTTAGCAGCTTCACACATTCAACAAATATGTTCACACACGTTCCACAGGCCGGCACCCGCCCGACCCAATCGGTTGTAAAATCACGTGAGAAGACATTGGCCGAGCATCCCGGCGTCATCGCACACTCACGCAACATTCCGCTTGGCAGGTGCCCACAAAAGTCAGAAGCACACCCACCGACAATTAAGAGGGCAATTAAGCCGTTAACGGCACAATTGACTCCGACTTTTCATTGCCCGTCCAACCGTGATGAAATAAAATAAAAATAAATTTCTGTGGACAGCATTTTTATCAGCTTTATTTTCAGATGCTTGATTATGATGCATGGACACTTTTTTCAGCTTTTAAAACTTTTATTTTAGTTTTTTCAGGTCTGCAGCTCCCTGAGGCAGTTGTCTGCCTTATGGGAGCTTTCTCGCAGTGCTTACCCATGCCTGTGGAAACATCATCACCTGCCCCGTTACCCCCCCCTACCCCGGCAGCGCTGAGCTATTCAGCGCGCGTTTCACGCTGGCTGGCCGTTAATTAGCCAGCCAGCGTGAAATCGCGGTCGGGGGCCGATTGCGGTCAGTGGTCCGTTTCCCAACCGCTCCCGGGCCCATCAATCGGGCACGCCCACCTAAGGTAAAATTCAGGCCTAAGGATGGGCAACAAATGCTGGCCTAACCAGTGACACCACCTCCCGCGAAAGAATTAAAAAAAGCACTGGCAAAAAGGGGAAGCATATTTGTAAAAATCACTAGGAATATTCACAGACTGTGTTTGAAATGGACTGGTTCCTGTAATGAAGTCATTGAGCTTGCAGATATTGTTTCTGGCAAGGCCTGAAAGTGTCTTACATGAGATTCCATGAAGGCAACTCAGTCCTATTTGTACTGGCTAATGAGTTCAATTTTCCCCTGAACTTCCTGACAAAATTCTAGCAGATGGATCAGTTCAACCAGCTCCATGCAGTCCCTCACACTTCTGGAATTTTCCATTAGAAGTGAAGGCGTTTGCCTTGTAAAGCTCCTTGGCTGCCGCCCATCATTTGTACTATAGCAATGCCTTGTACTGGGAGCGCCAGTGCATTCCTGGTATTTAGGGCTCCTATGGTATGTGGAGCAGGGATTTAAATTTTAATTCATTTGGAGCATTTAGTTGATCATAGAGTAGGTGATTCAGTTTGCCGGCTCAGTTATTTCAGAACTTTTTAAAAAAATGATTTTGATAATGGTCCATTTGCTGTAAAAATAAGTGAAAGGCTAATAGCACTCGTCATAATGTTCATGTTATTTGTGCATCAAAACAAAATGTGATCACAATCTTTTTAACAAGATTAGACATAAATTTAACAAGCATAGCCTAAAGGCAAATGCTTTTTTGGCTCATCTGAATTTACTGTAGAAATTCATCGAACCAACTGTTGGTATAAACTCAAAATTATGAAGGGGCAATAGATTTTTATTATTTTTTCCTGAAATCATTTATGAGCAATCAGCATATGGTGCTTAGAGGTTGTGAGGCTGTTTATGAGAGAATGTTCCGTCACTATTGTTTTTAGCCGATTTGAGAAGTCCTCTAACAATTTTAACAGTTTAAATAGTGTAAATAAACTAATTGAAGACTAGAAATGTTAACTCTATTTTTCATAATTTCAATATTGTAGAACTTTTGTATTTGATTGAATATACAATTTAATTTGCAAGTTATTCAGAAAATTCGTTGTTTGTTCTTGGACTTAAATGCAGCCCAATGCCAAGGTGACCAGTGCACTTGATCTGAATGGGCTATTTCATAGCATAGTTCACCTTCCATAACATTGGAGATAAGCAACTATCTAGAGCAGTGCTACAAGAGCTTCTGATAGTTAACAGATCTGACATATTTATGATATGATAAGAGCTGGACAAACTGCACCTTAACATTTTACTCTAACCCAAATGTTTTGCATAGTTTTCTGGTGGTAGAACTCCAGAAATTAATATAGCATTCATTGGGCTATAAGATGTTTGCATATTCATTGACAACCACTAAATTGTTTTTAGACTTTCTGTCCTCTCAGAGTCCAAAGGGTTCAACTATATTAGCAACAGTCTGACAGTTGTACTCATGGAATCATACCTTACAGATAATGTCCCAGACGCCACCATCATCATCCCTGGGTATGTCCCAGCCAACCAACAGGACAGGCCCACCAGAGGTGGCAGCACAGTGGTATACAGTTAGGAGGGAGTTGCCGTGGGAGTTATCAACATCGACTCTGGACCCCATGAAGTCTCATGGTATCAGGTTAAAAATGGGCAAGGAAACCTCCTGCTAATTACCACGTACTGCCCTCCATCAGCTGATGAATCAGTGTTCCTACATGTTGACCACTTGGAGAAGCACTGAGGGCGGCAAGGGTGCAGAATGTACTCTAGATGGGGGACTTCAATGTCTATCAGCAAAGTAGCTCAGTAGCACCACTGCTGGCCGAGCTGGCTGAGTCCTTCAGAACATAACTGCTAGACTGGGTCTGTGCCAGGTGATGAAGGAACCAACAAGAGGGGAAAACCTACTTGCCCTCATCAATCTGAGAGTATCGATAGGAGTGACCACCACACAGTCCTTGTGGAGATAAAGTCCCGTCTTTACACTGAGAATACACTCCATTGTGTTGTGTGGCACTACTAATGTGCTAAGTGGGATAGATTTTGAACAGATCTAGCAACTCAAAACTGGGCATCCATGAGGCACTATGGGCCATCAGCAGCAGCAGAATTGTATACAACCTCAATCTGTAACCTCATGTCCCGGCATATCCCCCACTCTACCATTGCCATCAAACTGGGGTATCAACCTTGATTCAATGAAGAATACAGGGGGACATAACAGGAGCAGCACCAGGCATACCTAAAAATGAGGTCAATCTGGTGAAACTACAACACAGGATTACTTGCGTGCCAAACAGCATAACCAGCAAGTGATAAACAGAGCTAAGTGATCCCACAACCTAGCTACCTGATCTAAACTCTGCAGTCCTGCCACATCCAGTCGTGAATGGTGGTGGACAATTAAACAACTCACTGGAGGAGGAGGCTCCGCAAATATCCCCATCCTCAATGATGGTGGAGCCCAGCACATCAGTGCAAAAGATAAGGCTGAAGCATTTGCTACAATCTTCGGCCAGAAGTGCCGAGTGTATGATCCATCTCGGCCTCCTCCGGAGGTCCCCAGCATCACAGATGCCAGTCTTCAGCCAATTTGATTCACTCCACATGATATCAAGAAAAGGCTGAAGGCACTGGGCACTACAAAGGCTATGGGCCCTGACAACATTCCGGCAATAGAATTGAAGACTTGTGTTCCAGAACTATCTGCGCTCTTAGCCAAGTTGTTCCAGTAGAGCTACAACACAGGCATCTACCCAGCAATATGTAAAAGTGCCCATATGTGCTGTCCATTAAAAGCAGGAGAAATCCAACCCAGCCAATTAACATTCCATTAGTCTATTCTCGATCATCAGCAAAGTGATGGAAGGTGACGTCAACATAGCTATCAAGTGGCACTCACTCAGGAATAACCTGCTCACTGATGTTCAGTTTGGATTCTGCCAGGGCTGCTTAGCTCTTGACCTCATTACAGCCTTAGTCCAAACATGGACGAATGAGCTGAACTCCAGAGGTGAGGTAAGAGCAATTGCCCTTGACATCAAGGCAGCATTTGACCAAATGTGGCATCAAGGAGCCCAAGAAAAACTGGAGTCAATGGGAATCAGGGGGTAAGGTCTCCACTGGTTGGAGTCATACCTAGCACAAAGGAAGACAGCTGTGGTTGTTGGAAGTCAATCACTTCATGTCCAGTACATCACTGCAAGAGCTCCTCAGGGTAGTGTCCTAGGCCAAACCATCTTCAGCTGCTTCATAAATGGCCTTCATTCCATCATAAGGTCAGAAGTGGGAATGTTTGCTGATGATTGCATAATGTTCAGAACCATTCAAGACTCCTCAGGTACTGAAGCAGTCCATGTCCAAATGCAGCAAGACCTGGACAATATCCAGGCTTGGGTTGACAAGTGGCAAGTAACATTTGCGCTACACAAGTGCCAGGCAATGCAGTAAGAGAGAATCCAACCAACTTTCCTTGGCATTCATTGCTGAATCTTCCCACTATCAACACCCTGGTGGTTACCATTGACCAGAAACTGAACTAGACCAGCCATATAAGTACTGTGTCTGACAAGAGCAGGTCAGAGGTTGGGAATTCTGTGAAGAGTTACTCACCTCCTGACTCCCCAAAACCTGTCTACCTACAAGGCACAAGTCATGAGTGTGATGTAACCCTCTCCACTTGCCTGGATCAGTGCAGCTCCAACAACACTCAAGAAGCACGACATCATCCAGGATAAAACAACCCACTTGACTGGCACCCTATCCTCCACCTTAAATATTCAATCCCTCCATCACCAATGTACAGTGGCAGCAATGTGTACCATATACAATTGCACTGCAGCACATCACCAAGGCTCCTTTGACAGCACCTTCCAAGCCTGTGACTTTACCACCTCCTTTACCAAGGAGAAGGACTTCATAAAGAGGCGCGAGAGGGAGAGAGCAGTGTGACTTCATAAACAGGATATATCAGATGAATACATGGCTGAAGAAATGGTGTAGTGGGGAGGAATTCAGATTCCTGGGACATTGGGACCAGATCTGGGGAAGGTGGGACCAGTACAAACAGGACGAGTTGCATCTGGGCAGGACCGGGACCAATGTCCTTGGGTGGTGGTGTTTGCAAGTGCAGTTGGGGAGGGTTTAACCTAGAATGGCAGGGGGATGGGAACCTGAGCAGGGAGACGTAGGAGGGGGAAACAAGGATAGAAAGAAAAGACAGCAAAGTAAGGAGGAAAAGTGGAAGGCAGAAAAAACAAGGGCAAAAAATAAATGGGGTCATAGTGCAATAATAAAGCTAAGATGACTAACAAGATTAAAAAGACAAGTCTAAAGGTATTGTATCTTAATGCACAGAGCATTCACAATAATGTAGATGAATTAACAGTGCAAATAGATATAAATGGTTATGATATAGTTGCAATTATGGAGACATGGCTACAGGGTGACCAAGGATGGGAACTGAACATCCAGGGGTATTCAATATTTAGGAAGGACAGCAAAAAAGGGAAAGGAGATGGGGTAGCATTGTTAGTAAAGGAGGAAATCAATGCAATAGTGAGGAAGGATATTGGTTAAGAAAATCATGGTGTGGAATCTAAGATAAAAGGAAAATACTGCGGATGCTGGAAATCTGAAACAAAAACAGAAAATGCTGGAAAAACTCAGCAGGTCTAACAGCATCTGTGGAGAAAAAAAAACAGAGTTAACGTTTCAAGTCCGTATGACTCTTCTTCAGAGCTAAAGCGAAGTAAAAATGTAATGAAATTTATATTGTTTAAGGGGGGTGGAGCAGGTGAAGCTGGATAGAGAAGGCCAGTGATAGGTGGAGGCAAAGGAGAGATTGCCAGAAATGTCATGGACAAAAGGACAAAGGGGTGTTAATGATAGTGGTACTGGCTAAAGGAGGTGCTGATAGTGGCATTAAGGCCAGAAAGCAGAATGTGATAACAGCAGGATGAGGGTAAGCACTCTGAAAAGAACAACATGAACAAGTGACAGATGGCCCTTGTCAGGGTGGGATGAAGGGAGGAGACGGTGGTGGGAAAAAGATTGAAAATAGGATAAAAGGTGGGGATAAAACAATGAATAAAAATGAAAATAAATAAAAATAAAAATAAGTGGATAAAAAATAAAAATTAACAAAATGAAAAAATTAAAATTAAAAAATGAAAATGAATATTGAAAAAAGGGGATAAAAAAGGGGGTGAGAATGGAGGAGCGAGTTCATGGTCTGAAGTTGTTGAACTCAATGTTAAGCCTGGAAGGCTGTAAAGTACATAATCAAAAGATGAGGTGCTGTTCCTCCAGTTTGCGTTGAGCTTCACTGGAACATTGCAGCAGGCTAAGGACAGACATGCAGGCATGAGAGCAGGGTGGTGTGTTGAAATGGCAAGTGACAGGAAGGCCTGGGTCATGCTTGCGGACAGACCGAAGGTGTTCCACAAAGCGGTCACCCAGTCTGCGTTTGGTCTCTCCAATGTAGAGGAGACCGCATTGGGAGCAGTGAATGCAGTAGACCAAATTGAAGGAGGTGCAAGTGAAGCAGCGCTTCATTTGAAAGGAGTGTTTGGGCCCTTGGACGGTGGGGGTGGAGGAGGTAAAGGGGCAGGTGTTGCACCTTCTGTGATTGCATGGGAAGGTGCCGTGGGAGGGTGTTGAGGTATTGGGGGTGATAGAGGAGTGGACCAAGGTGTCCCGGAGGGAGCAATCCCAACAGAATGGGTGAAGGGAAGATGTGTTTGGTGGAATCATGCTGGAGTTGGCGGAAATGGTGGACGATGATCCTTTGAATGTGGAGACTGGTGGGGTGAAAAGCGAGGATAAGGGGTACCCTATCATGGTTCTAAGGGGGAGGGGAGGGTGTGAGGGCAGAGACATGGGAGACAGTTGAGGGCCCTGTCAACCACAGTGGGTGGGAAACCTCGGTTAAGGAAGAAGGAAGACAGGTCAGAAGCGTCGTTTTGGAAAGTGGCATCATCAGAACAGATGTGACGGAGGCGAAGGAACTGAGAGAATGGGATGGAGTCCTTACAAGAAGTAGAGTGTGAGGAGCTGTAGTCGAGGTAGCTCTGGGAGTACGTGGGCTTGTGATGAATATTGTTGGACAGTCTATCACCAGAAATTGAGACAGAGAGGTCAAGGGAGGGAAGGGAAGTGTCAGAGATGGAGCAGATGAAGGTGATTGAGGGATGGAAATTGGAAGCAAAATTGATAAATTTTTCCAGGTCCAGATGAGAGCTTGAAGCAGGCTGAAACAGCCATTGATGTACCAAAAAAAGAGTTGTGGGAGGGGGCCTGAGTAGGACTGGAACAAGGAATGTTCCACATACCCTTTAAAGAGGCAGGCATAACGGGGGCCCATGTGGGTACCCATATCTTCCTCCAAATAAAAGGAGTAGCTATGAAGATAGCTTAGAGAGGTTGGGTCTGTTTTCCTTGGAGAAAAAAATGCTGAGAGGAGACTTGATAGAGGTATTCAGGCTCCTGAGGGGTATGGATGGGATTAATAGTGAGAAACTGTTCCCTCTCAAGAGTACATCAAGAACTAGAGGGCACAGATTCAAAGTAATTGGCAAAAGAAGTAGAAGTGATGTGAGAAAAAAAGTTTTCACCCAAAGGGTGGTTGGAGTCTGGAACGAACTTCCTGAGAGGTTGGTGGAGGCAGGTTCGATCGAGGTATTTAAAAGGATTGTTACCTGAAAAAAGAGAATGTGCAAGGTTACGGGGATGAGGCAGGGGAGTGGGATTAGGTAGATTACCCTTTCAGCGAGCCAGTGCAGACTCAATGGGCCGAATGGCCTCCTTCCGCACTGTAAAGATTCTGTGCCTCTGATTCTGTGAGATGCATGGCAACATCACCACCTGCAGGTTCCCAAGTTCACCTCCAAGCCACACACCACCCTGTCTTGGAACTATATCGCCGTTTTTTCACTGTTGCTGGGTCAAAACCCTGGAAATCCCTCTCTAACAGTACTGTGGGTGTACCTACAAAACATGGACTGCCAGAGTTCAAGAAGGCTCACCACCACCCTCTCAAAGGCAATTAGGGATGGGCAACAAATGCTGGTTTAGCCAGTAATGCCCACACTCTGTAAAAGAATAAAATCCCCAGCCAGAGAAAACAAGCTGTAACACAATATTCAGTTACTTGTCTATTTATATTTTGCTTTAGGTAACTTCATTTCCAAAGCAACCTTGGTCACCTGAGTATTTCTCAGAAGTAATCTCAACATTGCCAGGAACCATTTAATTTAGTTTCACTTTGGATTTAAAGGGATCGTCACAAAAAGAAAATACAGGCTTTTTCCCAAAATACAAGGTTCATCATAGCTTTATGATGGACTCCAGTGTTTTTCATACTGCAAATAAGCAATCAATAAGCATGTCATTTCTATGATTATAACCTTGATTATAAATTGGAAGAGTATTTTCTATTTCCTAGTCTTCTCTTGCTAGCTCTAACCAAAGCTCTATCGTCTATATTGCCTTCCTAATTGCTTGCTGCACCTGCATGCTAACTTTCTGCATTCCTTGTACAAGCACACCCAAGTGTCTTTGAACATCAACACTTAAAGTTTCACACCTTTTAAAAAATGTTCTGCTTTTCTATTCTTGCGACCAAAGTGAATAACTTCACACTTCCCTACACCTGAAGGAGATGTTAGGACAGGTGGCAGAGGTTGGTTTTTTGGAGTATCTTAAAGGAGGGTAGAGAAAGATGAAAGGTTTTGTGAGGGAATTCCAGACATTAGAGTCCAGATGGCTGAATGCATGGTTGTCAATGGTGCAGTAAAGGAAGTCGGGGACACACAAGGGGCTAGACTTGGAGTAATGCAGGATGGTAGAGCAGGTGGAGTTTACAGGGATAGGTGTAGAAATAGGAGCCTGAGTAGGCCATTCGGCCCCTCGAGCCTGCCCCAACATTCAATGAGATCATAGCTGATCTGCCCCAGGCCTCAACTCCTCTTTTGTGCCAGCTCCTCATAGCCTTCAATTCCCTGATATTTCAAAATTCTACTTACCTCCTCTTTAAATACTTTCAGTGATCTAGCCTCCACAACTCTCTGGGGTAGAGTATTCCAGACATTCACTGCCCTCTGAGAGAAGAAATTGTCTGCATGTCTGCAAAGGACAGGGCCCTGTGTGTGAATATATGTGGCTTGTAGCATGTGTAAGTGAGCCACACTGCGAGCCTGACTGATCATTTTAAATTGGTTTTCAGTGTAATTCTTAGCACAACAGGATTATTTAGCAAATGTTATCCAATCGCAGAATTACACCTAATGTTGAACACTATGTTTTGAGTCTTGCAAGCATGGGCTGGTTGAATATTTTTCAACTAAATAAAAGCTTGAGGGAAAACCATTCCCTGGTTCATTCCCAATGGCATCCACTTGATCAATCACAGTCGGCCTGCATGGTTTGAATTTGAACAAAAGCTTGGCAGTTAACTCTTCTATGCTGCATTCTCCATAGCAACACCTTGACCAATCAGTGTCCACTTGCCAACCAATCAGTACTCTCTTTTCATGTAGTATAAATTGTTGTTCTTTTTACTTTTGGTAACCTTATGATCTGTCCTGATGAGTGCAAGATGAAAAGTGTAGACAGCATGTCTCTTCTTTCAGCAATGCTCAAGTCTGTACTACCAAACGACTAAAATAAGTATCAGAAAGACACAAGATGGGGCACGTTATTACGCAATGGGGTGAAAGGCTGTTACCAAGCTCTATTCAATGTAACTTTGTCATTCCTTAAACCTATGAGCATTGCATTTTCAATCAAAAGCCCTAATGCAAATTGTAAAAAACATACCGTTCAATTGTGAAAAATTGTCTTCGCAGTTCCATAAGTTTCCCAGCATAGAGAGTTGGCTTCTTACATTAAAACATTCTTTAAATATGGTACAATCACCAGGTAACAGAAATGTAAATAGCCATAGTTTACTGAGAATCATACTATCACCTTCTGTTCATGATTCCTTTGATGTGACAAAGAATTTTCATGCTGTGCTTCACTGAAAGAAAAATTTGCGCCATCAAAGTCTCTCAAATGTTTCCAATATACAAGTTGTTTTTAAGGGAACATATCCCTCAAGGAATGAAATTGCTCTAAAAATCAGTAAAATGCTTGTTTGTCACCTCACTTAAGAGCTCCACTAGCAAATCACATGCTCAGATTTGCAAATCTTTCCAAGCCACATATCCTGTGACTTCATTAGTAGGTAATTCGTTAGAAAGAAATGCAGGCATTCCGCCCTCTTATTGCATTGAAGGAGGAACATCACTTCAACATTGGGGAACATCTAAATTGAAAGGATAACTGCAGGAAGGATTAAGCATGATAATTTATTGTATTTGAATATGTTCACACAAGGTAGATGCAGCCACTATGGAGGTTATTAACTGTATCTGAATATGTTCACATAAGGTATGTGCAGCCATAACGATTCAATGGGCGGGATTTTCCGCACCCGCCCACTGCCGCTGGGATCTTCCGGTCCCGCCGCAGGTCAATGGGCTTCGGCTGGGGCGTCGCCTCACCCATGGCGGGTCCCACCCGCGACGGGGCCGGGAAATCCCAGCCAATATGTCTCATGTCCAGTAAAAATGAGACCTTTTAGGAATTCCCAGTTAACATTCACTCAAAAATGCCAAGATTAAAAGGTTGAAAAGAACAGATATCAGGGGCAGAATTTTCCGCTTGAGCGTGTGGGCGCGTGCCCGACACGCTCGAGCGTGAAATAGCACGGGATGACATTGGGTGAGCATCCCGACGTCATCGCGCAATCGGACAAGAGTTGGCAGCGCGCCCACCAACAATAAAGAGGCATATTAAGGCCATTAATTTATTTTTTCAGCCATTTTTCGCTGCCTGTCCAATGTTACGGTTGGCAGGCGGGTGAATCAGCCAGGTGGCTTTTGCATTTTTGAGGAAACCTCATCCACGGGCGAAACGAGGTTTCTGACATTAACTTAAAATAATGTTTCGACATCATTTTTATACTCTGTATGTGCATGTGAGCGAGTCCTATGCGGGGACATTTTTCTGAATTTCAAAATACACATTTTTAATTTTAAAATTCTTCAGCTCCCTGAGGCAGCTCTCTGCCTTCAGGGAGCTTTCATTGCGCGTCCCCTGCACCTGCGCAGACTTCAGCACTCACCCTCCTCCCGCCCCACCACGCCGGCAGTGCTGAACCTTTCAGCGCGTGTTTCACGCTGGTTGCCCGTTAATTGTCCAGCCAGCGTGAAATCGCCATCGGGGGCCGATTGCTGGCAATGGATCATTTCCCGGCCACTCACGGGTCAGCCATCCTCAAAATCCTGACCCAGAAGTTGGATGTCAAGAAAGATGTTTATTGTTCATCCTCAGGTTCTTAGAACTGAGCGTGCTCAGAAGTGTACTTGGAAGCCACAGGAAAATTACAAGTTTAGAAGAATCAAATCTTGAATCCCTTACAAAAAGGAGCAAAGTAAGAACTGTCCTAAAGCTTTTAAACCCCAACAGTTAAAAGAAGACCATTTGTACAAACACCCTCTTAACATCCCAAAATCTCCTCTGATTTAAAAGCTGCAGATGACGCACCTCTTGCTTTACCATCCCCCATCCATTCACCACAGTCCTTGTGGCTTTCCCCTTTCAAATGTCCAAGAGCTGCCACCAAGCCAGGCAGTGATGGAAGAGCAGGAAGACAGTGACGAAGAAGAAACATCTCCACTCACTCTCACACTCGCAGCCACCTGCTCAGGCACTAACACTCTGCGTAATTTAGAGGAAAGCTTAAAAGCAGGATTTGCATGTGGTAAGACACCAGGGATGAGTGACCTGCAGCCAGGGTAGGTGTAGCACAAATGCCAGCTCCCAGGAGGATGAGGTGGCACACAGTTCTGCTGCAGAGGACTCAGATCAGCATCTCCATGGAACAGGCTACAGAAAAAGGTTGATGTGTATGTAGAATGACATACCTAGGGCATTGGCAGGCCTGGCAGAAGGCCTCATCAACGTCAAAGAGCATGGAGGAATCAGGCACCAACTTGACAAAGGGCTTTGAACCGAGCTTGGAACCCATCCATTCCAGTGGTCAACTCTATTAGGACACTTGCAGATCCTAACATGATGCAGCTTCCAATGGTCATGTCTCAACTTTGATTACAGCGCAAGCAGCAGCCACCCAATGTCTGAGTGCTGCAATGGAAGCTCAAACTTCTGTAACGCTAGGTCAGCTTGCTGCCATGGTAGCTCAAACTGCTGCCATCTATGTTGAGGATTCTATATTCCTATGCCACAGCAGTCCAGCAATCTGTCTTCCAACAGATCATTTGGCATTGCCCAAGAGGAGTGACAAGCCTCCATGAAGCATGAATCTGCTGTCCTCTCTGAGACAACACCATTTGTTCTTTGACCACTGCCTCTCCACCAGTGCCCTTGCTGTTGCCTGTCAGCTAGTCAATGTGATGCAAGCCAAAGTCAAGCCTTGTAGGCCCAGACCTGCTTAAGGTTATCCTGACAAATCAGCTGCAGTCTCCCTGACTGAAAGTCAGCAGCCTTCCACTGGCTGTGCTGCAACTGTTGGGGTAACACTATATAGCAGCACTAGGACAGGCAGTTGTACACGGAAAACAGGCACTAAAGGAATGCACGTAGTTGATGTTTTTATGCAATATGACATGGCTTGATTTATAAATTGGTTTGGAATGTCTATGTTATGGTGGCTTTTATTTTTGTATTGTGGCCAAGCGGACACTGCGATGGTCAGTAACAAAGGTAAGGTAAGACATGGGATTATTGGTGAATAAGGAATTTGTATTGTGTTCTTCTGCCTGTATCTGCTCTAGAGAAGCCTAGCAATACCCAGCAAACTAGGTGTTTCAGTTCGTGGTGAAATGCTGCATGTTGCACAACCTCACCATCATGTTGGTGCAGCCCTTGCCATCTGTAACATGATGGCCAGCTGAGCAACAGGAGGTGGAAGAGCAGGAGGAAGAGGAGTATAAAAAGAAGAATCATACAAACTTGAAATGTTAACTCTGTTTCTCCCTCCACAGATGCGGACAGTCCTGCTGAGTTTTTCCAGAATTTTCTGTTTCTATTTCCGATTTATAGCATCTGCAGTATTTTGCTTTTATTTCACAATAACACAACAATTAGGAGCAGGGTTAGGCCACTTGGTGCTTGAACCTGCTCCCTCATTCAATAAGATTATGGCTGATCTGATTGTGGCCTTAGCTCCACTTTCCTGTCCATCCCCTATAACCCTTGACTCCCTTGTCAATCAAAAAGTCTGTGTTGTATTCTCAGATGTCATAGTTGAATATATCATTCATGGACAGTCTGGCCATAAAGGGGCTGTGTAGATTGCCTCCACCCTCCTTCAATAAATAGATTTTTGAGAGAGCCTAGACATTCATTTGAGTGCTGAAACACCTGTGTCCCAGGGAAAACATTGCTCGATTGACAGTCCTGACTCTCTGATCCATGCTGTCAATTACACAATGTTTATTTACACGAGATAAAGAGGTTCCAAGTGCATGCAATGTCTGCTACTGATACTTTAAATGGTCTGGATGATTAACACTTTTACTGGGCTGTAGTAAATGCAATTTTTATGAATGAGTGACTTTTTAAAAGCTTTTTTAACACATCCTATTGTCACCATAGGGTTCATTAGTTCTATACAGAGTGTATGGTGGGGGAATAAGCATGGAAGTACCATAGTTTGGCATGAAAAGTATGGGGCCAGGGGGTTGGAGTGCCATAGCTTGGTATGGAGGGTATGGGGGGGGTGCCATGAGGACGTGGGTGGAAAGGCATAACTTGGCATGGGAGGTATGAGGGGTCATTGCAGGGTGTGTGGAGGGGCATAGCTTAGTATGAAAGCATGGTGGGTCGAGGGCATGAGGTGGCATTGATGGGGCATGGGGAGTGTGTTGGCATTGAGGGGGTATGAGGGGTAAGGGCTAGGGGGCCTTACTTTTCTGAAAATAAGTGGGATGAAGTCCGAAAACACTGAGGAAAGCTGTTTAAATAGGCCGGTCCGTCATCTGGCCGCCCCTGTTGCTGAATCTGAACTCTTTTTGGGGCGGTGGGCCTGACTCCTATTAGCATCCACCCCCTGGAATGAAAATCCCAGCTTTGTGGACACATTCTCCCGAGGTGGGCATGGCGAGCTGGGAAATTTCCCAACTCCCACTACCTGCCTCAAGATGAAAATTCAGCCCTCTGTCTCAGAGTCTTTGAACAGAGACAGAAAGAGAGAGAGAGAGAGAGAGCGAGAGAGAGTGACCAGGAACAGCAGTTGCTGCAGACTGCAGAGGGAAAAGATTTCTTTCTCTGTTAGCTAGCAGACAGAATGCTGGGGAAAGCTTGTCCACTGTTTGGAGAGAAGGAATCTGCAGTAATTTGAAGATTCGCCCTGAAGTGGGCCTTACTGCTGAAAGGTGGTTTGGGAACTTTCAGGAACTTGAGGGAAAGGGCCTTCGATGGTCACTGGGCATTACGACTCAGCAAAACGGGGACACGTGAACCTATTTGGCAGCTGCGAGTGACTTTAGACTGTTTCCTGAAAAGACTGCAATTCTGTGGAGACTGTGCTGTAAAGTATGTAAGCAGCATTATGTTATTGGTCGGATTAAGACATTAGTCAGAGTTATCTTTTCTCTATCTTAGAGTATTTGTTGCCTACTAATTAATGTTTAGTCGTATACAGTATATATTTCACCACATTTCTACTTCCCTTTCGCTCTGAAGAAGAGTCATATGGACTTGAAATGTTAACTCTTTCTCGCCACAGATGCTGTCAGACCTGCTGAGTTTTTCCAGCCCTTTTTGTTTTTGTTTCAAATTTCCAGCATCCGCAATACTTTGCCTTTATCTTAATGTTTAGTTGTTGTTTATTTTAGTTTGTCTGTTACAGTGGAAGTCTTAAAACTTCAAATCTTGTCATGCGATTCCTTTCAGTTGGTCACTGGGAATTCGAATCTCTTGGTTAAAGTTACCAGTCTCTACAGGGATCATAACACAATGTAGTTCTGCCTATGTGCTCAGGGGTGACAAATGGCAGTGGATAAATATTTGAAAGTTTTGAAAGTTTTCTGTGCTGTAAAAGTCTTTGGGGGATAAATGTGTTTGTGTGGCACTGCTTCAAGTGGCACTTTGCAGAGTTACATCAATTCCCTGGCAGCATTGCCTGTCCCTAAAGAATCAACGTAGTCTCTGTACGAATTCCTTCCCCTAGAGATCTCAATTTTTTTTCTTTCTAAACAGTTCTCATGACATTAAATAACAGCACATCCTTTATGACAATTTGAGTAGTAGGAAGTGCATAAATTATATTGATATATAATAAATAGATATTGATCAGGAAAATGGATCTGTTGAATATTCATAAGAAACAGATAGGAACGGATTGAAGAATAGTTAAGGAAATTACAATGTTGGCCTTTATTGCAAGGGGGTTGGAATACAAGAATAAAGAAGTCTTGCTACAGTTGCACAGGGTTTTAGTGAGACCACATCTGGAATACTGTGTTCAGTTTTGGTCTCCACACATAAGAGAGGATATACTTGCAATGGAGGCGGTGCACTGAACGTTCACTAAGTTGATCCTTGGATGAGGTGGTTGCCTATGATGACAGGCTGAGTAAATTGGACTTATATTCTCTGGAGTTTAGAAGAATGAGAGGTGATCTCATTGAAACCTACAAAATTCTGAGGGGGCTTGATAGGGTAGATGCTGAGAGATTGCTTTTGTTGGACAGGGGGTCTAAATCTCGGGGGCACAGTCTCAGGATAAGGGGTCAATCATTTAGGACTGAGATGAGGAGAAATTTCTTCATTCAAAGGATTGTGAATCTTTGGAATTCTCTACCCCAGAGGGTTGTGGATACACCATGGTTGTATTTAAGACTGAGATTGAAGATTTTTGGTCTCACAGGGAATTTAGGGATATGGGGAGTGGGTGGGAAAATGGAGTTGAAGCCCAAGATCAGCCATGATCGTATTGAATGGTGGAGCAGGCTTGATGGGCCATATAGTCTACTCCTGCTCCTATTTTTTATGTTCTTTGGCTCAATGTTAATTTTTGTCAGATAAAGCTCCTGTGAAGCTCCTTTTACCGCATTAAAGATGCTATATAAATGGAAGTTGTTGTTATTGTCTGGCCTAGGCTGCGGCTTATCTGGAGACAAGTGGAAACACTCTTGTGCCCCAATGACAAGACCATCACTTCAGATTTATTTAGTGAGGTTAATCGTTGTGGCGTCGTGGAACATCACAGACCAGCCTGCTGAGATATCTAATTACTAAGCCTGGCATGAAGATTTGACGTAGCTCTGAGCTTCCATTGCTAGTATTTTTATCTTGGACTCATCTTGATCCCCAGGGAGGACAATCACTACAATAACATCAAAGGTATTCAATTCTTTCCATGTTCATGGGGACTTTTCAAACAACCGGAAGGGAACAAAGATTAACTTTGTCAAGTACCTCGTTACACTGTTTCTAAGTTAAGGTTGACATGTTGGCCACAAAATTTCCTAGGGTTTCTCTGCCTGTGTCCTGCCTGAGTTACAGTTGGAGAATGGTAGAGGAATTTTGGAGCTGCTGTATATTTCTGTCATTTTCTGCCTTTGCTTCATTCTACTGTACTGCTTTGTTAGTTATGAAAAATATAACAATATTCCTTTGTTGGCTTTACTTCAACCAAAACAAAATTGTATGATGTTTGAAGACTTCTTTTTCAGTTTTCTATATTTTTGTTTACCCCGGGTGCTATTTTAAAATTTATTTTATTCACTTTGATTTTTTTGCAGGTTATTTCTGCAATACATGAGAAGGTGTATCAAAAAAGTAAGTGGGCAACTTGCAGACATGAAATTGCAGTTAACTCCTTCACCAATGTTCTTTGCAAGAAATGGGATCATTGTTAAACTAATGGATAATTGTCTGAAGAAAGAGACAGACAAATGGTGAAAAGCATGACCATCAGGGACCAGTAGCTCAGTTGACTAAGATTGTGGTGCAGTTCACCAACAGCAGGCTTTCAATACCTGTACTGGATGAGGCAGTTCTTGCGTCCTATGTCCTCGCTTTGCCCCATAGTGATATCATGGCATAGCATTCAGTGGACAGCAGCAGAAGGTGAAAGTGTAGAAGCACCCTGTACTGGTTATCCACTGCAGCTGCTAAGCTATCTTGGTGTCTTGGGTCCTCTGCACCTCTGGGATCATGCGAAAGCAGCCAAGAGAGTGGGGCAGCAGCACACGCCTTTCCTCCACTATAAGCAAATTCCTTAGCGGAGGTTTATCTGTAAGAAGTGCGACATTTGAAATCACTTACAGCGTGGGCGTACTCGAGCAATGAGGAGTCTACTACTGCTTCATGGCCATCATAAATACTCAGCAGCAACCTTTATTAATAAGATTCACTAAGTCGTATAAAAATCCGGTTATATTAAGGCTTTTCATTGACATGAAATACCTTCTCCACCCCCGACTGAAATCATAATTCTGTGAGATAATTAAATGAAGAAGGTGCTTTGAAGTCCCCCCCCAACCTAATTTTTACAAGTATTACCATATGTACAGAATCTACTGGTGGGGTCTAATAAAAAGTAGAATACTAGTTCTCAGCTCCTCATCTTCCAGATTACCATCATGTGCTTTCTTCATTAAAGCTGCAAGTCCCTGTTTCCTGTGCTTTTTAATGGGCACCACAAAATGTATAAAAGTACAGAAGCAGATTTTGTTAACCCTGAATACAGTTCATAGATAATATTATCCACATAGTTCACTCTATAAACAAAAAAATTCTCTGTGCATAATACCATAAAATTAACCTTCATTCAAGAGGAAGAGACCTCACAACTTGCAATCTATCACAAAGTTGGAACTTGGATTGGGCTGAGAGTGGAATAATTCTGCAGAATCACAAATCAGCTGAATTTGCTGGCTTGTACAGCTGCTGCATTTCTCAATGGAGCCCTAATTAAAATGGGAATAGAAGGGATGGGGAGCTCTCTTCATGGATGGAACCAGGATCATTCTAAGTGGATTGATTCATGAGAATGGTCCTAGGCGTGAGGAACTTTGGTAATGTAGATAGATTGGAGAAGCTGGTACTGTTCCCTTGGAGAACAAAAGG
This sequence comes from Cetorhinus maximus, assembly GCF_964194155.1. Taxonomy (NCBI): domain Eukaryota; kingdom Metazoa; phylum Chordata; class Chondrichthyes; order Lamniformes; family Cetorhinidae; genus Cetorhinus; species Cetorhinus maximus. Next base: position 191,095,099 of record NC_135879.1, read on the forward strand.
TTGAAGGGAGATTTGATAGAGGTATTCAGAATAACTTAAAGTAGATAGGGAGAAAATGTTCCCATTGATGGAAGGACCAAGAACCAGAGAACACAAATTTAAGATAATTGGCCAAAGAAGCAATGGTGACATGAGGAAAAACTCCTTTACACAGCGAGTGGTTAGGATCTGGAATGCACTGTTTGAAAGTGTGTGTGGAGGAAGATTCAATCATGGCTTTCAAAAGAGAATTGGATCACTATCTGAAAAGAAAAAAATTGTAGGGCTACGGGGAAAAGGCAAGGGAGTGGCAGTAGATGAATTGCTCTTTCAGAGGGACAGCATAGGCATGACAGGCTGAATGGCCTCCTTTTGTGCTGTAACCATTCTATTATTCAATGAATGAGCAGATTTTTATGTAGTTTTAAAGTGTTATATCAGAAACTTCTGCTGCAGAAATAGTTACTTCCCTACTGATTTTTCTTTCCACCTTAATAATTGAGAGATCCACCTGTTGCAAACATTAAATTGAACTATTCAAGTAAACAAGACTTATAATAATATACAAGACAGTAACACATCCTGGAGTAAAGTTAATGTCACTGTAACAGTGTCACATCTTTACAAGTCTAATGGCTGTTTTTATAAAACAACTAAATTGACCATTGTACTCAATGGATGTATTTATTGACTTGATAATTTTTTTCTGTGTGAGTTTAATTTCAAATAGCTAACAGGTTACTCCAAACAAAGCCACATGACTCAATTATCAGTACTATTTTAATGGTCTGTCCCCAAGTTGCTGGTGCGGTCGAGACTTTAATATGAGGCGATATGTCAGAAAAGACCCTTGTGAATGTTGGATTTTGACCACTACCTAGCAACCTTTTGTAAGATTTGTTGGAGAAATGGCAGCTATTTCAAGACTGAATGTCAGACAAACAAGCTGACAAGATAGAGGCAGTGAGGAGGTGATGGTGAGATAGCGTTGTGTGACTACAATATAGGTGCATCCTGACATCACAACTTCGCTGAGCGGCAACTTGTAGCTGAAGGAATCCAAGAAGAGATTCTTGGGGGACTTCAGAGCTAATGACGTGGGGATGGGAAGAGAAATTATTGCAGGTGATTCTCTTGCTTTGACTTGATATGTAAGTGTAAAACCAGTTTTTAAAAAATTCTTTCATGGGCTGTGGGCATTGCTGGCTAGGTCAGCATTTGTTGCCCATCCCTAATTGCTCTTGAGAAGGTGGTGGTAATGTACCTTCTTGAACTGCTGCAGTCCACGTAGTGTAAGTGCTGTTAGGAAGTTCCAGGATTTTGACCCAGCAACAGTGAAGGAACAGCGATATAGTTCCAAGTCAGGATGGTGTATAGCTCGGAGGGGAACTTACAGTTGGTGATGTTCCCATTCATCTGCTACCTTTGTCCTGCCTAGGTGGTAGAGGTCGCAGCTTTGGAAGGTGCCTTGGCGAGTTACTGCGGTGCATCTTGTATATTAAACACACTGCTGCCACTGTGTGTCAGTGGTGGAGGGAGTGGATGTTTAGGTTGGTGGATGGGGTGTCAATCAAGCAGGCTGCTTTGTCCCGTATGGTGTTTAGCTTCTTGAATTTTGCTGGAGCTGCACTCAGCCAGGCAAGTGGAGAGTGCTCTACCATATTCCTGACTTCTGCCTTGTGGATCGTGGACAGGCTTAGGGGAGTCAGGAGGTGAGTTACTCACCTCAGAATTCCCAGCAATTTGACCTGCTCTTGTAGCCAAAGTATTTAGATGGCTAATACAGTTCATCAGGTCAATAGTAACACTTACTATGTTGATAGTAGGGGATTCAGCATTGGCAATGTCATTGAATGTCAAGGGGAGATGGTTAGATTCTCTCTTGTAGGAGATGGTCATTGCCTGGCACTTGTGTGGTGTGAGTGTCACTGGCCACCTATCAGCTCAAGCCTGAGTGTTGTCCAGGTCTTGCTGCAAATAGACACAGGCTGCTTCAGTATAAAAGCCTTAGGAAAAAGTATAGAGGAGGATGTTACCAAGGATGAGGGTTTTGAGGAGTTGGAACTGTTCTTCTTGGAACAGAGAATTTTAAGAGATGACTTAGTAGAGGTTTTCAAGATGATGAGAGGGTTTGATAGGCTAGATGTGAGAAAAATGATTCCCTCTAGTGAGTGAGCCAATAATTAGAGGTCATAGATTCAAACTCATTGCCAAAAGGTCTAGCAAGGAAAATAAACAGAAAACAATCAGAGTTGCCAGTATCTGGAATGCTTCAACTGAAAAGGTGGTGGAAGCTGATTCCAAAAATAATTTCAAAAAAGGAGTTGGATAGGTACCTGAAGATGAACTTTTACAGGGTTACAGACAAAAAGTGTGGATGTAGGACTAGACAGGACTGCTTCTTCACCAAGGCAGCACAGGCATAGCTGACTGAATGTTCTCTTTTTCTGTTGTAAGTTTCTACCGTTCTATTTCAGCGTAGTACTGTAATATCAAAGATGTCACCTTACACTTTCAGACGGTCTCTGATAAGGTGTCACATAAGAGACATGTCAAAAACCAGGGCATGTGGAGTCAGGGTCAGGTAGAAAAATGAATTTGAATTTGGTTACAAAATAGAAAATGGAGGATCGGTGTTAAAAAGTTTTGCGGAATGGTAGAAAGTGGGAAGATACTACATTTCACCTTGCTCTAGTGTTGCCCTCATGTGTTCACTTTCGAATCTGCAGAAATGAACTTCATGAAATGGAAATAATACAGAATAGGGGACTTATCTCTTGAAGGACAGAAATCATTTTCTAAAAGTTTCTATGGGCTTTTATCAATAATATATGAAAAAGAAAGAAGTTGCATTTATGAAGCACTTATATACGATGGTGTTAGCTACAAGACCAGGGGGAGAAATGTATTCGTGTAGCGTCAATTCTTGTGCTATGCTGATTCCCTGAGGGAAGTCTGTGCGACCTGCAAAGTGTTCTTCAATTATATTAATGGAGAATTCCGCACGAGTCATGCAGGTAGCGGCTCACAGCGCTGCCTGCACCCAAGGAATCAACTGAAGTCCACATAGCGCAGCAAACAAATTTCTCCCCACAGAGCTCTTCAGCTTCTTTTTTCTTCATTCTTTCATGGGATATGGTTGATGCTCGTAATTTAGGATGCCCTCCCTAATTGCCCTCGAGAAAGCAGTGGTGAGCTGTTGGTGCTTTGTTTTGAATAGACCTTGAGAGCTTTTACATCCAACAGAGCAACTAAATAGAGCCTCGGTTTAAATCTCAGTCAAAAGGTGGCACTTCAGGCAGTGCAGCACTCCTTCAGTGTAGCACTCCTTCCACAGCAAACACTCACTTAAGTGTCAGATCTCAACTAGAGTACGAACAAGAGAGTGAGAAGCAGAACCCAATGTACTTTTCTACTCAACAATAAAAATTCAAAAATTCCCTATAACTTGACTGATTTTTTGGAATTTATTTACTGAAAGCAGATAATTTCGTATTTGCTGTGTTCGGAATAGGCAGTAAAAACTATATAATTCTTTAATTTTGATTTTTTTTGTTCTTGCAATGTCATGGTTTTATCACCCACTTTCTGGAGAGCAGCGCCACCTGGTGATTGCACCATAATTAGAAAAAAAAAACTAGCCCAGATTTTGCAGCGCCAATAGCGGCGAACGCTGAGCTTCTCGTTGCTATTGAGTGTCAGAACGGCACCGCAACTGCTGGCGTATACACACGTGCACACTTAAGAGTGGAAACTGGAAGGTGCGATGTGCACCAATGCACTATGAAGGAGCGTCCACTGATGGATCTGGCATGCTGCTCTGTAAAGCGGCAGGGATCTGCACTTTGTAAATTTGGCCTGATTGTCCACAAGTTAGGATGAACTGAACGCTGTTTAAATTGGAGCTGATATGAGCAGCTGGTCAGGAGTGGGTTGAAGGAAGGCGCCAGCAGCAGGAGATATTCTAAATAAATGTTATTTGTTAAATATAACTGTTTAGTGTGGTTTATCAGACTTCGTAAATAGATTTTATTTAGCTGACCTTTTTAAAACAAGATTGAAGTAACTTTTAAAAGATCTTGAAGTGTATGTGGTTTTTTAATCAATATTTAATTGGCACCTTTGTTGTTCCAAGGTAAAAGACTCCTTAGCTGGATTGAAGTGACTTTTAAAAGGTATGTGACATTAGCCGTCTCAATTTCTCTGCTCCTCTCACCCATTCTAATCTGTCTCTCTCTGAACTTACTGCACTCTGTTCTCTCAGGTCCAACCCCAACATTGTCATCAAACCCGCTGACAAGGGTGGTGCTGTTGTTGTCTGGCGCACTGACCTCTACCTCGCGGAGGCTGAGCGTCAACTCGCAGACACTTCCTCCTACCTCTCCCTGGACCATGACCCCACCACTGAACATCAAGCCATTGTTTCCAGGACTGTCACTGACCTCATCTCCTCTGGAGATCTTCCTCCCACAGCTTCCAACTTGATAGTCGCCCAACCTCGGACGGCCCGCTTCTGCCTCCTACCCAAAATCCACAAACAGAACTGTCCCGGCAGACCGATCGTGTCAGCCTGTTCCTGCCCCACGGAACTCATTTCTCGTTATTTTGACTCCCTCCTCTCTCCCCTTGTCCAGTCCCTTCCCACCTACATCCGTGATTCCTCTGACACCTTACGTCACATCAACAAATTCCAGTTCCCTGGCCCCAACCGCTTCCTCTTCACCATGGACGTCCAATCCCTCTACACTTCCATCTCCCACCAGGATGGTCTGAGGGCCCTTAGCTTCTTCCTTGAACAGAGGCACGAACAATCCCCATCCACCACTACTCTCCTCCGTCTGGCTGAACTTGTTCTCACACTGAACAATTTCTCCTTTAACTCCTCCCACTTCCTCCAAATAAAAGGTGTGGCTATGGGTACCCGCATGGGCCCCAGCTATGCCTGTCTCTTTATGGGGTATGTGGAACATTCCTTGTTCCAGTCCTACTCCGGCCCCCTCACACAACTCTTTCTCCGGTACATCGATGATTACTTCGGTGCGGCTTCATGCTCTCGTCGGGACCTGGAAAAATTTATTAATTTTGCTTCCAATCTCCACCCCTCCATCATTTTCACATGGTCCATCTCTGACACTTCCCTTCCCTTCCTTGACCTCTCTGTCTCAATTTTTGATGATAGACTGTCCACCAATATCCATTACAAGCCTACCGACTCCCACAGCTACCTCGACTATAGCTCCTCACACCCCGCTTCCTGTAAGGACTCCATCCCATTCTCTCAGTTCCTTCACCTCCGTCGCATCTGTTCTGATGATACTACCTTCAAAAACAGTTCCTCTGACATGTCCTCCTTCTTCCTTAACCGAGGTTTTCCACCCACGGTCGTTGACAGGGCCCTCAACCGTGTCTGGCCCATCTCCCGCGCATCTGCCCTCACGCCTTCTCCTCCCTCCCAGAAACATGATAGGGTCCCCCTTGTCCTCACTTATCACCCCACCAGCCTCCGCATTCAAAGGATCATCCTCCGCCATTTCCGCCAACTCCAGCATGATGCCACCACCAAACACATCTTCCCTTCACCCCCCCGGCGGCATTCCGTAGGGATCGTTCCCTCCGGGACACCCTGGTCCACTCCTCCATCATCCCCTACTCCTCAACCCCCACCTATGGCACCTCCCCATGCCCACGCAGAAGATGCAACACCTGCCCCTTCACTTCCTCTCTCCTCACCGTCCAAGGGCCCAAACACTCCTTTCAAGTGAAGCAGCATTTCACTTGCATTTCCTCTAACTTAGTCTACTGCATTCGTTGCTCCCAATGCGGTCTCCTCTACATTGGAGAGACCAAACACAAACTGGGTGACCGCTTTGCAGAACACCTGCGGTCTGTCCGCAAGAAAGACCCAAACCTCCCTGTCGCTTGCCATTTTAACACTCCACCCTGCTCTCTTGCCCACATGTCTGTCCTTGTCTTGCTGCATTGTTCCAGTGAAGCCCAACGCAAACTGGAGGAACAGCACCTCATCTTCCGACTAGGCACTTTACAGCCTTCCAGGCTGAATATTGAATTCAACAACTTTAGATCTTAAACTCCCTCCCCCATCCCCACCCCCATTTCCGTTTCTTCCCCCTCCCTTTTGTTTTTTCCAATAATTTATATAGATTTTTCTTTTCCCACCTATTTCCATTATTTTTAAATCTATAACTATAATACCCTGTCAGTCTTTCCACCCCACCCCCACTAGAGCTGTACTTTGAGTGTCCTGCCATCCATTCTTAATTAGCACATTCTCTTAGATAATATCACCACCTTTAACACCTCCCTGTTCCTTTGTCTGTAACATCTTTTGATCATCTGCTCCTGTCACTGCTTGCTTGTCCATACAACCACCCCTCCCCAACTTCTCCCCCCCCGCCCCCCCGACCTTAAACCAGCTTATATTTCACCCCTCTCCTAACTTCACTCAGTTCTGCTGAAGGGTCATGAGGACTCGAAACGTCAACTCTTTTCTTCTCCGCCGATGCTGCCAGACCTGCTGAGTTTTTCCAGGTAATTCTGTTTTTGTTTTAAATGTATATGGTTTTTTAATCAATATTTTTCTGACGTCATTGATGTTTAAAGTGACTAAAGCAATATATCCTATCTTTTAAAATCCTGCTTACATTCATATGGTATTGTAAAATTAATTCAAAATAACTGAGGCTGTCTTTTTAATAGAGGATAATTGGGGTGTTGAAATCACGTTTCTGGTGCCAGGACAGATCAAGGGGCATTTTACAGTATTCTGCTGTTAAAGTGTCGAGGAATGTGGGTGGCCTGTTGCCTACAGGAAGGACTGACTCTCCACCTCCCAGTCGAGATTGCTCCAGAAATCAATTAAATGGAGGATCCCAACTTGGATGTCGCTGGAGTCATGCCTCATGGACCACCCGAGGAAGCCATAGATGCTGCTGGCAGGGTGGCTGGAGAGCAGCTGGTGGCTGATTTAGACATTTAGAATGGCAAAATCCATCTTCCTCCCCCAGGAAATAAGACAAAAAGACAAGGTAGATGGAAGTGAAAGATGTGACATTTTATTTTAGCAGCAAATACTTGTTGCAAGACATTTAGGGTAGTTACTGCAAACAAGGCCAACTTCAGCTGCTTCATGCAAGCCTTTATCATAATGTGTTAATGAAATATTTTTCTACTTTTTAAACTGTTTTACCAATAAAATGTTTTATGTGCTAACTAGGAACATAGAACTTAGGAGCAGGAGTAGGCCATTCAGCCCTTCAACCTGCTTTGCCATTCAACAAGATCTTAGCTGATCTGGCTGTGGTCTCAACTCCACTCTGCTATCTGTCCCCCTTAACCCTTGAGTCCCTCGTCAATCAAAAATCTGACTAACTAGCCTTAAGTAAATTCAATGACCCAGGGGAAGAGAATTCCATATACTAATGGCCCTTTTGAAAGAAAAAAATGTCCTCATCTTTGTCTTCAACAGTAGACCTTTTATTCTTAAATTGTGTTGCCTGGTTCTAGTTTCTCTCACAAGTGGAAACATCTGCCCAGTATCTACCCAATCAAACCCCCTCAGGATCCTATGTATTTCAATAAGATCACCTCTCATTCTTCTAAACTCCAGTGGGTATAGGCCCAACCTCGTTAATCTTTCTTCATAAGATAAGTCCCTCTTCCCAGGAATGAGTCGAGTGAACTTTCTCTGAACTCCTAATGCAATTATATATTTTTTTCAAATGAGACCAAAACTGTAGATGTGGTCTCACCAAGGCTCAGTAAAACTTACCTACTTTTATATTCCATTCCCCTTGCAATAAATGCCAAGATTCCATTTGCCTTCCTAATCACTTGCTGTACCTGATCCAGGCCCAGCTCTCATAAACATCTTTATTGGGTTCCATGAGAAATGAGTCTTTGATGGAATGACACCGAATCTCCTACCCCTTCCATATTTCCGATATGTGGATGATATGTTTGCTATATTTAAATCCTTGCATGTCGTAATGGGTTCCACCCTGTGCTCAAATTCACTTTTGAAATGGAGCAGTCAAATGGGCTCCCCTTTATTGACATACTAGTTGAGAAATCTGCCGGGGGTTCTCTTCCACAATGTACAGCAAGCCTACCTTCACTGGTCAATACATGCACTGGGATTCTTACAGTTCCACTTGCTATAAGATTGGCCTTATCAGCAACCTCATAAATAGGGCCTGAGCCATTTGCTCACCATGCAAGCTTGATGCTGAAATAGGACGCGTCAAAGACATCCTGCGGTATAATGGCTACCCTGATCAGATCATTTCATCCTGTATATCACACAAACTCATGAATTGGCCCAAGGCCATCACTTTCGGCCCTGAAAAGTGCCCAGTCTACCTCAGAATATCCTGGAAGGGCAAGGTATCTCAAAAATTTGAGCAATAGGTGAAGCTTGTTGTATCACGCTGCTTCTATGCAGTAGCAGCATGAGTGGCATTTGCCACTAAAAGGATGCTGCTGTCAAGCCAAAAAGACATTCTGCCTATCACACAAATGAATAATGTGGTACATGAATTTCAGTGCCAGTGTGATGCTAGGTATGTAGGGTATATATCCCAAAGACTGGTGGATCATATCAAACAGCATGTCCCTTCTACTGTTTGCAATGGGCAAGGTACAGACCATGCCTAACCAACCCGTGCTTGCAAAACTCAAAACATGGTGTCCAACATTAGATGTGATTCCACGATTGACAACATTTGTTAAATAATCCCCAGTGTACTAAGAGTTACGCTGACAACCAATTTAAGATTGTCAGTCGGGCTTGCAATGTGGCACATTTTTGTGTACTGGAAGTTAAATATATTCATACACAGGGTGCTATTCTTTGCAGACAGAAAGAACATGTATACACATTGCGCCTGTTTCAGCTAAACAAAATAAGTGACAGCCATTTGCTGGTTCATTCCCCAGGGCATGTCTTGGCGAATCAGTCAAGCTGCCTGGTTTAAATTTAAAACAATGCTTGGCAGTTAAATGTCAGTCACCATCCACTAGTGCATTCTTTATGGCAACGCCTTTATCAATCAGGGTCTATTTGTCAACCAATCAGCACTCTCTTCTCATACAGTATAAATACATTGTTTCCCCTGACATTGGTATTTTCTAGCAAAATTTAGCTACCATACATTTGGTCCCTTCATTCAAATTGTTGATGTAGATTGTAAATAGTTGAGGCCACAGCACTGCTCCCTGTGGCACTCCACTTGTTAGAGCTTGCCAACCTGAATTAGATCCATTTATCCCTACTTTCTGCTTCCTGTTAGCTAACCAACCCTTTATGTTACCCTCTACACCATGCGTTCTTATCTCATGTAGCAACCTTTGATGTGACACCTTTTCAAATGCCTTCTGGAAATCTAAGTATGCCACATCTACATGTTCCCCTTTATCCACCTTGTTTGTTACCTCTTCAAAAAACTCTTAATACATTAGTTAAAAATTATTCCCCTTTCACAAACCCATGTTGACTCTGCCTGATCAAGTTATGATTTTCTAAATATCCCGCTATGACCTTAATAATGGATTCTAGCAATTTCCCTATGACAGATGCTAGGCTAACTGGCCTGTAGTTTCCTGTTTTCTGTCTCCCTCCTTTCTTGAATATGGGTGTTACACCAGAATCTAAGGAATTTTGGAAGATTATAACCAATGCATCTATTATCTCTACAGCCACTCTTTTATAACTCTAGGATGCAGGCCATCTGGTCCTAGGGACTTGCCAGCCTTTAGGTCTATTAGTTTTCCCAGCACCTTTTCCTAGTTATGGTGATCGTTTTAACTTCCTCCCTCCTGTTCACCTCTTGATTTTCAAGTTTTTTTGGCTTTGAAAAGCTACAAAAATTAGTCAAACATCATATGCTATTTGACATAATTACTGAAAAATTTTCCAAATCAAATTTTGCAATAATTTGAATAACCCTTTTTCACAGCTATTTGCAGATAAAGGATGTTTGTGCAGCTCAGCAGTTAGAGTCTGTGATGTTCCCAATGATATGCCCAGCAGAAGCAATTGTTCATATTCAAGTGTGTGTGTGTACCACTGGTGCTGGGGGTAGATGAAGTATGCATGATCAACAGGAGGATACTAATGAACACTGGGGTGGTTCCGCTGGATTGAAAACAAGCTAACATTTAAAAAATGAGCAGAGAGATTCAGGTAATTAGATATCTGCTACATAAATATCTAGTAGTTGTATTCATCAGCAAACTTGAGAATCATCTGTTTGATAAACATGTCGAAGGCAAACTTCAGAAGATTCTGTCTGATGTACTGTCTCGCCTACTTATGGAAATGTCCATAGAACTATAAAAAAGTTATGATGCAGAAAGAAGCCATTCAACCTGTCGTGTCTGCTCTGGCCAAAAAAGAGAAATAAACTAGCCGCTCATTTTAATCCCACTTCCCAGCACCTGGTCCGGAGCCTTGCAGGTTACAGTGCTTCAGTTGCATATCCAGGTACCTTTGGGTGTCATCCCAAATAGTCAAATGTAAGCCTTATTACATGATGTGCAGCGTGTTGGCTGACACAGTTTCAGGATGACTGATGGACTGAATGAGAAGGCGCACACGTTCTCGGCACTGGAGTTGTGGTGGAGGAGGTCCAGATGAAGATAATGATCCTCCAAATGGCCCTTACTAGCATGTGTATCAACTTCTCTACCAAGATGGCATCTTGTGCTAAATGAGAGTTAAGCTAGTTTAAGACCAGCTTGGCCACCTCAGAGAATCCAAAATCAAAATTATCCATGGAAAATTGCCCCCTACATCTTTTGAGTTGACCATTACAAGAGCGTTTGCCAAATTCCAGCTCACCTTCGTTGGTCGTTTGGTATCATGTATTCAGACTAGTTGACCAGTTCACCTTAACTACTCCTCTATGCTGGTAATATTTGCTCTTCTGGGGGCATCAGTATTTGGAATCTTGTGCTACCTAGGTGAAAATAATTGAGTTTTTTGATGTGGCAACTGCAAGTGGTCCAGCTAATGCACATATGCAGAAAGGTTGTAGTAATTATTGCCTTGCAAACTTCAAGTTTTATTACCATTTTAATGTTCCTTTTTTTGAAAAGGCACAGTGATCAGCAAACAAGGATTTCCTAACTATTTCTTTGGAATACGTGCAAGTACACACACATATACTACTCAAAGTGCTGCCCTTCCTGGTATTTGTCTGTGTGCATATTACCATATCAATTTTAGCCTTTAAAGTAAGACAGAATATATATTTTTAAATTCATTCACAGGACGTGATCATCACTGGCTAGGCCAGCATTTATTGCCCATCCTTAATTGCCCTTCAGGTGTTGGTGAGCAGCCTTCTTGAACTAGAGCAGTCCATTTGGTATAAGTACACCACAGTGGTGTTCCAGGATTTTCACCCAGCGACAGTAAAGGAACAGTGATACAGTTCCAAGATGGTGCGTGGCTTTGAAGGGAACTTGCAGATGGTGGTGTTTCCATGCATGGTGTGGCCTCACTCTTCTAGCTGGTAGAAGTTGCATGTTTGGAAGATGTTGAGAAGCCTTAGTTCATGCTGCAGTGTATCTTGCAGATGGTACACACTGCTGCCACTGTGTGCTGGTGGTGGAGTGAGTGATTGTTTAAGGTGGCGGACGGGGTCTGATCAAAACAGTTGCTTCTTGGGCCCGCAGGCAAGTTTCCACATTTAGTGATGTACATCCAAGATAATATTTGATTTATGAATAAAATAGGACTTCAAATGATACAATATATACCGGAGTGTGATTTTATTTATTCTGTGCTCTGCATAGATATGCACCAAGTGCCTGCATAGGTAGGAACCAACATGAAAACTGTAAACATAATAGTGAGTTTTCTCCCCCATCCACGTCCTTCTAAGTACCTCTTCCAATGTCAATCAAAATCCTATTAAGCAATGTTATAGTTTTTGTTCACAGAAGCATTCACTTAGCAGGAATTCATAATAAAGTATAAGTGAATATTTACTTTTCACAATTTCTTGCAAGTCTTCCATTCTTGGCATAGAACTCTTTTTTTTAAAAAAGCATATGCCTTCCTATGGTCATTATCACTGAATTCTCTGATGAACAGTAAGGATAAGTCCAAGATGCCAAGAGAAAATCACAGAGTTTGTCATCTTAAGATGCTTTTGACACTGATAACATAAAGAATGTGATTTCCTCTTTCATTGTTATATAAAGGCACGAGCCTCCACGATGACCGACTAATTCTTTCCCCATCACTAAACTGAATAGTTGTTCGTTACTTTTTCAAAACGTAAGTTTTGAAGTTTCAGAGCCTCTTGTTTCTTGTTTAAAATCATTCTATTTCATGGATTCTATGCATTGTGTGATGAATTTGTATACTTTCACTGCAAGGACAAAACATCTCCCAATAAGCCACAAAATGTTGATGAAAAAAAAACCCGGCAAACTACATTACCAGCTGTCTTTATGCTTTGAGTGAAAGCTATCGCCACACATCAAACACACACCCATTTCCTATTGCTCTCTTGGGGATGTATATTTTGTGATTATTTGTCTAATAACCATAAAATAATATAACTATTCAGCGCTTTTCAGAAAAATGACATGTCCATCTTGAAAAGGAGAAGACGTTACTGTAAATCAAAAATGTGACTGTATACATGATTGCTCATTGACAACATGAATTTATTTCTACTCTATGTTGGTAGGGGTTTCAATTCAAAGAATTAAGACAGCTGGAAAGGTGGGAAATCTAACTTTATCATTAACATATCGTAATTTGATGAATATTTAAAACAGAAAGCCATTCAAAACTACAGAAAATGACTGTCTAAAATATGGGCCGTAAACTTATTAAAATTTGAACTCTACAAAAATGTACTCACTTAATAGGTAACTAACAATTAAACTCAAGTTGGATGAAATACAACAGGTGAAGATAGAAAATAATTCTTGAATTTCATTTTCTATTTGCTTAATGGAAACTTTAAAAATGAAGGAGTTACCATAATTGACATGCGTACAACAAATTATACAATTAACAGAAAATAATCTTACAAATTAGTGCGAATAATTATTTAAACCCTTCCAAATATGTAAACCTATATACACATGTCAATAAAATGCCTCGAGATTGCAGGAATCCTATATGGTTTTGCAGTGCAATTTTTCTTCATTGTGCAAATAATAAAACATACCAGCTGTGTGGCACTTCACTAAGCACATATTAAACAGATGGAAGTTCAATGAAAGATACAACAAAATATTTACAATACTGATTACTGGTCTATTGTAATGATCATACATTTATAAAGAAATATATGAAAGATAATTTAATCTAAATAACATTTAAATAATATTCGACATTCCAGATAGCTAAAAAATGTACATAAAGCAAAATAGAATTACACTGCCAACATACTCCAAAGTCTCTATTCTCATTATACGAGTAGAAAGCTCTAATTTTGGCAAGATAGGTATCTAGAGAGACACCAACAGTACATTTACGCTGTTTCTTACCTGAACATGTGTCATACATCAAAAACAAACTTCAATGTTACGCAGACAGCCTACCAATGCCAGTGTCATGTTAACTTGAATCTGGCAGCAGGAGGTGTCACATAAAACCATTTCGAAAAACGTGAAACTGAACTGTAAGTTCAAGGGTTGGAGTCAAAATAAGATTCACTTTGGCATCAATTTTGTAGTATCGACATAAATGGACACAAATATGAACATGGAAATTTCTTGTCAATTGCAAGGAAGTGGAAAACAATTGTGTTAGTTGCAGCTTTCTGAAGTCAGGTAGTGAGATCAGTTACAGCAAACTTCCCATAGTTTCAAATGATAAAATAATAATGGTAGGGTCACTATATGAATTAATTTTAATCAGGCACACACACACAAACACAAGACTGGTCAAGAGCCAGTTATGTAAACTGAATGTTTAAAAAAAAAGATTAAACCTGAAATGACACGGGGAATCTTCCACAGTCATTAAGATCCATTTCAGATAATTGGTAGGTGTCTCAGGTACATGAGATATTTCTATTAGTTCGACTAGATCATCTTCTGACACATTATAGGCATCAAGAAAGATATTAAGCATAGGACTGAAAAAAATACATTTTGTTGTTAGAAAAACTAGCTTTGTTTTGGCATTTTGGATTCATTTATGAGCTAATGAATGGAGCAAAGAGAAATTCTACAACCCAGTCTAACTGATTAACTTCTCTTTCCAGTAATTAATGAAGATTAATTATAAATATGTTGCAAAGTTAGCTATTCTTCAGTGGTTAAGGTCCTATTAACATAACAATGTTATGATTTGTTCAACTAAAAGATAAACTTGTGTTCAACTACAAGATTGTCCTTTAGAGGCTTAAATGCTCTGTGTTGTCACAGTAATTGCTTTAGCTGTTTGTGCAATGCCTGCTTTTTCTAGTAAAAATGAGCATGCATGGAACTGCTGGGATGGGACAAGCTACAACAAATAGTTTGCAACAATGGAAGGGCCATGAGGGCTCGAAACGTTAACTGATTTCTTCTCCGCCGATGCTGCCAGACTTGCTGAGTTTTTCCAGGTAATTCTGTTTTTGTTAACATTGTTGGCATCCTAGCAGTTTCACTCATTCTGGGATGCCATCAGTGTTCTTCTTGCACTGGACTGATTATTGTAGGTTATCTTATTTTTATTTAAGATAATGACATGGGAGCTTCAAATCCAACTGAAATCTTACTGAGGAAGGTGACAAAGAAACTCATAACAGCACAGATACTATTTACATAACACACTTCATTTAGGCTTCAAACCGGTGTAAAATTAGAACAAAACTTATTAAAAGGAGCTGTGGGCTCAGTAACTGTATATACTGAAACAGTTTCAATAAATTACTTCTTCATGACACAGATGTTTTATAATTTTCAGCAGTGTTTGCAAATCATGCATTTGCATCATGATGTACATCATTAACATTCAAGCCCTGCTGTTTTTCTGTGTTTGCAGGCAGCCCAGACATTGTTGTATTCTTCATCTTCACCTGACGTGACCTGGCCTGATCTGACCTGCTGCGACGTAGCAGCTCAGATGACAATACTGGCAATACCCAGAGGTAAAACTATATTGCAGTTGCTCTGGATATCAACATAAAAATTAAGGAAGCATTTTTTTTGTTGTACTTCCAATTTGGGACACATTCTTGCTAGTGACCAGGCTGGTCTGATTCTTCTGAGGTCCGAGTTGCTGCGCACAAGCCTTTTTCTTTGCATTCTGAAGCTTGTTTTTGTTCTTAAAGATCTGATTAGGATCCAGCTTGTTCATGAAAGCGATATCGTCATCCGCCATAAGACTGGCAGTGTAGGAAACAGGCTTGTACATATTAAACCATTGCTGAAAATAAAGAGAACATTTCATGAAATTAAATTTGACTTGCCACAAAATATTATTGAATATGGAATTTGTTTTTAAAGGGAAAGTTGAGACAAAATATTTGTAATATGGTCTCTTAATTCACAGCCATGATTGCATGAATGGCACAATACTTTCAAGCTGACAAATCAGAATGATTGACCCAATTTGAGAATTCCAGGCAAGCTGTTGCAGCAGTGTGCCAGAATTCCAGAAAAGTTAAAGTATAAAGCAGCATTCTGTTCTATAGCACATCAGGTTGCTGCAACCATTTATTCCAAGGAGATTTTTTTTCTGTTTATTGCAATTAATTATCCAATTAATTTAAGGATTTTTTCTTTTGTGACAAAGTGCGACCAAAAAAGAAAATTATTGAAAAAGTGCTGATTCTTGACAGGAACACAAATTACACATGACACAAACAATTATGCTTTCAAGACAAGTGCTTGAATCTTCTCTAAAGTAATGAAGATTAGCATGTCTCTTTTCTGAATTCATGAAAGCAGCTCAATTACAGCATCACAGCTCCACTGAGAGCCTGAGAACTGGGCTTTAGTTTTGCTGATCTGCCCTCTTTCATTTATTTAGAAAGAAATATTTCCTAACACTACAGTATATTTTTAAAAAAAAGACTGTAGTTCCTACCTTAGCTTGAGGACTAATACCATATTTTGTTAACGCATACTGCCACTGGGGCAATCCTAAGTGAACGAGCATAAGTCGATAGTAGGCTGTGAAAGTGTCTGTTAGAAAATGCCAGTAAAGTGCTCTGTCCAAGAACCAGATTTCAGCATGCGAAGATACAACTCCTGTGGAGGAAAAAGGTATGCGTAAATAGTGGTAAATGGTAAGAATTTCCATAATTTTATATCTGCAGTTACTACCATTACCTTAGTTCCTCACAACTACATTTTTAGAATTTACCAGGAATCGTGCAAACATCTAGAGAAATCATTAGTAGGTTGATATGAAAAGTGGAGCTTATTAGCAATAATGACCAGGTCAGGTTCACTTCGTTCAGTGTTTCAACTTTTCAATGTTTTAAAACTAAATAAACTTAGACATTTTCCTTACTTCAGCTATTGGTTGTATCATAAATGCAGTTTGTAGGATGGTTGAATACTGGTGGCTGTAAACCTTTTCTTTGGCATGGACCTACTAAATCTCTCAACCTCTGACAATATATAGATTTTGAATGCCAAATGACAATATCAATCACAAGTTGAGCAGTAGTTGACAAGTAACCAACCCATGGGAGACGGTGGCGTACTAGTAATGTACTTATTGGTGTAGTGGTAATGTAACTAGTAATCCAGAGGCCTAGGCTACTGAAGAAGAGCTCTGAAGAGCCATATGGACTCGAAACATTAACTCTGTTTTTTTTTCTCCACAGATGCTATTAGACCCGCTGAGTTTTTCCAGCATTTTCTGTTTTTGTTTCAGATTTTCAGCATCTGCAGTATTTTGCTTTTAGCCTAGGCTACCAGGCACACAGGTTTGAATCCCACCATGGCAGCTGGTGGAATTTGGAATCAATTAATTAATTCATTCATTCATTAATAAAATCTTGAATTGAAAGCTAGTCTCAGTAATAGTGACCATGAAACTATCATTGATTGTTGTAAAAACTCATCTGGTTCACTAATGTCCTTTAGGGAAGGAAATCCAATACCCAAATACAATAATTCCTTTAATTTTTCAGTCTCCTTTGTGATTTGCTGAAGAAAATATATCGAGTACTATAGTGTTTCACTCAACAGCGTGTCTGATTCTCATCCTTCATTGCATGACCTAGGAAGTAAACTAGTGTCACTGCCCATTAAGTTCATATTGATTTCATTAGACAGCACAAGCATCCTTTACCAAGATGACTGCATCATAAATCTATGTTTATGCAATAAAATAGTGATGTTTGGTCCACCCTTTTGTTTGTTGATTTAATTCTGATATATCACATGATACCAAATGCTCTATCTCACTCACCCGATTAGTGATAAATCCTATTGTACATAATTTTCCTTTCTTTCATAGGCACATCAATCTTAGTATTTGACAGTTTCATATCATGTTACTAGACTGCCCTCCTGCTATGATCTGAATAAATACTGAGTCATCTGTTTTATTTGCAATTCTCTTGTGGTTTCAGCTTACAATAGCGGCTAATTACTTATCATGATTTGTCCAATGCATTCTGCTAAGAGTTACCATTTTTTCCTCACCATGTCCCAGCTGGACAAACCACTGCTAATTATGCTACAAAGTTAGAATAACATTTTTGTTTCCTGTTTTGTTGCAAATATAATACAAACTCAGTTTTGAAATGCACCAAAGCTAATACTGTTCATAAAATTGGCTTTTTAATTCAAAAGTTGCCAAAGTTTGAGACTATAAATCTGAAGAAAGAGAAATGAATTTAAATTTATAGTTGTGGGTATTTTTATCTCTGGTTCTATAAAGAGAGCTATTAAATAATAGGCACGTAACATTTACAAAAACTAGCTGTTGATCAGCTCAATTCCAAGCCAGAGGTCTGGGTTTAAGCCCCACTCCAAGACTGGAAGTCACAATTCAGGGTGATAATTACAGTGCAATACTGAAGGAACTGCTGAATAGTTGTCAATGATGTGTTAAACTGTAGCTCTGCCTACTTCACATCAACCTGTAAAATAGTCCCAAAAGCCCAAACACCATTATCAAAAAAATGCATAATCTTCAAAAATCCCATAATGAACAGCAGAAAGTTCTCTTAGTGCCAGCCCGTATTCCAGTCTCGAACACCATCATCAAAAAAATGACATTCATTGAACGTGCTGCATATGAGATGCTGTTGTGTGCAATGGTTCCATTTGCCTACACTACAGCAACTGCATTTTAAAGTAACAAATTAGTTTTGAAGCTTTTTGAGACAGCTCAAAAGATTTGATTGAGGCACTGTATAAATGCAAGTTCTTCAAGTTTCTAATCTTAAAATTAATGACATTGTTGGTTGTAATACTTTATACAAAAGTCTTGAGGCATCAACAAATATCCATGAGTCATCAATTATTTTAATATAGGCACAAATATGAACTAGATATACTGGCATAGTTATTCCACTTGTTGGAGGTCTGGATAATTAGTGTAAAACTGACAAAGCAAGAATTAGTAAAGTTAATCATTTGGGTAATTAAACATTGATACACCAAAGGGAATTAATTTTTCATCAGAGAGACTGCAATTCACTTTAATCTACATTTACTGTGCATGACCATAGCCTACCAGCTAATTTCACTACTTAAATCAATTATCACCTTAATAACTGCAAAAGAATGTTGTTGGCATTTAATCATTGTGTATTGAAGCCTCCCCTCTCCTTCAATGAAATTAAGACTGATTAACGTTTGGTTGGTATAACAGTGCCTTGAAAATAATTTTACAAATACACTATTTAACTTATCAGATGAACAAATGTTAGGATGGACCTGTACTAATATATATATATATTAGATTTGAGCGGAATATCACAATGTTATTAGAAAATGATAAAACATTGATAGATAAAGCTATTTTGGGAATTGTAACTACAACTATTAATATTAATGTGAGCTTCGGAACAATAATTATCTGGTTGTTATTCTTTATATCAATTGCAATCTTGAAGCTGATACTCTTTAAAAGAAATATGTCTACAGAAGCTTCCGTTGAGCTTTTTATACAACAAAAAAAGGGGCACCTTAAGTATATATCATCTCATTAAACTCAAACACAATGGGCAGGGTTTTCCATTTTGGTGGTGGGGGGGGGGGGTGGGCACGGGCCCGATCGGCACCCACGATCGGGTTCGCGCTGCCATTTTACATGGGCGGGCCAATTAAGGCCCATCCAGCATATTTGTCAACTCCCGTGGATAGTGGGAGTGTGTGAGCGGTGGTGGGCGTGCACAGACTGCCGGGTCCAATGGTGACCCGGCAGTCTGTTTAAAAGAAGGCCCGGCAGCCGCCTGTAGGCTGGTGACGATGGCCAATTTGAGGGTGCACCACAGGCGGTCGGCTGAGCAGGCCAGGCTGGAGGGAAGGGCAGAGGGGCAGGCCAGGCTGCAAGGTCAGCCACAGGAGCAGGGCAGGCTCCATGGTAGGCCACTTTTTCAGGTGAATGCCTTGCTGCCCTCCTCGAGGTGGCGGCAGCACGGCGGGAGGTGTTGGTACCCCAGGATGGGAGGAATCGGCCCCCCCACATCACTAAACAAGCCTGGGAGGAGGTGGCAGAGGTGGTGAGCTCCCGTGATGTGGTGCGGCGCACCTGGATCCAGTGCCATAAGCGCTTCAATGATTTGTTGCACTCTGGAAGGGTGAGTACCATGTTGGTATTGGGTATTTAACCCAGCAGATAGCCTTAGCCGCAGATCAAACAGGCAAGTTTGAAATACTTTCTCCAATAAATACTCCATAAAGCAGATTGACGACCCCACTGAGCCTTCTTATCCCGCCCGTGGATGAGGTTCATAGAAAACCCGCTTGCCCGTGTGCTGACCTGAAGATCGCACGGGCGCCTAAAAATCGCCGCCAACTGACGAATTAAGGGCCTTAACTAATCCGTTAATTAATAGCGGGCGTGCATCGAACTTCACTGCGCGCCCGCCCAGCAAAATATCGCGATGGCGCGTGGTGACATCGGGATGCTCGCCCAACGTCACCGCGCGTCATTTTACACGCGGACATGCTGGGCCTGCACACCCCCCCCCCCGCCCGTCCAAGTACCAGTTCATTGAATAATGGAAATAATTTTGTTCGATTTACCATTTTCTTTCATCTCTTGTATCGAAAGCCAGTCAGCCATGGTTTCAACTTTTCAGATTGTTTCAGCATCCTCTCTATGGCCTTGAAATCCTTTCTGAAGTAAGATTCCCAAAACGATACTCAAAATTGTAACTTGGGCCAGTCAATAATATGTATAGCCTGAATCTTCCGAGGAGTGGCAATCACCATCAGATTGCCACTCCACTCCTACTGTCCTCCGCCAAACCGGAGCTTCTCATTTCTGGCCAGGACTTCTGATCCAGGCTTCTCTCTCCTGTTCCACTCTGTCTCTCTCTCTTTGTCACCTACTCGCGCCTAGCGTGCCTCTCCCACTCTTGCTCTCTCTGTCTCCTCTCCCACTCTCTCCCCCACTTTCTGCCAAGCCGTCTCTCTCTCTCTCTCTCCCTTCCCCATGGAAGAAGCCAGGTTGGGGATGCTGGGGGCATGTGCCGCACTCCCTCCCTTCGACCCCCTCCCCCGGGTTATTCACAGTTTATCATCCAATTGGTGGCTTTCAGCTTCCTGTTGCTGCCTTGTGCTCCGCTTCTGCTCCTGGATCTCAGGCCTCGCTCTCTTCCTGCAGCCTACACCTCTGGTGTCTGTGTTGGCAGCTCTGGCATCAGAACATGGTGGCGGCTGACCCAGAATGCTGCCTGGGGATTGCGGAGGGGGGGGGGGGGGGGGGGGTGTGTGTGTGGTGGGGAGCAGAATGCAGACGATGTAAAATCAAAAATGGCGATGCAAATGGGAAAAAGGGTCCTAAAGAGTAAATGACGTTAAATTGAAATAACTCAAAGCGGGGACTTGCTGTACCCTGGTAAGTAAGCCGCAACTGTCCGAAGTCTCCGACTCTAATTCAGAATTGGAGACTTTTTTGGAGGGTCCCGGGAAGCAGGGGAATTGCCCATCAGATGTTCAAACTTCCTTCGCAATTACCACAGAATGAGTGCTTTGGGACCTCCGAGGGGTTCTGTAGCGCATCTTCTTGGATAAGTCTGGTCTCTGGCTATCCAGAGACCGGAGGATCTGTGCCTATAAGTTTTGTACTTTATTAACTTATCTTATCTTATTAATATTAATATTGAGAAAAGCAGTGGCCCCAATACTAGCCCCCAGTCTTAAAAGCATCCATTAACTACTCCTCTGTTTTCTGTCTTTCAACCAACTGCCCCCTTTAATACTATCTATTTATCTGAGCAACAAGTCTTCTCCATGGCATCTTATCAAATGCCTTTTGAAAATTCATATACACAACGTACACTGCATTTACTCCATCAATATTCTTCAGTATTTCCTCAAAGAATTAATTTGCCTTTATAAATCCATGCTGGTTGTTCTTATTAAGATGCTTCTCCAGGCATTAACTTTATCCCATATTATGATCTCTAGACGCTTACTTACCTACTATCAACATTGGACTGACTGTTCTATAGTTACCTGGTCTATTAATTTCTTCCATATGGACTAGCTTTAATGTGACAATTTAAAAATGTATTCTGAGCAGGAATTGGGCTGGACTAAGGACAGCTGAAGCAAACAAACTAACTATTTAAAAAAAAAGCTCATCTTGCACAGAATCTGAGGTGGGACTGCAAGGTTTCCTGAAGAAAGGGCACCCCTGCACCCTAAAGGTATGCAGGCACTTGGGTTTCCAATAACACAGACAGTTGGGTGCATAAAATGCACTTGTAGGGGTGTAGGTGACAGACAGCCCCTGTAATTAAGATACCCTCTCACTTGATCCTGCAAATACAAATACTGAGGTCAGTGCCACAGCACACTATTGAGCACAGTTCTGGCGTAACTGTTGGAATTGTAGCCCACGTATTTTCAGGATCACCGCTGGCCTTTCTTACCATCTATCTGTCTGTCGGCCTCGTGCTCTTTGCTTCATTGGTGTATGCAATTAGGATTTCAGTTTCACAGGTACAAGAAATTAGTTATTACCCTTTCAAACTGAAGCAAATACAGCTGGAAAACTCAACGTTTTTTTAATAAACAAAGCAACATTAACACTTCAATCATGGCAGTGGTGCTGACATGGCAGCAGATTCAAAATAAAATTGACTTGGTGGACTAGATGGGAATGAGCAGAAAAATCCATTTAAAACTGTTGTTAAAATGTGTATTAATTGATTAATAACACCTGGATGGGAACAGGTACAAATTGGCCAAGTGGGTTTGTGTGCGCTAAAATGATGCATGAGCAGTCTGAAAGGAAATAAAAAGGGTGGATATTACAGAACCACATCATTCAATCACGTTAGAACTTCTATTACAAGATCACTTCGTAGTGTTTTAGCAAATGTGGAAATTTGAACAAACTTCCACAGAAATATTGATAAAGGATCTTTCAACAGTGCATAACATACATAAGATTACCTTGAGATTAGACATTTGCCTCATGATCTTATTTTAACTGACTTTTCTATTTATCCAAATATTTTCAGCCTTGGATTATTCTTATGGTGGTTCCCTAACCATCTCCTGTCTGAACACTTCTCCTTATTTGTGCAATGCCTTATCTGTCAATTTTTCTTCGCAATTCATCTGGTCTAGTTTTCTACCTATCTCACAGAAATTGGCTTCTTTCGATTCAAGTGCTTTCACCTTTGACTATTATGCTATGGTTGCTTCTCACTAGTTTCTTATCCTTAGGTTAGGACTAGATCCAGCATTGCCTTTTTCTTTGCTCAATCAAAACAAAATGATCAAGTAACTGGTCCTGGGCAGCCATTTCCATTACTTTTATCCTAGTCTATCTTCAGGACAATTAATGTTACTCACTATGACCCTGCATTTTCTTCTAATTAGTCTATCTTTTCCTCAGTCTCCTTTCCACTAACTGGCACCTCTCCACTCCTGCCCCCACCCCCCTCCACTCCTGCCCCCACCCCCATAGTAATTTGTGCCTGTAATTCACCAATTCACCATAATACTTTGTGCATTTATGCACATGGAACTCAAACCTGTCTCTGTCTGACCAACTTACTTTCACTGCCATCTCCTCCTTTTCATCATTCCTTCCTTGCTACCTTGGTCTTTGGGGTGACCATCCTGGGAAATGTATTTCAGAACCCTTCTCCTTTGCCTATGTAACTGAGCACAACAGCTGCTCAAGTTCAGAAATGTTGAGTTTGAACACCAGCAGTTGAAAATATACCTTGCACGTGGTCATCCAAGACGTTCCACATTGGGTAGGTACCACATACCTTTTTTTAAAAAAAGATAGTGATTTAATTCCTCAAGTGTAATTTTAGGCCAACTGCACCTCAAGATTGCACCCCATCTAAGACTGAATTATGCACTCTTGAGTTCTATTGATTAAAACAAATCATTCACTAGTGATCTTATGCGTATATCATCTTATTTTATGCAATAATCTAACACTAAGAAAAAACAGCCAAAGAACAGTTAATCACATCACTTATTTAATCAATTAATTAACCTATCACCAGCTCAAACAAGGCATCAAATGCACAAATTTAAACATCTAATGTACTTAAACAGCTAAGATAAATTAAGACAACATGCAATAAAGTAAATAAATAAATGATTCGTGTTTATTGGCCCAGTCACTCCCACTGAGCCTAAACGCTGCATCACCTGATTTTTTGTACTCCACTCAACCATATGCATGTATACAAAATAAGTTTTATTTTGCAGAAATACTGATTTCCAATGTGAGATAAAAATGACAATATTTCCGTCAAGTTCCCAACTGACTATTTTCAATGGAAAAGTCTTAGTAAAAAATCAGAAAGAAAACTTGCATATATACAGCATCTTTCACGATCGCAGAAAATCCCAGAGGAGTTTGCAGCCTCCAACATAGTTTTGAAGTGTAGTCACTGTTATAATTTGGGAAATGCAGAAGCTTAGCAAGGTCTAACAACCAACAATGTGAAACGACCAGATGTGATTTGGTTGAGAGATAAATGTTGGCTTGGACACTGGGGTGGAGGAGAATCTTGCCTGCTCTTCTTTGAAAGAATGCCATGAGGAGTAAATGGGGCCTTGGTTTGCCGTATCATCTCAAAGAGAGCAGGTCAAATAGTGTAGAACTCCTTAAGTATTGCACTACAGTGTCAGCCTAGATTCTGTGCTCTAGTCTCTGGAGTGGGACTTGAACCTGAAACCTTTTGACCCAGGCAAGAGCTGTAGTACAGCACCACAGCTGACAGATGATAGGAGAGGACACGGATTTTAATGTCACCAGTATTGCATCTACTTCAAATATCAAAAGAACAAAAACCAGCAGAGAGCCCTAATGCTGAGTAATTTATTCAGAGACTGAAGAGGGACTACTGAAATGATCCTTGCCTCCTGTTTAAGTGTTTTATTGCTAACGTAATGATTATTTAACAGCAACTATACTTGTTTACAACACCATCCTTTAGATTATTAGATTTGAAAAAAATACCTGATTGGATGTTTTTGTAAACCAGGCAGACTTTCCCATTGCCGTTGCAACAATCCAGCTCAAATATTCGACACTGTGAATTAAAATGGGGCTTCTCCAAAGGTTCTTCTTTACCTTAAAAAAAAACTCTAATAATAGAGTAAAGCCCATCAAATACCATATTTCATCTTATTCGAACTACAGTTCCACATAACCAATGCCTATTAATTGCAAATATAGCTTAGTTATTGGGAGTCAGTAAGAAAGTTCCGATATAATTTCTCACAAAAGGATAAAAAAGAGTGACCTTTAACAATTTGCCAATCAGCCAATATCAATGAAGGGATGTCTTGTTGCAATTGTACAGGGCCTTGGTGAGATCACACCTGGAATATTGTGTGCAGTTTTGGTCTCCTTATCTGAGGAAGGATGTACTTGCTATAGAGGAAGTGCAGCGAAGGTTTATCCGACTGATTCCTGGGATGGCGGGACTGACATATGAGTAGAGATTGAGTCGATTAGGATTATATTCGCTGGAGTTCAGAAGAATGGGGGGGGATCTCATAGAAACCTATAAAATTCTAACAGGACTAGACAGGGTAGATGCAGAAAGGATGTTCCCGATGGTGGGGGAGTCCAGAACCAGGGGTCACAGTCTGAGGATATGGGGTAGACCATTTAGGACTGAGATGAGGAGAGATTTCTTCACCCAAAGAGTGGTGAGCCTGTAGAATTCGTTACCACAGAAAGTAGTTGAGACATTGTATGTTTTCAAGAAGGAGTTAGACTTAGCTCTTGGGGTGAAAGGGATCAAAGGGTATGGGGAGAAAGCAGGAGCAGGCTATTGAGTTGGATGATCAGCCATGATCATAATGAATGGCGGAGCAGGCTTGAAGAGCTGAATGGCCTACTCCTGCTCCTAGTTTCTATGTTACTATTATTTGACCAATCTCCCAGGTTGTTTGTTTATCTCCAATCTTACTTTTGATCTATTCTCATAACTGGTCTCCACTGACTACCATCTTCCATGTACCTTTTTTGAATACCCTGCAACAAATTAAACTTTAAATATGACCTGTCTGGTTTATCACAAGAGTAAAAATTACCGCTGGCAATGTTAGAAATGAAAGTCTAATATATTTTGTATAACATTCCTGTCTACTATTTTAAGTAAAGGCATTAACCTGTTTAAAAGAAATTGGTTAACTCATTTTTCTCGCTCAGAAATTGGATGCCATCCCAGTGGGAAAAATCACAAGCAAGTTTCATATGCAGGAGAAATACACCATCAATGACATGCTGTTAGCTGTAGAGATCGCGGTTTTAGTTTTAAATCCTGACGACTGCTGAGGACAAGGAACTGACAGGAGTGGGATAAGGTTATACTGTACCATTTCCTAAATCACTCCACTATTATGAAAGAAACTGAACATGGATCTAATTAAACGGTTTCCCTCGGAAGATATAGTTCTTGGGGTTGCCTCTGTTTATCACTTTCTCATGTAATGGCATTACTTAGAACTGTGCATGGAGTTGTACCATGTAACTGATACGACCATCAAATCTGCCATTGTTTATTCTTCCTTGCCCCTCGTTTTTATGTTATATTAGTAACAGCTGATGGATTAATGTTTCTGACCGTTCTGAACCACACAGTTGATACGAATGTACAGGTTGCACTGTTTCTCAGATGCGGTTTTATGTACAATACTGCTTTTTTCTGGGCCTGTGTAAATAACATTATATCAAGAAACTAATAAATCCATTAAGACAAAGTGGAAGGATGTGGGACTTTCCACTCAACACAAGAAAAGGAAATTTCTGATTTCATTTGGAGAAAAATTGGGATGCAATTAATTTCTCAAAGGGAGGGAAAAAAGGGATATGGATCAATTTATGTATCCTAAGCAACTTTCAGGGGATGGTCACAAAGCAGCATTTTGTAAAGGTTCAGGAACAGGTTGCTTGCATGGCCTGTACAGGAATCCTGTGTAGCATCAGGGGAAATAAAAGTGTGGGCACATAGCTACGATGTGGAGGAAGGAGAGATACAAAAGCCATCATGTCTTTATACTGGCTTGATAGCTGCTCTTGAGCCATGAGGTCATGGGAAACATATTACTGGCCAGCTACTTTAGATCAAAATGGTTTCTAAACAGATCTTATTGTTGTGCTGTACTGCAGGTATTTAAACCTGGAGATTCAAATTTCAAATGAACACTATTTGATTTATTGGAGGACTACTTTTCAAAATAATACCTTCATCATCCGTATCATTTTCTAGGTCATCCAGAGTTGGTGCATTAGGCAGGCTGTAAATGGATGAAGTGCCCAGTCGACAAAGCGTTGAAATGCTGTTGATGACCATTGTACCCAACTGCATGTTATTGCCTAAGGAAGAAATACCATTTTGTCACATCACTTTTTTTATAAATCACACGGTGTAACACACCTTCATATCCTACAACAATAGGGGTGCAGTGTCTCAAAACTGGCAACCTCGGGATTGAGGCCATGCCGGACTTTGGGTTGGGCAGTTTGGGAGAAACCGGGTTGGGTGGAGTCAAGGGTCGCTTAGGGAGCGGGAATAGACCGATGTGCAAGTGGCAAAGGGGATAACTAGTCAGGCGCCACACCACGACAATGCAGCACCTAGCCGAATTGTCCAGGTAAGCTAAAAGCAAAATACCGCGGATGCTGGAAATCTGAAACAAAAACAGAAAATGCTGGAAAAACTCTGCAGGTTTTTCAGCATCTGTGGAGAGAAAACAACAGAGTTAATGTTTCGTGTCCGTATGACTCTTCTTCAGAGCTAAAGAAGAACTGAAAACTCTGAAGAAGAGGCATACGGACTCAAAACATTAACTCTGTTTTTTTCTTTCCATAGATGCTGTTTTTCCCAGCATTTTCTGTTTTTGTCCAGGTAAGTTAATTATTCTTATTTTACTCGATTAAAATTGATGCATGGCACATTCTAAAAATGTCCAACTTTTGGACAACTCTGGTTTTTGGACAGCCGGATTTGAGATACTGCACTGCACCAGCTTTATAATCTTATTACTTGCACTCCACAGAAAAATGAAACAACTAAGTTCTTTTAATAATTATTCTTTACATACAAAAAGTTGCAAAATTGCGATTCAATCTTAGGTTTTGCTGTCATTAGGTTAACCAAGGCTACTGATTGCTGTTTACTTCCTATAGTGTGTCCTTCAACAAGCAATAATACCAATGGATCAAGTTGTATTACAGCCATCATTTTTGGATTTACAATTAAGATTGTGGCATGCTGTAAACAGAGGTAAAAGTCAGTTTAACCATTGTTCAGAAAGAATAATAAATTGCTCTTAAACAAAATGAGGTCTCTTACTGATTGGACCTTTATGTTAATTTTTTTTTAAATGGAGAGCACAAATGGTTATTTTTCTCCCTCTTACTTAGATAATCTTCTGAAAATCTAAATCATGCAGTACTTTGAGTAAAAAAAATCTACTGATCAAACCCAAATATAGAAGTTTATACATGGGGCTGAATTTTGCGTTTGTCGGGCGGGCGGGCCTGACCGACTTGTGGTGGCCGGGCAGCCGATCCCCACCGCCAAATCGGGCCGCGCCGCCATTTTGCGCAGGCGAGCCAATTAAGGCCCGCCCAGCGGGGTTCTGATGCCCGTGTTCATCGGGAAAATTAAATCGGCGGCGGGCGTGTTCAGACCGCCGGTTCCAATGGGGAACCAGCAGTCTGTATTAATAGCAGCCTGGCAGCCTCCTTTAGGCTGTTCACCGTGGCCAGTCATCGGGCAGCACAAGAGGGGAGGGCAGAGGAGGAGGAGGGTGGAAGGCTGCAGGGTAGACCAGTGGGGGGCAGGGGGGGCGTCACTGTGCCCCTTGGTTCTCAGATGCCTGCCTTGCTGTCCTCCTCAAAGAGGTGTCCAACCATCAGGATGTCTTGTTTCCGGAGGATGGGAGGAGGGGGGCCCCCCATGTCACCAGACAGGTGTGGCAGGAGGTGGCGGAGGCTGTTAGCTCTCAAGATGCTGTGCGGTGCACCGGAACGCAGTGCCACAAGCGCTTCAATGATTTGTTGCGCTCTGGGAGGGTGCGTACCATGTCGGCCTTGGCCATTTTACCCAGCAGGTAGCCTTAGCCTTCGAGGCCCCCCCCACCCCCGACATCTTAGTGTCGTTACTGCATTGGGCATTTGGTGCATGCTGGGTGGGCAAATAGATAGTGACCATGCTTACATTAGCCTTAGTGATTAAGGAGAAGATGGGTTCTCCCTGCAGCATATGCTGGTGTTTGTCGCATTTGAGTAGTGTGGGGGAAACCTGCAGGGGAGGCAGCTAGACACATACTCAGAACTCCAACACATGTCTTATTGATGGTGATGAGATGGTGGAAGGGGAGCCTCAAGGTGTCGTGGCCAAGAGCCATCTGCTGGCCTTGGCGCCGCACCTAGTTGCGCCTCCTTGGCATGGGCGCTAAGACCCGTGTGTTATTCAAAGTGATGGACGCTGAATGTGTCCAAAGTGTCCGTTGGGGGAGGGGGTTGGGAGCAGCCGTACTATCTTCTGGGGACTGATCACCAGTAGTGTGGACAGGAGCCGCTGGAGGCCTCAGATGGGCCACTGTGGTTGGGGTGCGGCGTGCGGAGTACATGAGCGAACAGCCCCAATATATGCTCTTCTATGTTCTGCAGGCAAAAGCTGAGAGCAATATGCGGGAGCGGCAGTGGACTGGGGGTGGGCACGCCGTGCTGCAGCACCTCACCACGTACGAGGAGCAGGCCATGGAGCTGTGGAGGAGGCAGGCCGCCAGGTTGGCAGGTGTCGGCGAGGCTGGGGTGCAGTGGCCAGGTATTTGAGGGCCACAGTCCCATCCACTCTGTCTCCCCACCATCCAAAGCACTGATGATTGCTGCAATCGTTAACGCAGCAACACTGCTCATTCACAGACTGATACAGTCAGACGTGTGGGTCATACACAAAGGTCCCTCGGCCCCTTGAGGATGCGCGTCTTTAGTACCTTCCAAAGTCACCTTATCCCATTTGTGACCACTATCCCCATGGCCTAACATGCCATGGCATCGCTGCTGCACATCCAAAGACTTATTGCATCTTAGGAGGGTTTGTACCTCCACCACCGTTTCAGCCAGTGGGTCCCACATTACTCTGTCCAAAAGGTCCTCAGCACCTCATCTGCCAACCTCATGGATGTAGGCATCATGGGAGCTGCCTGGGTACCTTGCATAAACTTGTAGAATCTGCATCCTATGATCACACACTATCTGCACGTTCATGGAGTGGAAGCCCTTCCTGTAGACGAAGGCACTGGGCTCACCTGCTGGTGCCTTGATGGCCACATGTGTGCAGTCTATAGCACCCTGGCTGCGGGGGAAGCCAGCAATGGCCGCGAAGCCTCTGGATCGCCGTATCTGATTTGCCTGGTCGCAGCGGAAGTGGATGAAGGTCAATGCCCGTCTGAACAGAGCGTCTGTAACCTGCTTGACACAAGTGTGGACAGCTGATTGGGAGACACCGCACAGATCACCCACTGAGCCCTAGAAGGTGCCAGATGCATAGAAGTGGAGGGCAACTGTGACCTTCAGAGCCGCTGGCATGGGGTGTCCACCCACACAGTTAGGGGAGATCTCAGGGCCAATCATCTGACAGATATAGTTGACTGTCTCCCTTGACAGACGGAGCCTCCTTCGGCACTGCACCCGAGTCATAGTGAGGTAACTGCTTCGTCACCTGTATACCGTGGCAGCAGGATAGTGGCGTCTTATGTGGCCCCTTCCATCTTGGACAACCTCTTGGCCCTGCGCCCCTTGTGCCTGCACCTGTCCTCCCAAAGGTGGCTCCCCTGGAGGCTGAAAGTCCACTCCCGGCCTCCTCCTTAATCTATCCCTCCCTTCCTACTCAGAGGAGCTGCATCCAGTGGAGATGTCAGAACCCATACCCGGGCTAAATGGAGGCCTCCGGAAAGCTGCAGGCCCGATAAAGATTACTGTCTGCAGACTGCTGAGCTGAAGCTTCAAAGTACAGGGAAAGCTATTGGAAATCGATCCGAATTGCTAACAATCACACAGGCAAGTTTAAAACACTTTCTGCATTAAATACTTCAGAAAACACATATCCCGCCTGTGGATGAGGTTTGTTAAAAAATCAGTTACCCAGCTGTCTGTTGGGCCCGTGCGCCGAGGAGAAGATCGCACGGGCTCCTCAAAATTGGCTTCAATTGCTGAGTTAAGGGCCTTAACAAGGCCTTTAATTAATGGCGGGCGCGCGTCCCGATTCATAGCACGTCCGCCCACCTAAATATTGTGATGCCGCACTCTGATGTCGGGACGCTCGCCTGACATCAGCGTGCGACATTTTAAGCGCTGACGTGCGGGCTCCGCAACCCGCACATCAGCCATAAAATTCTGCCCATGGTTTTTCATGTCACCGGAATATTCCAAATCATTTTGCAGCCAATGATTAATATTAAAATGTAGTCACAGCGGTTAGGTAGACACATTCAGCAGCCACATTTCCAACATTAAGAATCAACAAGTAGCAATGACATGAATGATTCAACATAGGCAGGACAAAGAAGGATGATCTGTGTAATCAGTATGAGGAGCTTGCCACCAAATTAAGAAGCAGAACCTCAAAGGTCATAATCTCTGGATTATTACCTGAGCCACGTGCAAATTGGCATAGGACAAATAAGATTAGGGAGATGAATGCATGGCTCAAAGACTGGTGTGGGAGAAATGGGCTCTGGTTTGTGGGGCACTGGCACCAGTACTGGGGAAAGTGGGATCTGTACTGTTGGGAATGTCTACATCTGAACCGTGCCAGGACTGGCGTTCTTGCAAGCCACATAACTCGGGAAGTAGAGAGGGTTTTAAACTAAGTAGTGGAGGCACGAGATCAAATTTGTAAAGATGAGGTGAATCAAAGAGCGGAGACATGGCTGCAGGAGGGCATGGATTGGGACCTGAATATTGAAGAGTGTAGGACATTAAGGAAGGACAGGAAGCGAGGAAAGGTGGAGGGGTGGATCTGTTAGTTAAAGATGGCATTAGCACAAATAAGAGGGTAAGTTAAGGGAATCAGGATGTGGAAATGGCTTTGGTAGAGATGAGAAATGGTAAAGGCAAGAAGTCATTTGTGGGAGTCGTGTACAAGCCCCCTAATAGTAACCACATTGTAGGATGGAGCATATAGCGAATAAATAATGGAAGCTTGTCAGAAAGGCACAGTACTAATCATGGGAGATTTTAATCTACGTATAGACTGGAAAAGTCAGATGGACAAAGGTAGCCTAGATGAGGAGTTCATAGAATAGGATAGTTTCTTAGAACTGCATGCTCTGGAACCAACCAGAGAGCAGGCTATACTGACCTGGTATTGGGTCAAAATGGGATTAATTAATGATTTCATAGTGAAGGTGCCCATAGGTAGCAGTGACCATAGTATGATTGAATTTTACATTCAGTTTGAGGGAGAAAGGAGTGGGTCCGAGACTATGTTTTTAAACTTAAAGAAGAGCAATTATGAGGGCATGAAAGTAGAGCTGGCTAAAATGAATTGGCAAATTAGGTTAAGGAATAGGCCAATAGAGAAGCAGTGGCAAACATTTAAGGGGATATTTCAGAATACACAGAATAGATACATTCCAATGAGTAAGAAAAAGTCCAAGGGACAGACACACCATTTCGTAATAAAGTTAAGGTAGTACAAAACTTTAAAAAAAGCATGTAATTGCACAAAGATAGGTGGAAGGGCAGAAGATTGGACAGAATATAAGGAACAACAAAGGATGATTAAAAGATTCACGAGGAGGAAAAAAATCGAGTATAAGAGGAAGCTGCCAGAAATATAAAAACAGATGGCAAGAGTTTCTATAAATATTTAAAAAAGAAACTAGTTAACAAAGTGAGCATTGGTCCTATAGAGAGTGACTCTGGAGAATTCATAATGGAAAACAAGGATACGGTACATGAATTGAACAGATATTTTGCATCAGTCTTCACTACAGAGAATACAAGTAACATCCCAGAAGCAGCTATAAATCAGGAAATGGAAGGGAGGGAGGAACTCAGGAAAATTACAATCACCAGAGAAGTGATACTGAGTAAATTGTTGAAGCTGCGGGCTGACAAGTGCCCGGGTCCTGATGGACTTCTCTGGGCCTTAAAAGAAGTGGCTAGTGAGATGGTTGACACATTGGTTTTAATTTTCCAAAACTCCTTAGTTTCGGGGAAGGTCCCATTAGATTGGAAGATAGCAAATGTAACTCCACTATTCAAAAAAGGAAGGGAGACAGAAAGCAGGAAACTATAGGCCAGTTAGATTAACATCTATCATAGGGAAAACATTAGAAGATATTATTAAAGAAGCTATTGGCTCTTGGATAGTTCAAGGTAATCAGGTAGAGTCAACATGGTTAATACAAAGGTACAGCAAGCTAATAGAAAGGCAAATGTTAGCCTTTATTGCAAGGGAGGTGGAGTATAAAAGTAGATAAAAGTCTTGCTGCAACTGTACAGGGCCTTCGTGAAACTAGAACTTTTAAAAAAAAAATTCTTTCATGTGATGCGAATGTCACTGGCTTGGTCAGCATTTTTATTGCCCATCCCTAATTGCCTTTGAGAAGTTGGTAGTGAGGGGTCTTCTTGAACCTCTGCAGTCCATGTGGTGTAGGTACACCCACAGTGTTGTTAGGGCGAGAGTTTCAGGAACTTGACAGCAACAGTGAAGGGACAGCAATATAGTTCCAAGTGTGATTTGGAGGGGATCTTGCAGGTGGTAGTGTTTCCATGCATCTGCTGTCCTTGTCCTTCTAGGTGGTAGAGGTCACAGGTTTGGAAGGCACCTTGGTGAGTTCCTGCAGTACATCTTGTCGATGGTACACACTGCTGCCACTATTAAGAAAGATAGCACATTCAGCCCAAACCAAGGCTGAGGCTGAGGAAGTTCCAGAATATTATTATATTAAAAATGGAATTCTAATAAGGAAGTAGAGACCTCCTCACAGACCTGCAAATGGGGTGTGGACAGTTGTTTATCAGGTTGTGGTACTGCTCAAATATTGTAGAGGTATTACGGATAGCACATGATATTCCTACAGCAGGACACGTAGGGATACAGAAAACTCAAGTGCGGATAAGCCAGCAGTTTCACTGGCTGGGTCTTCACGAGGATGTGGTTCAGTTTTGTAAGACGTGCCATACATGCCAAATGGTGGGAAAACCACAATATGCCATCAAACTGGCACCCTTAATTCTCATACCAGTTTTTCAGGAACTATTTTGTAGGTTGTTAGTAGATTGTATTGGTCTGTCACCAAAAACAAAAGCCAGACACCAGTATATCCTTAATATTATGGATATGGCAATTCGATTTCCAGAGGCCATCCCTTTAAGAGCAATTAGAGCTAAGATAGTGGTAGAGAAATTAACCCAATCTTTTTTTACTCAATATGGATTATCAACAGAGATCCAACTGGATCAAGGTTCCAATTTTATGTCTAAAATCTTTCAAACATAATGAGTAGTTTGGGTATAAAATAGTTAAAGTCCACAGCATATCATCCACAGGCACAGGAAGCTTTAGAGAGGTACCATCAAACTTTCAAAACAATGATTAAAGCATATTGTCATGAATAGACCCATAACTGGGACAAAGGACTGGACTTTCTTTTATTTGCTACCAGAGCTTCACCGAGTGAAGCTACTGGATTTAGCCCTTTTTGAATCAATTTATGGATTTTAGGTAAGAGGTCCTCTGAAATTAATCAAAGAATAGATTTTGGACTAGAAGGGCAAATCCTCTAGGTTAGATTGTGTGTCAGTGTTTCTGGAATGGCTCATGGGAGCCTGAAAAGTGACTCAAAAACATCCTAAAGCTTCTCAAACAAAGATGAAGGAATGGGCATATAAGCAAACTATGACCTGAACATTACAACCAGGAGATGAAGTGTTAATGTTATTGCTTTTACAGGGGGAACCTCTGAAAGCATGGTTCAGGGGTCCATACAAGGTCATTTGGAGGGTTGGTAAAGTAAATCATTTGATAGACAGCCCAGATCATAGGGAAAAGAATTGGCCGCGTCATATCAATACTTTGAAACAATACCATTGTAGGGAGGAAGATAAGGAGCAGGTATGTCAGGTGGTAAGAACAGTGGAGGACAAGAGAGACAGTGAGAAGGAGACTTAGTTCACAATTGAACCTCCTACTACCCGTTTAGCGAACACTGAAATATTAGGACAGTTAGATACCACGTTTTCATACTTAGAGGCAGGACAATGAGAAGATCTAGTGAGGTTACCTATAGAATTTAAAAGGAATAGTAGGGACAAACCAGGACATACAACATTAGCCATACATGATGTGGATGTAGGAGAATCACCTCCTATAAAACAGCATCCTTATCGCCTAGGGCCAGAGAAACAGACTCAGGTGAAAGCAGAGGTCCAGTACATGTTGGTAAACCACCTCATATAACCTAGCCAAAGCAGCTGGAGTTCCCCTGTTGTGTTAGTGCCTAAACCAGATGGTCTGGCCAGATTCTGCATAGGCCACAGAAAGGTCAATGCAGTAACAAATGCGGATTCCTACCCAATTCCCCCCTTGGAAGATTGTATTGACAGAGTTGGCAGTGCCATGTTTCTTACCAAAACAGATCTGTTAAAGGGACATTGGCAGGTTCCTTTAACACCCCAAGCTAAAGAAACATCAACCTTTGTCATGCCAGATGGTCTTTTCCAATGCTGAGTGATGCCATTCGGGTTAAAAATTAGCCAGCAACTTTTCAGAAGTTAATGAACCAAGTGGTGGCTGGTGTTCCGAAATCTGTGGTTTATCTTGATGATGTACTGATATATAGTGACACTTGGAAATCCCACCTGAAACATCTAGAAGCCCTGTTTAAAAAACTACAGTGAGCTGATTTGATAATAAACCTTGCTAAAAGTAAATTTTCAAAAGCGCGAGTAACTTATCTAGGGCACACCATAGGGGGAGGACAAATGTTGTCAAGAATGGTGAAAGTACAGGCATTGGTGGAGCTCCCTGCCCCTAAAACTAAGTGGGAGATCATGAGGTTTTTGGGAATGTGTGGGTTTTTATAGTAAATTTGTACCAAATTTCAGTACCATAACTGACAGACTTGTAACAGAACAAAGCCAAGATGAGCAGCAGAGTGCCAAACATCTTTTGAAAGGCTGAAAGAAATTTTTATCAATAAACCAATGCTGACTGCTCCAAATTTCATTAAACCCTTCAAAGTAGCAATTGTTGAAAAAAGAGACACGTCGAAGCTTTTCGTCTAGCACTCATCAGGACACTTCACGAAAATACCAATAAAAGGTGAAAACAACAATTTATAGTGTATGGGAAGACCTGATTAGTTGCCAAGTGGACTGATTGGTGAGGCATTGCCATGGAGAATGCCACAATTGATGGTGTCATGAAGTTCTTAATGTATATAATATTTTGGAAAATATTTTTCTTTTAAAATAAAGGTTTAGTCTGTGGATGTGTCTTAATTGGATTAAAACCAGCTAGTCTGGGTACTTTGATGTGTACTACTTTTGATATGTAATATTTTTGATATGTAAGGGAGATAGCGTACATTTGCATTTTTTGAAGGGGGATGAAAACTGATGTCTTTCTAGCAGCTACCAAGCAATATGTTTATATTACTAATAAAATTGGTACTATGAAAGGGGTTTCATTGTTAAAAGGTGAAGCTCAAAGAGGCTGGTGAGGCAATGAGAATTTGAATTCAATTTGATATAACTTCAGCAGTTTTTGGGTGTGCAGGGCAGAGGCAACATGAGATCAAAAGGCAGCTGCAAGCCTCCAAGTGGCTCCACAGCAACCAAAGTGAAAGAACCTCATTTTGAATTTGTAAGGTGAAAATGCTTTGCCTGGTGTTTGGTTAAGTCTATGGGTTGCTGTTGCCTTAATGGAGATTAGTTTGGGAATTTGTTAAAAGTTATGATAGTAGTAATTTGTAGCCATGTGTATATCTATTTTAACCTGTGTAGCTTAATAAAATGTTTCCCTTAGTTTAAGGTAAAACCTCGAGAACTGGTGGTCTGATTCCTGAATTTAGAGTCACATTTCAAACATAACACTTAAAATTATAGGTTATGACAGTTGTTTAAAGTTTCTTTCTGGGATTTTTAAATAACTCTTCTTTACCAACTGCATCGGTCATAACAATGTTAACTGCCTAGCATTGTTTGAAATTTTAATTAGGCACCTTGACCCTGATTGGTCAAAGCATTGCCCTCTGGAATAAGTCAGCGAATGCCTGTCACTTATTTTGCTTAGCTGAAACAGGCACAGCATGTGTACATGTTCTTTCTGTCTGCAAAGAACAGGGTCCTGTGTATTAATATGCGCCAAACTACGAGCTTGACTGACAATCTTAAATTGGTTGTCAGTGTAATTCTTAGCACACTGGGGATTATTTAACAAACATTGTCCAATTGTGGAATCACATTTAATGTTGGACACTGCTTTGAATTTTGTAAGTACGGGCTGGTTGGGAAAGGTCTGTGCCTTGCCCACTGTGAACAGTGGAAGGGACGTGCTGTTTGGTACAATTTGCCAATATTTGAGGCATATGGCCCATCACACTGGCACTGAAATTTATAAACCACATTACTCATTTGTGTGATAGGCAGAACATCTTATTGGCTTGATGGCAGCATCCTGTTAGTGGCAAATACCACTCGTGTTGCTATTGCATAGTAGCTGCGTGAAATAGGTAGCTTAACCTGGTGCTCAATTTTTTGAGATACCTTGACCTTCCGGGGAATCGAAGGGAGACTGGCATTTTTCAGGGCTGAAAGTGACAGCCTTAGGCCCTTTCGTGAGTTTGCATGATATACAGAGTGAAATGATCTGATCGGTGTAGCCATTATCCCGCAGGATGCCTTTGATTTCAGCATCAAGCTTCCATAGTGGACAAATGGCTAAGGTCCTATTTACAAGGTTGCTGACAAGACCAATCTTATCACGCATGGAACTGTAAGAATCCCAAGGCCAGTGAAGGTAGGCTCGCCAGTCAGTTTGTCTTGCAGTAGAACAGAGATTGTGAAGAGTCTGGTTCAGTCTGAGCTCACGCCCATGTAGACAGCTAGAATTAATGGCGACGGTACATAGTTTATGGTGGAGTTGAAGATAATAGCTTCAGTCTTCCCAATACTGGGGTTAACAGCAGTGGTAGAGCAGTGGAATTGGCTGTTGTCAGCACATAAGCAGAACCTGTTTTTGTGGATGATGTTGCCTCGGTGCAACATGTAGATAAGGAACTGGAGGGGACCAAGGACAGTTCTTTGGGGCACCCCAAAGA
Source organism: Cetorhinus maximus (assembly GCF_964194155.1). Lineage (NCBI taxonomy): Eukaryota > Metazoa > Chordata > Chondrichthyes > Lamniformes > Cetorhinidae > Cetorhinus > Cetorhinus maximus. The sequence goes on from NC_135879.1 coordinate 191,133,037, forward strand.
TTCAGTATGGGGGATGGGAAGAGAAGCCAATGCTTGAGATGCTCTCCTTCTCCTCCAGCTCTGAAGTCCTTGTCTCAGGTAAAATCTTCACTCTATCCCATCCATGTTATTACTTGTAGCCTCCTTCTTTACTCTAAGTCCAAGGGGTGGAGACTTGAGTATATCTGATTTAGCTATCACCAAATCTGGCTGGATTACATCAAGCACCTTGCTCTCCTCTGCCATAATTGCTCGTGACTTCAAGATCATCTTGAAGAGCAAAGTTACCTCTGGTGTTGTATCCTTAAACCTCTCCAGCTGGCCCTTCTACCCTTCACCTTCAGTGAATATAAGTTCCTGAACTTGGCATGAAGATTGAGACCATCCCCATTTATCTGCCACTGCAACATCCACCCATGTCCACCAAACCAAATACAAGCCTCTCTCAAGCTTTACAAGGGCCCTAGCCTTGAGAAAGAGAGAAGTGAGAGAGGGGGAAACCAGAGTAAGAGAGAAAAAAAATGAGAGAATGAGAGCGACAGTGCAGGTAAGATAGATACAATACAGAAGGAGTGGATGATGTCATTCATCATCCAAATTTGATTTTTAAAAATATTTTGATGAAGAAAGACAAACAAATCAAAAACCTGAGGAAAAAAGTTGGGATCAGACAGAGGGAAACAGTTTGAGTGCCAGGGTAATGCAGCCTCTGGCCTTTGCTGCTTGCTCTTATAGTGGAAGGGGAGTAGATAGGAGTTTGAGGGAAAATGAATGTTAACCACTTGCATTAAATTACAAACTTTTTTCCTGGTACAGATATCCGTGGGCAAGTGAGTTTTGACTGCCAGAACTCATTTTACACTGAATCTTGCAAGCGATAAATAAGGTTTTTTAATCCATAACTTTGGGCTGGGTTAGAACTCATCTTATGATCATAACACCATGGGTGAATTCTATTCATCATTAGTTTAAGAGCGTTTGTTTTCAAGAGCCTACAAATTACAGCATATGCACACTTTCAGATCTATGTCTTCATCTATATGCTGTCAATCTCTTCCATTCTAAATGGAATCTAAATTCCTATGTCCAGATTTATAATGGAAACATCTATATCAACTTGTTACATTATAATTACACTCTCCTGCTAATGGAAATACTGTAATGCTACCACTGGCATGAGAATGTAATTACAATGTGACCAGTTTACATGGGCAATTTCCATTGTAAATGTGGCCACAGGAATTATAATAGATATATAACAATAAGGATAGAATATGTGACATTAAAAAGAGAATTTAATTATCTCTGTGCACCCAGGCACAATAATCCTACCTGTGAACCCTGCTTTTTCTGAATACTTGACTATATTATATGTGCTATGTCATGAGAAACTGACTTAGTGCAAACAGGAAAGAATTTGACCGTATAAATGCACAACAGAAGCTCAACTATCTTACCATCAAACTTGATACTCCAGGTCATCAAAAAGCCATCAGTCATTTGGTAAAAATTCCTTAGATCCTCTGGAAGTAAGCAGCAGTTCTTCTGCAAGCATAAACAGCTGAACATTTCAAGTATAGGTTTAGGTCGAAGTAAAACAAAACAGTTCTAAACTAATCATTTCCTTATCATCTGAAGTATTTATAGAATATATTGGGCCTTTAAGTTGCCAGCAGAGACAGACCAAACGCCACTTATAAAAAGCTCAACAAGCTTTCTCCTTTTGCTGCCCATGATAAGTTGGAGGGATACAGGGCACAAATTTGGTTCACATGGCATCAGAGCTATTGAAGCCATGGAACCTTTGTGTCACTTATCAAGTGTGGGTGTGTCACCAGCTTTTTCCTGGGCAGTGCAAGGGCAGAAGGGCACATACATGCAGGTGCATCCCCTGCATGCACTACAACAGCTTGAACCAATGATATCTTGGCATCACACAGCCCAAACCAGCTGATGCAACGCCAAGATTGAAAACTTTGCTGATTAAAGTCCAGCCCACAAATTTGTACATCAGTCACCAAAGGTCAGGCATGCAGCCCCAAGATGGGACCTGAATCTGTCCTAATTAAAAGATGACTTCACAAGTTGAAGGTTAAGTGGTTTTCAGTGACTTTGCCTTAGATAAAGTAAGTGGGAGCTCTGCCTTTGGCTATGCAACCAAGGAAGAAAAACAACTAGATGACCCATGTATGGGGGCAATTCTTTCATTGCCTCATGGTCTGCAGCATGACCAGGAAAAGGAATGGAGAAAGCAGAGAGGGAAAGCTCTGTGAGGAGGGAAGGAAGTGGAGGCAGAATAGGAGGTGGCATTTTGGACACCATATAATTAGACAGTATGTCAGGTAGTGATTGGGGGGTTCCACTTCCACGTCCCAATCTGGACTCACATCCATTCCACACTCACCATCCCAACGACCCCTTTCTCAACATTCAGCAATGAAGTCACCAAGCAGAACTTTCACAAAATATCTTTATGTAACAACACATCCAGATATACAAACTACAATAATCTTATCACTCATGTGAAATACCTCATTGACTGTCTTTTGGATACCTCTTAAGGGCTCTTATGCAGTGCTATCCCAGTTGTTACAGGACCACCAAAATAAGTCTGTTTTACTGCATTATATTCTACAAATGCTATGCAGGATCAATTTCTGTGATACCTTCCATTTTTCTGAAAACTGTAAACCAATGGGCCAGGCAGCATCAGTCAAATAAGGTGGCTGTATGAAAAGTGTGTGCGACCCATCTCAATTTGAATAGGAATAGGCTGATAATGAATGGCCACACCTGTGCCCATAAAACAGGGCAAACAAATTATCAGATTATTTTAGGTTTTACTTTTTAAAAAAGTATTATGTCATAGAATGCGCAAAGTATTATTTCAGGACCACCAAAACAGTCAAAAATCCTGCTTAATTGCTCTTGTAAGCCAATGTTCTTTTAAAAAGCTTCTGTTCTTATTTATTAAGGAGAAATATAACACGATGTACTAGGTGGAATAATGGGGTGCTCGATGGGGTTTCATAACACGGGACTTTGATAGCATTGGTAGTATAGGCTATGGCTTGGCAGAACTCAGGTGGGCTTAGCCCTCCATTCATCAGAGCATTTCTGGAGCTACCAATCTGCTCAATCAATCCTCACCTCCACCTGTGATGCTCTTGCCTCCATCAAAACCATTACTCTCTCTTACATTGATTGTCCCCTCTGGAATGCAAACCCTGCACCCCATACATCTCCATTCCCCTAAGTCCAAGGGTGTTTATGGTGGACAACTGATTAAATCATTCATTGCTGGATCTAGCTGGATCACATAAAGCACTATTGGGTCCAACTCTCTTCTGCCAAAACAACTCATATCCAAGGATCATCCTGAAATTGAAGGATAATCCGATCTTCTCCACTACAAACTGTCTTCTTAAAGCCCTCTCCCCTATTGTCTCCATCAAGTGTGAGGAACTCATGAACTTAAGAGTTACTAAGATTGAAACCATCCATTCAGCAGCTTTGCCCACTTCCCTCCCTTCCTAGTTCATCAGGCAAAACTTCCCCCAAGGTTCCTGTGTTCTAGCCCTGAACTTGCACCTTTATCTACTTTCTCTCCGATCTCCCTTCATGTTCTCTCTGAGCTCATCCTGTCCATGAGGCCAATATCTTGCTAACTCTACCCTATTCCCACTAAACTGCTGACCATCCACTTCCTTTGCTGGTCCCCACGTTAGCTGATATTGGGCAGAATTTTCCCACCCTGCCTACAGCGGGCAGGAGCGGAGAATCTGGAGAGAGGCAAAAAAAAAACCAATCAGATTCCCACTGGCATGAAAACAGTTCGCAATTCTCCCAATAACTCTAATGGCAGCTTGGGCATTCCACTGACTAGTGATGTGAACACCATTTGCATTTGTTACCATCTCATGAATGCTCATTAAATATGCTTCTCACCAGAATTACATGGCGCCTTCCAATCTTGCGTCACGCCAGGGAGAATTCACACCAGTATGCTTCATGTTTGAAAAAGAGTGGCATGCAGTGGTTGGACCTCACTTTGCTTGTGCAACTTCAAGGTGAGTGCAGCGTTCCTAGCCTACCCATGACAGCGCTGCGCTGGTCTTGTAGTGATATCAGTGGAACGGCCCATACTCCTGGGGTTGTAGGGCTGTTGGGTGCCTCTGCAGTCCTGGAGAATACCACTGTGCAGCGGTACTGAGGCAGAAACACTCAAACAGAGACAAGTATTGCGACCTGGGGGCGGGGGGGAAGTTTGATCCACAAACGGGAGGAGCAGGAGGGTGTCGGGAGCGGTGTGTTAGTGCAGCATAAGAGGGATGGGTTGCGTAGGAAAATTGTGCTAATCATGCGGGGGGAGGGGGGGGGCAGTGGACAAGGGAGACAGTGTAGTGATCAGTCATTGGGGAACTCATTGAAAGTCAAAGTCCTTGGCCTAGGACCAACAGGTGAGAGGTTAGAAGCATTCCTGGGGCTCACAGTCAGGAGTGAAAGAGTAGTAACACTCCTGGGGTGCAGCGGGCCATGCAACAGGGCTATGCATGGTATGCATATGTTGTACCCCCATTCCAGGGAGGGACAAGGTCTGTGTGTTCGATTGGGACAAGGCACAGTTTGGTGTGCGGGGCATTTTCACAGTCAGTGTCATGGGTTTGGCTGGCTCTGTACTGGGCTGCAGATGGCATGGTCATGATTAGGGGAGGCAGCTACAGCCTGTAGGTAGGGGTGATGTAATGGGGGTGTGGGGGTGGTATTCGATGCTCTCTTTTGGGGGTGAGTGCACACAGCCACTAGATGGGAATTTTAACAACAACAACATCCAGTATTACTCGGTGGAGCAATGGCACAGTTTGAAATCGAAACTAGAAATGAATCTGCACAGGAGGGGGGTCAGAGGCAGTAGCGCACTCCTGGACTAAGGGGACCTTTCTCTGTGTGCCCTCAAACCTGCTGTAGCCATAAGCTTGAAGCTGAGAGAAAGTAGGAAGACTTCCTTGAGAAGGGTGTCATTGGAACCCATGCCTTTTGCCACTCAGTAACAGGGAAATGCAGGAATCACTGGCTTCACATGACAGTTGCTCCATTTCAACATTAACACACAAGAATGTGAAAATTTGGAATGCAGGCAACCGTAGGAGGTGCAGCTGCTGCATATATGGCATCTTATCTATGAAAGATTTTAACGTACTTTCCACATTTGGCATGCATAACAGGTCAAAGGGCATCCAGTCATTACCCATGAGCAAGTTATTTTTAATCTGTATGCCAGAATTGAGATTAGAGCACGGAGTTGGCAAAGTTGTGCATGTCATTCAAACCTTCTCCAACCTCTGTGGGATTGAGACGTTAAGTCTCATGGATGGCATCTTGGTCACCTTGATGTGTCTGTTTGCACCTCAGATACAAGGCTGCATCAGCGACAAGGCTAGTTGGGCAGAAACCGCTCGAGATCATGACAGTAGCTTTGGGTTTACGATTGTGAGCTTAACTGTTTTGCTCCATTATTCATTATTGTCTTTACTTTATCATTTCACAGAAGACAAAACAATACAATAATGGAGCCTGAGCTCAATGCTGCCTCTGGATGAGGATGAGGAGCCAAGCACAGCTTTGGGAGGAGGCCCCACATGTGGTCCAGGGCCCAGGGGAGACCCAGCAACAAGAAGAATGGGGGAGGGGTGGGGGGTGGAATAGACCTGGACCATGGTTGAGCTAGTTGCCTCCAAGGGTATACCGAAGACTCTCTTATCTGCAGATGAGCGAGAGACAATGCTGCGCACGTCAGCGCTTGGCCCGAGGTCTAGTTTGCGCTTGCCACATTCTTTGGGAGGAACTAACGCCCCGTGAGGTGGGAGGCTATCCCCTGCCAGTGGCCTTGAAGGTGACTACCATGCTCAATTTCTTTGCCTGCAGATTGTTCCAGGGATCACAGAAGACCTGTGTGGCATCTCGCAGTCTGCCGCACATAGATGCATCAAGGAGGTCACAGGTGCCCACTACAGCAAGGCTCATCAATATGTGAGGCTTACACCTGATGAAAATAGCCAGGCTGCTAGATTCAATGGGTTTTCAGCTATCTCAGGCAGAGTGCAGGGCATAATCAACTGCACCCACGAGGGCTCCATAGCATTAGCCCCTAAAGTTTATCAACTGTAAATGGCTCCACTCCATCAACGTTCACTGGTGTGCAATCATCGGAAGCACATCATACATGTGTGTGCCAAGTACCCTGGAAGTCCCCCATATCCTGAGTCACTCCCAGGTGCCTCACATATTTGAGGGGCCTCAGCATGCACAGGGATGGCTGCTTGGGGATAAGGGGTACCTGCTCAAACGATGGCTCATGACACCCATGCATCGGCCTCAGAGGAGAGGTACAACACAGCTCATTGCTCCACATGGTCCATAATCGAGAATAACATTGGCATCCTGAAAATGTGCTTCCGATGTGTAGATTGCTCAGGTGGGGCTCTGCAGTAAACTCCAGATAGGGTCTCTTGCATCATTGTATGTTGCGCCCTTCACAATCTGGCGCTTCAAAGGGGTGATCGCTTGCCAGACAGAGAAGTGGAGGAGGATGAGAGCTCCTCGGAGAATGACGAGGAGGAAGGCAGGAATCTGAAGGAGATGAAGTGAAAGTAAGGGGAGATGGCCACATTCCCCCTGTCCCTTAATGCCATTCCATTGCATTGAAAGAGATGTCCAAACAGTCACATCAAGAGCAAGTTCAGCATTCAGACTTGCAAGCCTCACGATTTGCCAGGCCATGATCTCTAAGGAGATCAGTGATGCACCCTGTATGCGTCTGCTCTGGGAAGTGACAGTTGACAACAGCGAGAATGCTGTGTCAACTAACGTGGTGCAGTCATCGTCATGTTAATGAGAAACTACAGCAGCTAGTGAGATGAGGACATGGTTGGGGATACCATCCTCTCATCCAGGTCTTGTCCTTTGGCGCTACCACCGGGGAGACAACTGTCGCTAGTCTTTCAAGGCTGCTGAGCTGCCCTCACATAACGGTGTGTCATGAGCAAAAAAGGTTTTAAACGCATTTGGCACACACTTCCAATAAAGATTTTGACACTTCTCCCTGATATCACACAAGGGTCCGGAAACTATCTTCAGTGAGGCTAAAATCACATGAATGTTAATCTCAAAAAGGGAGACTGAATGGGAGGGTAGCTACCCTTGCAATGGAAGGATACATATGTAAATAATCACAAGGCCTTCAGTTGTCCAAGCCATTCACATTAACATCAACTGTATTAACATAAATACAATATTTATACTGTGGTTGCACACCTGTGGCCCAAAAGTGATTTCAATTTAATTAAGTGATTAATTTTCCTAACTTTGCCAATATGCCTGGTTGGAACCCCAATATCCACAGCAGAGCTGCAGGCAGCCTGCTGATTGCCACCTCTTGATGTCTGTCATAACCTTGGAAGATGCCCTGTGGTGGCCCAAGCCTGAGAAGGATCTCCTGTCAGGGGCAGATGCACCCTCCTCATCCTGAGCAGCTGGAGTGGATGGGGTCACAGGTAGAGGGATTCCGAGTGGCTGGACACCCTTGAAGTGGAGGCCCCCAGGTGTGGAGCTGATGCTCAGCCTCCCTGTGGGTGCTCGAGGGTCCAATCCTGACTCCTTGAGGAGAAGGAGCAGCTAGAGGGAGGTTAAAGTGCCTTGCCCGACTTTTGCCTAGCCACTGATGGATCCCACCAATGCCTATACCATGGAGCCCAGGACTGAGTGCAAATCCGGCAAACCTGCTGGACCAAGGTCTCCATGGCAGTCGCCAACCTTCCCATGGTGACCCCGAGGTGCTCGCATGTCAGAGCAATATCAGACAGAATACAGACAGACTCCTCCATCCTTAGTTCTAATCTGCTGAGTGACTCTTGCATCTCTGCCTGATGTTCCGCCACCTGTCGTTGCATCTCCAGCACTGTCTCAGCGGCGACTCGCAAAAGGCTCGTCATCTGACTTGGACTCAGCAGGTGGCTGATCTCCAGCAGTCCTCTGAGTGCAAGACACCAGGGCTGCTGGGGAGACATGTCAGCGAGGTGTTCTCCAGGTGATCCTGAGCGCAATCTAGAACCATGACCTGTGCTGATGGATGCTGCAGGTGAATGCAATGATGGTTCTTTTTTTTAAATTCATTCATGGGATGTGGGCTTCGCTGGCTGGGCCAGCATTTATTGCCCATCCCTAGTTGCTTTTGAGAAGATGGTGGTGAGCTGCCTTCTTGAACTGCTGCATTCCCTGTGGTATAGGTACACCGACAGTGCTGTTAGGAAGGGAGCTCTAGGATTTTGACCCAGTGACAGTGAAGGAACAGCGATATATTTCCAAGTCAGGATGATGAATGGCTTGGACGGGAACTTCCAGGTGGTGGTGTTCACATCTATCCCCCCCATGTACTTTTGGATGGTAGTGGTTGTGGGTTTGGAAGGTGCTGTCTAACGAGCCATGGTGAATTCCTGCAGTGTATCTTGTAGATGGTACACACTGCTGCTGTGCATCGGTGGTGGAGGGAGTGAATGTTTGTGGATGTGGTGCCAATCAAGCAGGCTGTTTTGGCCTGAACGGTGTCAAGCTCCTTGAGTTTTGTTGGAGCTGCACTCATCCAGGCAAGTGGAGAATATTCCATCACACTCCTGACTTGTGCCTTGCAGATGGTGGACATGCTTTGGGGAGTCCGGTGGTGAGTCATTCGTCACAGGATTCCTCGCCTCTGACCTGCTCTTGTAGCCACAGTATATGTTTATCCAGTTCAGTTTCTGGTCAATGGTAACCCCAGGATGTTGATAGTGGGGGATTCAGTGATGGTAATGCCTCGAACGTCAAGGGGTGATGGTTAGATTCTCTCTTGTTGTAGATGGTCATTGCCTGGCACTTGTGTGGTATGGGGGAAGGCAATGGCCTAGTGGTATTGTCACTGCACTAGTAATCTCTGGGGTAATAGTAATGCTCAGGGGTCCTGGGTTCGAATCCTGCCACAGCAGATGGTGGAATTTGAATTCAATAAAATTCTGGAATTAAAAGTCTAATGATGAAACCACTGTCGATTGTAGTAAAAACCCATCTAGTTCACTAATGTCGGGAAGGAAATCTGCCATCCTTACCTAGCCTCAGCCTCAATGTAGTTGGCTCTCTGAACAAGGGCAATTAGAGATGGGCAATAAAATGTTGGCCTATATCCCACAAATGAATAAAAAAAACTTGCCACCTGTCAGCCCAAGCCTGGATATTTATTGTCCAGGTCTTGCTGCATTTGGACATGGATGCTTCAGGAACTGAGGAGGCACGAACGGTGCTGAACTTTGTGCAATTATCCGCTTCTGATGGAAGGAAGGTCATTGATGAAGCAGCTGAAGATGGTTAGGCCGAGAACACTATCCTGAGGAACGACCTGCAGCTGAGACGACTGAGCTCCAACAACCACAACCATCTTCCTTTGTGCGAGGTGCGACTCCAACCAGTGGAGTGGTTCCCATTGATTCCAGTTTTGCTCCTTGATGTCACACTCAGTCTAATATGGCCTTGGTGTCAAGGGCAGTCACTCTCACCTCACCTCAGGAGTTCAGCTCTTTTGTCTATGTTTGAACCAAGGCTGTAATGAGGTCAGGAGCTGAGTGGCCCTGGCAGTACCCAAACTGGGAGTCAGTGAGCAGGTTAGTGCTAAGCAAGCTTGATAGCACTGTTCACCATCACTAGAGAAAAAGTACTGAGCAAACTATTGGGATTAAAGGGTGACAAGTCCCCAGGACCTGATGGCCTACAACCCAGGGTCTTAAAGGAAGTGGCAGCAGATATAGTGGGTGCATTGGTAATAATATTCCAAAATTCCCTGGATTCTGGAAAGGTTCCAGTGGGTTGGAAAAATGCTAATATAATAACACCCTTATTCAAAAAGGGGGGTGGGGTGGAGTGGGGAGGCAGAAAGTAGGAAACTATAGACGAGTTAGTTTAACGTCTGTCGTTGGGAAATTGTTGGAATCCATTATTAAGGAAGTAGTAATGGGGCATTTGGAAAGTCAGAATGCAACCCATCAGAGTCAGCATGGTTTAATGAAGAGTAAATCGTGTTTGACTAATTTGCTAGAGATCTTTGAAGATGTGACAAGCAAAGTGGATAATGGGGATCCTGTAGATGTAGTATAACTGGACTTCCAGAAGGCCTTTGATAAGGTGCTGCACAAAAGATTAATACACAAGATAAGATCACACGGAGTTAGGGGTAATATATTAGCTTGGATAGAGGGTTGGCTAACCAACAGAAAGCAAAGAGTCGGGATAAATGGGTCTTTTTCTGGGTGGCAAGCTGTAACTAGTGGGGTGCCACAGGGTTTGGTCCTTGGGCCCCAACTATTTACAATCTATATTAATGACTTGGATTCAGGGATAGAAGGTACTACAGCTAAATTTGCAGATGATACAAAAATAGGTGAGAAAGTAAGGCAACTTGTTATTTAAATGGAGAGAAACTTCAGAATGCTTCAGTGCAGAGGGATCTGGGTGTCCTCTTGCGTAATTCGCTGAAAGCTAGTATTCAGGTACAGCAGGTAATAAGGAAGGCAAATGGAATTTTGGCATTTATTGCTAAAGGAATAGAGTATAGAAATAGGGAAGTGTTGTTGCAACTATACAAGGCATTGGTGAGACCGCACCTGAAGTATTGTGCACAGTTTTGGTCCCCTTACTTGAGGAAGGATGTAGTTGTATTGGAGGCGGTTCAGAGGAAGTTCACTAGATTGATTCCAGAGATGCGGGGCTTGTCTTACGAGGAGAGATTGAGCAGTTTAGGCCTATACTCGCTAGAGTTTAGAAGGATGAGAGGGGATCTAATTGAGGTATTTAAGATGCTAAAGGGGGTAGACAAAGTAGATGTGGAGTGGATGTTTCCCCTTGTGGGGCAATCTAGAATGACAGGCCATAGTTTTAGGCTAAGGGGTGGTAGATTTAAATCAGAGATGAGAAGGAATTACTTTTCTCAAAGGGTCGTGAATCTGTGGAATTCACTACCTCAGAGTGCAGTGGATGCCGGGATGCTAAATAAATTTGAGGAGATAGACAGATTTTTAATTAGTAACGGGTTGAAAGGTTATGGGGAGAGGGCGGGAAATTGGAGTTGAGGCAAAAATTACATCAGGCATGATTGTATTGAATGGTGGGGCAGGCTCAAGGAGCTGAATTGCCTACTCCTGCTCCTAGTTCTTATGTTCTTATGTTGATGACCCCTTCCATTACTTTACTGATGATCAAGAGTAGACTGATGGGGTGGTAATTGGCCGTGTTAGATTTGTCCTGCTTTGTGTGTGCAGGACATACCTGGGCAATTTTCCACATAGTTGGGTAGATGCCAGTGTTGTAGCTTGAACAGCTTGGATAGGGACACAGCAAGTTCTGGAGTACAAGTCTTCAGTACTATTGCCGGAATATTGTCAGGGCCCAGGGTGTTTGCAGTATCCAGCCTTCAGCCATTTCTTGATATCACGTGGAGTGAATTGAATTGGCTGAAGGCTGGCATCTGTGATGCTGGGGACCTCCGGAGGAGGCAGAGATGGATCAGCCACTTGGCACTTCTGGCTGAAGATTGTAACAAATGTTTCAGCCTTATCTTTCGCACTGTTGTGCTGGGCTCCCCCATCATTGAGGATGGGGATATTTGTGGAGCCTCCACCACCATTCACAACTGGATGTGGCAGGACTGCAGAGCTTAGATCTGATCCGCCGGTTGTGGGAACGCTTAGCTCTGTCCATCACTCGTTGCTTATGCTATTTGGCAGGCAAGTAGACCTGTGTTATGGCTTCACCAGGTTGACATCTCATTTTTAGATATGTCTGGTGCTGCTCCTGGCTTGCTCTCCTGCACTCTTCATTGAACCAGGGTTGATCCCGTGGCTTGATGGTAATGGTAAAGTGGGGAATATGCCAGGCCATGAGGTTACAGATTTGCGTTCGAGTACAATTCTGCAGCTGCTGATAGCTCACAGTGCCTCAGATGCCCGGTCGAGTTGCTAGAACGGTTTGAAATCTATCCCATTTGGCATGGCAGTGGTGTCACACAACATGATGGAGGGTATCTTCAATGTGAAGGTGGGTCTTCATCTCCACAAAGACAGTATCGGAGGAGTGACCACGGCAGAGTCACGGACAGATGCATCTGCGGCAGGCAGGTTGGTGAGTATGGTTGGTCAAGTATGTTTTTCCCTCTTGTTGGTTCCTTCACCACCTGCTGTAGATGTGGTCTAGCAGCTATGTCCTTTAGGACTTGGCCAGTTCGGTCAGTAGCGGTGCTACCAATCCACTCTTGGTGATGGACATTGAAGTGCCCCAGCCAGAGTACATTCTGCGCCTTTGCCACGCTCAATGCTTCCTCCAAGTGATGTTCAACATGGAGGAACACTGATTCATCAGCTGATGGAGGACGGTACATGGTAATCAGGAGGAGGTTTTCTTGCCCATGTTTGACTCGATGCCATTAGACTTCATGGGGTCCGGAGTCGATGTTGAGGACTCCTAGGGCAATTCCCTCTTGACTTTTCACCACTGTGCCGCCACATCTGCTGAGTCTGTCCTGCTGGTGGCATGGTTGCCAGGAATGGTGATGGTGGTGTCTGGGACATCATCTGTAAAGTATGATTCCGTGAGGATGACTATGTCAGGCTTTTGCTAGACCAGTCTGAGAGACAGCTCTCCCAATATTGGAACTAGCCCCCAGATGTTAGTAAGGACTTTGCATGGTTGACAGGGCCGAGTTTGCCCTTGTTGTTTCCGCTGCCTAGGTCAATGTCGGGTGGTCCGTCTGGTTTCATTCCTTTTTTGAGACTTTGTAGCAGTTTGATACAACCGAGTGGCTTGCTAGGCCATTTCAGCTTCCTCCTCTCTGGTGATCTGGGGGCTGGTGCTTATTTTGGTCCTCTGCCTGTGCCTAGATCTGCTGGTGCCCATAAGACAGAGGTGGTGTCAGGATGTGATGAACTCATGGAGCTGTCATTTGTGCTAGGTTGCTGGGATAAGCTGGCTTGATGGTGTCCTCCTCGAATGTAGTGAGGGGTGTGTTGTTGGCCGTCCCATCTCCAGTCTGGGATCTTTCCCTTTTTTTGTGGGAAAGCTAGGACTGCATGAAGAGAAATGCAAGGAATGTGATGAGAAGGGAAGGAGCAGAGGTTGGGAAACATGCATGCCTCCTGTATGTGATGAGGCCTCCTCAGAAAGGGCTGAAGATGGAGTGTGTGTAGCATGGTAGATGAGATGATGGCGATGTGAATATATCTGTGCGACAATCAGTGCTGAAATCTGTCCCCTGCTAATGTTAAGTGAGATCCCTGAAGAGTGTAGCCCTTTGAGCGCATGATGGAAGGAACTGAAGGTTGACTTACACTGGCAGAGCGGATGAGATCAGTCATCATCTTCCTGCGCTGGATCGCGTTCCAGGTGCTGTTGCCAGCCACGCTGACTGCCTCGCGATGGCCTCGCAGGCTGGAGAGGTGTGGCTGGTATACTTCTTGAAGCCATCCTTGAGGTAAAGGACATCCCCATGCTGCCGTACTCCTCTTATGAAGGATGGAGGGTACTGTGGCAGAAGTAGGGTGCAGCCTTCTTTTTTATGTTGGCAGCCATCTCTGGGGGTTTCTGAAAGACAGCTGGGCTGGAGAGAGTGAAATATGTGCGCTCAGGTGATGTTTAAATATGGCGTCCGGACCTTCAACCCTATTAGGTAACAGCAGGGCGAATGGTTCAGATCCTGACCTGCCATGTGATTCAGTGAGATACTGGCCTGTGCATAATTAATGAGTTTTCGAGCATGGAGTTGGGCACAAATTCCCACCATTCCGACCAGCAGGAAACATGCTGCGAAACCTGCCCGCCACTGCACATTGCTTCAAAAGTAGAAAATTTCACTCACTGTTAATGAGTCCCTCTTCTTGGGTACTGTCCCACACCCCTTCAAATCTTTCAACATTAATCCTCTTCTCAGAAAACCCATGCTTCATCACTCTGCCCTCAAACTACCAGAGCAAATTCAACCTGCTTTTCCTCTCCAAAGTCTTTGAACATGTTGTCAACCTCCCAAATCTGTGCCCATATTTCCTGCTACTCCACGATTAAACCCTCCAATCAGGTTTCCACAACATTGAAATGACTCTTATCAAAGTCACAAATTACATCCCATTTGATTGTGACTTATGGTAAATTATTTCTACTCATCCACCTCAACCTGTCTGCTGTCTTTGACACAATTCCACACACCATCAACATCCTGGGGGTTACCACTGACCAGAAACTTAACTGGTCCAGTCATATAAATACCTTGGTTATAACAGCAGGTCAGAGCTGGGAATTCTGTGGAGAGTAACTCACTTCCTGATTCCCCCAAGCCTGGCCACCACCTATAAGACACAAGTCAGGAGTGTGATGGAATACTCTCCAATTTCCTGGCTGAGTGCAGCTCTAACAACACTCAAGTAGTTTGACACCATCAGGATAAACCAATCCATCAACCCACTTAAACACTTACTCCCTCAGTAACCATTCCGTGATTTTATGACCACTGGTGCATAGTGGCTCAAGTGTGTACCATCTCCAAAATGCACAGCAGTAACTCGCCAAGCCTCTCTCAACAGCACCTTCACAACCCACATCTATGTAGAAGGACAAGGGCCGCAGATGTATGGGAACACCAAAGCCTGCAAGTTTTCCTCCAAGCCACAAGTCACGAACCATCTTGGCTTGGAACTATAATCACCATTTGTTCACTGTTGCTGAGTCAAAAGCTTAGAACTCCCTAACAGTACCCTGGGTATACCTACCCCACAGGGACTGCAGCGAATCAACAAAGTGACTCATCATCACCCCTCCAAGGGCAATAAATGCTGATCTTGCCAGCAACGTGCACATCCCATGAATACATTTTTAAAAAAAGTTGACCGCACCATCCTCTCCCAATTCTCCTCCTCCATTGTCTTACTGGATGGGATTGATGTTGCCAGTTCCATTCTTATCTGCCTAGTTGTAGCCAGAAAACAACTGCAATGGCTTATCTTACCATTTCCACACCATTACCACCTGGGCCCTCCAAGGATCTATCCTTGTCTTTTTATTTTTCACTTATATGTTGCTCTGTGGTGACATTGTAACCTTCTCCAGCAATAGAAGATATCGGAGGTATCTCTGTTCAACTCTGGTCTCTTGTATGGCCCTGATTTTGATCATGTCAGCATGGATGGCCTAGCATTCAGTTCCCTCGACCCTAAAATCAGGAATACTCTTTCTAAACCACTCTGCCTATCCAGCGCTCTGTGTTCTTTAAGACTTTTCTTAAAACCTACCTTTGGGAAAACGTTTGGTTACTTGGCCTAAAATTTCCTTGTGGCTTGTTGTCAAATTCTGCTTTTGGATCAAAGAATATTTCATAAAACCTTCAAGATGGTTTCCTACAATACAAAAGTGACTACACTTCACAAAAGCGCTTCATTGCTGTAAAAACACTTTGAGATGCCTGATAGTCGTGAAAAGTGCTATATAAATTAAAAACGATTTCTCTTTTTTTGGCTTATGCTGTTTCCACATGGTACTGGAGTTTGGAAGAGAGGAAAGGGAGAGATTTACATTTCTTGTGAAAAGAATTTGTGAAGAATTATCCAGAGACAGTCAAACAAGTGTATTTTGACTGGGTCTTGTAAAATAAATTATTTCCCTTACTAACAGCAGTTATATAAATAAACCTTTATGTTCATGGCAAATGAAAATAATCATAAATTAAAATAGAAATTGCAGGAAATTTCTAGCAGGTCTGACAGCATCTTTGAGAGAGAAACAGAGTTAATGTTTCAGGAGATGACCCTTCGCTGGAACAGAGTGTACTTTGAGATGTAACAGTGTTTAAGCAAGGCAGGGAAAGAGAGTGACGAATTTTCCTTTTGTCTCTTTTCCCTTTTTGCTTTTCTTACCCCAATTTTCCTGCCTTACTTAAACACTGTTACAATCCAAACTACTCACAGCTCTGAGAGTTATTGACCTGAAACATTACCTGACTCTCTGCACAGATACTGCCATGCCTGCTATTTCCAGCATTTTCTGTATTTATTTCAGTATTCTTGTAAAAAGATTAATCTCTGATGCTCTAAGTCTGCCTGAAGTAAAAATTATAAGCAGTTGATATTATATCCCAAACTTCCCCTCAAATGTTCTTGAATTCATCCTTGTTTCAAAGCATTTGAAAAAGTAAAACCTGACATAGCTTGAGCAAAGACAGGCTTTGATTTTTGTCAGAGAAAAATAAATTTCCTATAAAGCAAGGATGTTTTTGAATTCTCATGACAAAGTTCTTGAAGCACAACTATCTTTCTTTGAGGTAGTCTGGGTCTCTGAACATGCAGTTGTTAATGATTTGAATTGAAATTTTCCTTAAGGAAACGGTCTAATATTAATCTTCCAGTTTGTTTCCAAGTAATTTAGAAAAATGATGAAATATAAAAAGAAAGCCTTGCATTGATGTCACGACCTCAGGACATCCCAAAGTGCTTTGCAACCAGTTAAGTAGAAGTAAAGTGTAGTCACCATTATAACGTACGAAACACAGTAGTCAGTTTGGGCACAGCAAGCTCTCACAACTAGCAATGTAGTAATCACCAGATAATCTGTTTAGTGACGTTGATTAAGGGATAAATATTGACCAGGACAATTCTCCTGTTCTTCTTCAAAATAATACCACTGGATCTTTAAAATCAAAGAGGGCAGGTAGGTTCTCAGTTTAACGTCCTGTCCAAAAGACTCTGACTGCAACACCCTCAGTTCTGCACAGGATTGTCAGCCTACACTTACGTGCTCAAGGCTCTGGAGTCAGACTTAAATACAACCTTCTGATTCAGAGGGGAGTGTGGTAACAACTGAGCCAAGACCAACGCTGGTCAAACTGTAGTACTTGCAAATAGAATGAAAAAGAAATATACTTCTAGTTAAATGGAGAAAATTATGCTAATGCTTACTGGGAAATTCTCCACATTGTATAAACACGAATATGAAAACAGCGACTTACTGGAAATTGTAGGCACAGGTGTTGGTAACTCTTTTCAACTGGCAGTGTATCATCTCTGGCAAGAATATGAACTCCAAGTCCAGGCTTTCAAAGGAGGCCATGGCCTCCAAGTAAAAATATTATTTGAAGTATTTAAAAGCAGACACGGATCACATTTTGTGCATTATGCAACTTTTAGTGTTCTGTTTAATTATGAATCCTAATACTTGAATATTTGTCCTTATTTCCTTAAATTTTTGAAAAACCATTTTGAACAATTTGATTGGTTCAGTTTCTGCTTTAAGAAAAAAGAGATTTGCAGATTTTTGCTACTTCATTTAGTTAAGTGTTCAGACTTGTTACTATGTTCCCATTACAAAATTTGAAGCAAACAACAAAGTGAAATGCCTGAAAGTGCGAGAGAAGGTGTCATTTTAATATCTTTAGCAAATCTCCTGGTGTACTACACATGTTAAATTAGATGACATTTTTATAATGACAAAATTTCATTAAATGAAATACATAATATATTGTTCTGTCACTAAGATAGAGTTGTGTTTAGGGTGGCTTGTCCCTTTGATTGCTAGATGTAAACAGTGAAAGCTGTTTACTTGCTGTTTGGGCAGTTAACTTTGCAGTTTGGAATGTGATTTGCCAGTTTCAAGTTCCAGTTGGGCAGCACTCATCATTTTAAGATATTACGCAGCAAAACAATACACAGCGTTTGCACACACTGAAGTACCTTTTTGCAAGTCATATGGGCGGGTGAGCTGTTTTATAAGGCAGGAACAGTTTCACTTGTAAAACAGAATTACCTGAATTTTCTGATCAGTTCAAGAAATAGGAAGGTGTTCTGTTAAGAGGTACATGAATGAGAATATGGCAGGAGAGCCAAAGCTTAGGATTTATTTTCAACCATAGTTTTTGTGTTAGTTTGTCTCAGTAAGGAATTTAGTTTACTTGCAGGGTAACTTATGAAGTGACCAGGACCTTTGGTTGATTTTCAATTATACTAAAAAACAAAAATAAATGGAAATTAGTATCACCGGAACTCCAGCCTTGGAACCTTGGCAAGTTGTCCAACAAGCTCAATGTAATCACCAAGGTCATGCTGAAAATTATGAATATATTTATAAGTTGAACCCCAAGAAACAATTAAATGTGGTTCCAATACACCAATGAGGGACTTGAGAGAAGGAAAATAAATAGATTACCTGTAACTTTGGCATAGAAGGTGGTGAATGATTGAAATGGGCTATCCAAGGAAGTGAGCAAGGTTGGCAATATCAATAGTTTAATAAGGATTTAACAGATATCGGGAAAAATAAATCGATTGAGGGATAGAGGTAGTGAACTGTGCATTGTTTTTGAACCTATACATTCCTATGCAACATTGCCTCGTTTATGGAACAGAGTAACTGTCATGCATTCTGGGAAAACTCTTAAACAAAAAATTAGCTGGGTATACCAGGTTCAGTTCTGAAAACATGAAAGTATGAAGGTCATAATAAAGTTAATGACTTGGATGCAGAGATTGAGAATAATGTATCGGAGTTTACTGACGATATAAAGCTAAGTGGGAATATAACCTGTGAGGAGGAAGCTGCAAAGGGATATGGACAGGTTAAGTGAGTAGGCAACAAGGCAAAAGATGGAGTATAACGTGGGGAAGCATGAGGTTATTCACTTTGGTAGGAAGAATCTTCTCCTTCTCGAGTTCTCTGCCCGAAGGCAGGTCCAGCTCACAGTGCCATGACTTCCGCCACAGATAGGGCGAGGAGGCAGGTTCTAAATCTACCCCAGCCAGAATGAGGATCGAGCCCTGTGCTGTTGGCACCAATCTCATCCACAATGGTCATTCAGCCATCCAGCCCCTCAAGGAGTCTGAGTTGCTATGGCAATATATGCTTTTCAATGCATGTTGTAGCCTGGAGCCATGGATAATGACGGTAGAGGTTCCAATTTCTTTCCATCACATGGCTGACCGATATTCTCTCCCACCCGTCATTGGCTTATGTTGGAAGGATTTACAAGTTGATATCTGTTTGGCCGCGTTGAATGTCCCTTCCTTGGCTATCAAGTCTGGAGCGGAACTTGAACCTGGAACTTCTGGCTCAGAGGCAGGCTCGCTACCCACCGCGCCACAAGACCTCTATAGTAAGAATAGAAAAGCAGAATTTGATGTTCAAAGGGACTTGGGTGTACTCTTACTAGGAACACAGAGTTAGCATGATGGCCTAAGAAGCAATTAAGAATATAGATGGCGTGTTGGCTTTTATTACAAGGGGATTGGAGTACAAGGATAACAAAGTCTTGTTATAATTGTACAGGGCTTTGGTGATATCACATCTGGAGTAGTGCGCGTAGTTTTGGTTTCCATACTTTAGGAAGGATATATTTGCATTGGAAGAAAACAGCAAAAGTTCACTAGATTGTTCCTAGGATGAGAGAGCTGTCCTGTGATGAGCAACAGAGTTATTTGGGCCTATAATCTCTGGAGTTTCGAAGAATGAGTGATAATCCTATTGAAATATATAAGATTCTGAAGGGGTTTGACATGGTAGACACTGGGAGATTGTTTCCCCTGGCTGGGGAAACTTCAACCCGGGGATCACAGCCTCAGGATAAGGGGCTGATCATTTAAGACTGAGATGAGGAGAAATTTCTTCACTCAAAGGACTGTAAATCTTTGGAATTCACTACCCTAGAATGTTCTGGATGCTCCATTGTTGAATACATTTAAGGCTGAGATAGACAGATTTTTGATTTCTCAGGGAAATCAAGGGATATAGGGATGGGAAGAAAGCAATATTAAAGTACTATGACCGTATTGAACAGCGGGGCAGATTTGGTGGACCGTATGGTCTGCTCCTGTTCCTATTTCTTATGATTTTAAATTGATGACAAAAACTCTGATAATAGTTGGGTCTCCTATAACGGACTTCCCCGCAGGCCAGCACTTTTTAGAAACCACAACTAAAAATATCCAAGCGTGGTGACCATGAGCAAAGAACAGTATTAACTTCTTAATATATGATGTTGTACAATACAAATCTACATTGTGTATATGGCAGTATTCTCTACAATGTAGAATATTGTATTGATGACAGTTACAAGAGCTTTGTCAAAAGTGAAAAAGAGAAAGCCACTGGTTAGGCAATTAATCTACAATTAAGTGACAAAGTTTATATTGTCAATGCTATGAATTTTTAAATTTATTATGCATGTTTTATCTGAAGTTTAGTGTGCTAAGTGACAATTAATGATCAACTTTATTCTTTAATTAAAACAAAACTAAAAATACCTGGAAAAACTCAGCAGGTCTGACAGCATCTGCGGCGAGGAATACAGTTAACGTTTCGAGTCCGTATGACTCTTCAACAGAACTAAGAAAAAATAAAAGAGGTGAAATATAAACTGGGATCCCTTCCCCCACCCCACCCCCACTATGGCTATCTGTACCTTGCTCGTCCTGCTTTCTACCCTTAATGTCACCTATTAGCACATTTCTTAGCTAATATCACCACCGTCAACACCTCTTTGTCCTTTTGTCTATGACATCTTTTGGCAATCTCCACCTATCACTGGCCTTCTATCCAGCTCTACTTGTCCCACCCCCCCTTAAACCAGCTTATATTTCACCTCTCTTTTATTTTTCCTTAGTTCTGTTGAAGAGTCATACGGACTCGAAACGTTAACTGTGTTCCTCTCCGCAGATGCTGTCAGACCGGCTGAGTTTTTCCAGGTATTTTTATTTTTGTTTTGGATTTCCAGCATCCACAGTTTTTTGCTTTTATTCTTTAATTAGCCGTGTTATTATTGTTAGGGGGAGTACAGTAAGAATTTATTGAAAGGGAATTACTCAAAAACCCTGCCAGTCAGTGCCATCAAGTACATTAACAGTTAAAGGTTACCAGATGAACTTTGCACACCCTTAGGGCCTGCAATCACCAGAAAGGCCCTGGGAGCCAGACTGGAGACAGAGAAAAAAATAAATGTGCTCTTCAATGGTTAAGGAAAGGACAGATGGTTCCAGCTTAGATAGAGAGAGAAGGCTTTGCTTGGGTGAAAGGGGGGTGTATGTACCTGGAATGTAAACCTGTATGCTGACAAGATTGGAATCTGAACAATGTTCTTGTACATGATCAATGATGTATAAATAAGCTATACTTGTAATTTGGTAGAGTGCTACTTCAAGCTGCTTTGAGGTGGTTCTCTCCCTGCAATTGCTCGAATAAACGATCGTGACCTGTACCTGAGCCTCCTGTGGCTCATTTGTCAAAGATAGCACAACATTATCAAATGTAAATGTCACTGACTGATAACAGCAAAACAATGTTTTGATTTGACAGGAACAAAGCATAGGAGCTTCAAAATATCATCTAAAATAATCCCTTACAAGAAGTAAATCAAAAGTTAAGTATACAGTTCAGATCCAAAGTAAAAAGGCCAGACTGCTCACCTGCTCCCATGATATAATCATATGACGTTCTGCTGGTTCCTTTTCCACATATCTAACTTCTGTCACACCAGGTCGACTTTCTAAAATGTTAGAAGTATTGGTAAATGGGGTTTGTAGACACCTTCATTACCGTACTTCGATTAATTTGTTAACTGCAGCTGTCTCTATTTAAATGGATTTATTTACATTTAGAGCTTCTCATCAACTTGACACATTAAAACTCAAAATTAAAGACATCTTGATGTTCTAAAATAAAAACATAAATAAAATAAAAACTCATCTAATTCAGGACTCTTGAGCACCTCAATTTTGATCCCACTATAGAACTACAGAAAAGTTACAGCACATAAAGAGGCCATTCAGCCCAATGCATCTGCGTCGGCCAAAAAATAAAAAATAAAAAAACTAGCTGCCCATTTTAATCCCACCTTCCAGCACCTGGACCATAGCCTTGCAGGTTACACCACTTTAGGTGCAGATCCAGGTGCATTTTAAATGAATTGAGGGTTTCTGCCTCCACCAGCATACCAGGCAGTGAATTCCAAACACACACCGCCCTTTGATGAAGAAGTTTTTCCTCATGTTCCCTCTAATCCTTCCACCAATCACCTTAAATCTGCGCCCACTGGTAATTTGACCTCTCTGCTAGGGGAAACAGAGCATCCCTGTCTACTCCACTCTACTCTATCTGGGCCCCTCATGATCTTGTATACCTCAATCAGGTCGCCCTTCAGCCTCCTCAGTTCCAAAGAAAACAAACCCAGTCTATCCAATCTTCCTTCACAGCTGCAATTTTCAAGCTCTGGCAACAGATTTGTAAATCTCCTCTGCACTCTCTCCAGACCAATTATGTCCTTCCTGTAATGTGGTGCTCAGAACTGTACACAAAATTCCAGTTGTGGCTCAATCAGTGTTTTATACGGTTCCATCATTACATCCTTGCTTTTGTATTCTATACCTCGTTCAATAAAGGAAAGCATTCCATATGCTTTCTTTACCACCTTATCCACCTGTCCTGCCACCTTCATGGATCTGTGGACATGCAAACCAAGGTCTCTCACTTCCTCTACCTCTCCCAATATCTTCCCATTTATTGTGCATTCCCTAGCTTTGTTTGCCCTCCCAAATCCATTGCCTTACACTTCTCTGGATTGAATTCCATTTGCCACTTTTCAGGTCGCTCAACGAAACCATTGATATAATTCTGGAGACAACAGTTATCCTCTTTACTATCAATGACACGGTCAATTTTTGTGTCTTCTGCAAATTTCCCAATCATGCCACCCACGTTCAAGTCCAAATCATTAATATATACAACAAACAGCAAGAGGCCCAACACTGAGCCCTGTGGAACCATTTTCTATTTGCAAAAACATCCATTAACCATTACCCTTTGTTTCCTGATGCTGAGCCAATTTTGAATCTAATTTGCCACATTCCTCTGCATCCTATGGGCTTTTACTTTTCTGACCAGTCTGCCATGTGGGACCGTGTCAAATTACTTACTAAAATGCATGTAGGCAACATCCACTGAACTACTCATCAATCCTCCTTGTTACTTCCTCAAAAAATTTGATTAAATAATAGTAAGGCACGACTTTCCCCTAACAAAACCATGCTGACTATCCTGGATTAATCCATCCCTTTCTAAATGACAGCTTATCCTGTCTCTCAGAATTGATTCCAATAATTTGCCCACCAGCGAAGTCAGACTGACTGGCATCTAATTATTTCGTCTAACCCTAGCACCCTTTTTAAATAATGGTACGTTTGCAGACCTTGAATCCTCTGGTACCTCGCCTGTATCTAGTGAGGATTGGAAAATTATCCTCAGAGAGTCCACTCTTTCCTCCCTGGCTTCCCTTAACAGCCTGGGGTATAATCCATCTGGCCCTGGTGACTTATCCACATTCAAGGATGTCAGTCCTTCCAGTACATCCTCTCTCACTATGCTTACCGTACCCAATATTTCACACTCCTCCTCTTTAACTAGAATATCTGTTTCATCCCTCTCATTAGTGAAGACAGAGACAAAGTACTCATTGAAAACCCTGCCCACATCTTCTCCATCAGAGCACAAGTTACCATACACATCTCTGATTGGAACTACCCTTTCCTTAGTTATTCTCTTGCTCTAAATGTACAGGTAAAACATCTTTGGGTTTTCTTTGATTTTTACCTGCCAATATTTTTTCATATCTTCTCTTTGCTTTCCTAATTTCCTTTTTTACTTCAACCCTGTGCTTTCTATACTCCTCTTAGGCTTTGTATAATATTAAGTTTTTTGTGATCATCATAAGCTTTCTTTTTCTGCTTTATCTTACCTGTAGACTTCTTGATAACCAGGGGGGTTTAGATTTGGCAGTACCACCCTTTATTCTTTGTGGGGACATGTATATACTGCGTCTGCAGAATCTCACTTTTGAATGCCTCCCCACTGGTCTGTCACTGATGTCCCTTCAAGTAACCAGTCCACTTTTGCCAGATCACTTCTCAGCTTCGTAAAATTTGTTTTTCCCCAATTTAGAACTTATATTCCTGTTCTATCTTTATCCTTTTCCATAATTATATTAAATCTAACTGTATTATGGTCACCATCTCCAAAACGGTCACCCATTGCTACTTCATCCACTTGCCCAGCTTCACTTCCTAATACTAAATCTAGAATTCATTGAGCTGGAGACTGAGCTGCGGACATCGCGACACATCAGGGAAGGGGAAAGTTACCTGTACACTTTGTACCAGGAGGCGGTCACACCCATTAGGATAGCATCTCCTGATTTGGAAGGTGATCAAGGACAGGAGGATGTGACTGTAGCTGAGGCAGGTAAGGTGACCCAGAGGTCAGGAGTGTAAGAGTGTCAGCCTCTGCAATTGTCCAACAGGTCTGAGGTTCTTTCAGCTTGTTTGGATGAGAGTGGGGGCTGCAGAGTGGATGAACGGACTGACCATGGCACTGTGGTACGGCAAGCCATTCAAATGGGGGGGGGGGGGGGGGGGAGGGGTGGCAGTGAGGAGCACAATGTACTGATGGCCACCCTTCAGCTGCCTAGGCTTTAAGTTCAGGAATTCCCTCCCCACCACTTTTTCCTCTTTTAAAAGATACTGTTTGGAAAAACCTCTCTCTTTGACTAAGCTTATGGTCATCAGATCTAACATCCCCTAATGTAGCTCAGTGTCATATTTAGTATTATGTCTCTCCCGTTTGGACACCATCATTTTCCTCAAGGTAACCTTTCTAATATTTATGATCATGTGAGCTGAGCTTCTTCCCGCCTCACACACAGGTAAAGCCCGGCTTCACCTGCTAATTTCCATGGTAACTAACTGCCCCACACTCACCTAATATCCTGGTTACACCTAAAGTCAGCCGGTCTACCAAGTCCTTCATATTCTCCGTTTTACCATCTTCCATCCTGACCCAGCCCCCTTTCCAGCAATCTAGACAAAACTAGTTCACTGTATATACATATAAATATCTTAAATATATGTCAAGCGCCGCATA
This sequence comes from Cetorhinus maximus, assembly GCF_964194155.1. Taxonomy (NCBI): domain Eukaryota; kingdom Metazoa; phylum Chordata; class Chondrichthyes; order Lamniformes; family Cetorhinidae; genus Cetorhinus; species Cetorhinus maximus. Next base: position 191,158,018 of record NC_135879.1, read on the forward strand.
AAGAGCGACCTTTTCCCGTCTCCTTGTTGTCGCCCCTCGCCTCGACGCAGTGAATGCGTCAAACACAAAGCCCTCTGGGTGCTGTAGTTTTCCCCCGGCTCCCGCTCATCGGACGTTACTCATGAGCAGGAGTGGGCGGGGCAGAAGGAGGTGCTGGACCGATGAAGGGGCGGGGCAGCGAGGAGAGAGACTGAGGAGGGAGCGCGGTGCGAAGGCAGAGGTGGAGAGTGGGTGGGGCGAAGGCGGAGGTGGAGAGTGGGGAGGCGTGGCAGAGCAGATGGGGTGAACCCGTAGAAGAGCACAGGGGGAGGGCTGATTGGGTGACGTCACCGGGAGTACCGGGTGCACGATGGGAGTGGCGGTTGTTTAAGATGGCGAAGGCTGGCAATTTGGTGAGTGAAGTTTTCTGGAGCAAAGATCGTATCCTTTTGTATTTTTTAAAATCAAGGAACATTTTATGGGAGATTGTCCATCAATATTTGGAGACAGAAGTATTAGCACGATATCGCGTTTTGAAATTCAGTCTTTATGTGTAATACCTGAAAATTAATATATTGCTCATCAGGTCAATTAATGTCTTTGATTAAATAATAATGGCAACTTCTGTTAACTCAGCTCCGTTGTTTCTAGGTTGGTGATTTTGCTTCAAACTTGCTAAACAACATTGTTGTCAATAAGTAAGAATTTACTTTAGGTTATAAATTTATAGACTGCGATGTTTTATGCAACAGTTGTATGTAGTATTTTCAATTACTTTCTTGCTCTATGGTAGAAATTCAAAACATCGAGTTACGAAAAAAACACTTCTAAAATGGAATTGTAACGTCAAACCCCCCCCTTTAAGTTTTATTGGTACATTAATAAAGCTGTACAGTGACGTGACTAAGATTAGTGTACTTGCATGAGCTGTACTCAGTTCTGGTGGACCAGTGTTTTATTCACTCTATTGAGTTTGTCCCGTGTTTTTAGATTTCTAATTGTATTAGAAATTGGGATGTGAATAATAATACAAAGATTTATCACTTCTGCATCTATCTTACTAGTTGCAATAAAATAAAAACTTGCATATCTATCTAGTATATTCTGGGGTTTCTTACATGATTTCTGAACATCCCAATTAAATACATCTGAAATGTAGTTACTGTTATTACATAGGCCAACACAAATGAGACCCATGTTGTGGTTATATTTAGAAAGTAAAGTAAGCTGGAACTTGAAAATTACAGAAATTATAGTTTGATATTTATAGTGAAATTACTAGAATGAATTAATGGAGATGTCTGCTAGTTGTGCATCTTAATTTCTTTAAAAAATCTTCATTTGAAGGGCAATAGGAAGTGGATAATAAGTAAATTTGTGTCTTGTTTGGTTCTTCAGGAACCTGCGTTGAGACTTGCTCTTCACTTTATTAATGATTTGGAAGATATCATTGGTAGTATGATGCTTAATGTTTTTTTTAAGACACTAAGTGTGTGTAGGAGTTAAGATTTTAGACAAAATAAATAAACTTGCAGCCTGATTGAGTAAGTGGAAGAGTGGGTCCTGGCCTGGCAAATATTCTTCATTATAATTCAGTGCATTTATTGCAGGAGCAGGCCACTTGGGGCCCCTCGAGCCTGTTAAGCCATTCAATAAGATCATGGCTAATCTGATTGTAACATCGATTCCACATTCCTGCCTGCCCCTGATAACCTTTCACCCCCTTGCTTATCAAGAATCTATTTACCTCTGCCTTAAAAATATTCAGACTCCGTTTCCACCACCTTTTGAGGAGGAGAGTTCCAAAGACTGACGATCCTGAGAGAAAAAAAATTCTCCTCATGTCTGACCTAAATGGGTGACCCCTTATTTTTAAACAGTGACACCTAGTTTGAAATTCTCCCACAAGCGGAAACATCCTTTCCACATCTACCCTGTCAAGACCCCTCAGGATCGTATATGTTTCAATCAAGTCACCTCTCACTCTTCTAAATTCCAGCGGATGCAAGCCTAGCCTGTCCAATCTTTCCTCATTACAGTAAGCCCTGACATGTATACCATACAGGATTACCCTTTGAAGCCTCCAGAGTGAGACCTTGAGAGTCATGGCTCATGACCAGTGCTGCAAGACTGTAGAGAAAGATGTCAGTATATATAGCTAGGATAGTTAAATATATACAAAACTAGGAATACAACATTTGCCTTGCACAAGACCTTGGTATGGCTGTATCGAGAATTGTGAGATCAGTTTTGGCTCCTTCACAGGACTAGCGATATCAATGTGCTGAGAATATCCAGAGGACGGCCAGTTGGTAGCAAGGCTTTTGGCGCGTGAGTTATTCAGGCACCTCATGGAACTGAGGCTTTTTCATTGGAGGAATATAGACTTTTAGGAGATACGATTGAGATGCTGAAAATGAAGAAGGAAACTGATTCTGTTCAAATAGCTAGATTATTTGAGCTGGATATGAATACAATTTGGAAAACCAAAGGAGAGTCATCTGAAATACATTGGCAGAATGTGCTGAGAGTATATGTGCTGGCAATGACTAGTGGTATCCTGCCAGGATCTGTGATGAGGCCTCAACTATTCACAAAAATAAGAACTTAAAGAACCAAGTTGCCCAATATTGCAAAGGATTGGTTATATAGTAAATAGTGTTCAGGGGAACATAAAATTATAGCAAGATATTGATAAATTAAGTGAACAGAACTGTGACAGATGGATTTCAGCAGAATTAAGTGTGAGGTGATCTATTTTAGACCATGAAAGGATAAATCCAAGCACTTTTTAAATGGTGAAAAGGAATGCCAGAGGTCCGAAGAGATTTAGGGGCCGTGTACGCAGAAATGTCACTGAAATGTCGTGGTAGGGTACAAAAATAATCAAAATGGCTCTTAAAATGATAGCCTTTATATCTAGTATGATCGAATATAAAGGGCAGGAAGTTTTGCTACAGCCATGTAGAGCCCTGGTTAGACAGCAACCAGAGTACTGTATACAGTTCTGGGCATCACAGAAAATAATGACCTTGGAAGGAGTGCAGTGTAGATTCACCAGAATGTTACCGCTGTCCCAAGAATTAGATGATGAGGAGAGATGTGCACCAAGATGAAACATTAGAAAGGAGAAACAAGGTGCACACAAGATTTGGAGAAACAAATAGAATAAAGAATAGTTTAGAAATAGGAGGAATATATAAATAAATATACCACATCCACTGGTTCTCCCGTCGTGCCTTTTAATGAAGTTCCCAATCTATCATAGCTAACTCACGCCTCACATTGTCATAGTTTCCTTTGTTTAGATTTAGGATGCTAGTTTCGGATCGGACGACTTCACTTTCTATCCTAAAGAAGAATTCAACCATGTTATGGTCACTGTTCCCTAAAGGACCCTGCACAACAAGATTTTTAATTAACCCCTTCTCATTGCACAATACCAAATCTAGGGTTGCCTGTACCCTAGTTGGTCCCTTGAAGTATTGGTCTAAAAAGCCAGAGAAGTCTGAAGTGATATAGTTTAATAGGAAGAATGAGGAGATTCATTTAGTCACTTGTATGACTAAACGATACAATTTTAAACAATATGCAGAAACGGAGCCAGCAGATACAGGAGGTGGTGTATGTACACAAATCTTTGAACATGGCAGCATACGTTGATGAGTCTTTGGGGGAAAAAATCTATAGGAGCCTTGTCTTTATTAATTGAGCAATAAAGTATAAAAACAAGGAAGTTATGCTAAATTGTTAAAAAAAATATTGGTTAGGTCCCAACTGAATGTTATTAAATTTTGGGCAAGACATTTGGTAAGGATGACAGGGCCGTAGAGAGGTGCAGAAGAGATTTACTTGAATGTTACCAAGGATGAGCGACTTCAGTTCTGTAGCGAGGCTGGAGAAACTTGGGTTGTTCAGCTCAGCTGAGAAACTCAACAGGAGATTTGGTAGAATTGATGAATGGTTTTGATAAATTAAGAAACTGTTTCCAGTGGCAGAAGGATCAATAAACGGTGAACCCAAATTTAAGGCGATTGATTGGTAAAAGAACTAGAGGCAACCTGAGGAAATACTTTCTCACCTGAATTAATGTGAAGAATGTAGGGGAGTGGGACTAGTTGGCTGGCTCTATCAAACTGGCACAGACATGATGGCTTGACTGGCCTCTTGTGCTGTATCATTCCATGCTTTTAAGTTTACTTAAACTAAGTTTGCATTCCCTATAATAAAGAAGATTGAGAGGTGATACTATTGATGATATTTGTGATTTTTAAAGGGTGATTTTGGGTAAAATAAAGAGATGTTTTCTGCTGCTGGTGGAGATTAGTACCATAGGACATAATGTTAAAATCAAAGCCATGCCATATAGAAGAGAGGTTAGGAAACTTCTTCACACAATGGGTGGTAAAAATGTGGAAAACTCTCAAAAGCTCAACGAATAATTTTCAATCTGGGATCACTAGATTTTTGCTAGCTAAGGTTTATTTGGAGCTAAAGCTGGTAAATGGAGAGCTTACTGCTCAGTCATGATCTCATTGAATAGTGAAACAGGCTTGAGGGGTTGAATAGTCTGCTTCTGTTCCTTTCTTACTTGTACAGATTCGCGACAGGCCTTCAGAAAAGGTTTCTTGCAGGTGGAAGGTCTCTTGAGTTACTGAAGCTAAGTGGGGCTAATGGTGATTAATGTTATATCCTGGAGCTTGCCTTATTGTCTTCAGGGGTTAGAGAGGAATTTTCCCTTTTTTTTTCTCAAATTGCTCAGTGCTTTTTCCTCTGCTCAGAGATTGCCTGACTGAGGTTGGGTTGATGGGTACATATAGACACGTCTGGATGGGAGAGATTGGATTGACCAATTGGCCTCTTCCTGCCCTTTCCTTAACTTCATATTGTCTGCTGTGGTGTCTTCTAATGGATGTGAGAATTGGACTATTTCTCTTCATATTTCTAAACTTTGTCCATATGAATTCTGTCTGACGGCAATCTCTTAGGACATCCTTACATTTCAGCTCTATGATTAAATCTGTCTCTACCTCTCAGGCACTGCATTCCTAATCCTCACCATTATACTGTATATACCTATTGTTCCAGTGCAACTTTTCATATCCCATACATGCTACCATTTGTTTCATTTCACAGAACCGTAGAATGGTCACAGGAAAGGAGGAGGCTATTGGGTTGGTCAAGTTCATGCTGACCCTCTGCAAGGGCAGTTTAGCTCGTCCCACTTCCCTGCCCGTTTTCCATAGCCCTGAAATTTTCTCTGTTCGGGTGCATATCCAATCCTCTTTTGAAAGTCACAATTGAATCACCCCATTTATCCCTCAATATTTTGTAATTTGGAATCTTCAACTTACTGTCCGAGTCTAAAGTATCTCTGTCTTAATACAATCTGTTATATGCTTACTATATATATATATATATATATATGCCACAAATTTTCTTAAACCCTGAGCATTTCATTTCCAACTTTTCAACACTTCTTTTACCACTCACCTGCCGTAACAACCTCTTTTTCAATTACTGCCATCAATCTCTACAACCTGGATGTTTCCTGCTCTTTCCTTGATTGGGGATTTTGTGCTTTTCCAATGCTGAAGCATTACTTCTCAAGCTCCCCTGTCCTACTGTCCTTTTTCCAAACTAATGCTTTTCTTACAGTGAAACCCTTACAATTCTAAAGGCGGTGTAGGAGCAGAGGGACCTGGCAGTATGTGTGCACAAATCATTGAAGGTGGCAGGAAAAGCTCAGCAGGTCAGGCAGTGTCAATAGAGAGAAACAGAGTTAACATTACAGGTTAATGAGCTTTTCCAGCTTTTTTTGTTCTTATTGCAGGCTTCTAGCATCCACAGTATTTTGCTTTTGTTGAAGGCAGCAGAACAGGTGGAGACAGCGGTTAACGAATCATATGAGATCCTGGGCTTTATAAACAGGGGCATAGAGTACAAAACCTTTATATAACACTGGTTCGGCTTTAACTGGAGTATTGTGTCCAATTTAGGGCACTACACTTTAGGAAGTGTTAAGGCATTAAAGAGGATGCTGAAAAGATTTACAAGAATGGTTCCAGGGATGAGGAACTTGTGGATATATTGGGGAAGATGAAGCGGACTTTTGATAGAGGTGATCAAAATTCTGAGGGGCCTGGATACAGTAGATAGGAAAAAACTGTTCTTAATGGTGAAAGGGCTGTGAACCAGAGGACACTGATTTAGGGTGACTGGCAAAAGAAGCAGCTCTGGTGACTTGTGGAAAAACTTTTTGTGCAGTGTGTGAGTAGGACCTGGAATGCACTGTCGGAGAGGGTAATGAATGGGGCCAGATTCAATGGGTCTTTCAAAAGAGAATTGGATATGTATCTGAAGAGAGAAAATTTGCAGGGCTATGGAGAATGGGTAGGGTAGCGGGATGAGTTAAATTGCTCTGAGGGTTGGCATGAACTTGATGGGCCAAATGGCTTCCTTCTGTGCTGTAACTATTCTGTGGTCCTGTGAAATGGAACACAATGCTAGCTGGTGTGGGATATGAAAAGTTGCATTGGAACAATAGGTACATGCAGTGCCTGAGAGGGGGAGGCAGATTCAATTGAGGCCTTCAAAAGAGAATTTGATAATTCTCTGAAGGGAAAAATATTGCAGGACTACAGGGAAAAGGTGGGGTAGTGGGATTAGGTGAGTTGCTCTTGCTGAGAGCTGGCATGGATACAATAGGTTGCATTGGCTGCCTCCTGTAGTGTATCCATTCTATGATTTTATGAAACCGTTGCTTACCACAAACATAATATTCTCAAAGTATTTTAATTCTATAATTTTTATGCAGATTTATTCACTTTATCTCCTATGATTTAAACACAGAAATATATTTCAAAATTGACAACATTCCTTGCAGCCCTATAGATATTAAAAAGTAATCAGAAAAGGTCTTAGTGCTGTATTTCCTTCAGTAGGAAGAAAATTGCAATTTTTTGCATGCATTCTAGAAAAAATGCAGTTTTAGACATAGTCACCATGTATGGGAAATATCTTAATTCAGAGCATTTAATGAATGCTGCTTTAGGAGTGGATAATTACAGTTGTCTGAAAGTACAAGTACCAGGCTGTGTACAGTTCCTGGAGTCAGCAAGATTACTTCCCTCTGCTCCTTCCCTTCCCCTCGGCAAATAGAATGTCTGCATTAAGCTTGATCTAGTTGGTGTGTGAACTTATACACACACTTTCTGTTCCTGCAACTGTTCCTCAGCACTGTTTGAATGCATAAAATACATAGAGAAAAATCAGATACATAAGGCACTTCCCTCTAAAGTTTAGGATTATCCAACAATGCTGTATTACCTTTCATCACCTGTTTGAAATAAGGCAAGAAAACACTTGTTTACTAATAATGGTTCCTTTGTTAGAGACTGGATTCTATACTATACATTGGGAAATAATTTGACATTAAGAATACTTGCAGAGTAAAATGCGATTTAAGATATGAGACTAAGGAGTTACGCATCCTAGATTCAGTTATAGTTCTGATGCTCATCAGAATTAATTCTGAACAAGTGGAGAAACAACAGATAGGCTTAGACTGAACATGATGAAACAAAATAGCTTTTTTAAAGCAGATTTGAAGGAGTAATGTAGGGCAGACCATACATAGAGTTGTTAGCGGTGTCCATGACCCATGAAAGGTTACTTGCGTTAACAGATGCTACACATAGGTATTCCCAGATGATCTATGTATAGTAGCTTTAAATTTGAGCAACCAGCTGATGAAACCCTTTGTCAATCTGCACCTTGTGGGCTCTTAAATGGCTTGTTTGAAGTCTAAGAGTGGATTCATCAGAAGTTCTTGGACCTGCTTGAATATAAAAACATAAGAAATAGGAGCAGGAGTAGACCACATGGCCCATCGAGCCTGCCCTGCCATTCAGTATGATCATGACTGATCTTGGGCTTCAACTCCATTTTTCCGCCTGCTCCCCATATCCCTTAATTCCCTGGGAGACCAAAAATCTATCTTTCCCAGCCTTAAATGAATGCTTGCCAACTTTCATGTTAACTTAAGATAAAAAAGGTTGGTAAAAATCCATGTGAGTATTTAGCAATATAATTTAAACATTAATTTAATTTAAGCTTAAACAATCACTTCTTCCACCACCGATGCACAGTGTCAGCAGTGTGTACCATCTACAAGATGCACTGCAGAAATTCACCAAGGCTTCTTAGACAGCAGCTTCTAAACCCACAACTGCTACCATCTAGCAGGACAAGGGCAGCAGACACATGGGAACACTAGGACCTGCAAGTTCCCCTGCAAGCCACTCACCATCCTAACTTGTAACTATATCGCCGTACCTTCACTGTTGCTGGATCAAATTCCTGGAACACCCTCCCTAACAGCATTGTGGGTGTATCTACACTACATGGGCTGCAGCGGTTCAAGAAGGCATCTCATCACTACCTTCTCGAGGGCAATTAGGGATGGGCAATAAATGCTGGCCTTGCCAGTGATGCTGTCACCATGTGAAAAAATTAAAAATATACTGTTTTTGAGACCTTTTTAAGAAACTGTGGAGTTGATTCTACTTGTGCATCATGATCTGGGCTGCAATCTGGTGGAATTTCTGCAATTCCTAATAGAAGTGCTGTTAATTCCCTCAGGTTGTAAAATATCTGAGCATTCAGAGAAGCCACAATTATCTTCCGGCTTTTTGATTTTTAATGCTTTTAAGGATCTTTTGGGAATGTCATTCTGAAGGAGAGAAAATTGTAGAGGGACAAGAAATGCAGCTGATTCAGAATAATGGAAACGAGATGGCTGTGAATATAAAGTTCTGCCTGTTTAATTGTATGGGTATTTTTGCAAAAATTGGAGTATGTCTTAAGATATTTTCATCCTTGGGTATGTCCAGGTTATATACTTTGTCAAGCACATTACACTTTCTTTAACAGTGTTACATTTAGCATCGGATGAAGAACAATCCATGGTCTTTGTGCCAGGTATGGTTTTGGGAATTACTTTATAGGGCACTTTTTGCTGCTAGTTTAAATACATTCTGCAAACTGAGTATTGAAGATGCTTTCAAATTTTGATCAATAATACATCCCACAAAAGTAATATATGTGAATTTGTACAAAATAATATAGAAAATTTGTTCATTTGCCCTAGGGCTATTTATTATTGAAAATAAAATAATGACCTTAATATTACAGATATGCGAAAATCCACAGCATTGTATTTTTAGGTTGCTACCATCTTATTTTTGTCAGTGGCATCTATTACAAAGATTGTAGATTTAAAAATAGGATGGCTTAAAACATTCCAGGATAAAATTGCCTTTTTTCCAGAATGTTATATTATGTATATTGTTTATAATTTATATATTTTTTATTGCTTGCTGAGCTGATCCCTTTGATTTCAATTGTAGAAATCATGCATAGGATTTTTCTGTAGGATGGATGTACTTGCTACATTTTAATTGTCCCAGTTTACAGTGAAACAGTGAATTACAGACACTAAGATAGGGACCGACTAAAGCTGTCCTCTTTTTGGAGGTGATCTTATTTTCAAAATGTCATTGTATGTACCATAAAAAATGAATAGAATGTGGAATTCCTTACCTAGCATTCATTACAGCAGAGAAACTGCCATGGAACATTCATATCTAGAAGTACTGCGGCAAATTAACTGCCAAGGTTCTCAAAAAGCATACAACCTTTCAAATTTTGCTGAATATCTTAAGCCATTTTTGTTAATCACACTGGTATGAGAATTCTTGTTACTAGATGTCTTTAGAAATTCTTCACCCATTTTATAATCTAGATGTTTTGTAGCAAGAAGAAACCTTGTCAAGCCTACTCTTTCATAGACTTTAACAAACCCAATTCTTATTGTGAAAGATTTTGCGGAGGTAAATAGAGCTAAATGATAGAATTTTTGTTTGTCCATTGCATCACATGCCTTTTGCCTACCATGTGTTATGATTCCATTGGGATCTGTAAACCAATATAACCAAATTTACTGAATGACCCCCAAATTAAGAAATTAGCAACAAGGTTTCACTTTTTCTAACATTTACTTGTAATGTGCACCAGAATTGATGTAAATTAAACATGAATTAACAGGCGAACTATAAATTTCACATGCAATAGCAGATGCAACAAAGACTATCTCAGGTATTAGGCAGTCTGCCCTGCCTGTATGGTGCCAGTTTCAGTGTCTTTGTCCATCGAAGCAGAATTCTAGCCCCTTTCCTTCAAGGACTTAGCCGATTCTCCACAGGCAATGGCTTCCACCAAAAAGAGTGTGCAATGTCTGCCTGTGCAGTGTTCCCTACGTTGTGCATTTCTTTCTGAAATTTTCTCAACTCTCAGCCCTCGTTGGTCGTGGCAGCATGGATCTACTGGAACCCCTCTCTCCAGCTCTCCAGTGTGTGTCAGCCACACGGCTTCCATATTTTAATTTTCTTCCTGTGGATATTGCTTCAGGTCAAGAGTTGCCAGGCCACATGAACCAGTATTTCTTAGTTTCCAAAATTGCAATTGATCCCTTTACAAGCGATACAAACTCTTAAAACATTTTTACAAACAAATATAGATTCCCCAGACATTTTAAAGTAATTAAATTTTCCTTACTGTTACTGAATCCATCATGAATTTTCCCCAGCATATCAGACTATTATCACCCAACATCTCATTAACTCCAGCTCCCAACCTTGTATCTATCCAGATGTTTTAATGTGTTATGATAAAAAGCTCTATCTATGAGCCTAATGAATGTATCCACAACATATTGGATGGGAAAATAATTATTTCTAATAAAGTATTGCTGGAGATTTGTTAATTTTTGTATGTGTCTACTGCATTCATAATCCGAGTAAATAGGAGCATGACTAGCCTATTCTGTCCCTTGTTCCTGGTCTGCTGTTATCTTGAAACATGACCGATCAGTATCATACTAACCTCAGTGGTTCACGAAGGCAGCCAATTTTCCAGGGTAATTAGGGATGGGAAATATATGTTGACCTTGCCAGTGGCACCTATATCCATGAACAAATGGGGGAAAAAAACCTCTCAATTTATCTGCTTTTACATAGAAACTTAGACAACAGATACTGAAGGAGGCCATTTGATCTATGTGTCTGTGCCAGCAGAAAATTTGAGCCTAATCCCACTCCCTAGCTCGTGATCCGTAGCCCTGTGGATTACAGGACCTCAAGTGCATAACCAAGAGTTTTTAAATGTGGTAAGGGTTTCTATCTCTACCATTCTTTCAGGCACTGAGTTCTAGAACCCTACCACCCTCTAGGTGATATAATTCTCTTTAACTCCCCTTGGATCCTTCTGCTGACATTTAAGAAAATAGTTCATGACTCACAACAAAGATATATCCCAGTGAGGAAGGATTATAAGAAGTGGATAAACGAACCGTGGTTAACCAAGGAAGTTTAAGATTAGTATCAAATTGAAAGAAAAATCATATAATGTGGCAAAGATTAATGCCTAATAACAGAGGGTATAAGGGTCATGAGGACTCGAAACGTCAACTGTACTCTTCTCCGCCGATGCTGCCAGACCTGCTGAGTTTTTCCAGGTATTTCTGTTTCTGTTTTTGACCTGGTACTAAGTCCTGTGCAAGCACTGTTGCAGTCACAAAAGCACCTGCCAACCATTACCCTTTGCTTCCTGCCACTGGATCCAAATTGCCATTTGCACCTGGATCCCATGGGCATTTAGTTGTTTTGTATGTGCCTCTTAGTCATTACGACCTTAATTTTCTTTGTCTTAGGGGATTGGAGAGGAATTTTGAAGATTTTCCCCCCTGATTTGGTAACTGGGGTTTTGTTCATTTTTTCCCAGATCACCACATGATTGTTGGTGGGACACTGGTTATGTTGTGACTGTTTGGGGTAGGTGGGATGGACCAGCTCGTCGTTTCTTTTGTGTACTCTTTCATGTATTTGTAACTAGATATAGGTGATAAATGCAGTGTCACTGAGATCCTGTGAATAACATTTTTAAAAAAAAGTAATGTTTTAATAGGTCACTGCTATTCTGTGCCACATCTCTACAACCTGTTTATTGCGTTTGTTAGGGTTGCTGATAGAAGGAAACATTAGACCTGAATCCAAGGTGAAGTGTAAAATTCAAGAAGTTGGAGCAAAACTCCCACTCCATTCTGATTCTGCTTTTGTGAACCCCCTGAAGACCAAGTCTGGAAAGTTACCAATGCCAAACAAGGTGAAATTATGTAATTTTTATTGCATCTTGAATTCCACTGAAGATTAGTGAATATGCATGTAGGATTTAGGGAGGCACTTCTATAAAAAATAATTCTTGACGTTTTTGATGTGAAATAATTTTGTTGTAAAGGCTTCTATTTTTGGCAGTCAAATATGTTTTTTAATAAAGTTATTATATTCAGTGTTGTGAATTTGTTTCCCACAAGAGATTCACCCATTCATTATTGTGGTATACCTTGCAATAGATTATTTCTAAGACCCTCGCAGTAATTTTATGTTAAAGCAATTGACAATTGGCTGTTCTTTCATCTAAGATGAACTCCATAATCCTTTTCCGTATTTTGGACCAGCAGGCTATCCCCAGAGGACGTTGCTAGCACCATTGATGATCTAAATGTATATAAATGATCTGGATGTAGGAGGTGTAAGAGGTGTAATGTCAAAATTAGCAGATGCAAAACCAGGGAGTGTGGATAACAGAGGCTTGGAGCAATTTTAGGACATAAGCAGGTTATTAGGCTGGGGAAAGAGATGCCAGATAAAATTTAGTGCAGGGTATATGGGATCTTATATGTTGAGTAGAATATAAAAGTGAGAACAGTTCCTAATTTAGTAATTTCAGGAATTTCTGGTACTGCTTAGCCTAATCCTTTCCCTTGGATAATGTGGAAACACATCGCATACTTAGAAAACACCAGCTGCCACACCTTCTGGTCACTTCAGAAGTTTACACTTTGTGTTCAGTAAGGGAATGTACTGAATGTGAGTTAATTTAGCTGTGGTATCTTACACTGTCATTGACCTAGATGAGACCTTAAGTGTTACCAAGTCACCAATATTGAACCAAATTGTCAGTCATCTTTTGTACTATTTTTGAGTGGTATGTTTCATAGTCAAGTTGTTGATCAGTTGATGTATTTTCTCAACAGTCTTCAGGCAGGTCTTCTAGGATTCATGGCCAGGTTGAGAGAGGGTACCAAGTTTCTTCCAAAAGATTAAATGGCAGTGTCAACTTTACTCATTTGTACCACGCATACTTATGTTTTGACTCATCTGAGGCTTGATATCCTACAGCATGGATTTGGTTGTTGGATCAAAGTAAATCATGGAGAAATGGAGCTGTATCACTTGCACATTTCAAAGCTGACCATGTATCGGCAGATGATTTTACCAAGGGTGGTACATAGAAAAAGGGACCAAGGATGGATTACAATGGGGGGAGAAGTTGTGTTGGTTTTGTGGGACAATCTGGCATGGAACTCATAGGAGACAACATTCTCAACGACTTTATTGAGGAAAGGAAGGTTAAAGGAGGGGAGATGATGGGTATTCTTTTTAATTCATTCACAGGATGGGGGTGTCACTGGCTAGGTCAGCATTTGCTGCCCATCCATGACTGCCCTTGAGAAGGTGGTGGGAGCCACCTTCTTGAACTGCTTCAATCTTTGTGATATGGTGCACCCACAGTGCTATTAGGTACAGCTACAATAGTGGCATCTACCCAACTTTGTGAAAAATTGCCCAGGTATGTCTCGTACACAAAAAGCAGGACAAATCCAACCTGGCCAATTACCGCCCCATTAGTCTACTCTTGATCATCAGTAAAGTGATAGGGGTAATCATCAGTGCCATCAAGTGACACTTGCTTAGCAATAACCTGCTCACTGACACTCACTTTCGGTTCTGCCAGGGCCACTCTGCTCCTGACAGTACAGTCTTGGTTCAAACATGAACAAAAGAGCTGAACTCCAGAGGTGAGGTGAGAGTGACTGCCCTTGACATTAAGGCCACATTTGACTGAGCGTGGCATCAAGGAGCCCTAGCAAAAATAGTCAATGGGAATCGGCGGGGGGGAAAACATTCCACTGGTTGGAGTCATACTTAGCATAAAGGACGATGGTTGTGGTTATTGGAGGTCAGTCGTTGCTGCAGGATTCCTAGCCTCTGAACGGCGCTTGTAGCCACAGTAGTTATATGGCTTGCCTAGTTCAGTTTCTGGTCAATGGTAACCCCCAGGATGTTGATAGTGGGAGATTCAGTGATGGTAATGCTGTTGAACATCAAGGGGCGATGGTTAGATTCTCTCTTGTTGGAAATAGTCATTGTCTGGCACTTGTGTGATGCAAATGTTGCTTGCTACTTATCAACCCAAGCCTGAACATTGTTGAGTTCTTGCTGCATATGGATATGGACTGTTCAGTATCTGAGGAGTCACAAATGGTACTGAACATTGTGCAATCAGCAGATAACATCCCAACTTTTTACCTTATGATGGAGGGATGTTCATTGATGAAACAGCTGGAGATGCTTAGGCCTAGGAAACTACCCTGAGGAACTACCAAGAGATATCCTGGGACCGAGATGATTGACCTGTAACAACCACAAACATCTTCCTTTGTGCTAGGTATGACTCCAACCAGTGGAGAGTTTTCCCCTGAATACTGTTGATTTCGCTTTTGCTAGGGCCTTGATGTCACGCTTGGTCAAATGTTGCCTTGACCTCACCTCTTGAGTTCAGCTCTTTTGTCCATGTTTGGGCTAAAGCTGTAATGAGGTCAGGAGCTGCGTGGCCCTGGTGGAACCCAAACTGAGCGTCGGTGAGCTGTATTGTAGTAAACAGTATTGCTGTTTAAATACCACTTGGTAGCACTGTCGACGACACCTTCCATTACTTTGCTGATGATCGAACGTAGACTGATGGGCCAGCAATTGGCTGAGTTGGATTTGTCCTGCTTTTTGCGGACTGGACTTAACTGGGCAATTTTCCACATTGTCAGGTAGATACCAATGTTGTAGCTGTACTGGCACAGCTTGGCTAGGGACATGGCCAGTTCTGGAGCACAAGCCTTCAATACTGTGGCCAGAATATTGTTAGGGCCCCGTAGCATTTATAGTATCGAGTGCCTTCAGACGTCCCTAGATATCATGTGGAGTGATTCAAATTTGCTGAAAACTTGCATCTGTGATGCTGGGGACCTCTGGAGGAGGCCGAGATGGATCATCCACTCGACATTTCTGGCTGAAGATGGTTGCAATTTTTTAAAAATTCATTAACGGGATGTGGGTATCGCTGGCTGGACCAGCATTTATTGCCCATCCCCAGTTGCCCTTAAGAAGGTGGTGGTGAGCTGCCTTCTTGAACTGCTGCTGTCCCTGTGGTGTAGGTACATGGACAGTGCTGAAAGGAAGGGTGCGAGGTATGACTCCAACCAGTGGAGAGTTTCCCCCCTGATTTCCATTCACTGACTCCAGTTTTGCTTGGGCTCCTTGATGCCACATTCGGTCAAATGCAGCCTTGATGTCAGTCTCACCTCACCTCAGGAGTTCAGCTCTTTTCATGTTTAATGCAAGGCTGTAATGAGGTCAGGAGTTGAGTGGCCCTGGCAGAACCCAAACTGAGCGTCAGTGAGCAGGTTATTGCTAAGCAAATGCTGCTTGATAACACTGTTGATGTTTCCTCCTATTACTTTACTGATGACCGAGAGCAGACTGATGGGGCGGTAATTGGCCTGGTTGGATTTGTCCTGCTTTTTGTGTACAGCACATATCTGGGCAATTTCCCATATAGCCGGGTAGACGCCAGTGTTGTAGCTGTACTGGAACAGGTTGGCTAGGCTGCGACAAGCTCTGCAGCCCAAGTCTTCAGTACTACAGACGGAATATTGTCAGGGCCCTTAGCCTTTGCAGTATCCAGTGCCTTAAGCTGTTTCATGATATCACGTGGAGTGAATCGAATTGGCTGAATACTGGTATTTGTGATGCTGGGGACCTTTGGAGGAGGCCAAGATGGATCATCCACTCGACACACTTCTGGCTGAAGAATTTAGCTAATGCTTCAGCCTTATCTTTTGCACTGATCATTGAGGATGGGGATATTCGTGGAGCTTCCTCGCCCCCTTAGTTGTTTAATTGTCCACCAGCATTTGTGACTGGATGTGGTAGAGTGGTTGTGGGATTGCTTAGCTATGTCTATTGCATTTGCCTCTGCTGTTTGACAAGCAAATTGTCCTGAGTTGTAGCTTCAGCAGGTTGACACCTCATTTTTAGGTATGCCTGGTGCTGTTCCTAGCAAATTGTCCTGCACTCATTACTGAACCAGGGTTGGTCTCCTGGCTTGATGACAATGATAGAGTGAGGGATATGCCGGGCCATGAAGTTACAGATTGTGGTTGAATACAATTCTGCCACTGCTGATGGCCCACAGCACCTCATGGATTCCCAGGCACTCCTTGGCATATTCTTCTCTTTGCTGCTGTCATATTCCTTCAGGTCATCTACAGAGGGTGTCTACTTACACACCAGAACTGATGGAAAGCTGTTCAGCCTTGTTTGCCTGAGATCCAAGACACAGGCATGCAAAGTCCTTATCAGAGAGTTGCTCTATGCTGATGATTCCGCTCTAACACTCCATACTGAGGAATGCCTGCAGCAGCAAATGGACAGACCCTCTTGCTTGTATAGGTTTTGGTTTGACTATCAGCATCAGGAAGGCAAAAGTTGTGGCCGAGGATGTTGCCATATTGCCATCTATTAGCATTGACAGTGTGATGCCGAGTCTCCACAATCACCAGCAATCTGTTACTTGATGCAGAAATTAACCCACGCATCACAGAAGCTTCAGCTGGCATGTCTAAGCTGAGTAAGAGTGTGTGGGACAATAGCAGTCTGACTGAGAACACCAAACTGAGAGTCTACCAGGCCTATCTCCTCAGTGCACTCCTCTACAGTGGTGAGACCTAGACAACATATGCTAGGCAGGAGAAGAAGCTGAACATAGACATCTCTTGGCAGGGCAAGGCCACCAACTCAGGTCTTGGAGCATGCTAATTCCATCAGTATACACTCAATGTTAAGCCAATGAGTCTGCGCTGGCTTGACTACGTCCATTGGATGGATGTATACCCAAAGGCTTTCTGTATCTTGATATGGCCACTGGGTCATGACCTCCTGGACATCCATACCTCTGCTACAAGGACACCTGCAAGCGAGGTATGAAGATGGTGGGCATTGACGCTGGCCGTTGGGAAGATGGTTGTAGACCACTGTGATTTCTGGAGGCTGACTGGAAGGGTTTTGGAAGAGTTGAACAGAAATGTAAAGCTCAGCTGACTGGGAAGAGGGTGCAGAGAAAACAGGCCAGTGAATCCTGCAGCTTCTCAGCTCACTGTCTTCCACTGCAGCAAATGTGGCAGAAACTGTCATGCCTGAGCCATGCCAGACAATGCTTAACACAGAGTTGACCACCACGGCGCAAGCTATCGTCTTACACGATGGTACTCTGCCACGACAGTGTAATCTTAAAGATCTCCATTACATCAGCTGTTTAAGATCTTTGAAATTGTTGTCTCCTTCCAACTTTATGCCCTTTAGTCCCACAAAACAGTCTTGAAGGGGGAGAATAGAGGTGTCAAAGAAAAGGGAACTGTTGACAGTCTTAGCTAATATTGAATTATTAGAAGTAGAGCGGGGAGCTGATTATGGGAGCAAGAGAGATAGTCTTATGGAACAGATGAATTTGGAAAGGGTGAGGGGAAAGGTGAGAATGGAATTAGTGCTGGAAGATGTAACTAGTTTCTTGGGTTTTACCTTGAAACAGATTATGAAGGAAAAGAAAGGGACGAAGAGCGCATCTTTGAAGGATCTCTGCCCAGAGGACAAGAGGCGCATTGCTAATCTAATCAAGGAGCTTGCAAGGTGAGTTTTGTTTTTATTGTGAAGATACAAGTAGCCCTTTTAGTAGAATACTAAATAGAATTCTGTTCCACTCCATGGATACTGCTAGACCTGCTGAGTATTTCCAGCACTTTCTGTTTTTTATTTCATATTTTCAGCATCTGCAGTATATTGCCTTTATTATTGTTCTTCCCATTTCCAGTGTAGGCAGGTTGGAAAATGATTATATCCAATCACTTCCCCACCCTGAAACTTATTAAAGCAAAATATTGAAAGACAGGTGATTGTTGATCTGCTGAACCCTCCTTGGATGAAATCTTTTGTGGCCAAGTTGTACCTATGCTTTAGGGCAGTGTAAGCTAAGCCATTTCTTGCTGTTGTGTTTTTCTACTCCCTTTGTTTTCCAGAATCTTTTAATATTTGGTGGGTTCAGCATCTCCGATTACTCCCATAGATAGGCGAGTGCTTGAACCCACAGATTTTGTTCATTTTCCCAGATATCTAGATAAATATATTGTATGTTCAAGGAATGAACAGAGAACACAACTTTTTTTTGTAGCTGACTGGTTTCTGCAGCTGACTGGTTTCATCATGTGTTTGTGTGATCTATCTTGCCTTTGGAAGGTGGCAGAATAACACTACAGTAGACAGTGAGATAAGCTCTATGAACATATGAACGTTTGAAAATGACAGACAGGAAAAGACCCATTTAGCCCCCCTCATAAAGTTGTGATTCCCTATGCAATATGATACAGATACTTCTTATTACCTTGGAGCCATGCAGTCTCCTGGGACTGAAAAATGAGAAAAAAACTCAGGCCAATTAGAGGAAAAAAATCTGCAAAATTCCTTCTTGACCCATGTAGGCAAGCAAAACTAGTCCAGTAGATCATATTGATCCCAATTTATATTACAGCGTAACTACAATATATCTTGTGCAAGGTGATCTTTGCTCCAGCTTTCACTTGAAACAATACAACAAGTTTAGCATTCAGTGCACCAGCTGGCAACTTATTCCAAGGGACCACTATAATCTGGAAGAAAAACTGCCGTACTTCCAAACTAATTCTGCCCTTGCGTAACTTAAAAACACCAAACCCTGGCCTTTCCTAGCCTATCCAATTGAAGTAACTGGTCCAAATAATCCAGTCCCTTTGTTATGTTATAACCCTTAGCCAAATCACCCGAGTCTATGCTAAAGTATAGCGACTCCCCTTTGAACCTACATGTAACCTAAGATTCTTTTCAAACCCTGAATGAATCCCGTGGTCCTCTCCTGCACCCTTTCCAAAGATTCAATATCTCCAGCCGTGTGAAGAGACCAACACTGAACACAGTATTCTGGGGCCTCAGCGAGGTCTTTATGAGGACAAAATAATATGCTTTGTTTTGTTGTGAACTGCCCTATCAATTGCTTCTTTTTTGCTTTAGCTATAACCCTATGCGATTGGCTAATATTCTTTAGTGAGTGATGCATTGTGACATCCACATCCCTCTCTCTCATCATGGGTTTGAATTTTGTTCCTTGTAGAAATTTTTTAATATGAGCTCAAGTGCATAACACTACTTTCCTGAATTAAATATCATTATCAATCATAGACCCATTTCTCCCAACATACTGACCTCTACTTGCAGTAGTTGTGTAACTTCTACAGTCCTAACACGCTCATACCTTGGTGTAATCCAGAAATTTGCAGATCAATCTCTCAATTGTGCATCAAGGTCATTAATGAAAATAGTAAATACCATGAGCCCTAACAACAATCCCTGTGGGACACCGATATCAATGCAGATTCAAACCCATTGACAACAACCTTTTATCTATGACCATTTGGCCAATTCTCAAGTCATACCTGCAGATTACCAGTAATTCCACCAAGCCTCACGTGAGGTACCATATCAAAAGCTTTCTGGAAGTCCAGGCAGACAATATCTTTTAACTTTTGGACTCTATCTTTCAACATTGGATTTAGTTCTGTTCACTGTAAGACATCTAACCAGATTCGTAAGACACAACCTTATTTTCCTGAGGCTGTATTGGTGCCTTATCTTACAGTGCTGACTTTGTCTGGACTGGAGTGCTGCTTTGGGCTGCAGTAGAGTGCTTAAGTTGGAGTTTGGTGACTGAGGGAATTTAAGGGTTAATTTCTATCTAAAGTCTAGTCTTTAATTTAGTAATTAACAAAAAGTTGCTGTTTGGGTTGGTAGAAGGTGAGTTTTAGGCCACCTTTTAAAACAGGTTTATACAGGCTCTGCTTGCAGCTACAACTAGCTAATTTGATAACTGGCTTAAACAGGTTTTCAGAGGCTAGATTCAGAGAGTATAAAAACAGGCCATCTTACAGTGCTGACTTTGCCTGCACTGGAGTGCTGCTTTGGGCTGCAGTAGAGTGCTTAAGTTGGAGTTTGGTGACTGAGGGAGTTCGGTGAGGAGGGAATGAGAGTATCGTGAGTATGGTCAGGTAAGTATTTACTATTATCACTTATAGTTTTTAAAGGTCTTATTTTGTGGTTCATCGTTTGTAATGGCTATATTCTGTAACAATGAGGAGCAGGGAAGAAGGGCCCTAGAGTAATTGATATTATTTAATATTAAGTATCTTGCAAAAGCTTTAATTTAATTTAAAGGGATAAGTCATGGCAGGAGAGCTCAAAGCTGTGGTGTGCTCCTCCTGCTCTATGTAGGAAGCCGGGAACATTTCCAGTGCCCGGAGCCAGCATGTGTGCAGGAAGTGTCTCTGGCTGCAACTCCTGGAAGCCTGGGTTTCGGAGCTGAAGCGGCGGCTGGGGACACTGGAGCCTCTGTGAGGTGGAGAGTATTGTGGATAGCATGCATAGAGAGGTGGTCACACCACAGGCTAAGCCCACAGGAAGGGAATGGGTGACCACCAGGCAGAGCAAGAGGATGAGGGAGGCAGGCAGTGCAGGAATCTCCTGTGGCTACTCCCCTGCAAAACAGATGTACTGCTTTGGATACTGCTGAGGGGAATGGCCTCTCAGGGGAAAGCAGAATCAGCCAAATTCGTTGCGCCACGGTTGGCTCTGCTGCACAGGGGAGGAGTAAAAAGTGTGGGAATGCAATAGTTATAGGGGTTTCAATCTTAAGGGGAATAGATAGGCGTTTCTGTGGCTGCAAACGAGACTCCAAGATGGCATGTTGCCTCCCTGGTGTTAGGGTCAAGGATATCTCAAAAGTGCCTACAGGACGTTCTGAAGGGGGAGGGTGAACAGCCAGTGGTCGTGGTACATGATGGTACAAACGACATATGTTTTAAAAAAAAAAGGATGAGGTCTGAAAAGCAGAATATAGGGAGTTAGGAAGTAAGTTGAAAAGTAGGACCTCAAAGCTAGTGATTTCAGGATTACTACCAGTGCCACGTGCCAGTCAGAGTAGAAATAGCAAGATATATCAGATGAATACGTGGCTGAAGAGATGGTGTGAGCGGGAGGGTTTCAGATTCTTGGGAAATTGGGACTGGTTCTCGGGGAGGTGGGACCAGTACAAACAGGACGGGTTACACCTGGGCAGGACCAGGACTGATGTCCTAGGGGGAATATTTGCTAGAGAGGTTGGGGAGGGTTGAAACTAAAATGGCAAGGGGGTGGGAACCTATGCAAGGAGTCAGGAGGTGGAATCAAGGACAAGAACAAAAAACAAAGGGGAATAAGAAAAGTGATAGGCAGAGAAATCAAGGGCCTCAGTGAAAAATAATGGGAACGGGACAAGTAATCTTAAAAAGACAAGCCTTAAGGCTTTGTGCCTTAACGCGAGGAGCATTCGCAATAAAGTGGATGAATTAATCGCGCAAATAGATGTAAACAAGTACGATATAGTCGGGATTATGGAGACATGGCTGCAGGGTGACCAGGGATGGGAACTAAACATCCAGGGGTATTCAGTATTTAGGAAGGACAGATAAAAAGGAAAAGGCGGTGGAGTTGCATTGCTGGTTAAAGAGGAAATTAACACAGTAGTGAGGAAAGATATTAGCTCCGATGATGTAGAATCTGTATGGGTAGAGCTGAGAAACACGAAGGGGCAAAAAACATTAGTGGGGGTTGTAAATAGACCCCCAAACTGTAGTGGTGATGTTGGGAATGGCACTAAACAGGATATTAGAGACACATGCAATAAAGGAACAACTGTAATTATGGGTGACTTTAATCTGCACATAGATTGGGCAAATCAAATAAGCAACAATACCGTAGAGGAGGAATTCCTGGAGTGTATGCGGGATGGTTTTCTGGACCAATATGTTGAGGAACCAGCTAGAGGACAGGCCATCCTCGACTGGGTATTGTGTAATGAGAAAGGAATAATTGGCAGTGTAGTTGTGCGAGGCCCCTTGGGGATGAGTGACCATAATATGATAGATTTCTTCATCAAGGTGGAGAGTGACGTAAACAAAAATAGAAATACCTGGAAAAACTCAGCAGGTCTGGCAGCATCGGCGGAGAAGAGCAAAGTTGACGTTTCGAGTCCTCATGACCCTTCAACAGAACTAAGTAGAAATGGGAAAGGGGTGAAATATAAGCTGGTTTAAGGTGGGGGGGAAGAAGTGGGGATGGGTTGTTGGGACAAGCAAGCAGTGATAGGAAGAGATAACCAAAAGATATCACGGACAAAAGAACAAAGAGGTGTTGAAGGTGGTGATATTATCTAAAAGAATGCTAATTAATGGTGGAGAGCAGGACAAGCAAGGTAGCTCTAGTGGGGGTGGGGTGAAATAACCGATGGGTGGAATACATTTAAAAATAATGGAAATAGGTGGGAAAAGAAAAATATAAATTATTGGAAAAAACAAAATGGAGGGGGAAGAAATGGATAAGGGGTGGGGATGAAGGAGGGAGTTTAAGATCTAAAGTTGTTGAACTCAATATTCAGTCCGGAAGGCTGTAAAGTGCCTAGTCGGAAGATGAGGTGCTGTTCCTCCAGTTTGCGTTGAGCTTCACTGGAACAATGCAGCAAGCCAAGGACAGACATGTGGGCAAGAGAGCAGGGTGGAGTGTTAAAATGGCAAGCGACAGGGAGGTGTGGGTAATGCTTGCGGACAGACCGAAGGTGTTCTGCAAAGCGGTCACCCAGTCTGCGTTTGGTCTCTCCAATGTAGAGGAAACTGCATTGGGAGCAATGAATGACTAAGTTGGGGGAAATGCAAGTGAAATGCTGCTTCACTTGAAAGGAGTGTTTGGGCCCTTGGATGGTGAGGAGAGAGGAAGTGAAGGGGCAGGTGTTGCATATTTTGCGTTTGCATGGGGAGGTGCCGTAGGTGGGGGTTGAGGAGTTGGGGGTGATGGAGGAGTGGACCAGGGTGTCACGGAGAGGGTGGGGGTGGTGAAGGGAAGATGTGTTTGGTGGTGGCATCATGCTGGAGTTGGCGGAAATGGCGGAGGATGATCCTTTGAATGCGGAGGCTGGTGGGGTGATAAGTGAGGACAAGGGGGACCCTATCATGTTTCTGGGAGGGAGGAGAAGGCGTGAGGGTGGATGCGCGGGAGATGGGCCGGACACGGTTGAGGGCCCTGTCAACTACCGTGGGCAGAAAACCTCGGTTAAGGAAGAAGGAGGACATGTTAGAGGAACTGTTTTTGAAAGTGGCATCATCCGAACAGATGCAACGGAGGCGAAGGAACTGAGAGAATGGGATGGAGTCCTTACAGGAAGCGGGGTGTGAGGAGCTGTAGTCGAGGTAGCTGTGGGAGTCGGTAGGCTTGTAATGGATATTGGTGGACAGTCTATCACCAGAAATTGAGACAGAGAGGTCAAGGAAGGGAACTGTCAGAGATGGACCATGTGAAAATGATGGATGGGTGGAGATTGGAAGCAAAATTAATAAATTTTTCCAGGTCCCGACGAGAGTATGAAGCAGCACCGAAGTAATCATCGATGTACCGGAGAAAGAGTTGTGGGAGGGGGCCGGAACAAGGACTGGAACAAGGAATGTTCCACATACCTCATAAAGAGACAGGCATAGCTGGGGTCCATGCGGGTACCCATAGCCACACCTTTTATTTGGAGGAGGTGAGAGGAGCTAAAGGAGAAATTGTTCAGTGTGAGAACAAGTTCAGCCAGACGGAGGAGAGTAGTGGTGGATGGGGATTGTTCGGGCCTCTGTTCGAGGAAGAAGCAGAGAGCCCTCCGACCATCCCGGTGGGGGATGGAGGTGTAGAGGGATTGGACGTCCATGGTGAAGAGTAAGCGGTTGGGGCCAGGGAACTGGAAATTGTTGATGTGATGTAAGGTGTCAGAGGAATCACGGATGTAGGTGGGAAGGGACTGGACAAGGGAGAGAGAAGGGAGTCAAGATAGCGAGAAATGAGTTCCGTGGGGCAGGAACAGGCTGACACAATCGGTCTGCCGGGACAGTCCTGTTTGTGGATTTTGGGTAGGAGGTAGAAGCGGGCTGTCTGAGGTTGGGCGACTATCAGGTTGGAAGCTGTGGGAGGAAGATCTCCAGAGGAGATGAGGTCAGTGACAGTCCTGGAAACAATGGCTTGATGTTCAGTGATGGGGTCATGGTCCAGGGAGAGGTAGGAGGAAGTGTCTGCGAGTTGACGCTCAGCTGTTTTTATCAATGGAGAGTGATGTAGTTGACTCTGAGACTTGGGTCCTGAATCTTAATAAAGGAAACTACGATGGTTTGAGGCGCGAGTTGGCTATGATGGATTGGGAAACGTTACTTAAAGGGATGATGGTGGATAGGTAATGGCAAACATTCAAAGAGCGCATGGGTAAACTGGAGCAATTGTTTATTCCTTTCTGGTGCAAAAGTGAAACAGGAAAGGTGACTAAACCTTGGCTTACAGGTTGTCACCATTTTGAACAATTGGTGTTGTGGTGCTACTCAATAAACATCAGGAGACTCTGGTACAGGCTTCGATCATTTATTCAAGCATACGTAGGGAGAATACGTCTTAAGCAGTCTAAGACAGTACTCTTCAGCTTACAGTGCAATCACCCTTTTATACACAGTTAGTCATGTACACAACCATTACTCAATTCTAATCTTGTCAATTTAAAATCACATGCTAAACCGATGTCTTCGGCTTTGGTTACTTACTTCCCGTGAGTACATATACCAGGCATTGTTCTCATTCACACAAGGCCTCCCATATCTTGCTGATTGTGCAGTCTGGGGCTGCACCTGGACTCAACACCCCCACCCAAATCCTCTGCCCTAGCAGCTTGTTTGTCTCATTCATTATCCTGTCTAGAGTACATCTGCTAATCTTTCAGTTCTGCTCTTTTCTGCTTGAAGTTTATTTTTACTAAAAGACACTTCTAACCCTTTTAGCCCTTGGCCTAGCCCAAGGTAGCCAACTCAGTGATATATCCCTTTCCTTTACACTCAGTCGCCCATAGATACTGGCCAGGCATCAAGCTTAGGATTGTAAAGGTATTGGATTGTACCATTAGTATAGGTTGGCTCTGCAATACGGGCTCTTGTCTCTTCTGCTTAGCCCCCATATTATCGAAATCCCCTATTTCTCGCCATATTTTGTGTGACCCTCCAGTGTGGTGAACAAGTATGTTAAGTATAGAAACAGTACCAACTGGGCATTAACAAAAATATGGGAGATGATCCTAATCCACGGGTGTATCTGTACATTTGATCCCCAATTCCAAAAGTCCTCCCACAAAGTGGTGTTATCTATTTGTTCCACATTGTTAGCCAGTGCTCTAGCTTGTTGCTGCAGTGTGTGCACTCGCTGGGTCTCATTGTGAATAACTAAGGTGTTCAGGTAACAGTGGGATTACACATGAGAACTGGCTCAGGTGCTGTGTCAGGTTTTCCTTTATGCCTTCCTCTGCATGCATGTTAACTGTTTCTCTCTTGTAGATTTCTACCAGTTCTACCTTTCCCATCCTAGCCTGTACCCGTGTGTATAGACACACTGCATGGCTGGTTATAGGACAGGCTCGATAATTCCAATATTGATACTCTCATTGTGACATGGTAATACAATGTTTCCCCATACCCGGATATGAGTTGGTTCCAACGTAGCCCATATAGCTCCCATTGTACAATTAGCTGTTGCATTAAACCTGCACCTTGCTGCTTCTGTCTCATATATCGGATGTGGAGACACCACTGTAGAGGCTTTTTTACTACATCTATCTAAGGTAGCACCTACCATATTTGTACCTTAACAAGAAACTTTTTCTCTTCCTTCCAGGTGATAAGGAACACAAGCTCCAACAACTTATTGATACCAAAGCCTATCCAGGACCCTCCAACCCTTCCTCTAATCCAAGCCCTTGCCGTGTATCCACCATATCCTCTGACCTTCACCTCTTTGATTCTGAACGTTCTGCACTCAGCAAAGGGTTCAGTTTCATACCTTTACGCCCTCACCTCAATGAATTTCGGGCTAGCATGATGCTGAACTCTTCTTTCGCTGCCTCCGTCTCTGTGCTCACTTCTTTGGGCAGGAGTCCTTCCTGCGTTCATTGGGTCCTTTCACATGCTTCCAGTGTTCCCCCTCCACCTGGACTCCTCTCTCTCTGGCCTCTTACCGGCTCTTGATTTTTCCATTGAGAACTGTCGGCATGACATCAGCCGTCTCAATTTGTCTGCTCCTCTCACCCACTCCAACCTGTCTCCTTAATATGCTGCACTCTGTTCTCTCAGGTCCAACCATGACTTTATCAAACCTGCTGACAAGGGTGGTGCTGTTGTCTGGCATACTGACTTCAACCTTGCTGAGTGCCAGCTCTCAGATACTTCTTCCTACCTCCTCCTGGACTATGACCCCACCATCAAACAATTGTTTCCAGGACTGTGACTGACCTCATCTCCTCTGGGGATCTTCCCTCCATAGCTTCCAACCTCATGTTCTCCCAACCCTGGACAGCCCGCTTCTAACTCCTTCCCAATATCCACAAACCGGATTGTCCTGGTAGACTCATTGTGTCAGCCTGTACCTGCCCCACAACTCCTTTCTTCTTATCTTGACTCCATGCTCTCCCTTGTCCAGTGTCTTCCCACTTGCATCCATGATCCCTCTGATGCCCTACGTCATATCAACAATTTCCAGTTCCCTGGCCCTAACCGCCCCCACTTCATCATGGATGTCCAATCCCTCTAGACCTTCATCCCCCACCAGGATGATCTGAGGGCCCTCTTGTTTTTCCATGAACAGAGGCCCCAACAATCCCCATCCACCACCACTTTCCTCCATCTGGCTGAACTTGTTCTCTCACTGAACAATTCCTCCTGAAACTTATCTCAGCCTTCCGGGTCCCATCCTTCCTTCTGCATTTTCTTAATGGTCTTTCTCTGATGTACCACTATTAACCTTGTGATGGAGCCCTCCGGACCCCAAACAAGGCCCATAGTGCTCTCTGTTTCCTCCACCTCTCCCAAAAACATCTTGCTTTCCTTAGTTACGTTGCCCCATGCGGTCTCAGTTCCCAACCAGCACACCTTCTAGGGGCCTGACCTCCCTACACTACTTTCAATCCCGCCTGCACGGTTCTGCTTCCTCTCCCGGTGCACCTCCTGTCCTGAGTCCTCCTTTTACGTTCTTAAGATACTTGGTCGGACCTTTATTCGGGTTGGTGTACTGCTCTAGCTGTGGGTGGTAAATGAATGTACTCCCCTGTTTGCAGCATCGTTCTAATGATCCTGTGCAAGCATCCTGCTGACTATGCCAAAACTGTTGTGGTGCAACTCAATAAACACCAGGAGACTCGGGGACAGGCTTCGATCATTTTTTCAAGCATAGGCAGGGAGACCCTGCCTTAGGCAGTCTAAGACAGTACTCTACAGATTACAGCGATATTGCCCTTTTATACACAGTCATGTACACATATCGTTACTCAATTCTAATCTTGTCAAACTTACAATCATATGCTAAACTGATGTCCCTGGCTTTGGTTACTTATTTCCCGTGTGTACATATACCAGGCATTGTTCTCCCATATCTTGCTGATTGTGCGGTCTGGGGCTGCATCCCGGACTCAACACCTCCCTGGCCTTGCCCTTGGTCTTAGTAGCTTGTTTGTCTCATTCCTTATCCTGTCTAGAGTACATCTGCTAATCTTCAGTTCTGCTCTTTTCTGCTTATATTTTAATTTTACTAAAAGACACTTCTAACTAAGATCGTTTAACCCTTTTGGTAGCAAGCTCCTCCCAGTCATTAACATCAATGCTGCCATGCTTCAGGGGGAGCTTCAGAGTGTCTTTGAAGTTTTTTCTTTGCCCTCCTCCTGGACCGTTGGCCATTTGAGAGTTGAGAAAACAGGACCTGGTGGGGGAGATGCTTTTCCCCATCCAGATATAGTGTCCAGTCCATCAAAGTTGATTTTTCAGTTTTCCCTGAATGCTTGTCATGCTGGCTTCAAAAAGGACATGAGCATTTGCTTGGTGGCCCTCCCTTTGAATGTAGAGGCTGTGGCAGAGGTGTTGCTGATGGAATTTCTCTAGTGCTCTTTTGTGTCGCTAATACACAGTCCAGATCTCACTGCAGTACAGGAGTGTGGTGATGACAACTACTCTGTACACCAGGACTTCTGTTGTGGAGGTCCTTGTTGTCAAATATTCACTGCTGTATTTTGTAGAAGACTAAGTTGGTGCAGCTGACTCAGTGTCGGATCTCCTTGTAAATGACCTTTTGAGAGAGGTGACTGCCAAGGCATGGGAAATGCTCAACGTTTTCCAGAGTCTCTCCTTCAACATATATGGGAGATGGAATATTTGGCTGACCGGGCCTGGGTTGATTTGTGAATTTTGTTCTGTCAACATTCATGGACAGTTTTTTGTCTGTGAAATTGAAGAGATCATGAGTGGCTTGCAAATCTGGTGCGGTGTGGGCAATGATGCAGTAAATGCAGGCAATAAATGCTGGCTTAGCCAGCGATGCCCACACCCCATGAATGAATATAAAAAAAAGAGTGACCTGCAAACTGTAGATCATGTATTTCAATGGTGGCCAGTTTAGTTTAGGCACGAGGTAACTGAGGTTGAAGAGTATTACACCTAGGTAGTGTTTAATACTGGCACAGAAGGCAGTTGATCTTCGCTGAGGTGAGTAGTCACTGTCAGATTGTAAATAGTATGGGGGCTATCTCACAGCCTTGCTTGGCTCCAGCCTGGATTTTGAAGGCAACTGTTTCAGATCTCCCATTCCATACAGTTGCAGCCATATCATCACAGAGCATTTGCTCTGGTGAAGTTTATTGGACATCCAAATCTCTGGAGCACAAACCACAGAAACTTGTGATTTATTGAGTTAGCTGCTTTGGTCAGGTTGACGAATGCAATGAAGAGTTTCTGGTGGTGTTCTTATCTTTCTTGGATTTGTCAGGCAACAAAGACCATGTCAGAGGTTCCCCTGGAAGGTCTAAAGCCACTGTTTCTGTGAGGATTTCTTTAGCGACAGGAAGTAAGTGATTCAGTAGAATGTCAGGATTTTCCCTGCTATGGCCAAGCCAGAAATACCTTGGTAGTTTGCATAGGCTGATTTTATCTGCCGCCTTGAATATAATTACGATTGTCACATCCCTGAAGTCGGGGTTTGGATCTTTTTCCTCCCAAATCCGTAGGATGACTGCATGGAGTCCTGATTTGAGCAAAAGCGCACCAGCTTTGAAGACCTCAGCTGGAAGACCATCAGGGCCGCAGGCTTTATTGTTTTTCGTTCGTTTGATTGTTTGCTGCACCTCTTCCATTGATGGTAGTTCACCCATGGATTCTATCATGGGGATTGGAGGGTAGCCTGGAAAGCATCAGCTGCCACTGTGGATTCGTGGATGAGGAGGTGTTCAAAATGTTCTTTCCAGTGGTGACGAATAGCATTAAGAAGAGAAACACCATCCTGTGAGCGAAGGGGAATTTGTCCATTTGACCTCCGTCCATTGATGGCACTGGAGGCTTCAAAATAGCTTTGCATGCCATGATGGTCAACATATATTATTTGATCTCTCAGGCTCTCTCTTTCCCTCCTCGTGTCTTTTATCTTCCAGATTTGCCCTTGGACGTCAGCTTTGAGCTGTTGGAATGCTGCCTCCTTAACTTGCGACTTTGGGTTGTTCTGCCAGGCAATGAAGGGAACCTTCCTTGTTTTTGCTCAAGGAGATCACGTATATTAGTATTGTTTTCACTGAACCAGTCCTGGTAGCAATGATGCTCGAATCCAATGGTCTGAGCACAAGAGTTTAGTATAGCTGACATTATTTGATCCCACTGTTCTGGTATTGAGTTGGCTATGTGAAGATTTTCCAGATTGATCATGAGCTGCACTTGGAATTCCTCTCTTTGGTTGGGCTGCTTTAGAGCTGAGACATTGATCATCTTCCTCTTGGACTTTTGGGCCTTGTAGTGTCTTGGTGCAAGGTGGATGTTCACCACTGACTATCGAACAAGTAGATCATCTGTCCAGCAGGCATCAGTTCCCCCCATGGGTCGGGTGATATAGACATCACTTAGATCTTTGACCTGAACATTGACATAATCCAGGAGGTGCCAATGCTTTGATCTAGAATGCCTCCATGTGGTTTTGTATCTGTCCTTCTGCGGAAGAGGCAGCTTGTTATAAGGAGGCCATGCTGAGTACACTTTGTCAGCAGAAGGATGCCACTTGGATTGGCTTTTCTCACCCCGTTTTTCTCAATGGTTCCTCTCCAGAGATCGGATACCCTCCGTTGTGTTGTGTGGCACTACCACCATGCTAAATGGGATAGGTTTCGAACAGATCTAGCAACTCAATACTGGGCAATCATGAGGCGCTGTGGGCCATCAGCAGCAGCAAAATTGTACTCTACTACAATCTGTAACCTCATGGCCTGGCATATCCTCCACTCTACTATTGCCACCAATCCAGAGAATCAGCCCTGGTTCAATGAAGAGTGCAGGAGCATGCCAGGAGCAGCACTAGGCATACTTAACAATGAGATGGCAACCTGTTGACGCTACAGCGAAGGACTACTTGCATGCGAAACAGCATAAGCAGCAAGTGATAGACAGAGCTAAGCGATTTCACAACCAACGGATCAGATCTAAGCTCTTCAGTCCTGCCACATCCACTCGTGAATGGTGGTGGACAATTAACTCACTGGGGGAGGAGGCTGCACAAATATCCCCATCATTAATGATGGGGGAGCCCAACATGTCAGCGCAAAAGATAAGGCTGAAGCATTTGCTACAGTCTGCAGCCAGAAATGCCGAGTGGATGATCCATTTTGGCCTTTTCCAGAGGTTCCCAGCATCACAGATGCCAATTTTCAGCCAATTCGATTCACTCCACATGATATCAGGAAACAGCTGAAGGCGCTGGATACTGCAAAAGCTATGGACCTGACAATATTCTGGCAATAGTACTGAAGACTTGTGCTCCAGAACTTGCTGTGACCCTAGCCAAGCTATTCCAGTACAGCTACAATGCTGGCATCTATCCAGCAATGTGGAAAATATGTCCTGTGCACAAAAAGCAGGACAAATCCAACCTGGCTAATTACTGTCCCATTAATCTACCCTCAATCATCAGTGATGGAAGGGGTCATCAACAGTGCTATCAAGTGGCACTTGCTTAGCAATAACCTGCCCACTGATACCCAGTTTGGGTTCCACCATGGCCACTCAGATCCTGACCTCATTACAGCCTTGGTTCAAACATGGACAAAAGAGCTGAACTCCAGAGGTGATGTGAATGTGACTGCCCTTGACATCAAGGAGCCCTAGCAAAATTGGAGTCAATGGAAATCAGGGGGAAAACTCTCCTGGTTGGAGTCATACCAAGCACAAAGGAAGATGGTTGTGGTTGTTGGACGTCAGTCATCTCAACTCCAGAACATCGCTGCAGGAGTTCCTCAGGGTAGTGTCTTAGGCCCAACCATCTTCAGCTGCTTCATCAATGACCGACCTTCCTTCCATCAAAAGGCCAGAAGTGGGTATGTTTGCTAATGATTGCATAATGTTCACCATTCGCCACTCCTCAGATACTGAAACAGTCCATGTCCAAATGCAGCAAGACATGGACAACATCCAGGCTTGGGCTGACAAGTGGCAAGTAACATTCATGCCACACAAGTGCCAGGCACTGACCATCCCCAACAAGATAGAATCTAACTATCTGCCCATGACATTCAATTGCATTACCATCGCTGAATCCCCCACTATCAATGTCCTGGGGGGTTACCATTGACCAGAAACTGAACTGGACTAGCCATATAAATATTGTGGCTACAAGAGCAGGTCAGATGCTAGGGATCCTGCAATGAGTAACTCACCTGACTTCTCAAAGTCTGTCCACAATTTGCAAGGCGGAAGCCAGGAGTCTGATGGAATACTCTCCCCTTGCCTGGATGAGTGCAGCTCCAACAGCACTCAAGAAACTTGACACCACCCAGGGCAAACTAGCCCGCTTGATTCTTCCCCATCCATAAACATTCACTCCCTCCACCACCAACACTTGCAGCAGTGTGTACCATCTACAAGATGTACTGCAGAAATTACCAAGGCTTGCTAGGCAGCACTTTCCAAATCCATGACCACTACCATCTAGAAGGACAAGGCCAGCAGATACATTGGAACACCACCACCTGGAAGTTCCCCTCCAAGCTACTCACCGTCCTGACTTGGAATTATATCGCTGTTCCTTCACCGTCGCTGGGTCAAACTCTGGAACTCCCTACCTAACAGCACTGTGGGTGCACTTAAACCAAATGGCCTGTAGTGGTTCAAGAAGACAGCTCACCACCACCTTCTCAAGGGCAATTAGGGATGGGCAATAAATGCTTGAGTAACTAGTGAAGTCCATATCCCTTGAATGAAAAAAAAATGTCACAGCTAACCCTGACATTAAAGCCCCTCTGAAGGATGATCTTTTCATTTTTTGGGATGGCAGTGAGGACTTCTTCAAGGTGAGAAATAGAACTTTTCTTTAATATCTTCATTGAAATCTAGGGTTGGGGCATAAATCCTGCTGATGGTGCCATATTGATTACAGCTGAGCTGTAGATGAGGTGTCATGAGTCTTTAATTTATAGAACCAGGGAGTTCTGGCAGTGCATCCAAGATGCTATTTCAGATGCCGAAACGAACTCAATGGGTACAAGGGTCGCTGTCAGCCTTTCATTTCGAGTAGAAGGTGTATCCCCCGCTTGTCCTTCAGCTGTCCCTCCCCCGGAAGGCGGGTCTCTATGATGGAGGTGATGACAGTTTGGAGTCTTGATAGCTCACGCAATATGATTGCAGTTCTTCTTTCTGGATGGTCACTATCGATTATCCAGGAATGTTTTGAAGTTCCAAGTTGCAAAATTTAATGTTTTATTTCTTTGACCACAAAGATTGTGATCCTGCAGGGTGTGCTTTCCCAACCAGGAGAAAGTGGGACAGCCTATTTTATATGACACCTTTTCTAGCTCCCTCCCCATTTGGGGTGAGCAGAGGGTATTGTGAAGAGGACTGCTCAGTCAGATATGCTGCTGCCCAAAGATACCTCTGTCCCAACACAGTTGTCCAATGATATTCTTGTATCTGTTGGCTGTGTGCAGATTCAGGGGCTTCCAGGTTCACAGCTCTGTCCCCATCACCAGCACTTGGCAAATGGGCCCTGGTACAAACTTGCACGTGACTTTGTTTTTGGGGTGCCATCATTGTCCACACAATCTTGACAGGTTCGTGATCAGGTTTCTGTGATGTGTTGAACCTTAATGACCGGGTCCATGCTGCTGCAGCCGCCTTCCACCTTTTCAGTCAGTGAGTTGCACTGTATTCCTTCGCCTGTTGAGGACTTTTTGGACTGGACTTTGATTGGCATCTCCCCTTTGACCCTCTGCTAAGGGTGGCCCTACAAGGAGCATGGAGCTCCCGATGGCATCACTCAAAGGATCATAGGAGTGCACAAGCCTCTCGGGTCAAGGTGGTGACCCATGGAGGGACTACATGCATTCCAAACAGCAGAAGCAGCATGTGATTGACAGAGCTAAGCTCTGAAATCCTTCCACATGTGGTTGTGAATGGTGGTGGACAATTGAATAACTAACAGGTGGAGGTTGGCTCCACAAATATCTGCATCCGCTATGATGAGAGAGCCCAGTATGTCAGTGCAAAAGACAAGGTTGAAGCAACTGGGACCATCTTCAGCGAGTGATGATCCATCTTGGCCTCCCCCTTTAGGTTCTCAGCACCACAGATGCCAGTCTTCAGCCAATTCGATTCACTTCACATGATGCCAAGAAACGGCTGGACACTGGATACTGCAAAGGCCCTAACAATGTTCTGGCAATGATACTGAAGACTTGTGCTCCAGAATTGACCATCCCCTTAAAGGCCACGCTGTTCCAGTACAGCTACAACACTGGCATCTACCCGACGATGTGATGGAAAGTCTCATTCATAGTGCTATTAAGCGACACTTGTACAGCGATAACCTGCTCACTGATGCTCAACTTGGGTTCTTATATGGAGAATATGAAGTGATGAATTGCAATTCAAATTCTCTCCATCATGCAGAAAATAGCTAGTTATGACTGATAGTAACCTTGTGTTTCAGTAGTTCACATGCTGTTTCTGGTAATAAAGATGTTGACTCAAATATTTCGTAGTCATAATCATAAAACTAAGCAGTTCTATGTCCTGGTATTTCATTTTGAAATTTGGCAACCTAGGAAGATTACTGTAGCTGGCAGAGGGATAAGAGTGGAACACTATAAATTGTTTTCTGATTTTCAATAACCTGTCATGGATCATCTTCAGTGTAGTTTGTTTAGATGTTGGAACTTATTTGCTACTCTTAGACTGTAGCAGACAATTTTTGATGATTTAAATGATTCCATTTGTCTGTCAAGGTTATCTTTTAATGCCTCCCATTGCTGTCTCACATAGCTTTACATTTTCCTGTACCCCACCCCTTTAGATGTTGTTACCTGGTTGACATAAGCTTCAGAAGTCCTTAGGCCTTTCAATGATCCTGGAGCACCACTATATATTTTTGGAAATGTTGTTCTGTCCCTCTGCTGCCTTCAATTTATAAGGCTATAGTGACCAACAGCAAAACAGGGTGGAACAGTCTTTATACTCTTGAGGATTAGTGAAGGAATGTAACTGCTTTTAGTTTAGTTGAAGGTTCCAGGATAGCCATGCCCTGTTTCTGGCATGTTTCTGACAGTTTCGTTGTACTAGGAATGAAGCTGAATGGATCAAATAGTGACAGAATGTTAGAAAGTTTGAAGATAACATCAAGCATTCAGTTTGCTGGGATCCCTCAAGGCACTCCCTCTTCCAATGTTAAGAGTTTTAATTAAAGTTACAGGTGTAGCCTATGTTTGAAACCTGTTATTTAAAAAAAAACTTCTGAGTAACTGAGTTTCTTACATATTGTTATAAGATTGATTCACCAACGATTGCTTTATCACATTGTGTTGCATATTAAATTGCAGAAAAATGTAACCAAATAAGAACATGCATTTTATTTACAGGGACTTGGTTTTCAGACTATTTAAGTAAAGAGAACATTGCACTCATTGAGCTATAATTAATTACAATCTTTTTTTAAAGCAGAGTAGCTGGGTAACTGAAGATAAGGGTGTACTCGTATAACTGATCAGACTGGAGCCAGGTTTCATGCCTTCTGGCCAAATTTTGGTCCATACTGATGAGATTATGCTGTGGTCTGAATGTTAATTTCTTTTAGCTCTTCATTATGAAAAGTAAAGCATGTATGATATACACTTAGGCCCTAAAATGTCAAGTGGCAATCAAATCTTAAATTAATTTGTTAGTAGATTATGACATCAGTAAATAGCATGGCAGATTTGAGTACAGTGAGAAATAGGTACAATTTCCTTTAACCTTGAACTCGAGTTTAACTTTTGGGTTTTAAGGGCAGAGATGACCTCAATGATGCAGGTGGCTGCTGTGCATTGAAATGTCAGCATCCGCAGTAGTTTTTTGTTTTTATCTCCTCCTCACTGGTCTGGTGATACTTTACTCAGGGGAGGATATAGTACTTTCCACAGTGCTGAATTATTATTGTGCAACGCATCAATGTTCATCTTTTTAAAACTGCATGCTTGAACAACATCGCAAAATTCTTCAAAGGACTCAGCATTTGCAAGGGCTAATTTGGAAATTCTGTTGTGAAAGCTGCTTTCAGACAGTTCAAGAATGTCACTTAAGTACTCCTTGGCTCTTTTGTAGAAAGTTAGACTTGCCCCTCTCATTTTCCTGTCAGATTTGGTATTAATTGCTTCAGTGTGCTTTTCACTGAGAACCCGAAAAACTTGACCTAAATCCTCTCCAGGGTCCTGTTCATTCATTCAGCTCATATAGCGATAGGACACTTATGACTTGGTCTCTATAACTTCAGTACGGTTGGTGAATATTTAGAGCATTACTGAGAAAGAGAAGGCAAAGCTCAGTCACTTCATTGGCAACCCCATCATCCCCAAAGCATTGCCATAGTATTTTGGAGCGCTCTTCCTCACTGACACACTGACAGCTTGTCACAGATTTACAAGAATGTATTGCACTCAATGGACTGCACTTCTCCATTTCAACAAAGTGAACTCCCTCAATTACTGTGTTTTGCTAGCAGAAGTGCTTAAGTGAGCATATATCTTAAATTATATTTTCTACTCCAGCACCAGGTTTCTGACAGCATACCTTGTTGCATTGTGCAAAATATGAGCCAAACAGTTAGCTGCTACAATGCCCTTTTGTCACTTGGTAGCACAGAAATGAATATTGCTGAAAAGAGAGAAATGTTGTCGCAGCTTTTTGTCAGGACAAATGCAAGAATGCCAAATTTCAAATGATCACAACAATTTTATGCCACAGGGGCAAAGGGTGCTGATTGGAAATTTGACTCTGGCTGAGGTGTGCCATGAAGAGAGCAACTGGGATCAATAAGCTCCTGTAGCTCCTGGGTAATTGAAAATCCTTTTGTCTGCAGAGAACGGATCCCTGCTTATGAATGTATGTCACTTATAGTAAGCATAAATGAGCCACGTTACGAGCTCGACTGACTCTGTGGAGACAGTGGCACAGTGGTAATGCCACTGGACTACTAGTCCTGAGGTCTAGGTTAATGCTCGAGGAACCAGGTTCAAATCCCATCATGGCAGCTGGTGGAATTTAAATTCAATTAATAAATCTGGAATATAAAGCTGGTCTCTATATAATGGCTACCATGAAATTATCATCAAATGTTGTAAATACCCATCAGGTTCACTAATGTCCTTGAGGGGAAGGAAATCAGCCAATCTTACCTAGTCTGGCCTACGCGGAACTCCAGATCCACAGTAATGTGGTTGACTGTTAACTATCCTTTTAAATGGCCTAGCAAACCAAGGGCAATTAGGGATGGGTAACAACTGTTGGCCTTGTAGTATTAGGGTGTTCAGGGCTGAAAGAGTTGATGTGTGGGACTGGTGAACAGTGCTGGCCACATGATGTAAGAGCAAGTCACATGATTAGGAATCTAGAAGGGGAAAGCTCATGGCTGAGACTGAGTAATACTAGTAGTCTTGTTCGTCTGTCAATAGTTATGTTCTTACGATAAACCAGTTAAAGCTCAGAATTATCTATGTCTCTGCAATTGTTCCTTAACCAGTCACAACCAACTTATAACATGGTGGCAGCAGTGAAGAATGCCGATATCTCTGAAAATCTACTTTAGAAAGTCTGACCCGAAAAAAGGTGCCAAAACTGAAGACTTCAGTAAGACAGTTGGAAAACCATCAAAAGAGCTCCATAGAAAACATAGAGGCTGAGAGGCAGAGAAGATAATCAACTATTCAGCTCACTAAGGGCTACACCATAGCACGTGGTGGTCTGTGAAAAATCCCAATCCAGCAGCAGAGTCAAAGGACCTAGCGAAGATCGAGGAAGCGTGAGCATACCTTGAAAGTTTACAGCGCAGTAAACAGGCAACACTGGGCAAGTTCCATTTTTAGTGAGCACGGGTTTCGATACGCCCACAGCCTGGGTCCGAGGTTGGCGCCAGTGCATGTGGCGATTGTATGGCAGCATTTGAGGGGAAAAAAAATTGGCTGCTTAAAAACGATTCGCTAGCAGAAGGAAAGCAGTGAACAGAGCTTGATAGTCACTTTCAGTGATTATTTTAAAAAGTCTGTGAAGTTGAGGAACGATTACCAAAGAGGATCAGTGACCACAGCAGGTCTCAGAGAGAGCCTGATCAGCGTGGGAAACCTTCATAACTGCAACAGAACTTTAAAAAATTCCAAACAAACCTAAGAGCTTCAAAGAGCTATGGATTCTAAGTTCACCTTGCCAGACTAATTTGGCACATAGGAGGGACACAGAATTGGACACTATGGAGGAAGAGATTTTCAAGATTTAGAATTGCATCCGGATTTAACCAGAAGTCAAAGGCTGAACAAGTCAATACATTATTGTACTCTATTGGATCGATTGTTGATGATGTGATAGCAAGACAAGGCATTAATGAAACATTAGACAAATTTAAAGAGGTTTTAAAGCTTTGGATAATTATTTTAACCTATGGAATAACAAGATACTAGAGCCAAGTTTAACAAAAGGGTTCAGAAACCTGGTGAACCAGTACATACCTTTATCAATGACCTGTATTGATTGGTTGGAGGTCATGAATATGGAGATCTTAAATCTGAGCTGATATGAGACTGTACCTTAGGGTAATTGACACCTTTTCTGACCTGCAATCCAAAGAAGACTTGACTTTGGAGAAGGTGATACAGTTAGTCAGACAATCAGAGGTCTGTCAGCAAAATAGAGCCATACTAAGAGGGGAAGACAAACCATGGTTCAGAAAACCCCCAATGACGGCACATCTTATTAAACAAAAGAATGCCAAAGACACTTGGGGCAAAAAAGAGCTTATAGAACAAAAGCCCGAGATGCCAGTAAACCATGCCAGTCCTGTGGTGCCAAAAAGCCTCACAGACACAAAGTGTCCTGTGAACGCTGCGGAATGCTTTCATTAGAAAAGGTTGGGACACTTCGGAAAGATGTTCAGAACTAAAATCTCTAGAAACACAGAGGATCATGAGAGAATCTTCGCACATAAGACCATTAATGAAATAGAGGAGTCTCACCAAATGGAGGAACAACAATGTTTCCTAGGGGAGATCAAAGATCCAAGATATACTTTCTGGAATGCCGACGTTTGTATTAATGGACACACCACTAATCTCAAATTGGATATAGGAGCAAGTGTCAGTCCTGTCTGGTAAAGAACCCTGGCTAGTGAAAGAATGCTTGAAGCCATCTACGACCCAGTTATATGGCCCAGGAGGAAGCAAGCTCCAGATCAAAGGTACATTGCAATTAATGCCCCAAAATAAGAACAAACAGATGCGGAAATGTGCTTCCCAGCCAACAAGTCTCTCTTCTGAGTTAAAGCCTGTGTCGACCTCAACCTCATCCAAAAGATCGAGGAGGTCAACCAGCAAGGACCTGGGTTTGGCTTCAAACAGGATTTTCCAAAACTATTCACTGGGCTGGGACCACTGAAGACTGAATGCAGCATAATGCTGACAAAAGATGCCAAACCTGTCTTTTCACTCCAAGGAAGACACCGCAGCTCCCCTATCACTCAGCTGGCAGAATGGTTTGTTTTTTTAAAATTCATTCGTGGGATGAAGTCCAGAATGGTTCTGCTTCCTAAACCAAACGGGTCCTTTTGCATCTGTGTTGACCTGACTCAATTCAACAAGGCTGTGGTGAGGGAAAGCCACTTGATATCCTTGGTGGACAACAGCTTGACCAAGCTCTCCAAGAGTTCAATGTTCTTGAAACTTGATACCAACAGTGGCTTTTGGCAGGTACTGTTAGATGAAAAATCTAAATTATTGCTGACCCTTATTACCCCATTTGGCAGATTTTGCTTTAATCATTTGCCATTTGGCACAACCTCGGCACCCGGAATTTTTCAGCGAACCACCTTGCAAGGCCTGAAAGACATAATCTGCCACATGGATAACATCCTTGTCCACAGAGCAACTGTTGAAGAACATGACATGATACTTAAAGCTGTCTTGAACTGCTTGCAGGACTAACACTTAATGATAAGAGTGAATTCTCTAAGACGTCCATTTGATTTTTAGGCCACATTGTGAGTAGCAAGGCATAATGGCAGACTCTCAAAAAACAGAGAGGCCATCAGTGAATTTCTGACCCCCTCTTCTATTCCAGATCTTCAGCGATTTCTGGGTTTTTATTCATTTGCAGGAGGTGGGCGTCACTGGCTAGGCCAGCATTTATTGTCCATCTCTAATTGCCCTTAAGGTGATGATGAGTTGCCTTCTTGTACTGACTGCTGCAGCCCATGTGTAGGTACACCCACAGTGCTGTTAGGGAGGAACTTTGACCTAGCAACCGTGAAGGAATGGCGATATATTTCCAAATCAGGATGGTGAGTGGCTTGGAGGGGAGCTTCCAGATGGTGGTGTTCCCATGTATCTGCTGCCCTTGTCCTTCTTCTAAATGGTAGTGATCATGGGTTTGGAAGGTGCTGCCTAAGGAGCCTTGGTGAGCTTCTGCAGTGCATCTTATAGATGGTACACACTGCTGCTACTGCTCGGTGGTGGTGGGAGTGAATGCTTGTGGAAGGGGTGCCACACAAGCAGACTGCTTTGTCCTGGATGGTGTATGTATGGTAAATCAGCTATCCAAATTCCTGCCGAACCTAGCTCAAGTCACGGAGCCCTTGAGACAAGTATTGAAGAATGCCCAAGCATGGTGTTGGGATGCACACCAAGATTAAGTATTCCACCAGATTAAAGACATGCTGCTCTCACTAGATGCCCTGGCTCACTACAGCCCATTCCTACTGACTACAATTGCAGCTAGTGCCTCATTTATAGGACCGGGGCAGCCCTGTTTCAAGAACAACTGGATGGGTGATGCTGACTAGTCTATTACGTGTCTCGGGTGCTATCAGATGCAAATGAGGTTTGCACTTATAGAGATGAAGGCTTTCACAGTCACATGGACGTGCGAGAAATCCTCCGACTATGTCAATGGTCTGAAAGCAGTCATCAAGATGGATCACAAACCATTAGTCTCATTACTGAGCAGAAAGGAACTCGTCAGAATCCAGAGATTCTGCTTGCGACTTACACTGTCTCATAAGTAGAGCTACAAACTACTGGGGACCCATTGTCCAGGATCATAGCCGACCATCCTGTGACCTAAGATGTTGATCTGGTCAATGAGATTGAGTCCTATTCCCAGTTCATGGCAACACAATTGCCAGCGAGCTTCACAAACCTACAACAGATAACACCAAGAGCAGATGCAGGGTGAAGACTGCATATGCATCCATCAATACTGCATGCAAGTTTCACCACAGCAGTGTACTGGTAGAACGGTTGTGAAAATATACTTCAAACTACAGAAATGCTTCACTATAATTGATCTGCTGGTGGACGATGAGCATTGGTAATTCCCGTCTCACCCTGACCAGGGATTCTGCGATGAATCCACCAAGGCCACATGGGCATCACAAAATGCAGAGCATGAATCCAATCTGCAGTGTGGTGGCCGGGAAGATCGAGAGCGATCAAAGAGATGAGTTCCCACTGCCAGGTGTGCATGCTGCACAAACTAGTCCAGAAGGAGTCCCTTATCCCCACCCTGTTCCCTACCAGATCGTGGGACTATGTGGAAATGGATCCATTGACGTACAATGGCAAATCCTTCCTCATTGTTGACTACTTCTCCAGGTGGATCGATGTGCTCGCGTGTGAACGCTTCACCGTCTGTCATTATGTTGTTGAAAGATGTCTTCACAACACCAGGTTCCGGACCAGATTATGTCTGAAAATAGCTTGCTATTCGCTAATGACTACATCCATTCCATGACAGGCGGAAAGGGGCGCCCACAATACTAAAACCCTTCTGAAGAATGAGGATTTTCCCATGGCACTTTTGACGTACAAGTCTACTCCACTGCAGTGTAGAATGGCAAGGTCCAAGCTGCTGATGGGCAGAAAGCTTTGTACTCAGCTTCTCATACTGCCCAAGAAATTAATCCCAGAGTTAGCAGTGCAGGACTATCAAAAGGTTTAGGACCAAGAACAGTCCTACAGAATACAAGTCTCCACCTACAATGAGAGGCACCGTACCAGAAACCTGCCCAGGCTGAACAAAGGAGACCAGATTTGGATTGGAGATCTAGGCAGAGAACGTGTCATCATCCAAAGGGATGACAAATCAACAACGGTCTTACTTGATACGTAGCCCAGAGGCATAATAAAAAAGAACAGGAGAAATCTTATCCTCAAGATGTCACAAGACTATGCCCCTTTATTTTTGAAAATATGATTTTTCAACAACTGACTGGAAATTTTGCAATTGAAATGAGACAGAACAAACTGCTTTAAAATGCAAGGCCACCATCTAAGGTGAAGGTGAAAACAAACAAACCTTCAGACCCACTGAAACTCCTCACTGGAAGAGACATTAAGATGCAATGTGCTGGATATTGAAGCAACAGGTGTGACAGGCAGACCTACCCAAAACCCCTTGGAAATACACAGTGGGTGAAGTACAACAGACCAGTCTGCGGCCGCTGCAAGAAGGTTGTAAGTGATAGAGGGAGCGGCAAGAAAGTTTTCAGCAGAGGAAACAGGCTGAAAAGCTGCCCCCTCTCAGAAAAAGTGTATGTCACCTGGTTCGAGAAGTCTATCAGAAACCTACTAGTGAGTTGAGATCTCATAATAATCGCAACATCTTCTATATCTGATTGCATCCAAGAAACCAGCTGACAAATTGGACACAGTCACATGAGAGGACGCGTTTCATTAAATTTTTAATGTTTTCAGATTTTTTTTAACAATCGCTTCAATCACCCTGAGGCAGCTCTGTGCCTCGGAGATTGAAGCGCTCTTTCGTGTGCACGCGGGCTTTAATTGGCCTGCCCGCGTGAAATCGCGGTGTGGAGCTGATCACGGGTGGAGGTTGGCTCTGCGACCGCCCCTGCCTATTCCCGCAGAGCCTGCCTGACCAATGAAACATCCTGGCTATGAAGACAGAGACTGGGGGAAGAAGGGGTAATATGTAAATATATACGGACAAATACTGGAGTGAGATGTGGTGTTAGGGTGTTCAAGGCTGAAAGAGTTAATGTGTGGGACTGGATAAACAGTACCGCCCACATGATGATGATAGGGAGAGTTATATGACTAGGAGCCTAGAAGGAGAAAGATTTATGGTTTAGACTGAATAATATCTCTTGTCTTGTACATCTGCAAATAGGTATGTTCTTACAATAAACAATTGCTCAGACAGATCTATATCTCTGCAACTAACCCTTAACTAGTCAAACTAACATACAACACTGGCAATGCCAACATCCCATGTAGGAATAAATTGAAAAAATATCTTAAATTGGTTGTTAATGTAGCACACTCAGGATTGTTCAGCAAGTGCTGCCCAATCACAGAATCACATTTAACACTATAAATGTTTGGTTTTGAAAGCACGGACTGGTTGAGAACGGTCGATACTCTGCCTATTGCGAAAAACCAAAGGATCTTTTGCTTTTATCGAAGGGACATGCTATTTGATTCAATCAGCCAATCACTGGGACATACTGTCTACGTACCTGGCACTGCACTGGTACTGAAATTCTTACACGATGTTGCTCAATTATGAGGTAGGCAGAATGTCTCTTTGGACTTTTGAACTCCTCAGCTGGGCCACTTTACAGTTTTTGGTCAACATTAAGATGAAAGCAAAATTCTGAAGAAGAGTCATCTTTACGCTACTGATGCTACTCCAGTAAGACTGTTGGTACCACATGGCATGGTAGACTTTCGCTCAGCAGCAAGTCACTCTATCGTTTTGAGATAACACAGATGATTTCACAAAGGAACTCAATGACAATGCACTTATATTTGCTTTTCTTACACAAAACATGCAGATTCTCATCTCTTTCCTCAGTTGCTGACATCAGTATCACATTGTCAAAAAGTGCAGAATATTTTCTGCTCCTCTTTCCTGTTTTTTGCTATGAAATCCCATTCTTTTGACCATTTAGGATTGAACAACGTCTTTCTCGGGCATTTTCAATTTGTGAATGGTGTGCGCTGTGTTAGGGTGTGAGGAAATGAACGAGCTGGAAATGATTTTGAATGACTGATATTGTATTAGCCAGTGAGACTGTTAGGACAAGCTGAAGGTAGTATCAACAGGATACGTGATGGGTCTGCGGGCCCATTCACTGACCTGAAAATTATTGAGGGAATGAGGCAATAATTAGTCAATGGGGTCATCTTTTCAAGCTGCCCTACCTCTGACTAGTTAATTTTACAATCATTCGTTTCTGATTCATCATTACATTGGCTGGTGAGTACACACAAAATGAGTTGGTCTTCCCTCAGCTAGGCCACACAGCATTGTGAATGGGGCGAGGCAGAGAACTTTTGAAATACCAGACCTATGGCCTTTTGATCCTGGAATGGGCCCTGATGCAGTCAAATTCAGACTGACTGGTACAAAACCAGATGACTGGCCAGAGTAAGGGGTGCGGGATGGTGGTCAGAGCCAGGTAATGTCTGTTAACATATGAACATACAAACATATGAATTAGAAGCAGGAGTAGGCCACTCAGCCCCTTGAGTCTGCCCCACCATTCAATAAGACCATGGCTGATCTGAATGTAACCTCAATCCCACATTCCTGCCTACCTCCAGTAACCTTTCACCCTCTTATTAATCAAGAATCTATCCAGTGCTGCCTTAAAAAAATATTCAAAGACTCTGCTTCCGCCGCCTTTCAAGAAAGAGAGTTCCAAAGACACTCAACCCTCAGAG
Source organism: Cetorhinus maximus (assembly GCF_964194155.1). Classification (NCBI taxonomy): domain Eukaryota; kingdom Metazoa; phylum Chordata; class Chondrichthyes; order Lamniformes; family Cetorhinidae; genus Cetorhinus; species Cetorhinus maximus. Next base: position 191,202,658 of record NC_135879.1, read on the forward strand.
AAAACAATTCTCCTCGTCTCTCTTAAATCAGCGACCCTTATTTTTAATAGTGACCCCCTAGTTCTAGATTCTCCCACAAGAGGAAACATCCTCTCCACATCCACCCTGTTAAGACCCCTCAGGATCTTAAAGGTTTCAATTAAGTCACCTCTTACTCTTCTAAATTCCAGTGGATATAAGCCTAACCTGTCCAGCCTTTCCTCATAAGACAACCCGCCCATTTCTGATAGTCTAGTAAACTTTCTCTGAACTGCTAACGCATTTACATTTTTCTTTAAGGAGACCAGTACTGTACGCAATACTCCAGATGTGGTTTCACCAATGCCCTGGACAACTGAAGCATAACCTCCCTACATTTGTAATCAATTCCCCTCACAATAAATGATAACATTCTATTAGCTTTCCTAATTACCTGCTGTATCTGCATATTAACCTTTTGTGATTCATACACTAGGATACCCAGATCCCTCTGAATCTGAGCTCTGCAATCTGTCACCCTTTTTAGATCATCTTTTTTATTTTTCCTGTCAAAATGAACAATTTCACATTTGATCACATTATACTCCATTTGCCAGATCTTTGCCCACTCACTTAACCTATCTGTCAATTTTAAGCCCCCTTACGTCCACTTCACCATTTCCTTTCCTACCCATCTTTGTGTAGTCAGCAAATTTAGCAACCATTCCTTCGGCCCCTCCATCCAAGTTATTTATATAAATTGTAAAAAGTTGAGGCCCCAGGACTGATTCCTGTGGTACAATACTCGTCACATCCTGCCAACCAGAAAAAGACCCATTAATGGCAACTCTCTACTCCGTTAGCTAGCCAATCTTCTTCCATGCGAACATGCTGCCTCCTACACCATGAGCTTTTATTTTCTGCAGTAACCTTTGATGTGGCACTTTATCAAGTGCCTTCTGGAAATTTAAGTGCAGTTCATCCACCGGTTCCTTTATCCCAGCACATGTGACTCCTTCAAAGAACTCCAATAAATTGGTTAAAAATGATTTCCCTTTTACAAAGCCATGTTGACTCTGCCTGATTGCCTTGAATTTTTCTAAGTGCCCTGCTATAACATCTTTAATAATATGACAGATGTTAGGCTAAGTGGCCGATAGTTTCCTGCTTTGTCTCCCTCCATTTTTGAGTAAAAGAGTTATATTTGCTATTTTCCAATCTAATGGAACCTTCCCCAAATCTAGGGAATTTTAGAAAATTAAAGCCAGTCAACTGTCTCACTTGCCACTTCTTTCAAGACCTTGGGGTGAAGTCCATCCGGACCTGGAGATTTGTTAGCCCACAGCTCAACAATTTGCTCAATACCACTTCCCTGGTGATTGAAACTCTGGAAAATTACTCTTTTCCTTCCATTTCCTGATTCACAGCCATTTCCTGGATGTTACTTGTGTCCTCTATAATGAAGACGGAACAAAATACCTGTTTAATTCATCTGCCATCTCCCTACTTCCCATTATCGATTCCCCAGATGCATTCTTGATAGGAGCAATGCTCACTTTAACTCTTTATCTTATTTAAGAAGTATTTGGATGTGCACTTGCGATGCCATGGCATACAAGGCTATGGGCCTAGTGCTGGAAAATGGGATTAGAATAGTTTGTTTAGAATTGTTTGACTGGTGCAGACTCGATGGGCTGAAGGGCCTTTTTCTGTGCTGTGGACCTCTATGACTGTAAATATTTATGGAAACTCTTACTATCTGTCTTTATATTACTAGCTAGCTTTCTCTCATACTCTAGTTTTTCCCTCATTAATATTTTTGTCATTTTTTGCTGTTCTCTATATTCTTTCCAATCTTCTGACCTGCCTCCTTTCTTTGTGTAATTAGATGCATTTTCTTTAAGTTTGATACTGTCTTTAACTTTTTTTAGTTACCACGCCCTCCCCTTGGACTACTTCTTTCTCATTGGAATCTATATACTCTGTGCATTCTGAAATATTCCTTTAAATGTCTGCCACTGAACTTCTATTGACATATCCAATAACCTCATTTGCCAGTTCACTTTTAGCTAGCTCTGCTTTTGTGTCCTCCGTAATTGCCCTTATTTAAGTTGAAAACACCAGTCTTGGACTCACTCGTTTCTTCCCCCAAAATGAATGTAAAATTCAATCATATTATGATCGCTGCTACCTAGGGGTGCCTTCACTAGGAGGTTATCAATTAACTCTGTCTTGTTGCTCAACACCAGATCTAGAATAGCCTGCTCCCTGGTTGTGATGCTCTAAGAAACTTTCTCGAAAGCATTCTGTGAACTCCTCACCTACGTTACCTTTGCCCATCTGATTTTTCCAGTCTATTGTGTAGATTAAAATCCCCCATGATTATTGCTGTACCTTTCTGGCAAGCTCCCATTATCTCTTCTTTTACACTCTGCCCTACTGTGTAGTTACAAATAGGGGGCCTGTATACCACTCCCACAAGTGACTTCTTGCCTTTATTATTCCTCATCTCAACCCAAACCACTTCTATATCTTGGTTTCCTGAACTTAGGTCATCCCTCTCCAATGTGCTAATATCAGCATTAGTTAACGGAACCACCCCTCCACCTTTTCCTAACTTCCTGTCCTTTCTAAATGACACATACCCTTCAATATTCAGGTCCCAGTCTATGTCATCCTGTAGCCATGTCTCTTTAATGGCTATCAGATTGCACTTATTTATTTCTCAGCTAACATCTGTTTTGTTTTGAATGCTACGTGCATTTAGATACAGAGTCTTTAGTTTTGTCCTTTTTATTATTTTTGTAGCATCTAGCCTTATCTGCTGATTTACTCTTAGAATTGTACTCTCCCAGTCCCTTCCTGTCACAGTTTATCATTTCCCGTATTAATACCTGTCTCTCTTGTCTTGTCTCTACTCTTTGGTTTACCACATCTTCCCAGATTTGATCCCTTGCCCCCACTATTCAGTTTAAAACCCTCTCTGCTTCCCTAGTTAGGCGGCTTGCAAGGACACCAGTTCCAGCCTGGTTCAGGTGTAGAATGTTCCAACAGTATAAATTTCCCCAATACTGGTGTCAGTGCCCCACAAACTGGAACCCACTTCTCCCACACCAGTCTTCGAGCCACCCATTCATTTCTCTAATCTTACCATGAAAAATTGGGGCAGATAGCGTTGGTTGATCATGGTGGCAGACTGCAGATCAGGATTTTGGGGGGACCGTGGGCGTAACTTTTGCGACAGTCATATTGTTTACTTGAGGGTCTGGGAGAGAATTCCAAGGAGTGCTCTGAAATAACCCTTTCCTTGTGGAGCTGACTGCTCCTGTTTCCCATTTGGTTGCTGAACTTCACTGTAAAACTTGGCCTTTGGTGCTAAATTTAAATTTAAACCCCAGTTGTACTGTAGGAGCCTGATTTAAATATGACGAATTGCCCTGCTTTTCCAAGGCAGGATATGTGCATGCTTTGCAATCAGCTGCTGTGAATATGGTGACAGCCATCTATGTGTTGGATTGGGCACGGGTTCCAAGACTTGTAATTTTTAATCAGTCCAAAGTAATAATGCCTGTTGATAATGATGTGCTAGACTTTGGGCACAACAGCACTTGTCAGCATGTGGGTGTCTTGTTTGTTTGTTTTAGAACAGTCACGTTTTTCTGAGATTAGTTTATTATACTATCACCCATGGCATTTCTCATGATTGTCATGATCAGAAGACATGAAGGAAAGTCACCCTGGCTACCTCATTATTTTTCTTTTAAAATAGACAAATGGCTGGACTGATAAAATGACCACCGCTGACCACATGATGGTAGCTCTGGAAGTTTCTGAGCTGTTTAAAAGCGGACAAAGGCTAACACATCAAAACCCTGGAATGTAACACTCTTTGTGTTGTATGAACATTCCAGCCAAACCAACACAAAGTATAGTAGACAAGACGTCTGCACAAGCCAGCGATGGACAAAGGCATAGTTATTTGTGACTCCTCATCTCCAACATTGTGCTAATGGTTCTACAGTCACCTGCTCAAATCACACAGGTTTTTGAGCTGAACAGCTCAACCCAAAACCCCACACTGTTTCATGACCGAGACTTGAAGTGTTTGAATTGCTTTAATTATACAGCTTTCGGATTCCATCTTTAGTCTGCTGTTTAACATCTGATGGGCAGGCCATATGGAAGCAAGCGCTGGCCATGTTGGACAACTGGCTCCCATCTAACCTGACTCTGCTGAGAAGATTTTGTACTATAGCCTACGGAACTGTTTCAACCTCTGCATGCCGCCTTCATCTTGGGACATCAACACCACCAGAAAAGCAAATCTTACACCACCGGTCTTCAGCCAGCTGAACTCTGTGAAAGAATTCCTCATTGGACTTTGATTCTGGACTCTGGACTCACGTGAAGCCATAATTCTTATTTTTGTCGTGGTCCCTGCCCTGAACCCCTTTCTCTTCCTTATCCCTCTTTTATTGTATGAATGCAAAAAGGGGCGGACGTTGTGAAACCCCTTCCCACATTTTTGTGTTTGTGTAAAATAACCTAGCTCTCTTATTTTACCTTGAGTTTGCTGTGGGGTTATTAATTGAAGATTGGACCATTCGGGTTGGAAAAAATATGCCACCACTTTTAAAGGGGTATATCAAAAACTCCTTTCTGTTTACAGATGGGTAGTGAATGGAGAAATTGGGGCTGTTCTAAATTAAACCCCCTCCTGTCCGTTACATGATTTATTGGATGATGTGCTATTTTATAATGCCTCCATGCTGTGAAGACTCTGCAGAAAGAGAATGAAAGTAGGATAGCAGCTTTTGAAATGTGGCTATGGCGGAGGATGCTCAGAATCAGCTGGATGGACAGAAAGCCAAATGAGTGGGTTAGATCGAGAAGTAGTTCAGGAATCAGATGGGTTGATAAGTACTGTTAGAGAGAGAAAGATAGTCAAGTACAGACATGGGATACAAAGGCCTGACAACCTTTTCCTGGCAACAATTGAAGGAGAAATTAAGGGGAAAAACAGAAGAGGAAGAAGGAAAATCAGATAGGTAGATAACATTGAGATGTAGACTGAGGGAGGCGTGAAGAAAGTCAGAGAAGAAGCAAGATGATGCCAATGATCCCACTAAAGCTGTGGCAAAAACGAGTGAACATACAATGTAATGTACAATGTATTCTTCTGTTTACATGAAATACTGCCACTTTAAACCCGGGAGGTGGGAAAGAAACAGGGAAGATATTTTAAGATGTAGATTATAGGAACTGCATTCGGCACTAGTGGGGAGTTGGGGGCTGTGTGGTATGGTTGTGCTGGTTAAATAGGACCAGGAGTAGGCCTGTTAGCCCCTTGAAGCTGTTCCATCATTCAATGAGTTCATTGCTGATCTGTGACCTAACTCCATATGGCCTTTGCCCCTTATTCCAAATGTCTTTGGCTAACAAAAATCTATCATTATCCATTTTAAAACTAACAATAGATCCGACATTGCTGTTGCAGAAGAGTGCCAAACTTCAAATACCTTTTCCATGGTCGAGTGTTTCCAAGTTTCACTTCTGAAAGGTCTGGTTTTCATTTTTAGACTATGTCACCTTGCCCACGACTCTCCAATTAACAGAAATAATTTTACTCTATCTACTTTACCTGTTCCTCTTAATATATTGAAAACTTTGATCAAATCACCCCACAACCATTTAAATTCCAAGAAGTACAACCCCAATTTGTTTAATTTCTGTGTAACAACCCTATCAATCTGGTAAATTGACACTGCACTCTCTCCAAGGCCAACACCTCCTCCCTAAGGTGTGATGTTCAGAACTGCTCACAGTATTCCAGGTGTGGTCCAGCTGTAGTATGACTTCTACCCTTTGTATTCTCGTCCTCTATACACAAGGCCAGAATTACATTAGCCTTTTTGAACATTTTCTGTGCCTGTTCCTGACATTTTAATCTATTTACATGGACCCCAAGTCTCTTTGGACCTCCACTGTTTCTAGCTTTTTCACCATTTAGGAAGTGTCCTGTTCCATCCTCCTTGGGTCCAAAGTGGATTACATTACATTTGTCTACATTGAAATCTATTTATCACAGTTTTGTCCATTTACTTAATCTACCGTTATCTTTTTGTAATGTTATGCATTAAAAAGCAAGGGAGTGGAAGTAGCTAGATTGCTCTTGCAGAGAGCCAGCATGGGCTTTACAGGCTAAATGGCCTCCTCTTGTGCTGCAACCATTCTATTATTTTCTGGATACCACCAATGTGTCATCGGCTTTGTGCTTGGAGAGTAGTCCTGGGGTTTGGGTGTGAATGTCTGGGGGAACTGGGAAGTGGGTTACAGTAGGTAGGAGTGGCAGTGATGTTTGGGAGCACTGACAAAGCATGGGCCTGTAGGAGTTGTGGGGGTTGGGGTGAGGTGGGTGGATCAGTGCACTGGGATAAGCCAGTACTGGAGTAATCCTTGATTGTGGGGAATGGGTGAGTCATGGGATGTATGTTATATAAAATACAGTTTGAGGCATAGAAATGTGTAACTATGTGAAATAAACTTCAAAGCTCTTCGAACCACTTAAGTTTTTTTTGTTGCTACTTGCTTCAAAAGTTTGAACTTTTTACTGAGGAAGCAGGTTGAGCATCAAGGCCAGAAATGAAAGGCAGCAGTGCCATCTAGTGTAGAATGATTGAAAGCTAACCATAGAAAACAATATTTGATTCATTAAAAAAAATCACGTAAGTAGGTGTTACTTTTAGATGTAACAACGTTGTTACGACCGTTGGTAAAGCGGAGTTATTTTTAAAATCCCAGAAGGAAAACTTCAAACAACTGTCATAATCTATAATTTTAAGTGTTATGTTTGAGTTGCGACTCTGAATTCAGGAATCAGACCACTATCACTAACACCTTTTTTTGTTCCTCTTCTCTGTCAATGTACTTTTTAGGCACATTTACATGACACACTCTCTGCTTCTTTCTTCTACCTGGAGTATTTATTAAATAACTTACTTCACTCAATTTCTTTTTTAGTCCTGTAAGGCCCACTAAATCTTGTATTTAATGAACCATCAAGAGCTGGTAACGAAACTAGTACTTTCTCTCCTAAAACAAAATGGCAAATTTTAGTCATTTTATCTGCTTTCACTTTCATCACTTGCTGTGATATCTTTAAATGTTCCCTAGCCAGCTCACATGCTCTGTTCAATTTTTCCCTGAAATTTGATACGTAATCCAGGAGCGTAGTTTCTGAATTTTGACCCGTCAATTTCAGTGGTCCCCTTAACTCATGACCATAAACTAGTTCAAAAGGGCTAAAACCAGTCGATGCATTAGGAGCATCTCTAACAGCAAATAGCAAAAATGGAATTCCCGTATCCTAATCCTGTGCATGATGAAGACAGTATGCTCTTGTCATTGTTTTTAAAGTTTCATGCCATCTTTCCAAAGCTCCTTGTGACTCTGGACGATAAGCTGTTGACTTAAACTGCTTTATCCCCAAACTGTTCATTACTTCCTTAAACAACTGTGACACGAAATTTGACCTCTGATCTGATTGTATTGCTTTAGGTAAACCATACTTTTGTAAAAAAAAAAATTAATTAATTGACTCCTCCACAATCTTAGTTGCAATATTTCTTAAAGGTATTGCTTCAGGAAAACTAGTCGATGCATCCAGTATTGTTAATAAATACTGATTTCCACTTTTAGTCTTAGGGAGGGGTCCTACACAATCAATCACGACTCTGGTAAAAGGTTCCTCAAATGCTGGCATTGGGATTAAAGGTGCCGGCTTAATCACTGCTTGTGATTTTCCTGTTACTTGACATACATGACAGGTTTTACAAATTTTGATTACATCCCTTTGCAATCCTGACCAAAAAAAAACCCTCTATCTTTTCCTGTGTTTTCCTAATTCCTAAATATTCCCCCATTGGAATTTCATGAGTAATCCTCAGAATCTCATTTCTATACTCTAATGGGATAAAAATCTGATGGATCTCTCTCCAGCTTTCATTTGCTGAGACATGATCTGCCATTTTGTCATTAATATATTCCCTCGAAGATAATAACGTACCGGAATACATTTTGCTTCGGTTTCTGAATAAGCTTTCTGATGTGACTCTTTTAATTGCAAATCATTTTTCTGTAACTCCACTAACCTCTTTGAGTTAAACACTTCAACTGAACTGTCCTGCATTCCTTCCTCCTGAACAATGTTATCAAATACAATGCCAGCTAATTGGATTTCGACGACATCATCTTGCCTTTGAACTGCCTGCTTATCTTTATTTTGTTCTTCCCTATGGGCCTTTGATCTTGTTGTAACACAATCAGGAAACAATCCAAGATGTTCCTTCTGTAGCACTTCTGTTGAAAACACTTCTACGGGCTGCTCAACTACCATAGGCATCACCCACATTTGCAATCCAGCTATATCATTACCCAGAATAAATTGAGCTCCTGCAATGGGCAATTTTTCCACCACTCCAACTATAACTTCACCCGTTTTCCATCTGCTCTTTAAATTTACCTTCCACGACGGAATAGATTTAGCATCTCCATGATCCCAACTTCTTATTACCTTCTCCTGTAACACTCTCTCTGAACAAAAAATATCACTTAAAATTTTAACATCTTTACCTACTCCACCCTTTTCCCCTGCGTCCTGGTTTTGAAGCTGTTCCCCCTACTGTTTTTTTTTGTTGCTCCTTTCTGTATCCTCTTGTTCTTCCTCTTGTTTTCTACTGTCATTTCGGGTTGTGGGTAAGGGAGCCGCCAAGTGTTAGAGATAGTTTTCCCATGCAACTGCAGAGCATGGATTAGGTGGGAAAGGAGCTACTGTCATCCGCAGGCCACACTTGTCTTTTTCTAGATATGGGGCGCTGATTAAGACTAAGATAACAGGGTTGTAGCGCCGTCGGCATCTTTTGACCAAGTAGAAGCTGATAGGCAATGAGAACGAACAAGGAAGAAGCCATATTTCCTGGTGGTGCATTTGGGGTGTGGGAGGGAACGATTTCTACATGAACAAAATGTAAGGGAGCAAGAGCTGGGAAGGTGACTAGGACTTGGAAGGGGGTAATATCTAAAAGAAAGTTGTGGGAAGGAAGATGCATCAGGAGGCAGGAAAAAGATAAAATGAGATTGGAGCACTGAAATGATTTGCAGAAGAAGGTGCAGTGACTTAATTGAAGTCATAACCTGAGACAAAATTAATTGTCACCTAGAAAAACATGGATTAATAGATGATAGCCAACATAGATTTGTTAAAGACAAATTGTGTCTGACAAACTTGATCGCGTTTCTTGATGAACTAACAAAGAAGGTTGATGATGGTAGTGTGTTTGATGTTACATGTACAGTTTTTCAAAAGGCATTTGATAAAATGTCACTGAATATACCTGTTAGCAAAATGAAAACCTTTGGCATCAGAAGCATTGGCAGCATGGATACAAAATAGGAAATGGAAAGCAGAGACTAGTAATGAACTGTTGGTTCAAGTGAGAGGAAGCGTATAGTGGTGTCCTTCAGGCGTTGGTATTATGACCACTGCTCTTTTTGGTGTATATTAATGACCTGGACTAGTACATAACAAAGTTTGCAGATGACATGAAACTTGAAACATAGGAATATAGAAACTAGGAGCAGGCCCTTTGAGCCTGCTCTGCCATTCAGTGTGATCATGGCTGATTCTCTATCTCAACGTCATATTCCCACTTTCTCTCCATACCCCTCGATGCCCCTTATATCCAAAAACGTACTGATTTCTTTCTTGAATATATTCAGTGACCCAGTCTCCGCAGCCTTCTGTGGTAGAGAATTCCACAGGTTGACCACCCTCTGAGTGAAGAAATCTTTCCTCATTTTGGTCCTAAATGTCCTGAGACTGTGGCCCCAGTTTCTAGACTCCCCAACCAGGGGAAACATCCTCCCTGCATCTCATCTGACTAGCCCTGTTAGAATTTTTTATGTTTCAATCAGATCCCCTCTCATTCTTCTAAATTCTAGTGAATACAGGTCCAGTCAAACCAATCTCTCCTCATATGACAGTCCTGCCATCCCCGGTATCAGTCTAGTGAGCCCTCGCTGCACTCCCTCTATAGCAAGTCTATCCTTTCTTAGGCAGGGAGACCAAAACTGCACGCAATACTCCAGGTGTGGTCTCACCAAGGCCCTGTATAACTGCAGTAAGACATCCCTACTTCTGAACTGATCCTCTTGCAATGAAGGCCAACATACCATTTGCTTTCCTAATTGCTTGCTGCACCTGCCTGTTAACTTACATTGACTGGTGTACAAGGACATCCAGATCCCTTCGTACACCCACATTTCCCAATATATCACCATTTAAATAATACTCTGCCTTTCTGTTTTTCACACCAAAGCACATGACTTCACATTTATCCATGTTATACTGCATCTGCCAAGTGTTTGTCCATACACACAACTTGTCTAAATCAGCCTGAAGCCTCCTTGCATCTTCCTCACAACCCTGCCCAGTTTTGTGTCGTCAGTGGAAATATTGCAGTTGGTTCCCTCATCCAAGTCATTTATATATATATATATATCGTGAATAGTTGGGGCCTAAGCATTGATCCCTGTGGTGCACCACTAGTCATTGCCTGCCACCTGGAAAAAGACCAATCTATTCTCAGTGTTTCCGGTCAGTCAACCAATTCTCAATCCATGCCAGTATATTACCCCCAACCCCATGTGCTTTAATTTTGCCCACTAGCCTCTTATATGGGACCTTATCAAAAGCCTTCTTGAAATCTAAATACACCATATCCACTGGTTCTCCCTTATCTATTCTACTAGTTACATCCTCAAAAAAACTCCAGTAGATTAGTTAAGCATGATTTCCCTTTCATAAACCCATGCTGATTTTGCCTAATCCTGTTAATGCTTTCCAAGTGTTCTGTTACCATGTCTTTTATAGTAGATTCTAGCATTTTCTCCACTACTGATATTAGGCTAAGTGTCTGTAAGTTATTTTTTCTCCCTCCTTTTTTAAATAGTGGGGTTACATTTGCCCCCCCCCAATCTGTAGGAACTGCTCCAGAGTGTATATAATTTTGGAAGATGACCACCAATGCATCCACTATTTCCAGGGTCACTTCCTTTAGTACTCTGGAATGTAGATTATCAGGCCCTGGGCATTTTTCAACATTTCACCCCATTAATTTCTCTAGCACCATTTTTAAAAAAAACTAATACTGATTTTCTTCAATCCCTCCCTCTCACTAGACCCTTAGTTTCCTAACATTTCTGGGAAATTATTTGTGTCCTCTTTTGTGAAGACAGAACCAAAATATGTGTTCAATTCTTCTGCCATTTTTGTTCCCCATTATAATTTCCCCCGTTTCTGACTGTAAGGGACCTAAATTTGTCTTTGCTAATCTTTTTCTCTTCACATATATTTATAGAAGCTTTTACAGTAAGTTTTTATCTTCCCTGCAAGTTTACTCTCATGTTCCATTTTCCCCTTCTTGATCCATCTTTATGTCCACTTTTGCTGAATTCTAAACTGCTCCCAATCCTCAGGCTTGCTGCTTTTTCTGGCAATTTTATGTCTCCTCTTTGGATCTAATACTATGCCTAACTTCTTTTGTAAGCCATGGTTGAGCCATCTTTCCTGTTTTATTTTTGCGCCAGACAGGAATGAATAATTGTTGTAAGTCATGCATATGTTCCTTAAAAATTAGCCATTGCCTATCCACTGTCAACCCTTTTAGTAAGGTTCCCCAATCCATCATTGCCAACTCGCACCTCGTACCCTCGTAGTTTCCTTTTATTTAGATTCAGGACCCCAGTTTCAGGTTCAACTTCTTCACTCTCCATCCTAATTCTATCATGGTCAGTCTTATGGTCGCCCTTCCCCAAGGGGAAGATTGTGAATTAATCCTTTCTCGTTGCACAATACCCAGTCTAAGATAGCCTGCTCTCTGGTTGGTTCCTCAACGTATTGGTCTAAAAAACCATCACGTCCACACCCCAGGAAATCTTTCTCCGCAGTACTATATGTAGAGTAAAGTCACCCATAATTACAGCTGTACCCTTATTGCATGCGCCTCTCATTTGCCGTTTAACACCTTCCCTTACATCTCCATAACTGTTTGGGGTCTATAGACAACCCCCACCAACGTTTTCTGCCCATTGGTATTTCTTATCTCCAACGGATTCCTCATCATGATTTTCTGAGCCAATATCCTTCCTCACTATTGCATTGATTTCCTCCTTTACTAACAATGCTACCCCATCTTTCCCTATTTGTCTGTCCTTCCTAAATATTGAATACCCCTGGATGTTCAGTTCCCATCCTTGGTCACCCTGCAGCCATGTCTCTGTAATTGCAACTATATCATAACCGTTTATTATTAACTATTTGCGTCGTTAATTCATTTACCTTAATGCGAATGCTCTGCGCATTAAGATACAATGCCTTTATACTTGTGTTTTTCACCTTGCTAGTCATCTTAGCTTTATTTTGCACTATGATCCCATTTATTTTTTGCCTTTGTTTTTTCTGCCTTCCACTTTTGCTTCTTACTTTTCTGTCTTTTGTTTCTATCCTTGTCTCCCCCTCCTCTGTCTCCCTGCTCAGGTTCCTAATTCTCTGCCATTCTAGTTTAAACCCTCCCTGATCGCACTAGCAAACAAACCCCCCCCCCCGCCAAGTACCTTAGTCCCAGTTCTGCCCAGATCCAACCTGTCCTGTTTGTACTGGTCCCAACTTTCCCAGAACCTGTCCCATTGTCCCAGGAATCTGAATCTCTCCCCTTACACCATTTCCTCGGCCACATATTGATCTGATATATCCTGTTATTTCTACTCTTGCTAGCACGTGGCACTGATAGTAATCCTGAGATTACTACCTTTTGAGGTCCTACTTTTTAATTTACATCCTTACTCTCTCTATTCAGCTTGTAAGACCTCATCCCTTTTTTTAACCTATGTTGTTGGTACCAATATGTACCACGATCACTGGCTGTTCACCCTCTCCCTTCAGAATGCCCTGTAGCCTATCCAAGACATCCTTGACCCTGGCACCAGGGAGGCAACATACCATCCTGGAGTCTCTTTTGCTGCCGTAGAAACGCCTGTCCTCCCTACTATTAAATCCCCTATCATTATAGCTCTGCCACTCTTCTTCCTCTCCTCTTGTGCAGCAGAGCCACCAGTGGTGCCATGGATTGGCTCCTGCTGCTTTCCCCTGAGAAGTCGTCTCCCCCAACAGTAAACAAAACAGTATCTGTTAGAGAGGGTGTGGGGGGTGGGGTGTGGTCAGCCACCACTAACTGCCTCCTTCGACTCTGCCAGGTGGTCATGCATCCCCTTTCTGCCTGTTCAGCCGCTAGCTGTGGTGTGATCACCTCACTGAACGTGCTGTCCATGATAATCTCAGCATCGCAGATGTTCCACAGTGAATCCACCCATAGCTCTAGCTCTGAAATGCAGTTAGCCAGTAGCTGCAGCTGGACACGCTTCCTGTACACATGGCCGCCAGGGACCCTGCAAGTGTCCATGGCTCCCCATATAGCGCAGGAGGAGCATATCATGGGTGCGAGCTCTGTTGCCATGACTTCCCTTTAGATTAAACTCGTTAGTTACTCCCTTTAAAGAATACTAATTATGCTAGGGGCCTTGTTCTACTCCAAACTCTCCCACTACAGTCCAAGGTGCTCACCTTATTTTGTTTAAGCTAATGGGCTGCAGCAGTTTAATTAGTAGAAAAAGTGGAAGTACTCACCTGACCCTACTTAACCAATCAGCTACCTCCCTTGCATCACGTCACTTTTTGAATTGTGACGTCACTTCGAACTCCACTGTCTGAAGGCCCTGAGTGAAGGTATGCCTCTTCTCTCCAGTCTTGGCCTCTGTTTTGCGTGCCCTTTTATACCGCTTTCGCTGGCGCCTCCACTCCGGCGTAGTAAACGATGAGGAACAAACTGATAAAATGGGCAGGCACATGATTGATGAAATTTAAAACGGATAAGAATCATGACACATTTTGGAAGGAAGACTGAGGACGGCAATATAAATGAAATGAGTATTGCTGAAAAAAGAGACGTCTAAAATTTTCATCTTGCATGCATAAAAACACTTCGCAAGAATGCCATCATAAGGGGAAAACAACAATTTATATTGTTTGTGAAGCGAACTCTGGTTGGCAAGTGCTGTTGCCATGGGGAATGCACCAGTGATGGTGACTGACAGTTAACTGCCAAACATTGTTTGAAATTTAAACCAGGCCTGATTCATTCCTCAGGGCAATGCTTTGACTAATCAGGGTCAAGCTGCTTGGTTTAAATTGGCAGGTAGGTTGATAGTTAGATGACACAGATTTAAGGTAATTAGCAAAAGAACCTAGTGTTTTTTTATTCATTCGTGGGATGTGGGTGTTGCTGGCTAAGCCAGCATTTATTGCTCTTGAGAAGGTGGTGGTGAGCTGCCTTCTTGAACCATTGCAGTCCATGTGGTGTAGGTACACCCACAGTGCTGTTAAGAAGGGAGTTCCAGGATATTGATCCTGCGCCAATGAAGGAACGGCAATATATTTCCAAGTCAGGATGGTGAGTGGCTTGGAGGGGAACTTCCAGGTGGTGGTGTTCCCATGTGCCTGCTGCCCATGTCCTTATGGATAGTAGTTGTCGTGGGTTTGGAAGGTGCTGTCTAAGGAGGCTTGGTGAGTTCCTGCAGTGCATCTTGTAGATGGTAGAAACTGCTGCCACTGTGCTTCGGTAGTGGAGGGAATGAATGTTTTTTTAATTCATTGGTGTGTTGTGGGTGTCGCTGGCTAGGCCAGCATTTATCCCTAATTGCCCTTGAGAAGGTTGCGGTGAGCTGCCGCCTTGAACCGCTGCAGTCCGTGTGGTGTAGGTACACCCACAATGCTGTTAGGGATGGAGTTCCAGGATTTTGTGGAATGTTTGTGGATGGAGTGCCATTCAAGTTGGTTTTGTCCTGGATGGTGTCAAGCTTCTTGAATGTTCTTGGAGCTGTGCTCATCCAGATGAGCGGAGAGCATTCCATCACACTCCTGACTTGTGCCTTGTAGATGGTGGACAGACTTTGGGGAGTCAGGAGGTGAGACACTTGCTGCAGGGTTCCTAGCCTCTGACCTGCTCTTGTAGCCACAGTATTTATAAGGCTAGTCCATTTCAGGTTCTGGTCAATGGTAACCCCCCCCAGGATGTTGATGACAGGGGATTCAGCGATGGTAATGCCATTGAATGTCAAGGAGAGGTGGTTAGGTTATCCCTTGTTGGCGATTGTCATTGCCTGGCACTTGTGTGGTCAGGATGTTACTTGTCATTTGTCAACCCAAGCCTGGATAGTGTCCAGGCCTTGCTGCAATTGAACCTGGACTGCTTCAGTATCTGAGAAGTGGCTAATGATGCTGAACATTATGCAATCATCAGTGAAGATCCTTACTTCTGCCCTTATGTTGGAAGGAAGGTCATTGATGAAGCAGCTGAAGATGGTTGGGCCAAGGACACTACCCTGAGGAGCTCCTGCAGTGATGTCCAGGAACTGAGATGACTGACTTCCAACAACTACAACCGTCTTCCTTTGTGCTAGGTATGACTCCAGCCAGCTGAGAGTTTGCCCCCTGATTCTTCTTGATTTCAGTTTTGCTAGGGTGCCTCGATGCCACGCTCTGTCAAATGCTACCTCACCTCATTAGGAGAATTAAAAACAACCATTCATGGAATGTAGGTGTTGCTACCCGTCTAAAACTGTCTTAAGAAGATAGTGGTGAACCAGCCATAGAGGTCTACTGCACAGAGAAAGGCTCTTCGGCCCCCATTGAGTCTGCGCCAGTCAAACAAGTACCTAACTATTCTAATTCCATTTTCCAGCACTAGGCCCATAGCCTTGTATGCCATGGCATCGCAAGTGCACATCCAATACTTAAATATTATGAGGGATTCTGCCTCTACTGCCCTTTCAGGCAGTGAGTTCCAGATTCACACCACTCTCTGGGTGAAAAAATTCTTCCTCACATCCCCTCTAAACCTCCTGCCCCTTACCTTAAATCTATGCCTCCTGGGGAAAGACATGGCCCAGGGAAAAGGGGAGAGTGAGTACACACACTATCGCCTTCAGCACTCCATCTCTTCCAACTGCTGCAGCCTGTGCTGTTAGAGGGGGACTTCCAGGATTCTGATCCAGCAATGATGTAGGAATGGCATGTTGTATGATTGATGTGTGACTTGGAGATAGTGGTGTTTTACACTGTGTTGTTATGATTCAGAATGCACTGCTTGAAAGGGAGTTGGAAGCAATTCAATAATAAGTTTCAAAAGGGAATTGGATGTATATCTGAAAGGAAGAATTTGCAGGGCTCTGGAGGAAAGTGCAGGGTAGTGGTATTAATTAGATAGCTCTTTCAAAGAGCCAGCATAAGTAGGATGGGCCAAATGGCCACCTCCAGTGCTTTATGATTTTATAATCTCTGCCCTATCATTGGTGCTGATTCTATTAGAAATTGCCAGGCCAGGTCTCACCTATTTTTGTGCTGCCTTCACTTATCAGTTTCAGCAGATAAAATTTTTAGACAGTCTAGCCAGCTCAACATAATTTAGCAGTGAGACTGAGTAGTTAGTACCATTTATGAATGTTTAGTAGCTTCTGAAATATTTGCTGACCAACTCATTTGTAAAATGTTTGTAATAATCAACATAAAATATTTATTGCGTAGCACATAACATCTTCAGGACAAAGGGCACCTTATGCTTGCGGTTAAAGTTCGAAATGATTGAATTAATGCAAGATACGTTGACTATCTGTAACAGTATTAGTTCAGAATTGAGACACTATGTTTATGTTTTAGTACTGAGCTTCCTTTTCTCTTCCTCTATTTCCCTTGGTTGCTATTCCAGAGTTTAACTTGTGAAAACTGTATAATTTTAAGATATTCAAATAACCAGCATTTAGTGCTAAGAATAACATGCAATAATATATGCATCACTTTTTAAAATCCTGATGTATCACAAACAAACCACATAGTGCCTTTACCACAGACTAAAACCCTAAGTGCTTCATGGGTGTAATCAAAAACATGGGCACAGAGCCAAAAAAGGAGGTATATACCCATTGGAGGCGGACAGAGATAATGTTTTCGCCCCTATAGCCTCTTCATCTATAAACAATATATCTCAAAATCTAATGGATAGATTGGTGGGTAAGAAGAAGGGAGGAAGAAGCAGAGGAGAATGAGGCCTGATAGCACATGCTGTGGTCCAACCAGATCTGTTAAATGATGATTAAGCAAGTTGTGCAAAAAATGCAATCAATATATACCTGTTAGACCTGAGGGAGTGAGGGTAGGATCAATATCAACAAGCATGATTGGGATAGGAGACGGTAAGATTTTGCTGGGCATAAGGGCATGGAAAGTGAAGATGAGTGACTTATTGAACAAATTGACAACTACAGTAGCAACATCGGAACAACCTTTTCTCCTTGAGTTCTCTGCCCAAAGGCTGGTCCAACCCAAAGTGCCACAATCCCCACCGAGAGTAGGGCAAGGAGGCAGATCCCACATCCACGCCAGCTGGAATGGGGATTGAACCCTGTGGTGTTGGCACCAATCTGCTCCAAATTGGCCATCCAGTTAACTGAGCCAACCGGCCCACCAGTGAGTCCGATTTGCTGTAGCAACATCCAATTTTACATGCATGTTATAGCCTGGAGCTATGAATCGTGATGGTAGAGGCTCCTACTTCTTTCCATCACGTGGTTGACCAGAAATCTCAACCGCAGCTCCTGCCTGCAATTGGCTTATGTTGGAAGGATTTATAAGATGATACTCAACTTGTTTAGCCGTGTTATGATGCATTTCCCTTGGCCATCAAGTCCTGGAGTGGGACTTGAGCCCTGATCTTCTGGCTCAGAGGCAGGATCGTTACCTCTGTGTTACATCTTCCTCAAATAGGAACTAAAGTGAGTTATTTTTTAGAATTTCTCATTGTGTTAGATTGCAGAACATATAGCTACAATGATTTTCTTTGGGAAGAATTTGGTAGAACTGTCTCACAGGCTATACTCATGGAATTAAAGCTTACAAACAATGTCCCAGGCACCACCATCACTATTCCTGGGTATGGCCCTGTCTCAGCGGCAGGACAACCCATCAGAGGCAGAGGCACAGTGGTTTACAATTGGGAGGGAGCTGCCCTTGGAATTCTCAACATTGACTCCAGATCCCAAGAAGCCTTATGGCATCAGGTCAAATAGGCAAGAAAACCCCTCAGCTGATGAATCAGTTCTCCTCCATGTTGAACACCAATTGCAAGAAGCACTGAGGGTGGCAAAGGCACAGACTGGGGGACTTCCATGTCCATCACCAAGAGTGATTCAGTAGGGGCACTCATGAGCAAGCTGGCTGAGTCCTAAAGAATGTAGCTGCTAGACTGGAACTGTGGCAGGGGGTGAGGGAATAACGAGGGAAAAACCTACTTGACCTTGCCCTGACCAATCTACCTGGTGCAGCTGCATCTATCCATGCAGTTTTGGTAGCAATGACAACCCCATGGACCTTGTGGAGATGAAGGCCCATCTTCACATTGAGGATACACTCCATCATGATGTGTGGCACTACCAACGTGGTAAATGGGATAGATTTAGAACAGATCTAGCAACACAAATGGGCATCCATAAGGCAATATAGGCCATCAGCGGCAGCATAATTGTATTCAAGCACAATTTGTAACCTCATAGCCTGGCAAATCCCCCACTCCACTGTTATCATCAAGCTGGGGGATCAACCTTGTTTCAATGAAGAGTACAGGGGGACATGTCAGAAGTAGCATCAGGCATACGTAAAAAGTAAGCTGACAACCTGGTGAAGCTACAACACAGGAGTACTTGCATGCCAAACAGCAGAGGCAGCATGTGATAGACAGAGCTAAGCAATCCTACAATCAAAGGAACAGACCCAGCTCTGCAGTCCTGCCACATTCACTCGTGAATGGACAATTAAACAACTAACTGGAGGAGGAGGAGGTCCCACAAATATCCCCATCCTCAATGATGGGGGAGCCCAGCACATCAGTGCAAAACACAACATTGAAGCTTTTCCAACCATCCTCAGCCAAAAGTGCTGTGTGGATGATCCGTCTTGCCCTCTTCCTGAGAGTCTCAGCATCACAGATGCCAGCCTTCACCCAATTCAGTTCACTCCACATGATATCAAGAAATGACTGAAGGCACTGGATACTGCAGAGGCTGTGGGCCATGACAACATTCTGGCAATAGTGCTAAAGACTTGTGCTCCAGAGTTAGCTGCACCCCTAGCCAGCTGTCCCAGAACAGCTACAACACTGGAAAATTGCCCAGGTATGTCCTGTCCACAAAAAGCAGAACAAATCCAACTCAACCATTACTGCCCCATCAGTCTACTGTCAGTCATTAGCGCAGTGGTGGAAGGAGTCGTCGACAGTGCTATCAAGCAGCACTTACTCCTGATGCTCAGTTTGGGTTCCGCTGTGGACACTCTGCTCCTGGCCCCATTATAGCCTTGATTCAAACATGTAAAACAGAGCTGAACTCAGGTGGTGAGGTGAGAGTGACTGCCCTTGACATCAAAGCCCCATTTGACTGTGTGGCACCAAGGGGGAAAGCTCTCCACTGGTTAGAGTCACACCTAGCACAAAGGAAGATGGTTGTGGTTGTTGAAAGTCAGTCACCTCCATCCCTGGACGTTTTTGCATGAGTTCCTCGGGGTGTTGTCCTAGTGCAATCATCTTCAGCTGCTTCATCAATTACCAAACCTCTATCATAAGGTCAGAAGTGGGGATGTTCGTTGATGACTGCAGAATGTTCAGCACCATTTGCAACTCCTCAGATACTGAAGCAACCCATGTCCATATGCAGCAAGACCTGGACAATGATCAGGCTTGGGCTGATAAGTGGCAAATAACATGTGCGAAACACAGCTGCGAAGCATTGACTCTCTCCAACAAGAGACAATCTAACCATCTCCCCATGACATTACCATTGCTGAATCCCCCACTATCCACCTTCTTGGAGGGGGTGGGGGCATGGGTGGGCAGTGGTGGGGGTTGCCATTGGCCAGAAACTGAACTGGACCAGCCATATAAACAATGTGGCTACAGAATAGATCAGGGCTGGGAATTCTGCAACGAGTAACTCACCTGGTTGAGTGCGGCTCCAACAACACTTAAGCTTAGCACCATCCAGGACAAAGCCCATTTGATTGGCACCCCCCCCACCACCTTAACTCCTTCAAACACTGACACACACTGACAGTGGTGTGTACCACCTACAAGTTGCATTGTAGCACCTCACCAAGGCCCATTCAATAGCATCTTCCAACACTGCAACCGCCAGCACCTAGAAGGACAAGGGCAGCAGATGCATGGGAACATCACCACCTGCAAGTTCCCCTCAAGCCACACACCATCCTGACTTGTAACTATATTGCTGTTCCCTCACTGGTACTTGTTCAAAATCCTGGAACTCCCTCCCTAGCAGCACTGTGGCTGTACCTACACCACATGGACTGCAACGGTTCCTGGAGGTGACTCACCACCACCTTCTCAAGGGCAGTTAGATTTGGGCTGTAAATGCTGGCCTAGCCAGCAAAACCCACATCCTATGAACGAATAAATAAAACATTTATACTTGGAAAATTTTGATTTTTTTTTGCAGATTTTTGTGGCTGTATTTTGATGGCTTTTTTGGGATTGCTATATTAAAATATATTACAGGTAATAGGGGAGTGTAGATAAATTCGGTTTTATTTCTTAAGTTGATGCCTTTTTTTGTAAAACAATTAACCCATGAAAACTCCAAAGGTGGTTCCGGCTAATTGGTACCTTGTCCAAGTGATTCTTCATAAATGGACCTTATAACAGCCTTTGACCCGGAAGCACCAACAATAAGAAAATGTTGTAATTACTTTAACATGTTTTGGGAATCTGTAATTAGTTTTGAAAATGTTTGAAAGGGGCTTTTAGGAGTTTGTATCAATTGTAATGTGATCATTTATAATTTTTGGATAATTCGAAATAGAGGTCAATGTGACCTAGCAACCCTTTACCTGGAAGCATTGCCAACAAAATCCCCTCTTCACCTCCTGCCCATTACCTTAAATCTATACCCCCTGGTTATTGACACCTCCACTAAGGGGAAAAATTTCTTCCTATCTATGCCCCTCATAGTTTTGTATGCCTCTATCAGGTTCCCCCCCCCGCCTCAGCCTTCTCTGCTCTAAGGAAAACAACCCTAGCCTATCCAGTCTCTCTTCATAGCCGAAAAGCTCCAGCCTAGGCAACATCTCCTCTGCACTCTCTCCAGTGCAATCACATTCTTCCCATAGTGTGGCGACCAGAACTGCACACAGTACTCCAGCTGTGGTCCAACTAGCGTTTTATACAGCTCCAATATAACCTCCCTGCTCTTCTCTTCCATGCCTCGGCTAATAAAGGCAAGAATCCCATATGCCTTCTTAACCACCTTATTTACCTGTGCTGCTGCTTTCAGGGATCTATGGACATGTACACCAAGGTCCCTCTGATCCTATGTACTTCCTAGAGTCCTACCGTTCATTGTGTATTCCCTTGTCGTGTTAGTCCTCCCAAAATGCATCACCTCATACTTCTCAGGATTAAATTCCATTTGCCACTGCTCTGCCCATCTTACCAGCCCATCTGTATTGTCCTGTAATCTAAGGCTTTCCTCCTCACTATTTACGACACCACCAATTTTCATGTCATCTGCGAGGAGGTGTTCAGCGAGCCGAGTTAAAGAACTGGATTCTTGACTGGTCAGATAGCATATTTAGAACTGCTGCTGCTGTTCTGTGAAAGCCCAGAATCGATAATACCATGTAAGTGGTCCTGGTAGATCCATGCTATCATGACTGATGGGAGCTGAGAGTTGAGAAGGTCCTGGAAAGAAATGCACTATTGTGTAGAAGATTGCAAGTACAGAACCCTGTTAATGCGGATGCTACTGCCTGTGGAGAACTGGCTCAGCCCTCAAAGCAAAGGGACTGGAATTTCAAAGATGATTGGAGTTAGAAGAACTTTGTGGCTGAGAATGTTGGTTGTGCAAGTGGAATGGACTGCCCAGAAACTGAGAGACAATCTTTGTGATATTTGCTGTTCCATATGTAATTTATAGTTTGTACCGACTGTATTTGCTTGTTAATTTATGTTTCACTTGCATTTTTGGTAATTTATTTGTTTAGGGATCACTTGGTAAAGTTGGTTCATTTGGTTTATGGATTCCCACAGGGATTGTAACAACCTGGACAGTGAGTTTACTGGGATAATTTGTTGAGGGTCTTGGCAGGCAAGCAAGCCAGATACCTTTCCTGACTGGGATTCATAACATTCCAACAGGAGTTGCTGAACTGTGTTTTGGCCTACTTGGTATGATTATTAAAACCAGTTGTATCGTTTAGATACCACTCTGGCTTACTGAAGCCAACTCATCATATTCCAAGAATTGAGACAAAAATCTAGTATCCTGTATGACATTGTAATTGCAGTGGAAAGTGCTAATGAGAAACTAGAGTAATTACTTTTCATCAAACATGGAGGAGAATATATGAATGAAGGTTAAGTGCTGGAAACATTTCAGTTTAAAAAAAATAGCTAAAACCTAATTCTTGTGTTTTTATATGCTTATCTACCTAGAGTAAGTGAAGAGAAAGAAGAAACTGTGGAACGATTAAAGGCTGAACACGAATCATTTGAAAAGAAAATCAGAGAACTGGAGGACCAGAATGAAGTCATTGTGACCGAGCGGGAAGATATCCTTAACTGGTCTAAAATTTTCAAACTGGTCTAAAAGTATTATGTACCATACATTTAGTGGAATACATCTGTATTCTATGTGTTCAGAATACATAAATATAATTTGGGATAAATTGGATATAGCGCAGTGCCACTTTAGTTCAAAATCTTACAGTGCCAGCCTCTAATTTTGAGTTTGTAGAATAAGTTGGAGGTTATTTAGCTTCACAATGTTGCATTTTTAGCAACCAAGTTGATTGACTGTAATTTATCCTTTTCTCTAAGGATAAATTCAAGTTTCATAAGTCAAAAATGTAATCTAATTAGCACATTGTGCATGTTTACAGTGTACCCCATTTGTGACCACGCAGTTTGTACAGTCATTGGAGAGAAGATTTGAATTTTTTTTTCTTTGAGTGGTTGGGATCTGGAATGCTTTACCTGAAATGGTAGTGGAAGGTGATTATATGAATAATTTTAGAGAGTTGGATAAGTACTTGAGAATGAGGAACTTTCATGATTATGACAAAAAGCGGGGGTGTAGAGCTAAGCCCAACGACTCTTTCAAAGAACCAGCACATCATAATGATTTTGAGCAAGTCTCTGATACTGACCTTCTGTTCTTTATACATAGTGCAAGATGTTTTGCTAAAGATATACATGACTGGCACTCAAAAGAACCTGGCTGAAATTTGGCGAGTTATTTGTGGAGTTGATTTATATCATCATTTAAATTCACTTTTTTTAACATTGAATTCGAAGCATTTTTCCACATTGAACCAATACTAAAGTGTTTAACGCTACAACAAAGTATCAGTTATTTACCTTTCAAAATCGGTATAGATTATGGGCTGAATTTTCCAGACATAGAGGGCAGAATTTTGCCCTCGGCTTGCGGGATCGGCGGGGGCGGGCGGGTGTGGTCGGGAAGTTGACCACCACCCGCAATCGACAGCGCACCGCGATTTCACGCTGGTGGGCCAATTAAGGCTCACCCAGCGCTAAGCGCTGCCTGTGTGGGCGGGGGGAGGAGGGCAAGCAGGCCTAGCCCGATCTTCATGCATGCATGTGAAAGAGTGCTGAACAATCTGCCTGATTTACTGAACTGCCTTAGGGAGATGAAGAATACATTGAAAAGATTATTAAACAGCCGAAAAATTTAATGAAACATGTCCCCTCATGTGACTTTGTCACATGAGCAGGGGCATGTTTTTAATTAAAAATTAAAATTTTTATTTCATTTGTATTTGATTTTGGAACCTCATCCCGCATGTGGATAAGGTTTCCAAAAAATGCAAAGGCCGCTTGGCCTTTTCGCCTGCCCATCAACTATTAGGTTGAATGGGCAGTGAAAAATTAAGCACAATTGATAACTTAATGGCCTTAATAGGCCTTTTAATTGTTGGCGGGCGCGCGACTACGTGTTGACATCGGCATGCTTGGCCGACGTCCATGTGCGTCATTTCATGCTTGGCCGGGTTGGGCATGCACCCGCCTGCCAAGCTAAAAATTCTGCCCTCAATCTTTTTAGCCATCTGGGCCATTTTTGAGTCCGTAACCCAGTCCATTAGAACAATGTGCTTTCCGGGTCAATTTTCTGGAAAGCGACAAATTAGATGGCTGCCTCCAGGTGCTGCCCAATTATGGGCGCTGAATGGGTTGAAAGGGAGGGAGGGCTAATTAGTGTGCTGATAGCCTTCACAGCAGTGTGCTACTGAGGCAAATGTCTCAAAGGAAGGTGGAATGAAATGGCTATGAGAAAAGGATGAGGAAACAGACAGCCATCTCTGCACCTTGAACACAGCCTGTGGAGCAGTCTCCAGGAGCTGCTTTTGCAATGGCAAGCCTCTGCCTGTGGATGCCCACAGCATGCTGTTTACACCATTATATGATCAGATTACACCTTATTTTCATGGCGCTCTGACCTCCTACTCATTGCCTTCTCTGAGTAGCTGAGGTTCTGACAGTCTGGGACTCATGCATTGCACTTGGAAATTTGCTGCTAATCGGCCATTTAGCAAGCTAAATTGACTCCCTGCCTCTACTGGGCAAGTTGTTGTCACTGCATAGAATCTGTCTCTGGGAAAAGCAGGAGGTGTAAGAAGCACATTGGGGAACTGACACAGTGTCTTTCTTTGCTATTTTCCCAGTACCCTCTCCGCATCCCCGCCTCCAAACCCGCCTCTGAATCCCTGGTAAAATTTTGCTCTGTGGGGTTTTTTTAAATCCCCCTAATATTGGATACCATCTATATACTTTTTGTATTTGGTGTGTTGTGTTTTTTTAAAAAAAAAACACCTGAAATGCCACACGTGGCATCACACCTCAAAATGTCAGAATTTTTTGGGTATAAAATAGTGATAAACTGAAGTAATGGCTTATTTAGGTCACAGATAAAACAGCTGATTGCCTAAAAGTGAATATATCAAAATCAGTTTGAAAATCACCAATGCTGAATGAGTGAATAAAAAACTGAACAGTCACATTACTTATTTTTTTTTTAAAGTTACTTTTGGCAAATTGGTGCATAATACGAAATGAGCAATCAAATTGACAAATAATTCTATGTAGTTGGTTTGAGTTTGAATTTTTCCCATAACTCTGAAAGAGCTGCATCTGGCACACCTCGCTACTTAATCATTTGAACACCTAAAAAGTGATACTTATATAGGAACTTGAGAAATAGGAGCAGGAGAAGACCATGTGGTCCTTTGTGCCTGCTCTGCCATTCAGTATGATGGCTAATCTTATGTTTTAACTCCACCTTCCTATCTGCTCCTCATACCCTTTGATTCCCTGAGAGACCAAAAACCTGTCTACTTCAACCTTAAATATATTCAATGATGACGCATCCACAACCCTCTGGGGCAGAGAATTCCAAAGATTCAGAACCCTTTGAGTGAAGAAATTACCCCTCGTCTCAGTCCAAAATCATTGATCCGTTATCCTGACACTGTGCCCTCTTATTCTAGATTCCCCAGCCAGGGGAAACAACGTCTCAGTATCGACCCTGTCAAGCACCTTCATAATCTTGAATGTTTCAATGAGATTACCTCTCATTCTTTTGAACTCCAGAGAATATAGACACAATTTACTCATCCTCTCATCATAAGACAACCCTCTCATCCCAAGGACCAATCTAGAGAACCTTAACCGTACTGTGTCTAATGCAAATATATCTTTCCTTAAATATGTGCACAGTATTCCGGGTGTGGTCTCACCAAAGCCCGATATAATTTTAGCAAGACTTCTTCATTCTTGTACTCCAATCCCCTTTCAATAATGGTCAACATGCCATTTGCTTACCTAATTGCTGCCTGTACCTGCATGCTGACTTTTTGTGTTCTATGTACAAGTACACCAACGTCTCTCTGAACATCAACATTTACCAGTTTCATGCCTTATTAAAAATATTTTGCTTTTCTATTCTTACGACCAAAGTGAATAACCTCACACTTGCCCACATTATGCTTCATATACCACCTTGCCCACTTTAGAAGTGTGTGCCAAATGCAGCAAGTTGCCCACTCACTTAACATAGAAACATAGAAAATAGAAGCAGGAGTAAGTCATTTGGCCCTTTGAGCCTGCTCTGCCATTCAATATGATCATGGCTGATCCTCTATCTCAATGCCATACTCCCACTTTCTCCCCTTTCCCTTGACGCCTTTAGAGTCTAGAAATCTATCTATTTCCTTCTTAAATATATTCAGTGACTTGGCCTCCAACAGCCCTCTGTGGTAGAGAATTCCACCTGTCTATATCTCTTTGCAGCCTCTTTGCGTCCTCCTCAGAATTTGCATTCCCACCCAGCTTTGTATTGTCAACAAACTTCAATACATTACACTCTGTCTACTCGCGTAAGTCATTAATATAGATTGTAAATAGCTGAGCCCCAGCATAGATCCTTGCTGCACTCCACTAGTTACAGCCTGCCAACTTGAAAATACCCCAATTACCTCCACTCTCTTCTATCTGTCTGTAGAAGGCTTGAATGGAACATAAACACTGGCATGGATTGGTTGGGCCGAATATACCGTGTGTTCTATATAATTGTGCCTTTGCCAGTTGTTCTGTGACAATCCATCTGGAACAGAATTTATGTAGTTCAAGTTTGAGTACTTTATCAATTAACTCCTTTAACTTTTTTGAAGACCTTCTCTAATCTCATGTACAATTTCATAGTTTCTCTCTTGACATTTTTCCTAACCATTTTGTAACCCTTTTTCCATCTTCTTCTTTGTTGTCTAAGTGTTTGGTGTGTACCATTCTTCAGTTTCAGATTTTCCCTTCCTTCCTTTCTCTTCCCTACATCCATGATATATCATTACTGGCAAATTTATTCTTGCTTTTTAATAGGATGTATTTCTCTTGGACTCTGATCACTGTTTTTAAATGTGTTGCACTGCTGTTCTATTTCTTTTGTCAATATTTTTTTCTAGTTTATTTCCCTAGTTCCTTTCACATAAACTCAATCAGCTATTTTCCAATTTATTACTTCGCTTAATCTTCTTATGTTGTGACTGTTATTGCCTAGCTTTTCTTCTGATTTTTACTCCTTTTATCTGTTCTGGTTCCTTTCCCAATACCAGATCTATCAGTGCTTCCTCTGTTGTTGGGCTTTTTACTTATTGGGTAAGAAAGGAGTCCTGCACACATTGTAAAAGAAATTCATTTCCTGCACCCCTTTGGCTACCTCTTCCTAGTCTTTTGGGGATTGTTAAAATAACAATTATGGGAGATTTTATGCAAGCTTTTCAATCTGACCCGTTTGGAACAGGTCACTTTCCTTTAATTATTTCACATATTGAGTTACATATCTCTTCCACCACCTCCTTTCCACTATTAGATGGTCTGTAGTTATACCCCTATTAGCATGATCGATGCCTTACCTTTTTATTCAATCCATATGGATTCTGTTTCTAACCTATTTGTCCCTTTTTGCACTGCCATTGTTATTTCTAAATAATATGGTTGCCACATCACCCCTTCCCTATCCTTTCTGATAATGTTATAATCTGCAATATTTAGTAGCTAGTCCTCTTTATTTTTGTTATTTCTGCATCTGGTTTTTCGCTATGGATTATTGCTTTCATTTCCACTTCTATTTTAGATGCTGTGCACATTGCTGCACAATTTAATTTGTATTTAATAGTTGTTCCTTTTGCTTCATTTTTAACAGTTCTTTTATACCTCTATTTTATAACTATTTGTTCCCTGACCATTTATATTACTACTCATTGTGTAAATTCTGTAGATATAAGGTTGCTCTTGCATAGGACAGAAATACAGCTGATATTGCTGAACAGTTCAGCAAGCTGCTGCCAGTTCTTGGCAATTGAGTTGTTAAAGGGAAAGATACATAAAGTTCATTGATTAGGTCAGGCCATTTTATAACTGTTACTGTACAAAGTTATGAATTATAATCAGCTCCTGTGAGTTATACAAGTTATAATCAGCTCATTCACAGAAACATTATCTATTGTTTCACTTTCTACCGGATGTTCGTATCAAATGTTTAAAGTGAGGATGGGAAATGTTGGAGTGAAATGTTGTTTTTCACTTAAAATATACAGGGCTATGTGCTTGCGTTCGCTGCAACATTATTCTCTGTAAAATGTAGGTTGGTTGGTATGAGCTAGTTTGATCACAATGACAACTTAAGTGACATTATTTTTCATGAAAGATGCACCTTGGTGTGATGGTGCTTTGTGTGTAACCTTATCCACTTCAAAGTGACAAGCTAGGAAAACCAGTGCAAAAACTCAAGTTATCTTTTCATGAATGGAAACCGGAAATGCTGGAAATACACCGCGGTCTGGCAGCATCTATGGAGAGAGAAACAGAACTGACATTTCAACTTGCTAACTTTTGATTAGAACTGGAAAAAGTTAGAGATGTTATAGCTCTTGAGCAAGTGAAAGTGGGGGATGATGGGATAAAGGAAAAAAGGGAAGGTATGTGATGGGGTGAAAGGCAGGAGAGATTAAATGACAGAAGGGTTGATGGTGCAAGGCCAAAGGAAATGGAAATTAGACAAGTATAGCAACAACAGATGTATCTAGAGGAGGTGTGAATGGCGCAACCATGAACAGCTGCCATCCAAAAGAAAAAATAAGAGAAAAATGAAAGGAAAACAAAATAGGGGCAGGGATTATGGTCTGCAATTGTTGAACTCAATGTTAAGTCTGGAAAGGTTGTAAACTGCCTAATGGAAAGATGAGGGGCTGTATCTCAAACTTACATTAAGCTTCAGTGGAACATTGAAGGAAGCTGAAGTCGGACCAAGGTGGGGAATCAAAATGACAGCTGACTGGAATCTCAGGGTGATGCTTGTGGTCTGAACAGAGGTGTTCTGCAAAGCAGGCATCCAATCTGCATTTGGTCTTCCCAGTATAGAGGAGACTGCATTATGAGCAGTGAATACATTATACTAAATTGGAAGAAGTACAAGTAAATTTCTGTTTCAGGTGGAAGGTGTGTTTGAGACCTTGGAAGGTGGGAAAGGAAGAGATAGAAGGGCTGGTGTTGCATTTTCTGCACTTGCATAGAAATATGTCATGGGATGGGGAGGGGGTGTTTGGAGTGATTTGAGGAGTGGACTGGGACATCACAGAAGGAATGGTCCTTTTGGAATGCTGAAAGGGGAGGGGAAGATGTGTTTAGTTTTGACATCACGCCGGAGATGGCGGAAATGGCAGTGGATGATCATTTGAATACGGAGGCTGGTGGGGTGGTAGGTGAGGCCAAGGAGAAATCCTGAGGAGAAGAGATGAGGGCAAAAGTGGATGAAATAGAAGAGATATGGTCAAGGCCCCTCAACCCCTGTTGGGGAGAGTCCTTGGTTGAGGAAAAAGGAAGAGTTATGTCCAGAGAAGATCTACCATATTCCTAACTTTTAAGATACAAACTTTATTCAATGTGGCTCTTTGAAATTAACTTTTTCTTTTTAAAATGAACCATATGCTGCTGCAAATATGGCTGCTGAAGACCAGATGACCTGCCCTGTATATTCGAAAGCTGACCCACTGTCTAACAGAGGTAAAAGGGCACATACCAGATGAAAAGGTGATAACTATGCACACCCTGAGACCATCAAAAATGATCCCAAATTGAATGGGTCTTTTTTGAAATGAAGAAGAGTGAGTGCTGTCTTAGCCATCCATCAGGATGAATGTCTTAGAACAATAAACCAGGATGTGGCTAATCAATCTTAGACCACCACCCATATTTGGAAAAGGAACTGAAATTGAGGAGTCATATGGTAAGGCAGCCATTTGTAATCTTTAAGTGCTGTCTTCAGAGACACACAGCAGCAGTACCATTAATGCTTTAAAAAACGAGGGGCTGTAACATTGCAAGGTCTCCTAGCCTGTTCCATTTTCGGTCCACCAATATAGCAAACTGACCTCCTGGTAACGAGACTACAAGCAACTAACTTCATGAGCTGAAGAAAGTCTAGCCCTTCAAGAGAATTCTGAAATGACTTCTGCGCATGACTTTGGCTGTTGTATTCACCTAAATTACCCTCCAGGAGTGAAGTCACCGCCTTCATCAGGCCTGCAATGTGTGTTTTCCAGAACAAGACAATCCCGTGAATTATGAACTATTCATTTTGCTTATAACCTGTAAAAGTATACTATTCTCTTCGACTGTACTTTCCTTAGAGTGTTTGTGTGTGACTGTGGGAGTGAGTGCCTTAGCATTAGATTTCAGGGTGAGCACAGAAGTAAATAATCCTCCTTATTTAAACCCACAAAAAGCTTGCTGCTGGTTACTCAAATTGTCCACAAACTCAGGTTAAAAAACACACACATCTTCCTTTCAAAAGCTTATTGATTGTGGCTAGTTGGGAAGGGAATGGGAATTTCAGCAGTTTTCTCACCCTGTCCGTAACAGAAGTCAAATCAGAAGCATTAATATAGTAGTTTGTATCATTGGAACAGATGCAAAGGAGATGCAGAAACTGGGAAATTGGAATAGAATCCTCACAGGAAGAGGTGTGTGAGGCAGTGTAGTCATGGTAGCTGTGGGAGCCAGTGGGCTTTTAGCGAATATTGATAGACTATCCCTAGAAGCAAAGGCAGAGAAGTTGAGGCAGGGCAGAGTTGGAGATGGAGCATATGAAATTGAGGGAAAGAAATTGGAAGTTATGTTGATAAAAATTTTCCAGTTCAGTGCGTGAGTAGGAAATGACATCCATACAGTCATCAGTGTACTGGAAAAAGAGATGAGGGAGGAGACCTGAGTAGGTTGGAACAAAGAATGTTCTGCATATCCCACAAAAAGACAGGCATAGCTAGGATTCAGGTGGGTGCCCATAGCAACACCTTTTACTTGGAGTAAGTTATCTTTTCACTTCATAAACTGTCATTTATTACACTTTTTTGGCAGGTAGCAAAAGTAGCCTTGTGGTTGTACATTCACAATTGCTCTAGAACTAACAGTACAAACCAATTCTGCAGGAAAACCCAATTTTTTGAAAAGGGAGAAATTGATAATTCTAAACAAGTTTATACTGATAGGATAAAAACATTTTTATGGTACTTGTAATAAAGTTATACAACTTAAAAAGGGAAACTTGTGTGAATTTTAGTTAAGAACAGAAGCTAGTATTTGAGAAACCTTTTCTAATTTTGATCTTTCTCTTTTCGTTCCCGGCCTCAACCCTCCCTTTTACCCAGGTTTGAAACTTTATACAGCAAAGTTATAGCCCTGTGTCCTTCACTCAACAGGGTTGCAGTAATTGCAAATTGCACATTTTTATGATCCTTTCATCACGTGAGCGTTGCTGGCAATTTAGAGTCACAAAATGAAGTTTGTAAGGTTATGATGTTTTGGGACACTTTAATTTTGGGTCAAATGGAGGAATGAAGGGTTTCAATGTGACCTGTTCTGAATTCTGCCCGACAACAAGCTTGGGTGGCTTGGTTGTTAAAAGTTAATAGGGTGAGGGGGGCAGGGGGGAGCAGGTTGCCTTACTGGGAAGAAGGTGTAAAATATTCACACATGTAAACAATGGCCAGGTTAGCTGCACTGACATTGGATTGACTGTTAGTCTCCAAGAAACGGGGATTTTAGGCATGTCAGGTTTTGTAAACAGTTATACTTCAAACTGTCTTTATTTAATTCCAAAATAGGTTGGAGTTGGAGATCTAGATTAGCATTTAACTAATTAGCATTTCTAGCTGGATACAGGGCCCATGTGATTTATGTTGCCATGGAGATGGGTTTTGAGAAGGGAACGTGCATAACAAGCCATTGTAGTATTGGGTTACAGGGTTTTTCATATGAGATCCCTGAACAGACAGGTCAGTCTTTTGTGGGGGGAGAGAGAGAGCGAGAGCAGAAGCAGATAAAGCGCTGGCCCTGTTGGTCATTACGTGAAAAGTGGATGGGAGCTCGCTCTGAGATCGAAGAGACTGAGTTTGTGAGAATTTAAACAAGATTGGAAGACTTGCCTACCACCTTCTATGTCTCCAATTTGTCCCTCACCATGAAGGTCAGTTCGGGGATTAGCATTTATCAGCTGGAAAAGGGAAAAGCAAGCAAGCCATCGGGAGGTGAGAAAACCTTTGGACTGGTTCCTGGAGAATGAAGTGTCCACTTAGGGGATAGAGTAAAGTATAACCATGGAGGGGAATTTTCTGTCATTTTAAGAATTAAATATATGGAGTAGGCCGAGGATGGTGATAAATTTATGAAGGCAGCCGAATTTGAGGAGAATACTCCATAAGCTTTCCTAGTTGACATAATGAGGAGCATTTTTGAATTCACACAAGGCCTTGTGCAGTGGTTGGTGCTGTTCTTTCCACTTTTCTTGAATTTGCCACGCTGTGAAGATCATGTCTGTGGTGCCCTCGATGGGTGTCAACTGCCCTGCGACTTTGGAATGAGTTCCCTGGGCACCGGGAGGAGCTGAGGAGGATCCTTGCAATGATCTTCCTGTGGCAGATAGCATAGAGACTCCTCTGTAGTTACCTCAATTGGACTTTGTCTCCCTTCTTGAATGTGCTGCAGCGTTCCTATATGCTTAGGAGACTTAGATGATCTACAGCAGGCACCTTAAAGCACTGGAGAATTACCATCAATGGTGCCTTTGTGTTGAGATCCTTTGGCTGCTCGTAATAGGCAGAGCACAGACCATACTCGACCAGTCTGCGCTTGCAAAACCCCAAAAAAAGTCTACTATTAGATGTGATTCCGCAATCGGGCAGCACTTGCTGAACAATCCTAAGTGTGTTAATAGCTATACTAACAACCAATTTAAGATAATCAATCAAGTTTGTAATGTGGCTCATTTACACTTGTTAGAAGTGACATACATTCATACGTAGCAATCTGTTCTCAGCAAACAGGAATATGTTTTTTGAATATTTTTTGAATTACTTGAGAGCTTGGGGAGTTGAAAGTTCGGCATTGTTTGGCTGAGGCGTTGCCATGGAGAAATCAGAGTCGAATTGCCAACCAATCAGCACCCTTTTCTCTTATAGTATAAATTGTTGCATTTGTTCTGGTGGGCGTAAAATGGAAAGCAATATGTGTCTCTTTTCAGCAATATCCATAATTTGTGAATACTATTTTATTTCAAACATATTTTGGAATGAAAATGATGAACAATGGCAACTAGGGGTGGGCAATAAATGCTAGCTGAGCCAGCGATGCCAAAGTCCCATGAATGAATAAAAAAAAACCTAATACATCAGTCTACATTATAAAACAAAAGGCTAAGTGGCCAAGTGTGAGTCATTCATTTAGATGATCTGCAGAGGGCAGCAATCACCATGTTTTGCACCTTTGCTCTGCAATCGAGAACTTCACTTTTTGTGCGTTCTTTCAGTACCTTATTAGTCAAATTCTAAAAAGGTAGTTTTCTACATCCCGAGGCTCCTAACATCTTGATATTTTATTTTATGAACCAGGTTCAGGAATAAGAATTAGTGTCTGTCTTGAAATGTTATTTCCAGAACTCGAGAATGAAATTGTGGCTGGTTTATTGTAGTTATCTGCTCCCTTTATTCTTAAATATAGTGTGTCAGATAAGAAATTAGCCATTATTTTGGCAGGTTAAGTGTTGCTTGGAAAGAATGCCCGCAGAGACTGGCAGACAATTTCACAACAGCAATAACCTTTGCTTGATTGAAGCAATTCTGATTGAAGTGATTATTTTCAGGGTACTTTAGGGACAGATGAGTGAGGACTGTGTGTATGCTGCACAATGTCCTTGAAAAATGTGACTCTGCTGCTGTGGAAAACATAAAAAGGTTTATACATTCAACATGAGCTTTGCAAACAACCACAAACCATTTGTGAGACCCTGCAGAATTAACAATTGGGTTTGGTTTAGTTCTCATGAGTCAGATTTGACAGCTAATAAATGGCTGGCCTTTAGGTCAAGTTATTAGCCCTCTGTCAAAATATTCTGAGACTACATTGGTTTGGAAGAAGTGGAATTGACTGTAGAATTTAAGTTTTGAGTACGGCAGTTTTACTTTGAGCCAACCGGTAACTGTGATTCACAATTCTCTGATTTTAAGAGTCTAGAGTCTCAATGGTGCAGATTCTGCTAGCCACATTTCTGATAGGATTTAAGTTTCCTTCTTGGCTGAAGGTGAGCTCTCTCATTTTTGGAGGGTTTTCACTCTTGTACGCTCCAGTCAGTTGAGGTTGAGTGGCATTAGTTTGGTGAATCACTGAAGTGTTCATAACCGCTTTATGCTCTCAGCTGAAAGATGAAAACAAAGGGCAGATGCGAAACGTATACAATTTAACAGCAGTACCATGACTGTCTGACCTCTGAAGCTCAGACAGGTTGGTTCTATTTGTTATATTTTTTATTTGCTGGTTTATCCTTTCTGAATTTAGTGGACCTGAAGGCTTGGAAAGTTCTGATTTAAGTGCTGTTTGTCACTTTGATAAATCCTAAATTAGCACTCCCAAATCTGTTATAGAAACAGAGAAATTAGGAGCAAGAGTAGGCCATTCGGCCTTCGAGCCTGCTCTGCCATTCAATATGATCATGGCTGATCCTCTATCTCAACGCCATATTCCTGCTTTCTCTCCATACCCCTTGATGCCCCTAATATCCAAATATTTATCAATTTATTTCTTAAATGTACTCAGTGACATGGCCTCCACAGCCTTCTGTGGTAGAGAATTCCACAGGTTGACCACCCTCTTGAGTGAAGAAATTTTTCCTCATCTCAGTCCTAAATGGCCTTCTCTGTACCCTGAGACTGTGGCCCCTGGTTCTAGACTCCCCAACCAGGGGAAACATCCTCCCTGAATCTAGTATGTCTAACCCTGTTAGAAATTTATACGTTTCAATTAGATCCTCCCTCATTCTTCTAAACTCTAGTGAATACAGGCCCAGTTGAACTAATCTCTCCTCATACGACAAGTCCTGCCATCCCTGGTATCAGCCTAGTGAACCGTCGCTGCACTCCCCCTATGGCAAGTATATCCTTTCTTAGGTAAGGAGACCAAAACTGCACGCAGTACTCCAGGTGTGGTCTCAGCAAGGCCCTGTATAACTGCAGTAAGACTTATGAACTCAAATCCTCTTGCAATGAAGGCCAACATACTATTTGCCTTCCTAATTGCTTACTGCACCTGCCTATTTACTTTCATTGACTGATGTACAAAGACACCCAGATCCCTTGGTACATCCGCATTTCCCAATATATCACCATTTAAATAATACTTTGCCTTTCTGTTTTTCACACCAAAGCTTATAACTTCACATTTATCCACGTTATACTACATCTGCCATGTTTGCCCACACACATAACTTGTCTAAATCGCCCAGAAGCATCCTTGCATTCTCCTCACAACTCTGCCCAGTTTTGTGTTGTCAGCAAACTTGGAAATATTGCAAAATAAAAACAGAATTACCTGGAAAAACTCAGCAAGTCTGGCAGCATCGGCGGAGAAGAAATCAGTCAACGTTTCGAGCCCTCATGGCCCTTGAAGGGCCATGAGGGCTCGAAACGTTGACTGATTTCTTCTCCGCCGATGCTGCCAGACTTGCTGAGTTTTTCCAGGTAATTCTGTTTTTATTTTGTTTTGGATTTCCAGCATCCGCAGTAGCTTTTAGCTTTTTGTTTTTATCTTGGAAATATTGCATTTGGTTTCCTCATCTAAGTCATTTATATATATCGTGAATAGCTGGGGCCCAAGCACTGATCCCTACGGTACACCACTAGCCACCGCCTGCCACCCGGTAAAAAACCCATTTATTCCCACTCTCTGTTTCCGGTCTGCCAACCAATTCTCAACCTATGCCAGCATATTACCCCCAATCCCATGTGCTTTAATTTTGTCCACTAGCCTCTTATATGGGACCTTATCAAAATCAAAATACATCACATCCGCTGGTTCTCCCTTATCTATTCAGCTCGTTACACCCTCCAAAAACTCCAGTAGATTAGTTGAGCATGATTTCCCTTTCATAAACCCATGCTGACTTTGTCTAGTCCCGTTAATGCTTTCCAAGTGTTCTGTTACCCTGTCTTTTATAATAGACTCTATCATTTTCACCACTACTGAAGTTAGGCCAAGTGGTATGCATTTCTCTGTTTTTCCTCTCCCTCCTTTTTTAAATAGTGGGGTTACATTTGCCACCCTTCAGTCTGTAGGAACTGCTTCAGAGTCTATAGAATTTTGAAGATGACCACCAATGCAGCCATTATTTCCAGGGCCACTTCCTTTAGTACTCTGGGATGTAGATTAACAGGCCCTGGGGATTTTTCAGCCTTTAGCCACACTAATTTCTCTAGCACCTTTTTTTTTAAACTAATACCGATTTTCTTCAATTCCTCCCTCTTGCTAGACCCCTGGTTCCCTAACATTTCTGGGAAATTATTTGTGAAGACAAATCCAAAATATGTGTTCAATTCTTCTGCCATTTCTTTGTTCTCCATTATAATTTCCCCCGATTCTGACAATAAGGGACCTACTTTTGTTAGCAGCGTGATATATAAGCAAATTTATAGGAACATTGATTTAAACTTTTCATACCACATGGACTAAAACTTGGACACTGCTATCTTAGCACATGCGAAAGACTTCACAAATAGCAAATTACTTTTTGAGATGCATTCACAATTGGTACGTGGGTAAATGCATTTGACAGTTTGCACACACAAAATCCCACAAACAGCAAATGATATGAATGACCAGTTACTTTGTTTTTGATTTTTAAAATAATTTATTCTTTCACGGGATGTGGATGTCGCTGGCTAGGCCAGAGTTTGTTGCCCTTCCCTAATTGCCCTTGAGAAGGTGGTGGGGAGCAGCCGCCTTGATCTGCTGCAGTCCATTTGTAGGTACATCCACAGTGATGTCAGGAAGGGAGTTCCAGGATTTTGACCCAGTGAAGGAATGGTGATATAGTTCCAAGTCAGGATAGTGTGTAGCTAGGAGGGGAACTTGCAGGTGGTGGTTTCCCATGCATCTGCTGCCCGTCTTTCTAGGTGGTTGAGGTCATGGTTTTGGAAGGTGCTGTTGAAGGAGGCATGACTTGCTGAAGTGCATCTTATATAAGGTACACGCTGCTGCCACTTTGCATCAGTGGCTGGGGTGCCAATCAAGTGGGCTGCTTTGTTCTGGATGGTGTCAAGCTTCTTGAGTGTTGTTGGAGCTGTACTCATCCAGGCAAGTGGAAAATATTCCATCACACTCTTGACTTGTGCCTTGAAGATGTTGGACAGGCTTTGGGAAGTCAGGAGGTAAGTTAATCTCCACAGAATTCTCAGCCCCTGGCCTGCTCTTGTAACCACAATATTTATATGATTGGTCCAATTATTTTTCTAGTCAGTGGTAACCCCAGGATGTTGATAGTTGGGGATTCAGCAATAGTAATACCACTGAATGTCGAGGGTAGATGGTTATGTTCTCTCTTGTTGGAGATGGTCAATGCCTGGCACTTGTCTGATGAAAATGTTACTTAGCACTTAACAGTCCAAGCCTGAATGTTGTCCAGGTCTTGCTGCATGTGAACATGGACTACTTCAGTATTTGAGGAGTCGCAAATGGTGCTGAACACCGTTGCAATCATCAGCGAGCATCCCCACTTCTGACCATATGATGGAGGGAAGGTCATTGATGAAGCAGCTGAAGATGGTTGTGTTGAGGAAAGAAGTTTGGCCAGAATACTGGGAGAGTTCCTTACTTTTCTTCAGACAGTACAGTGGGAATGTTTATAACAACTCCATCACACCCATAGTACAAAGTATAGTGCAATGATGGAGCAACTGCATTGCTGTATTGGTTAAATGTCTCTTTTGAAAGACAGCAACTGTGACAGAACATCACTCTTTTACTGTAGAGATCTTTGCATAATGGCTTCATGAACAATCTGATACCAGCAGTGTGATGCCCCTGTTTTAAAGGACTATTTGCAATTCTGAAATGTATCCCGTGACCATTATATGACATTGCATTATTTGAAGAGCAAGTAGTTCTCCTTGCATCTGTGCCAATATTCCTCAACTGAGCATCATAACAGATTTACTGCTCATTTATCATCTTTGTAAATTGGTTGCAGGCTTTGCCGACATAGCAACAGTGACCGTATTTCAAAATTAATTTATTAGTGTGTAATGCTTTGGGATATCATGAAGATATGTAAGGTGCTGTATAAATGCAACTTATTTTTTTTATTTGGAAAAAAACAAATGCAGAAACGTATTTTAAAACCCTGAAACATAACCGGATCATTCACCAGCTATTGAAAGCCCCCATCTGCAATACTACAGGTCATTAAGTAAACTGTATAGCTGTATGGAACAGCCATATTCTTGCATTTTTTAATTTATTCATTTGTGGGATGTTTCTGGCAAAACCAACTTAAATTGCCCATCCCTAATTGTCCTTGAAAAGGTGATGGTAGTGAGTGGCTTTCTCAAGCTGCTGCAGTCAATACTGTTTAGGTACTCCATAGCACTGTTAAGCAGGGAGTTCCAAGATTTTGACCCGGTGATCAAGCAATACATTTCCAAGTCAAGATGATGTGTAATTTGCATAGGAACTTGAAAGTATTGGTTTTATCATGCACCTGCTGTCTTTATCCTCCTAGGTAACAGATTTGGTGGGTTTGAAGGGGTCTGCCAAACAAACTTTAGTGAATTTCTGCAGTGTATCTTATAGATGGTGCGCACTGTCACCATTGTGCACAGAGGTGGAAGCAATGAATGTTTAAGGTAGATCAAGTGGAGTGCATTGCCCTGGATGGCGTCAAGCTGCTTGAATGTGTAGGAGCTACACTCATCCAGGCAAGTGGAGAATATTCCATCACACTCCTGACTTGTGCCTCTTAGATGGTGGACAGCTTTGGTGAGTTAGGAGATGAGTCACTCACCACAGAATACCCAGCCTCTGACCTGTATTCATGTGGCTGGTCCAGATAAATTTCTGGTCAAATGGTGATGCATTTGATGATAGTGGCATTAAGTGACAAAGGGAAGGTAGTTAGTGTTGTTAGAGGTGACCATTGCCTGGTATTTGTGTGCCACAAATGTCACTTGCCAATTATCAGCTTAAATCTGCATTCTGTGCAAGTTTTGCTGCATGAAGTGATGGATAGCTGCTTTGAGAATTGTGAATGGAACTGAAAAATGTGTTCATCAGCAAACATCCCCACTTCTGACCTTAAGATGGAGGGAAGGTCATTGATGAAACAGCTAAACATGGTTGACTCTAGGACACTGCCCTGAAGAACTCCTGCAGTGATGTCCTGAGTCTGAGATGATTGCTCTCCAACAATCACAACCATCTTCCTTTGCTAGGTATGACTCCAAAAGTGAAGAGCTTCCCCATTTGCTTCCCACTGACTTCAATTTTACTAGACCTTGATGCCACAATCAGTCAAATGCTGCTTTGATATCAAAGGCATTGACTCTCACTTAACTTCTAAAATTCTTGTCTTTGTTTGGATCAAGGTTGTAATGGAGGTCTGAAGCTGACTTATCCTGGCTTAACTCAATTGAACATTGGTAACCAAGTGCTGCTTGATAGCAGTGTCATGGCAGCTTCCATCACTTTGCTGGTGATTGCAAGTAGTCTGACAGGACAATAACAGTCCAGATTGGATTTGTCCTGCTTTGTGAACAGGACATAACTAGGTAATATTCCACTTCTGAGTAGATGCCAGTTTTGTAGCAGCTTGACTGGAGGCAGGAAGGGATGGTGGCATGATGGTAATTTCACTGGTCTAATAATCCAGAGGAATACTTTGGGGACATGGGGTTCAGATGGCAGCTGATGGAATTTTAATTCTGTTAAGAAATAGAATTAAAAACCATTGTCGATTGTTGTAAAAACCCATCAGGTTCACTAGTGGCCCTTTAGGGAAGGATATTTGCTGTCCTTACCTGCTCTGGCCTACATGTAACTCCAGAACCACAGCAATGTGGTTGATTCTTAAAGACCCACTGAAATGGCCTAGCAAGCTACTCCGTTGTATCAAACCACTACAGAGTCTGCAGAAAGGAATGAAACTGGATAGATCACCCAGCATTGACCTCAGCACCAGGAATGACAATGGCAAACCTAGCCCTGTTGAGCCTTCAAAGTCCTCCTTACTAATATCTGGGGACTTGTGGTAAATTTGGGAGAGCTGTTCCATAGATTAGCCAAGCAACAGCCTGACAATAGTCATACTGAGTTGTTCCTTAAAGACAATATCCCAGACACTACTATCACCATCCCTAGGTATGTCCTATCCCACCAACAGGACAGACCCATGAGAGCTGGCGACAGTGGTGTGCACAGTTGGGAAGGAGTTGCCCTGGGAGTTCTCAGCATAGATTCTGGACCCCATGAAGTCTCATGGCATCAGGTCAAAGATGGGCAAGGAAACCTCCTGCTGATTACCATCTACTTTCCTCCTCAGCTCATGAATCAGTACTCCAAGTTGAACAGCACTTGGAAGGAGCACTGAGGATGGCAAGGGCACAGAACTCTGGTTGGGGGACTTCAATGTCCATCACCAAGAGTGGCTCAGTAGCACCACTACTAATCAAGCAGGCCAAGTCCTAAAGGATATAACTGCTAGACTGAGGCTGTGGCAGGTGGTGAGGGAACCAAGCAGGAGAAACTTACTTGACCTTGTCCTCACCAATCTACTTAATTGCAGATGCATCTATTCATGACAATATTGATAGGAATGTCCACTGTAAAGTCCTTGTGGAGATGTAGTCCTGTCTTCAAATTGTGGATAACCTCCACCATGCTAAACGGGTTAGATTTAGAAAGGATCCAGCAATTCAAGACTGAGCAACCATGAGGCGCAGTAGGCCATCAGCAGCAGCAGAATTGTATACAACCACAATCTAACCTCATGGTTTAGCATATTCCCCATCCTACCATTGCCATTAAGCTGGGAAATCAACCCCGGCCCAAAGAGTACAACACAGGACTACTTGCATGCCAAGTAACGAAACAATGTGTGACAGATAGAGCTAAGCAAAGCAATTGCATAACGAGATCAGATCTAAGTTCTGCAGTCCTGCCACATCAATTTGTGATTGGTGGAGGACAATTAAACAGTGAACTGTGAGGAGGCTCCACAAATATCCCCATCCTCTGCAAAAGGCTGAAGCATTTGCAGCCATCTCCAGCCAGAGTGCCAAGTGGATGATCCATCTTGGCATCCTCCTGAGATTGCCAGCATCACAGATGCCAGCCTTCAGCCAATTTGATTCACTCCATGTGATATCAAGAAATGACTGAAAGCACTGGATACCACCAAAGGCCATGGACCTTGACAACATTCTGGCAATAGTACTGAAGACTGTGCTTGAGAACTAGCTGCACCCTTAGCCAAGCTGTTCCAGTACAGTGATACTGGCAATGTGGAAAATTGCCCAGGCATTGCATGTCCTGTCCACAAAAAGCAGGACAAATCCAACCTGGCCTATTAGCTCCCCATCAGTCTACCCTTGATCATCAGC
The DNA here is from genome assembly GCF_964194155.1 of Cetorhinus maximus. NCBI lineage: Eukaryota > Metazoa > Chordata > Chondrichthyes > Lamniformes > Cetorhinidae > Cetorhinus > Cetorhinus maximus. The sequence continues at coordinate 191,244,332 of NC_135879.1, forward strand.
TAAGTGATGGATGGTGTCAGATGGTGCTATCAAACAGCACTTACTCAGCAATAACCTGCTTGCTGACGCTCCTTTTCAGTTCCGCCAGGGCCTGTCAGCTCCTGACCTCATTACAGCCTTAGTCCAAACATGGACAAAAAGAACTGGATTCCAGGGCTGAGGTGCTGCACTTGACATCGAGGCATTATTTGACAAAGTGCGTCATCAAGAAGCCCTAGCAAAACTGGAGTCAATGGGAATTGGGTGGGGGAGAAACTCTGCTGGTTGGAGTCATACTTAGCACAAAAAAAAAGGACATGGCTGAGATTGTTGGAGGTCAATCATCTCAGTCCCAGGACATCACTGCAGGAGTCTGTGTCCTAGGTGCAACCATCTTCAGCTGCTTCATCAGTGCTCTTTCCTCCATCACAAGGTCAGAAGTGGGGATGTTTGTTGTTGATTGTGCAATGTTCACCATGCGACTCCTCAGATACTGGAGTAGTCTGTGCCCATATGTAGTAAGACCTGGGCAACGTTCAGGCTTGGCCTGATAAGTGGCAAGTAACATTCAAGCCACACAAGTGCCAGGCAATGACCATCTCCAACGAGAGAATCCAACCATCAACCCTTGACATTCAATGGCATAATCATTACTGAATCCCCACTATCAACATCCTGAGGGTTACCATTCACCAAAAGCTGAACTGCCATAAATACTGTGGTTACAAGAGCAGTTAAAAGGCTGGGAATTCTGCAGCAAGTAACTCCCCTCCTGACTCTCTAAAGCCTGTCCACCGTCTACAAGGCACAAGTCAGGAGTGTGATGGAATACACTCCACTTGCCTGGATGAGTGCAGCTCTAACACCACAAGAAGCTTCACACCATCCAGGAAAAATAAACCTGCTTGATTGGCATCCCATCACAAACATTCGCTCCACCACCGCCAACGCAGTGGCAGTAGTGTGCACCAGTTTGGGCGAGGACACTACCCTGAGGAACTCCTGCAGTAATGTCCTGGAACTGACATGATTGGCCTCCAACAACCATAGCCATGTCCTTTTTTGTGCTAGGTATGACTCCAACCAGCAGAGTTTCTCCCCCCCGCCTACCCCCAATTCCCATTGACCCCAGTTTTACCAGGGCTCCTTGGTGCCACACTGTCAAATGCTGCCTTGATGTCAAGGGCAGTTACTCTCATCTCACCTTGGGAGTTCCAGCTTTTGTCCATGTCTGAACCTAGGCTGTAATGAGGTGAGGAGCTGAGTGATTCTGACAGAACCCAAACCGAGTGTCAGTGAGTATCAGTGAGCAGGTTATTTCTAAGCAAGTTTTAAAAAAAAATTATATTCTTCACAGGATGTGGGCTTCACTGGCTGGGCCAGCATTTATTGCCCATACCTAGTTTCCCTCGAAGGTGGCAGTGAGCTTTCTTGAGCTGCTGCAGTTCATGGTGTAGGTACACCCACAATGCTGTTAGGGAGTTCCATGATTTTGAGCCATCGACAGTGAAGGAATGGCGATATATTTCCAAGTCAGGATGGTGAGTGACTTGGAGGGGAACTTCAAGGTGGTGGTATTCCCACCAGTCTGCTGCCCTCGTCTTTCTAGATGTTAGTGGTTGTGGGTTTGGAAGGTGCTGTCGAAGGAGTCTTGGTGAAGTTCCACTTGATAGCGCTGTTGATGACCCCTTCTATCACTTTACTGATGATCAAAAGTAGACTGATGGGGTGGTAATTGACTGGGTTGGATTTGTTCTTTGTGGACAGGATATAAAGGGGCAATTTTCCACATTGCTAGGTAGATGCCAGTGTTGTAGTTGTACTGAACAACTTGGCTAGGGGTGCAGTGTGGCAAGTCCTGGTTCCCAAATCTTCAATACTATTGCCAGAATATTGTCAGGCCCTATAGCCTTTGCGGTATCCAGTGCCTTCAGCCATTTCTTTATCACCTGGAGTGAATCAAATTGGCTGAAGACTGATGCTGGGGACCTCCAGAGGAGGTGGAGATGGATCATCCACTCAGCACTTCTAGCTGAAGATTGTTGCAAATGCTTTAGCCTTATCTTTTGCACTGATGTGCTGGCAACTCCATCATTGAGGATGTGGATATTTGTTGAGCCTCTTCCTGAATTGTTTAATTGTCCACCATCATTCACAACTGGATGTGACAGGACTGCAGAGCTTAGATCTAATCTGTTGGTTTTGGGGATTGCTTAGCCCTGCCTATTGAAAGTTGCTTGGCACTCAATTAGTCCGGAGTTGTAGCTCCACCAGGTTGACAAATTATATTTAGGTACACCTGGTGCTGCTCCTGGCACGGTTTTTATCCTGGCTTGTGGGTAATAGTAGAGTGGGGGAGATGCAGGCCATGAGGTTGCAGTTTGTGGTTAAGTACAATTCTGCTGCAGCTGATGGCCTACAGCATCTAATGGATGCCCAGTCTCGAGTTACTCAATGATCTTAAATTTTATCCCGCTTAGCATGGTCATACTACACAGCATGGTGAAGGGTATCCTCAAATGTGAAGATGGGATGACGTCTCCACAAGGACTGTGTGGTGGTCACTCAGTGATGCTGTCATGGACAGATGCATCTGCTGCAGGCAGTTGGTGAGGATGAGATCAAGGCTATTTTTCCCCTCTAGTTGGTTCCCTCACCATCTGCTGTAGACCCAGTGTAGCAGCTATATCCTTTATGACTCAGCCAGCTCGGTCAGTAGTGGTGCTACCCCCACCCAGAGTACATTCTGCACCCTTGCCACCCTCGAGCACTTCCTCCAAATGCTGTTCAACATGGAGGAGTACTGGATCATCAGTTGAGGGGGGCTTGTACGTGGCAATCAGCAGGAACATACGAATTAGGAGCAGGAGATTGCCACTTGGCCCCTTGAGCTTGCTCTGCCACTCAAGAAGATCATGGCTGATCTGACACCCCACATTCCTGACTATCCCCAATAACCTTTCATTGTCTTGTTAATCAAGAGTCTATCTAGGTCTGCCTTAAAAAATATTCAAAGATGCTTTCACTTTTGAGGAAGAGTGCCAAAGACTCTCAACCCTCGGAGAAAAAAATTCTCCTCATCTCCGTCTTAAATGAGCGACCCCTTATTTTGAAAACAGTGACCCTTAGTTCTAGATTCTCCCACAAGAGGAAACATCCCCTCCACATCCACCCTGTTAAGACCATGCAGGATCTTGAAGGTTTCAATTAAGTTGCCTCTTACTCTAAATTCTAGTGGATACAATCCTAACCTGTCAAGCCTTCCCTCATAAGACAACCTGCCCATTCCTTCTAGTAAACTTCCTCTGAACTGCTAACACATTTACATCTTTCTTTAAAGAAGGAGACCAGTGCTGTAAGTAATACTCCAAATGTGGTCTCACCAATGCCCTTTACAAAAGTAGGGAGGTTATGCTTAAGTGTAATCAATTCCCCTCACAATAAATGATAACATTCTATTAGCTTTCCTAATTGCCTGCTGGACCTGCATGCTAACCTTTTGTTATTCATGCACTAAGACACCCACATCCTTCTGAATCTGAGATCTGCAATGTATCACCATTTCGATAATCTTTATTCTTTTTGCCAAAATGAATAATTTCACATTATACTCCATTTCCAGATCTTTGCCCACTCAACCTATGTCACTTTGTAGCCTCCTTACATTCTCTTCAGAATTTACTTTACTACCTATCTTTGTGTTGTCAAAAAATTTAGCAACCTTTCCTACAGTCCCTTCATCCAAATCACTTATATAAAGTTGGGGGCCCTAGCACTGGTTCCTGTGGCATACCACTCATCACATCCTGCCAACCAACAAAATGATCCATTTATGCCAACTTTCTGCTTCCTGTTAGCTAGCCTATCTTCTATCCATGCCAATATGTTACCCCCTACACCATGAGCTTTTATTTTCTGCAATAACCTTTGGTGTGGCACTTTATCAAATGCCTTCTGGAAATCCAAGTACAGTCCATCCATCCTTTCTCCATTGCCTGCAGCACGTGACTCCTTCAAAGAACACCAATAAATTGGTTAAAAATATTTCTCTTTTACAAAACGATGTTGACTCTGCCTGATAAGTGCCCTGCTATAACATCTTTAATAAGAACTTCAAACTTTTTCCCCCATGACAGATGTTAGGCTAACTGGCCTATAGTTTCCTTCTGTCTCCCTCCCTTTTTGAATAGGGGAGTTATATTTGCTATTTTCCAATCTAATGGAACCTTGGCCAAACCTAGGGAATTTTGGAAAATTAAAACTAGTGCATCAGCTATCTCACTTGCCACTTCTTTCAAGACCTTAGGGTTAAGGCCAACCAGACCTGGCGATTTGTCAGCCCACAGACCCAGCAATTTGCTCAATACCACTTCCCTGGTGATTGTAATTTTCTCTCCAAGTTCCTCCATCCCTTCCATTACCCGATTTACAACTATTTCCAGGATGTTACTAGTGCCCTCCACAGTGAAGACTGAAGCAAAATACCTGTTTAATTGATCCAATATCTCCCTTATTTCCATCATCAATTCCCCAGATGCACTCTATAGGACCAACGCTCACTAAGTTTTATTTAAGTATCTATAGAAATTCTTACTACCAGTCTTTATATCACTAGCTAGTTTTCACTCATACTCTGGTTCCCTCCTTAATCTCTTTGCTGTTATTTATATTCTTTCCAATCTTCTGACCTGGTCTTTGTGCAATTAGATGCTTTTTCTTTAAGTTTGATATGGTCTTTAGCTTTAAAAGTAACCACAGATGGTAGGCCCTCCCCTTGGACTTTTTCCTTTCTCATTGAAATTATATATTCTGTGCATTCTGAAATATCCCTTTAAATGTCTGCCACTGAACTTCTATTGACATATCCCATAACCTCATCTGCCAGTTCACTTTAGCTAGCTCTGTTTTCATGCCCTCATAATTCCCCGATTTAAGTTTGAAAAATTTAAGCTTGGACTCATTCATTTCTCCCTCAAAATGATTGTAAAATTCAATCATATGATCGCTGTTACCTAGGGGTGCCTTCACTAGGGAGGCCATCAATTAATCCTGTCTCATTGCACACTACCTGATCTAGTATGGCCTGCTCTCAGGTTGGCTCCAGACCACACTGTTCTAAGAAACTATCCCAAAAGCATTCTCATAGACCCTACTTTTGCCCATCTGATTTTTCCAGACTAGAAGTCATTTGAAATCCCTCATGATTGTTGCTGTTCTACTGTGTAGCTACAATTAGGGGGCTTGTATACCATTCCCACAAATGACTTCTTGCTTTTATCATTCCTCATCTCAATCCAAACCACTTCTACATCCTGGTTTCCTGAACTTAGGTCATCTCTATCTAATGTGCTAATACCAGCATTAGTTAACAGAATCACCCCTCCACCTTTTCCTAACTTCCTGTCCTTTCTAAATGTCACGTACCCTTCAATATTCAGATCCCAATCTATGTCATCCTGTAGCCATGTCTATTTAATGGCTATCAGACCACACTTATTTCTGTTTGTGCTATCAGGTTATGTGTTTTGTTTTGAATGCTACATGCATTTAGATAGAGCCTATAGTTTTGTCCTTTTAATATTATTGTAGCGTCTAGCCTCATCTGCCGATTTACTCTTTGTACTCTGTCCCTTCCAGTCAGTCTGTTTATCAATTCCCATGTTAATACCTGCCTCTCTTGCCTCTACTCTGGTTTACCACATCTTCCCAGATTTGATCCCTTGCCCCCACTATTCAGTTTAAAATCCCTCTACTTCCCTAGTTAGGCGGCTTGAGGGGACACCAGCCCCAGCACTGTTCAGGCATAGACCCTCCCAACAGTACAGTTCCCACTTTCCCCAATACTGGTGCCAGTGCCCCACAAACCCAGAACCCACTTCTCCCACACAGGCAAAGCAGTCTGGACTCACCCTTTGCTACAGAGAACAGTGTCAGTCCCCCTTAGTATACTGCCCCCTACAGCCACTACATTCCTTTTTGCTCCCCCCACTTGGATGGCTTCCTGTACCATGGTGCCATGATCAGTTTGTTCATCCACCCTGCAGCCCCCATTCATCCAAACAAGCTGAGAGAACTCAAACCTGTTGGACAAATGCAGACACTCACTCCTGCCCTCTGGGTCCCCTTACCTGCCTCCCTTGCAGTCACACCCACCTGTCCCTGGCCACTGTCCAAATCAGAAAACCCTATCCTAAGAGGTGTGACTGCCTCCTGGTATAAAGCATCCAGGCAACTTTTCCCCTCCCTGGTATGTCAGAGTCTGAAGCTCAGCCTCCTGCTCAATGACTGAGCCAAAGCTCCTTAAGCCGTAAACACTTACTTCTGTAAAGGACCTAGTTTTTTATTTTTTCTTGCACTAATGCTTTAAAAACTACCATGGCTACAGTTAAAAGACATTCACTGGAACAGGATGAGGAATATCTACAACGTTGCTTTCCTGGAAGTGCACCATAGAAGAATAGAATGGTGCCAGAAAGGAGCCCTGGACTAAGGGGAGCTGCCTGAAAGCAGCATTTTAATTGGCTCCTGACCAGGTGGTAACAGATCCTAGCCTGCAAAAAGGGGAAGTCTTAAAACCACTCTTTCCTGTGTTTAAAAAATTCCAGCAGTTCTGCCATAGTAGCTAGCTATTCCTCACATCTCTATCCTGCTTACTCTGAAAACCCCTGTCAAGAGGAAAAAATGACAAGTAGAGGCATTGAAAAGCAAATTTTTGATCTAGTGAACCACAGACTGAAAGTATTGGGAGACCACTTCATGCTATCAACAAACAGCAAAGAATTTGGAAGACATCAATTAAAATCAAACCATTTAATCCTGTACTCTGGATTGGTGCTATTGAATTGTTTTATCTCACCTACTCAAAATTGTGGGGGTGTGATTTAAGAAGGGCAGAGTTTTAAGTTAGAGTTAGAACTTAGTTCATATTTCTTTCTTTTGCCATTAGTTAAGAGACAATTTGTTCAATCAACCATTATTTACTTAAGTTTACAAACCTGGTACTAATATCCTGTTAACCTAAATTAAACAGTTAGGTAGAATTGGGGCAATCTGGTGGTTAGGTCAAACTTCACATTGTCACAGCTCAGGGAACAGTGGAGCCTGATATTACAGCTCACTATCCCCATTGAGTCGTGACACCTCAGATGTGTTTGCCTTGGATCACAGTGTTATCCATGAGCTCCCATATGCTGCAGCCTTGACACACCACCTGTCCTACCATCCTTAATGTGTTAAGTAGTTACTTAATTATATTAAGTATCTTGCTTTGTTATATATTTTATTAACTTTACCACCAAATTGTGTACTATTTTAAACCTTAGGGAAACAATAGACCTTATCCACTTACCAGATACTCACCAAACAACTAGCTCCTTTCCCTCTAGCAGAGCAAGAATCAATTTCTATGGGGTGAGAAAGATAGAAAAGGGAAACAAACAACTCCTTCCCTGAACTCTCCTCTCACCAATCTTCAAGTCTTCACTTAGTTAGTCAGCTGCACTAAAGAACCCTGAATTTATAGTAAACTGAACTGGGGCTACAGTAACCAGATTCAACCAGTTAGCTAATTAACTACTCAGCTCCTACAGTTGGGAGTGAGTTTACCCTGTCTAAACTGCAAGACAGAAAGAATTTAGCATGCTTAATATGTTCCAGTTACTGCTAATTGCAGACTAGATTACATTTTAAGAGAAACATTTAAGAACAAAATTAACACTTAAAACCCCCCTCTCACCAAACTCCAAGTCTTCACTCAGTTTGTCAGCTGCATTCCATTTGCCAGGGCTGCACAAAAGAACTCTGAATTTAACCCTGAGTTTTCCTTGCCCATGTTTGACCTGATGCCATGAGCCTTCATGGAGTCTGGAGTCAGTGATGAGGATTACCAGGGCAACTCCTCCCTGAGTGTATACCACAGCGCACCACCTGTGCTGGGTCTGTCCTGCTGGTGGGACAGGACATACCCAGGGATGGTGATGGTGGCGCCTGGGACAATGTTTGTAAGGTATGATTCTGAGGGTATGACTATGTCAGGCTGTTGCTTGACTAGTTTGTGAGACAGCTCTCCCAATTTTGGCACTATCCTCGGTGCCATGTCAATGTTGACTGGTCGGCACAGTTTCATTCCTTGTAGACTTCATAGAGGTTTGAGGGTAGCTATGAGTCAACCACCTGTGCCTAGAGTCACAAGTAGGCCAAACCCAGTTAAGCACAGCAGATTTCCCTTCCTTCAAGGACATTAGTGAATCAGATGGGTTTTTACAACAATCGGCATTAGTTTCATGGTCATCATTAGACTTTCAATTCCAGATTTTTATTGAGTTCCAATTCCACTATCTGCAGTGGTGAGACTCGAACCTGGATCCCCAGCGCATTACCCTAGGTCTTCAAATTACTAGCCCAGTGACAATACTACTACTAATGGAGAGCATAGGTGATAATCAGCATCACGTTTTGTTGCCCATGTTTGACCTGATGCCATGAGACTCCATGGGAATTGGAGACGCTGTTGAGGACTCTCAGGCACGCACTTCTGTATACCATAGTGCTACCACCTCTAGTGGGTTTGTCCTCTGGTGAGGCAAGACATTCTTAGGGATTGTGATGGAGGAGTTTGGAATGTTGGCTGAACATTAGTATGACTGTCAGGCTTTTGCTTGACAAGTATATGGGACAGACCTCCTAATTTTGGCACAAGTCTCCCCAGATGTTAATAAGAAGCATTTTGCAGGGTGACTGGGCTAGGTGTGCCTCTTTTCGTGTCCAAATCCAATGCCAGATTGATGCTAAGTGATCCATCTGGTTTGATTCTAATCATAATTTGTTGGAGCAGTTTGATACAGGTCAGTGACTTGGTCACCCATTTCAGAGGGCAGTTAAGAATCAATCACTTGTAAGCCATACTTATAAAGGACTGTAGGCTTCCTTCCTTAAAGGACATTAGTGAACCGGTTAGGTTTTTATGACAATCATGGTTACCATATTGCTTTTTCTTCCAGATTCATTTAACTAACTGAATCCAAATGCGCAACATATCCACCATGCTATTGTACCCCGAGTAATTCTTCTGTCGAAGCCGGTGACTTTTTTTCTCTTGATGCAAACAAATGTTTCACTTTAAAAACTGTGTCCATATATAAATCGAACGCTGCACAAGTTGTGCTAGTAAATTTAAGCAACTTGTGAATCATCATGGCATTGTTCGTGTTTTGCAGCCTCGTTCATTCATTGTTTAACTGGTGTTATTAGTGGAATTCACATTGAGTAAATGCAAAATAAAATGCAATTTCAGTACAGCTCCTACATGTCAGTTAGCAATTTATTTTCATTTTAAGCTCATCATGTCTCAGACATCACTGCATAGATGAAATTATGTTTTCTAAATCTATAAAATTCCTTGAAGCATTCATAATTTGTCTACTTGCCAAGTTTGAGTGCTGTATTATTGTAACGCCATTTTATGCTGAATAAAGCTTCTGCCCTCTTGAACGGTTCTTTTCTGTTTTGAGAGGGAAATAGTTGCTTTGTAATGTTATTAAAATAGCAATGAGTGCTTTATTTTTTTCTCAATGTTCTGTTATTTCCTTTGACCTACTTTGTACCTTTGCAACAGCAGTATAAAAAATGCCAGGAACTCCTGAGTGTTTACCAGAATTATCTGTCTGAACAGAAAGAAAAACTGAACCAGTCCTTGCCTGAGTCCAGCAACTATAAGCAAAAGGTAAGCCCCAAACTTCTCAATTTGGTTGGATGAAACAATTTGTGTTCAATAAAGAGATGTGTGAACTGAAGAGCAAGATGTACATTTGTACCTGCAGAAGATAAATTTATTTGATCAAATTGCCAAGAATTTAATGAGCATTCTGCTTGAGCACCTGTTGGAAGTAACATGAGAATGCTGAGACACTGGTTATGTTTCTACTATACTAGACTCAGCTGCAGGTTGAGGAAGTGTGAGCAGTTGTTATCCCGGGCTCCCCTCTGAGGCCTGGTAGCTGTAAAGTACACTGTCCTGGGAGGGTAATTCAGACAAGATTTTATGGAATTGGTGTTGGAGATCTGGTGCACATTATAGCGTACCATAACTGGGCGAAGAATTATTTTCTTTAAATAAAACAAGGAAACCTTACATAAATACAAAAACAAGACACTGCAGATAATGGGAATCTGAAATAAAAACATAAATGCTGGAAATACTTCACAATATTTTCAGCATTTTTGTTTTTATTTCAAACTTTACATAAATATTGGAGAGATTTACATTCAGGATGCAAGAATGCTTGCTTAAATACAAATGCTAGCTGAAGCTTGCTAAACTTGTGTATATACCAAATAAAATGATCTGAGTTTTATTACATTTGCCTAACCAAAACAAAGTACATTATTTCAAGGGCAATTATATTCTTTTGCTCTGTTTGCTATGACATTTTTCATTTGTGGTGTGCCGCATGGATATTGACATTTAATATGGTGGCAATATTAACCTTGTTATATCCAATTGAATACAATACTAATTTATATATAAAAGTCCTCCCTCCACACTTCAGATGCCACACATGCAAGTTGCTGAAAATAACATGTTGAAAATAAAATTTGCTGGCTTTATCACAGAATCTTAGTGGCGCAGAAGGAGGCCATTCGGCCCATCATGTCTGCACTGGCTCTCCAAATGGGCATTATGACCTAGTGCCATTCCCCTGCCTTTTCCCCGTACCCTTGCATGTTGTTTCTATTCAATTAATCATCTAATGCCCTCTTGAATGCCTCGAATGAACCTGCATCAGCCACACTTCCAGGCAGTGTATTCCAGACCCGAACCATTCGTTGTGTGAAAAAGTTCTTTACCTCGTCACACTTGCTTCTTTTGCAAATTACTTTAACTCTGTGCCCTCTCGTTCTTGATCCTTTTATGAGTGGGAACAGCTTCTCCCTATCTACTCTGTCCAGCCCCTCATGATTTGAACATATCTATCAAATTTCCTCTGCCTTCTTCTCTCCAAGGAGAAAAGTCCCAACCTCTTCAATCTATCCTCATAGCTGAAGTTTCTCATCCCTGAAACCATTCTTGTAAAACTGTTCTGCATTCTCTCCAATGTGTTCACATCCTTCCTATAATATGATGCCCAGAACTGTATACAATATTCCAGCTGAGGTCTAATGAGTGTATTTTATAAATTCAGCATAACCTCCCTGCTCTTGTACTCTATGCCTCTAAAATATTCTTTATTAACTGCCCTCTCCACCTGCCCTGCCACTTTCAATAATCAATGCACATATACACCCAAGTCTTTCTGCTCCTGCACCCCCTCCAAAATTTCACCCCTTCTTTTATATTGTCTGTCCATGTTCTTTCTACAAAAATACATCACCTCACACTTCTCCGCATTGAACTTCATCTGCCATCTATCTGTCCACTCCACCAGTCCTATGTCCTCTTGAAGTTCCACACCGCCCTCCTCGCAGTTCATAACACTCCCAAGCTTATCTGACTTTGAGGAGAAGTTGGTTTTTACAAGCTGTTCAAATCTTTATAGAACCTTCCATAGGAACAAAAAAGTGCTTTCTGTTTAACCTCAGATTTGTCTTAACAGTTACATTTCTGAAAAAATTACCAACTTAAAGGATTCTTTGTAGAACCAGGAAATTTAAGAGAATTTGGTTAAAAGGTAGGAAACAGTTGGTACTTGTTGGAGGAATTATGTTGAGGTGTTGAGGCAGTGCTAAGGTAATGAACTGTATAGGAAAAAAAACTAAAGACTTAACATGAAACAGAACAAGGGGGCATAGTAAATTGCAAATTTAGTGTTGATGTCCCAAGTTCTTTACTCACATATGAAATAGGCTTCTATGTGGAATATTTGTTGCAAAAACACTGGGACCATTGAAGCAACTTGGTAAGATGAAAATGTGACTGGAGGGGTTGTGGGGAAATGTCGAGTCTTTCTGGATGGATGTGTTGAGATGTGCCAAATAGGTTTTCCTCAAATTCCCTGGACTCCCACCGTGCCTGTGTATCTATCTCCTGATCTTGTAAACTGTTCAAAACAATTTTTTATATTTTTTGGATTAATTTTAAAACTTATGCCATTGATGTGGCAACTTAAGTATGTGCCACTTTGTGCAAACCCATTCTTTTCTGGTGCTTTTTGTAATTTCAGTGTGCCATTGTGAAAACATGCCAGAGGGCTAAGAGAAATAAATATTTGTTGTTTCACATCGCTGAAGGAAGTAGGCAGAACAGCATCTTGAGACCACACATAAATAAAAAGAGATTAGAATTCAGCTCGTGGTGAGTCAAGAGATTGAGAGTTTGAGCCTGGTACTAAGGGAATGCTATGCTGTCAGAGGTATTATTAAACTGTTCTGGCAGTTCAGGTATATGTCAAGGATCCCATAGCAATATTTAAAGAGCAATGAATTGTTCAGTTGTCTTGGCCAACATTTTTCCTTGATCCAATACAATTAAAACACCAATTGATTATTCATTACATTTGAAGTGTTGCTGGTACAGAATGCCTATTGTGTTTGTCTATGAAATTCACAGCACTTCAAATCTAATTAATTCCTTGAAATGCTTTGATACATTTAGATTTGATATGGGAGACTCATAAATCAGAATTTTTTAGCAGAAACTTGGTATTTTAGTTTTGGAATTGTTCGAATCATATCTCTTTAAACTGGATTTTTCTTTTTAAGATATGGAGGGACATTGCATTATTTGGACATTGGAGGCTGCCTGAGAGTTATTTTTAAAAGGGTCATAAGTTCACCTTGGAACTGTCAACAAGTAGACCTCTTCCAAGAAATCACCTGAGCTATATGGTATTTGAAAAGGAGTTGTTTGTTTTGAACTGCAAAGAAATTTAATTAACGAAAAGCTGGAAGACAAAAGGGCAATCAAATAGGAGAGACAAATCTTAAGTTTGAACCTGTGGTTTTGCTTTCAGTCTCTTTTGGGAAAGGCTGAGAACAGAAGGCTACCCTGACTAGCACGCTCTCTCTTTCTCTCTCTGCTTTGTGAAACTGTGTGTGGTTCACAACCTGTTGCCAGATAATCCTCATATGAATGTAGTTTGTCTCCATAATTTTGGAATTGCTAGCTGAGACAGGAAGAATTGGTCCCGCTGTACTATCCTCCATGCTGAAGCATCGTTGGTGAACTTCCCGATATCTACTGGGCCCAGTGGCACATCTTCACCCGAGAGAACTTTGGACCGACAGCATCAAACCTCTGTGAACTTTAATTTTTTTTCTAAGAAAGTCTTTTCCCATCTGCCTGACCCCACAGAGACTACCTGTGTGTCTTTTGTTTGCCTGTGTATGTGTGTCCATGTGTGTGCTGGGGAAGTTTAAAAGGGTTAGTTAGTTACACTTTCAGATTACAATATTTTGTCAACCAGTTCTTGAAACTTGTTTAAAAGGAGTTTTGTTTTATAATAAATTAATCATTGAGTGTTTTGAAAGAAGCCTGATCAGAGTCTCATTTCTTTTGGGTACTAGAAGTATAGGTACACAATTGGCCATTTTAGTGAGAAAATTAAACATTTAAATTAATGGTACGGCCTCTGGAGTAGTGGGGCTTGATAATTCACGCACTCCTCCCAACTCGGTTGTAACAGAATTTTGACGGTCTAGATTCTGAACATAAGTATTGTGGAGAGTAGGTAAAAGGTCTATAAATATATATTGGTATTCTGGATTTTTTTCCTAATTCACCTGCTGATGGATTTTGGATAAATGCATATATGTATGAATAATGTTTCCATAAACCATTCCAATTTATATTTTTTAAAATATGTAACTAAATATTACAGTTCATAGGCTTATCAGGATTTAGTGGTACTTATGGGATATTAATCTGAATAAGTAAATCTGGTGCTATGTTACTTGATTACATAAATACAGAATTGGCAGTAAAATAAAAATAGAAAATGTTGCATTTTTGTGTTTCACCCTTGGAAGTGCAGTTTTTGATTTTATTTCTGGCATTTATTTTGCTCTGTTCTTAAAGAGGTAGAAGGGAAAGCTTGCATTTAAGAAGAAAATAGCAGTTTAATTGGTACAGAAAATTGCAAGCCCAGTTCAGTATCCACAGTGTAAAAGAATGAGAGCAAGAAAGATTTCTGCTGAGGTTCCCTTTTGACTGCTTTTGATGATCTTAGCTGAGCGCCATCTTATGTTTTATTTAACCTTTCTTAAGTTGGAGAGGGCGTGAAGCTGTGTTGTACTTTGCACCGAAAGGATACTTCTTCTTTCACCAGCATCCTCCAACCACACTCATTCTTAAAGTATCTCGGGTTTAATCCTTGGCTGACAGTGGAACAGGAAACCAATCAACTTGGATTCCTGCTACCTGCTATTCAATGATCCTGCCAGAAATGCATGTTGATATCTGAAAAGGATAGGATTGAAAAGCATGATGACATTGTTCACATACCAAAGGGAATGTTCACCTTTATCCATGGAATAGTACACAACTCATAAAGAGGAGCAGTAATGGGGAGAAACTGGGGGGATGGGAAAATGCTTTTGTATTTTTCTTATTTTGGATGCTTTAGTATGAGGTTTTGCAATTAATCTGCATTATAATAACTACCTTTGAATGTTTAATAGATGATTACTGAGGAAAAATATAACATCTTAAATGCTCCCTCACTTTCTTTGGATGTGTTTAACTTGACAGCAAAAATGCTTTATTTTAAAATCTGCTCATAATTTATAATAACCATTTCTCTGATAGCACTGTAACCATGTTGAAACAATTGGATAATGCCAGATTAGTGAAATTCAGCTCACGCCCTTTCAGAATTGCCTTAAATAAAACTTAACTTCTTATTGCATTGTTATGAATTCCATCTTGGCTACTAGCTCTGGGTTGCTTCTTTACTTAAAAATAAAGTTATTACACTAGCTTTATCTATATGTATTTTGGTAAGTTGATTATAATAGAAAGCTTTATTTAGCAGGTTACACTTTAGGTAGCTGAATACTTTGTGTGGCCAGAATTGCATTTCTCTTTTCTATTTTTGATGGCCATGTAATAATGACCATTGTATGTGCCACTGTTGTAACTGAGCTGTTCCTCAGTCCCTTTCATATGGGATATTGTTCCAATTGCTTCCTGTAGATCAGTCAATCTTTCTTTTAAAATGTTATTTAACTGATATCACAGCTTTAATTAGAAAATGGCCCCTTTTGCATTTGAAAACCACAGAACTGTACCTAAATTGCTAACCATGTGGAGCTTAATAATCTAAATGTGCATCAAGTTTACAACAACAGCTAAATAGACTTGATTTGTTGCACTGTTTGCCAGTCTGTATAGTTGACTCAATTCAAATAGAATAAATTTTATACTTCAGTTTATCTTGTAGTTGTTACTTGAGTGGACAAAAGGTGGTTTCTTCCATTATGTTAACATAATTTTTTTTATTGGTAATCTTGGAGCATAAAAGCCCACCAGTTGAGGTATCTGAACAGCCATGGATATAATATCAGTACAACTGAGTAGTGATTTTACATGGTACTGTATAAACTTCATTTTGTTTTTAATCTTTTGCTCTTAAGCAAAAAATCTTGCAAAATCAGTATTTCATGCAATCACTATTATCAGATCATGGAGAGAAGTTCCTCATAAGTTTGAATTCAGATTGTTTTGAAGGTTGAATTAAGCATGTTCAGTTTCTGATGTAATGAGCTTTAATAATTCTTAACCAAGCTGCAACTGGTTGTGTTAGCCTTTAACATTTTTATTGCCTCCATTTATTTGAGCTATCACTGCAAATGGGGAAGGCTGAGGAGAATGTGACTACCTAATCATTTAAGCTGAAGGAAGATAGTTTCATGTTGGTTAACAGTGACTTTTTTGAATAAATCCTTGTAATATGAGTGTCAGCATTTATTGCCTATCCCCAATTGCCCTTAAGCAGGTGGTGATGAGCTTCCTCCTTGAACCACTGCAGTCTGTGTGGTGTAGATACACCCACAGTGCTGTTAGGGAGGGAGTTCCAGGTTTTTGACCCAGCAACAGTGAAGGAATGGTGATGTAGTTCAAGTCAGGATATGTGACTTAAAGGAAAACTAATCCAGATGAACTCCTTGTGTAGACATTTGATTTGTAAAATGTTCTATTTGCTAGTACTTGACATTATGTTTTTCAAAATAGTTTAAAATGAGCTGGGTCATCTGTTGGCTGAACTGTCCTGACCAGGAAGGTCTTAATTTTGACCCCATGTCCACACTGATACTGAGTCATTGATTTCAGCCAGAAATGGCTGTAGGAAAGCTCTAATTGAATCATAGAATGGTTACAGCACAGAAAGAGGCCATTCAGCCCGGCACGTCTGTCCCAGCTGTCGACAAGAGCAATACACCTAGTGCCATTCCCCTGCCTTTGCCCTGTAGCCCTGCAAGTTTTTCCTCTTCAGATAATAATCCAATTCTCCTTTGAAAGCCATGATCGAATCTTTCTCTACCACACACTCTCTGGCAGTGCATTCCTGATTCTAATTACTCGCCGTGTAAAAGGTTTTTCCTTATGTTGCCATTTCGAGTTTTCTAGCTCTTGGTCTGACATTCATTTCAACTTGTCTAGCTATACTTCGTAACTCTTCAATGCTTAAGGCTTTTAAGGTGCCACAAGTTATTTTGCTCTGGTCCATGAAGGTGTTAGTGTCAAATGTGGACGTGGAAGGGCGCATGGTCAGTGAGGGAGACTTCGCCTGAGTGAGACAGAGACCGAGTGAGTATAATTGGGAATTTGGTTCAAAGTTGGAATTCGGTCCATAGGGGAAAAGAGTGCTTTAGGGGTTTACTGCAAGAAGTAAAGTGTGCTGAGTGGGGAGTTTGGTGAAAGATGGGAAGGAGGTGCTTTTTTCTTCTCTTTTTCAGCCTCCAGTATTTGATTTCCACTTTGGTGCAGCAGAAAGAGCAGGTAAATCAGTAACTGGTATTGTTAGAAACTGTAAATTTTATCAGTATTGTAAAGTTTACTGGCAGTGCCAAAACCTATTGGGAGGTGTAGGCTTTGCTAATTATAAATTAATTAGCAATTATTAATTAATTAGCACATACTGGAGATGGCAGGGCAGGTGGTGTGCTATGATTGCAGGAAGTGGGAGCTTCTGGATACCGGTGTCATCCAGAGCAAACACATCTGCAGTAAGTGTATGCGGCTGCGGGAACTTTGGCTCAGATTTATTGATCTGGAGGCCGACCTGCAGACACTGAGGCACGTCAGGGAGGGGGATAGTTACCTAGACACTTTATTCCAGGAGGCGGACACACCCCTTAGGATAGGGTCTTCTGGTTTGGTCAGTGGTTAGGGACAGGAGGGTGTGACTGCAAGTGAGGCAGGTAAGGGGACCCAGAGGGTAAGAGTGCAGGAGCCTTGGCCTTTGAAATTGTCCAACAGGTTTGAGGTCTTTTCAGCTTGTTTGGATGAGAGTGGGGGCTGCAGGGTGGATGGCCTAACTGGCCATGCCACTGTCGTACAGGAAGCCATTCGAGTGGGGGGATTAACAAAGAATGTAGTGGTAGTAGGGGGCAGTATAGTCAGAGGAATTGACACTGTTCTTTTCAGCAAAAAGCGAGAGTCCAGATGGCTGTGTTGCTTGCCTGGTGCCAGGGTTCGGGACATTTGCTCGGGGCTGGAGAGGAATTTGCAGTTGGAGGGGGAAGGACCCAGTTGTCGTGACCCATGTAGGTATCAATGACAAAGACGGGACAAAGAGGAGGTTCTGCATAGTCAGTATGAGGAGCTTGGCACCAAATTAAGAAGCAGAACCTCAAAGGTCATAATCTCTGGATTATTACCTGAGCCACATGCAAATTGGCATAGGACAAATAAGATTAGGGAGATGAATGCATGGTTCAAAGACTGGTGTGGGAGAAGTGGGTCCCAGTCTGTGGGGCACTGGCATCAGCATTGGGGAAAGTGGGATCTGTACCGTTGGGACGATCTACATCTGAACCATGCTGGGACCGATGTTCTTGCAAGCCGCATAACTAGGGAAGTAGAGAGGGTTTTAAACTAAGTAATGGCGCAAGGGATTAAATTTGGGAAGATGTGGTAAATTAAGGAATAGAGGTAAGGCAAAAGAGAAAGGTACTGTGGCAGGAAATGAAAAACAGACCATGACAGGAAGGGATACAGAGTACAAAATCTAACAGTAAATCAACAGATGAGACTAGAGGTTATAAAAAGAATAAAATGATGAAACTAAAGGCTCTTTTTCTGAATATTCGGAGCAAACCAGATGAACTGAGAGCACACAGAAAAAATAAGTACGATTTGATAATCATTAGAGACCTGGCTGCAGAAGGACATGGATTGGGACCTGAATAGTGAAGGGTACAGGGCATTTAGGGAGGACAGGAAGCGAGGAAAAGTGGAGGGGTGGCTCTGTTAGTTAATGATGGTATTAGCACAATAGAGAGGGATGACCTAAGTTCAGGGAACCAGGATGTGGAAACGGCTTGGATAGAGATGAGAAATGGTAAAGGCAAGAATTCACTTGTGGGAGTCGTGCACAGGCCGCCTAATAGTAACCACATGATAGGATGGAGCATGAAGGAATAAATAATAGGAGCTTGTCAGAAAGGCACGGTGATAATCATGGGCGATTTTAATCTATATACGGCCTGGAAAAGCCGAATGGACAAAGGTAGCCTGGATGAGAAATTCATAGAATGTTTCTGGGATGGTTTTTAGAACAGCATGTTCTGGAGCCAACCAGAAGGCAGGCTATACTAGACCTGGTATTGTGCAACGAGATGGAATTAATTAATGATCTCATAGGGCGGAATTTTCCCGTTGTTGTGTGTGGGCGGGCCCCGCATGTCCGTACGTAAAATGACGTGTGGTGACGTTGGGCGAGCTGGGCGGGTGCTTGATGATGTCTGACGTGTGCCTGCCATTAATTAACAGGTCATTTAAGGCCCTTGAGTGTTCAATCGAGGCTGATTTTTCGGCTCTTGTGCAATCTTCGGGTCGGCGCACGGGTGCAAAGGGCAGGCGGGGACACATTTGTATTAACCCCATCCATGGGTGGGATAAGAGGGCTCAATGGGGTCATGAATGTGCACAGTCAAGTATTTATTTTTGAAAGTTTTTCAAACTTGCCTGTGTGATCTGCAGTGCTTCAAAATGCATACCAGCTGGTTTTTCTGGACTCTCAGCCTTCAGGTCAGCACTCTGCAGTGAGGAATCTTTTCTGGGCCTGCAGGTTTCAGGAAGCCTCCCCTTAGCTTGGGAATGGGAGCTGAACTGTCCACTGGAGGCACCTCCTTTGTGGAGGAAGGGAGGGCTAGAAGGGGGAGGAGGCTAGGAATGCATATTCAGTCTACAGGGGAGCCACCTTTGGGAGGACAGGCGCAGGCACAAGGGGCGCAGGGCCAAGAGATAGTCCAAGGTGGAAGGGGCTGCAAAAGATGCCAGTATCCTGCTGCTAAGGTATATAGGCGGCAAAGCAGCTACCTCAGTATGTCTGAGGTGCAGTGCCGAAGGAGGCTCCGTCTCTCAAGGGAGACAGTCAACTATATCTGTCAGATGATTGGGCCTGAGATCTCTGCGAACTGTCTGGGTGGACACCCCATTCCAGTGGCTCTGAAGGTCACAGCTGCCTTCGACCTCTATACCTCTGCCTCCTTCTGGGGCTCGGTGGGTGATCTTTGTGGTGTCTCCCAATCAGCTGTCCACGCTTGTGTCAGGCAGGTTATTGATGCTCTGTTGAGGCATGCATTGACCTTCATCCACTTCTGTTGGGACCAGGCAAGCCAGACACAGTGAGCCAGAGGTTTCGCGGCGATTGCTGGCTTCCCCTGTGTCCAGGGTGCAATAGACTGCACATATGGTCATCAAGGCGCCAGCAGGTGAGCCTGGTGCCTTTGTCAACAGGAAGGGCTTCCACTCCATGAGCGTGCATATAGTGTATGATCACAGGATGCTGATTCTATAAGTCTGTGCAAGGTACCCAGCTCCCAAGGTACTCAAGATCCCATGACGCCTACATCCTCAGACACTCCCAGTTGCCGAGGCTCTTCAGTGCTGGGTGACAAGGGCTATCCCCTCAGAAGGTGGCTCATGATGCCTTTCCGCCATCCAAGAACTGAAGCTGAGCAGTGGTACAAGAGGAGCCATGCATTCACAAGGGCTGTGGTGGAGAGAACCATTGGGGTCTTCTCAAGATGCGCTTCCGATGCCTGGACCGCTTGGGGCGCACTCCAGTATCCCCCAGATTGTGTGTCGGTGATCGTGGTTGCATGCTGCGCTGTCCACAATATTGCTCTGGAAAGGGGGGATGCAGTGGACGATGAAGACATCGACGCAGTGGCTGCAGCTGCACACGATGAGTCCAGCAGTGAGTCCGAGGATGAGCATGCACAGGGAAATGCTGAAGGGGTAGACGCTGACCCGGGCAGATTCCAGGGGGGCAGGGACACCCGGGAGGCTTTAATCCGATGAACCTTCAGCGAGTACACCACAGATGGTCCACCAGGACAAGCCTGGGCTGTCGGCTCGGCACGCGACACCTAAGTGCAAAATCTACCCGGTTAGCAACAGTAACTAAGGACCTTGTTAATAAAGCTGAATTTCCAACAAAACACTTATTACAGTTTTGGAAACCATGCACATGCAGAAGAAAGGCAGCCTCAGCCATGGTGACAAAGCTGAATTTAATGTGTCAAGCAAAGCAACTTATTACAAAAAAAGACAATAGTGTTACAAATCAAAATCATAAGGACCTCATCTCGGGCCAACACAGAAGCACCAGTGAAAAACCTGTGGTGTGTATAAAAGGTGCATTATGCTTTTGTTTCCGGGTGCTATGTCTTGGTGCTGTCCCATCACTCAGAGTGACATCTGAGACAGCTTGCTGACTCTGCTGCCCTGTTGGCCTCAATGACCTTGGCGGTTGTCCCTGGCCCGTGGAGCCTATGCTGGCCCCGCCTAGGAGGGAGCTGTCAGCTGCACAGCTGGCATCTCCCCAGTCGTCGCAGCCTCACCCGATGATATGGTCGTTGGGAGACGGGCGGAGGAGCTGTTGCCGTCATCTAGAGTGCCCTGAGAGGAGCCTGCAGAGACGCCAGGCAGCTGCTGCGCCGACGTGAGGTTGCTTCGGATTTCTCTGCTCACCTTGGATGGATGGGCACCGAGCTGGGAAACTTGATGCCCAAACCATCTCCCACACTGGCGCTGACCAAATGAAGTCAGTGCCGATGTGAGGGCTTGCTGGTCTGAGCGCATCCCCAGGAAGCCCTGATGAGTCTCCTGAAGTAGGCTGTCCACGAGAGTCGCCACTCTCTCCCATGGAGAACACATGGCGTTCAGACATGTGGCTCATTGCTTCAGCGAGTGTCCTCATAGACTGCTCCACCACAGAGACCAAGTCAAGCGTAGCCTCATGTATCTTCCGCAGATGCTCCCGCACACCCGGCTGAATTTCCTGCACCTGCTGCGTTGCGGACGACTCCAGAGGCCCATCATCAGGCACTGACTGAGCATATTCCTGGTCCCCTGCAGCCCTCCAACTGCTGGTACCATGGACACACTGTCTCTGCCATCTCCTCCAGCGACTGTGAAGTGCTCTCACCTCTGTGCCCCGGGACACTAGCCATTGTTCAAATTCCCACCGAGGTGCTAGTATCTGCGATGGTGCCTGCCTCGCAGAAATGGTGTGACGCTGGTGAGACTTCAGGCCCCTCAGGTGTGAGGGGGTCCTCTGCTGCTCCTCCTCCCAGCCCTGCTCCGATGATGCTGAAAGGAAGAACAAGGACAGTGGATCACTTAGCGTGGAGACAATGACAAATTTCATCCCTTCCCCCGGATCATTATGCGCTCATTCTTCCATAACCAACGGTCAAGCCGTGTTGCAAAATTAAACTATTTAACATTCAGCTTTCCTATGGCTGTTGGGTGGACAATGCAGACCTCACTGTTGGGCATAAATACCTGGCCATGGCACCCCGGCCTCACCGACATCAGTGGACCTGGGTGCATGGCGCCTCTCCAGATCCAGGGCCTCCTCGAAATGGCTTAGAATGGCGAGTTGTGCCTGGTTGCCGCCAGTCCTCGCACGCTCTGTCGCGTTATGAGCATTTTTCTTATGAAAATGAGAGAAGAGCATTGATTAGTGCAAATTGCACATGGACTCTCTTTGCGCACGGCCTACCCCAAGTGGGACATATCAGGGCTCCAGTGCTTCCTCACCCTGCTGCTGCCGAGCACTGTCACAAAGATGCCAGGCCTGCTCACCCCCACCGCCCCCCTTGGACACATGCTGCCTACATCACATTAGGCACCACATGGTAAATCCTTCCATGCAAGGAGGTGCAAGTATGTGGAGCGCAGCAGATGGTTCGTTGCCATGTTACCTTGAAACTCCCCTCCCACCATCTCATCACCCTGACTTGGACCTGTCTTGCAGTTCTAACTTAGCGCCTAGGTGCAGCTCCTCCAGGGGCAAACCAGCCATGTGGGACTCAGTGTAACACATGCTGCAGGGGCAAAACACATCTCCTTATCGCCGTCTCAGGCTGACCTCAGCATGGGCAACATCTGCTGGCTCACCCAACAAAGGACAAATGCCATCAATGATTCAATGAAGTCACTACACTCTCAATTAGTGGGTGGTGGGGGGGCAGCAGAGGGGGTAGGCCGACCTGCTGGGTTAAATGCCCAACGCCAACATGGTACTCACCCTGCCAGAGCGCAACAAGTTGTTGAAGCGCTCATGACACTGGACCTAGGTGCGCTGCAGCACGTCGCAGGAACTCACCACCTCCTCCCAGGCATGTTTTGTCATGTGGGGGAGCCTCCTCCTCCCCCCATCCTGGGGGACCAGCACCTCCCGCTGTGCTGCCACTTCCTCGAGGAGGGCAGCAAGGTAGTCATCTGAAAAATGACGGGCACACTGGCCCCCCCTGTCCTACCCTTTGGCCTGGCCTGTCCCACTGCCCTACCCTCCAGCCTGGCCTGTTCCGCTGGCCTACCCTCTGGACTGACCTGCTCACCAGAAGCCCTCTGCTGTGGCCTTGTACTTGCCATTGTGAGCAGCCTAGAAAAGGTTGTCAGGCCTTCATTTAAACAGCTGCTGGGTCGCCTTTGGACCCGGCGGTCTGTGCACGCCCACCGCCGCCTGCCCACTCCCGCCATCCTCAGGAGTCGAGAAATACGCTGGGCAGGCCTTAATTGGCCCGCCCGCGTAAAATGGCGGTGCAGACCTGATTGTAGGCAGTGATCGGGTCTGCGTCTACCCGCTCCTGCTTCGCGCCACCCGCCAACCAGAAAATTCAGGCCATAGTGAAGGCGCCCCTCGGTAGCAATGACTTTAATCTGACTGAATTTCACATTCAGTTTGAGGGAGAAAGGAGTGGGTCCGAGACTAAGTTTTAAAATTCAAACAAGCAATTATGAGGGCACGAAAGCAGAGCTGGGTAAAGTGAATTGGCAAATTAGGTTAAGGGATGTGTCAATAGAGATGCAGTGGCAAACATTTAAGGGATATTTCAGAATACACAGAATAGATACATTCCAACAGGTAAGAAAAGCCCAAAGGACGGACACACCATCCGTGGTCAACAAGTATCAAACTTAAAGAAAAAGCATATAATTGCGCAAACACAGGTGGAAGGTCAGAAGATTTGACAATATAAGGAACAGCAAAAGATGACTAAAAGATTAATAAGGAGGAAAAAATTAGAGTATGAGAGACATTAGCCAGAAAGAGTTTCTATAAATATTTAAAAAAGAAATGTGTTAACAAAGTGAGCATTGGTCCTATAGAAAGTGAGTCTGGAGAATTGATAATGGAAAACAAGGAGATGGCAGATGAATTGAACCGGCATTTTGCATCAGTCTTCACTACAGAGGATACAAGTAACATCCCAGAAGCAACTATCAATCAGGAAATGGAAGGGAGGGAGGAACTCAGGAAAATTACAACCACCAGAGAAGTGGTTCTGAGTAAATTGATGGGGCTACGGGCTGATAAGTGCCTGGGTTCTGATGGACTTCATCCTAGGGCCTTAAAAGAAGTGGCTAGTGAGAGTTGATGCATTGGTTTTAATTTTCCAAAATTCCCTAGATTCGGGGAATGTCCCATTAGATTGGAAGATAACAAATGTAACTCCACTATTGAAAAAGGGAGGGAGACAGAAAGCTGGGAACTACAGGTCAGTTAGCTTAACATATGTCATAAGGAAAATGTTAGAAGTATTATTAAAGAATTTATAGCAGGTCACTAGGATAAGTTCAAGGTAATCAGGTAGAGTCAACATTGTTTGTGAAAAGGAAATCATGTTTTACCAACTTATTGGAGTACTTTGAGGAAGTAACATGTGCTGTGGATAAAGGGGAACCAGTGGATGTACTGTACTTAGATTTCCAGAAGGCATTTGATAAAGTGCCATATCAAAGTTTATTGCAGAAAATAAAAGCTCATGGTATAGTGGGTAACATATGGGCATGGATAGAAGATTGGCTGGCTAATAGGAAGCAGAGAGTAGGCATAAATGTATCTTTTTCAGGTTGGCAAGATGTGGTGTGCCACAGGAATCAGTGCTGGGACCCCAACTGTTTACAATTTTATATAAATGACTTGGACGAAAAGATGGATGGGATGGTTGTCAAATTTGCTGATGACACAAGGATAGGTAGGAAAGTAAGTTGTGAAGAGGACGTAGCGAGGCTACAATAAGATATAGAATAAGTGAGTGGGCAAAGATCTGACAACTGGAGTATAATGTGGGAAAATGTGAAATTGTCCATTTTGGCAGGAAGAATAAAAGAGAAGCATATTATCTAAATGGTGAGAGATTGCAGAGCTCTGAGATGCAGAGGGATCTGGGTGTCTTATTGCATGAATTGCAGAAGGCTGGTATTCAGGTACAGCAAGGAAATTAGGAAAGCTAATAGATTGTTATCATTTGGAGGGGAATTGAATATAAAAGTAGGGAGGCTATACTTCAGTTATACAAAGCACTAGTGAGACTACATCTGGAGTACTGTGTACAGTATTGGTCATTTTATTTAAGGAAGAGTGTAAATGCGTTGGAACCAGTTCAGAGAATGTTTAGGAGACTAATACCTGGAATGGGCAGATTGTTTTATGAGGAAAGGTTGGACAGGCTAGGTTTGTATCCACTCGAGTTTAGAAGAGTAAGAGGTGACTTGATTGAAACATATAAGATACTGAGGGGTCTTGACAGGGTGGATGTGGCAAGGGTGATCTCCTCTTGTGGGAGAATCTGTAACTAGGGCTCACTGTTTAAAAATAAGGGGCCACCCTTTTAAAATGAAGCTGAGGCGAAATTTTTTCTTTGAGGGTCGTGAGGCTTTGGAACTCCCTTCCTGAAAGGTGGTGGAAGGAGAGTCTTTGAATATTTTTAAGGCAGAGGTGGATAGATTCTTGAAAGCAAGGGAGTGATAGGTTATTGTGGGTGGACGGGATGCAGATTTGAGGTTATCAGATCAGCCATGATTTTATTAAATGATGGAGCAGGATACAGGGGCTGAGTGGCCTACTCCTGCTCTTTGTTTGTATGTTTGTAGGTTAAGTATTCTAGTACTGTAAACTATGAAAAATCTCTGTGGAAGTATATAATTCTAGGGATCAATTTGATTTCCTACTTCCAGTTCTTCGTTGTTTAATGGTCCTAACTTAGACTTGAGCTGCCAAATTTCTGTTACGGTCAGGAGAGAAGTATTAGAATGGCTTCCTTCTCTGCCTCTCAGTTGACCAGACAGGTGGTTTTCAAGGAATTTGGCTTGTCAATTTAGTATGTATTTAACTGTTTAAGTGCTGTGACTGTAAAAGACACACACAGCCAAAAGACAAACAAAGCCAATTACATAGGTATGAGGGGAGACCTGGCTAAAGGAAATTGGGTTAATAGACTTAAGGAGATGGAGGTAAGTGAACAGTGGGAAATATTTAAAGAAACAATTCAGAAGGTTCAACAAAAATACATTCCATTGAAAAACAAAAACTCAGCAAGAAAGTCCCATCCGTGGCTCACTCAGGAAGTTAATGATATTAAATTAAAAGAAGAGGCTTACAGCATTACAAAAGAAGTAGTAAGTCTGAGGATTAGGAATGCTTTAGAAACCAGCAGAGGGCCATCAAAAAGTTGATAAGGGGAAACAAACAAATTTGAGAATAAACTGGCTAGAAATATTAAAACAGATTGTAAGAACTTTTATAAGTACCTAAAAAGGAAGAGAGTAGCTAAAATAAACATTGGTGCTTTAGAAGCAAAGACAGGAGAAATTATCATGGGGATTGAGGAAATGGTAGAGGCGTTGAATATATATTTTGTGTTTGTCTTCAAAGTAAAAGGCACAAGTTTAATACCAGAAATAGATGGTAAGCTAGGGGCTGAAAAGAGTGAGTAAATTAAGGAAATTCATATCAGTAGAGAAAAAATATTGGAGAAACTTAAAGGATTAAAATCCAACAAACCCCTAGCACCTGATGGCCTACGCCCTAGGTTCTAAAAAAGGTAGCTGCAGAGATAGTGGGTATGTTGGCTATGATTTTCCAAAATTCCTTAGATTTGGGAATGGTTCCATCAAATTGGAAGTTGGCACGTTTTTCAAAAAAGGAGTTTTTAAAAAAATTATTCATTCACAGGATATGGGCGTCGCTGGCTGGGCCAGCACTTATTGCCATCCCTTGTTGCTCTTGAAAAGGTGGTGGTGAGCTGCCGCCTTGAACTGCTGCAGCCTGTGGTGTAGGTACACCCACAGTGCTGTTAGGAAGGGAGTCCCAGGATTTTGACCCAGTGACGGTGAAGGAACAGTGATATATTTTCAAGTCAGGTTGGTGAGTTACTTTGAGGCGAACCTCCAGGTGGTGGTGTCCCCATCTGTCTGCTGCCCTTGTCATTTTTGGTGGTAGTGGTTGTGGGTTTGGAAGGTGCTGTCTAAGGAGCCTTGGTGAATTCCTGCAGTGCATCTTATAGATGGTACACACTGCTGCTACTGTGCATCGGTGTGCAGGGAGTGAATGTTTGTGGATGTGGTGCCAATCAAGCAGGCTGCGTTGTCCTGGATGGTGTCCAGCTTTTTCAGTCTTATGGGAGCTGCACTCATCCAGGCAAGTGGGGAGTATTCCATCACATTCCTGACTTGTGCCTTGTAAATGGTGGACAGGCTTTGGCAAGTCAGGAGGTGAGTTACTCGTCGCACAATTCCTAGCCTCTGACCTGCTCTTGTAGCCACAGTATTTATATGGCTAGTCAATGGTAACCCCCAGGATTTTCTGGGTTTCTGGTCAGTGGTAACCCCCAGGATTTTCTGGGTTTCTGGTCAATGGTAACCCCCAAGATTTTGATAGTGGTGGATTCAGCGATGGTAATGCCATTGAACATCAAGGGGCGATGGTTGGATTCTCTCTTGTTGGAGATGGTCATTGCCTGACACTTGTGTGGCGTGAATGTTACTTGCCGCTTGTCAGCCCAAGCCTGGATATTGTCCAGGTCTTACTGCATTTGGACATGGATTGCTTCAGTATCTGAGAAGTCACGAATGGCGCGGAACATCGTGCAATCATCAGCGAACATCCCCACTCCTGACCTTATGATGTGAAGAAGGTCGTTGATGAAGCAGCTGACGATAGTTGGGCCTAGAACACTACCCTGAGGAACTCTTGCAGTGATGTCCTGGAGCTGAGATGACTGACCTTCAACAACCACAACCATCTTCCTTTGTGCGAGGTATGACTCCAACCAGCGGAGAGTTTTCCCCCTGATTCCCATTGACTCCAGTTTTGCTAGGGCTCCTTGATGCCACACTTGGTCAAATGCAGCCTTGATGTCAAGAGCGGTCACTCACCTCACCTCGGGAGTTCAGCTCTTTTGTCCATGTTTGAACCAAAGCTGTAATGAGGTCAGGAGCTAAGTGGTCCTGGTGGAACCCAAAATGGGCGTCGGTGAGCAGGTTATTGATAAGCAATTGCCACTTGTTAGCACTGCTGATGACCCCTTCCATTACTTTACTGATGATCGTGAGTAGACTGATGGGGCGGTATTTGGCCAGGTTGGATTTGTCCCGCTTTTTATGTACAGGACATACCTGGGCAGTTTTCCATATAGCCGGGTAGATGCCAGTGTTGTAGCTGTACTGCAACAGCTTGTCTAGGGGCACGGCAAGTTCTGGAGTACAAGTCTTCAGCGCTAATGCCGAAATATTGTCAGGGCCCATAGCCTTTGCAGTATCCTGTGCCTTCAGCGGTTTCTTGATATCACATGGAGTGAATAGAATTGACTGAAGACTGGCACCTGTGATGTTGGGGACCTTCAGAGGAGGCCTAGATGGATCATCCACTCGGCACTTCTGGCTGAAGATTGTTGCTAATGCTTCAGTCGTATCTTTTGCACTGATGTGCTGGGTTCCTCCATCATTGAGGATGGGGATATTTGTGGAGTCGCCTCCTCCATTGAGGTGTTTAATTGTCCACCACCATTCACGACTGGATGTGGCAGGACTGCAGAGCTTAGATCTGATCTGTTGATTGTGGGAACGCTTAGCTCTGTCTATCACTTGCTGCTTGTGCTGTTTGGCACCCAAGTAGTCCTGTGTTATAGCTTCACCAGGTTGACACCTTATTTTTAGATATGCCTGGTGCTGCTCCTAACATGCACTCTTCAGTGAACCAGGGTTGATCCCCTGGCTTGATGGTAATGGTAGTGTGGGGGATATGCTGGGCCATGAGGTTACAGCTTGTGTTCGAGTACAATTCTGCTGCTGATGGCCCACAGTGCCCCATGGATGCCCAGTCTTGAGTTGCTAGATCTGTTCGAAATCTCTCCCATTTAGCATGGTGGTATTGCCACACAACACAATGAAGGGTATTCTCAATGTGAAGACGGGACTTCATCTCCACAATGACTCTGCAGTGGCCACTTCTACCAATACTGTCATGGACAGATGCATCTGCAGCAGGCAGATTGATGAGGATGCGATCAAGTATGTTTTTCCCTCTTTTTAGGTCCCTCACCACCTGCCGCTGACCCAGTCTAGCAGCTATATCATTTAGAACTAGGCCAGCTCGGTCAGTGGTGGTACCAAGCCACTCTTGGTGATGGACATTGAAGCTCCCCATCCAGAGTACATTCTGCGCCCTTGTCACCTTCAGTGCTTCCTCCAAGTGATGTTCAACATGGAGGAGCACTGATTCATCAGCTGAGGGAGGGTGGTACATGGTGATCAGCAAGAGGCTTCCTTGCCCATGTTTGACCTGATGCTTGACTTGATGCCATGAAACTTCATGGGGTCCGGAGTCGATGTTGAGGACTCCCAGGGCAACTCCCTCCTGACTGTATACCACTATGCCGCCAGCTCTGCTAGGTCTGTCCTGCTGGTGGGGCAGGACATACCCAGGGATGGGGATGGTGGTGGTGTCTGGAACATTACCTGTAAGGTATGATTCTGTGAGGATGGCTATGTCAGGCTGTCACTTGACTGGTCTGTGAGACAGCTCTCCCAATTTTGGCACTGGTCCCCAGATGTTCATAAGTATGACTTTGCAGGGTCGACAGGGTTACGATTGCTGTTGTCATTTCCGGTGCCTAGGTCGGTGCCGGGTGATCATTCCGGTCTCATTCATTTTTTTGTGACTTTGTAACAACTGAGAGGTTTGCGCGACCATTTCAGACGGCATTTAAGAGTCAATCACATTGCTGTGGGTCTGGAGTCACATGTTGGCCATACCAGAGCAGGGAAGGACAGCTTCCAACAGCAACCAGATATGATTTTGCAACAATCGACAATGGTTTCATGGTCATCATTAGACTTTTAATTCCAGATTTTTATTGAATTCAAATTCCACCATCTGCCATGGCGGGATTCGATCCCCGGTCCCCAGCGCATTATCCCTGGGTCTCTGGATCACCAGTCCAGCGACAATACCACTACGTCATTGCCTCCCCTATAGCCTAACATCAGTTGTTGACAAAATGCTAAAATGTATCATTAAGGGAGTCTTAAGACACTTAGATAATACAAACTTACGAATTAGGAACAGGAGCACTCTATTCAGCCCTTTGAGCCTGCTCCACCATTCAATAAGATCATGGCTGATCTGATTGTGGCCTCATTACCACTATGCTGCCAATCCCCGATACCCTTTGATTCCCTTGTTAGTCAAGAGTTTATGTACCTTTGCCTTAAAATTATTCAAAGACCTTGCCTCTAGGGGAGGAGAGTTCCACAGATTCATGATCCTCTGAGAAAAAAATTCTCCTCAACTCTGTCTTAGATGAGCGACCCCTTATTTTTAAACTGTGTCCCCTTAGTTCTGATCTCTCCTACAAGGGGAAACAGCATTTCGGCATCTACTCTGTGAAGCCCTCTCAGGATCATTAGTGTTTCAATAAGATTACCTCTCGCTCTTCTAAACTCCAATGGATACAGGCCCAAGCTGTTGAAGCTTTCCTCATAAGATAACCCCTCATCCCAGGAATTGGATGAGAAAAGTATAGTATGGTTAGAAGAAGTCAACATGGTTTTACTAAAGGGTGACCCTGTTTGACAAATTTAGTAGAGTTTTTTGAGGATCTAACTAGTAGGATAGATAAAGGGGAACCAGTAGATGTAGTAAACCTGGATTTCCAAAAAGCATTCGATTACGAGCACACAGAAGACAAGATAAGGGTTCATGGAGTTAGGGGTAATACTTTAGCATAGTTAGAGGATTGGTTCATGGCTGAAAAGCAGAGCATGGGCATAAATAGGTTTTTTCAAGTTGGCAGGCAGTGAATAGTGGAGTGCTGCAGGGATCAGTACTGGGGCCTCAGCTATTTACAATCTAAATTGATGACTGAGATGAAGAGACAGAGAGTAATGTTTCTAAGTTTGTTGATGATACCAAGCTAGGTGGAAAGATAAGCTGTGGGGAGGAAAGATTTAGACAGGTTAAGTGAATGGGCAACAAGATGGCAGAAGGAGTATAATATAGGGAGCTGTGAAGTTATTCACTTTGGTCGTAAGAATAGAAAAGCAGAATATATTTTAAAAGATGTGAAACTTAAGTGTTGATGTTCAAAGATTTGGGTATGCTTGTACAAGGAACGCAGAAAGTTAGCAATCAGGTGCAGCAAGCAATTAGGAAGGCAAATCGCACGTTGGCCTTTACTCAAGGGGATTGGAGTACAGGAATAAAGAAGTGGTACGATTTTACAGGGTTTTGATGAGACCACATCTGGAGTACTGCGTGCAGTTTTTGTGTCCACATTAAGAAAGAATAAACTTGCACTGAAGGCGGTGCAAGAAAGGATCACTAAATTGGTCCCTGGGATGAGGGGGTTGTCCTGTAATGAGAGGCTGAGTAAATTGGGCTTATATTCTCTGGGGTTTAGAAGAACGAGAGGCGATTTCATTGAAACCTACAAAACTCTGAAGGGGCTTGATAGGGTAGACACTGAGAGATTGTTTCCGTTGATCGGGAAGTCTAAAACGTGGGTGCACAGTCTCGGGACAAGAGGCCAATCATTTAAGATTGAGATGAGGAGAAATTACTTCACTCAAAGGATTCTGAATATTTGGAATTTTTTACTGTAGAGGGTTGTGGATGCTCCATCGTTGAATATATTTAAGACTGGGAAAGACAGATTTTTGGTGTCTCAGGGAGTCAAGGGATATGGGAAGTGGGCAGGAAAGCGGAGTTGAAGCCCACGATCAGCCATGAACGTATTGAATGGCAGAGCACGCTTGACGGGCCATATGGCCTACCCCTGCTCCTATTTCTTGTGTTCGCAGACAGGTTTTCTTGTAACTTTTATAAGAAAAGGATATAGTGTTTATTGCCCTTAACACTGATAGAAAAAATGCTGTATTCATGTAAGTTTTTAAAGGCCTCAAGTCTTTTAATGAATTAATGTGTATCAGTGAATGAGTGAGTGAGTGGGCGGTCAGGTTGGGGGTTAGTTTGAACAGGGGTAGAGTCAGGTCAGGGGATGTGGTAGAGGTTGATGCAATGATGGGAGGGGTTGGTTGTGGCGCTCAGTTCAGTTACACTGACTAATCTCTGAGTTAGACCAGGCATTAACTAATGTAACATTTCCCTGGTAAGTATCCAGGTAAATCCCACATACCTGGCCCAAGTCTTTGACACTGAGCTCAGGGTTGGAGACATTCGCAGAAGGTCCTTGGCAGCACAAATCAGCACATTGCAAGTTTAAACTTCTACGGCAATTACAGCACGTGTGCGTTTTAGGACTTCCACAGGATTCCGATGCACAACGCAGACTTAAGTCCCGTTTTCACTGCATTGGACATCGGAAGATTTCGGCCAATGTTTCAGTGTAAGGAGTCAAAGAATCACAGAATTGTTATGGCGCTGAATGGGGCCATTTGGCCCATCGTGTCTGCACCGGCTCTCTGAATGAGCAATTTGCCTAGTGCCATT
Source organism: Cetorhinus maximus (assembly GCF_964194155.1). NCBI lineage: Eukaryota > Metazoa > Chordata > Chondrichthyes > Lamniformes > Cetorhinidae > Cetorhinus > Cetorhinus maximus. The sequence goes on from NC_135879.1 coordinate 191,276,719, forward strand.
CCCCACCTTCTCCCTGTATCCCTGCACATTCTTCCTTCTTAGATGACAGTCTAATTCTCTTTTATTAATTCATTCCCTTTAAGACAATAGAATAGTGTGTTTGGCTGACTTTCCCTCTCCCCTCTCCCAGCCTCAGCAACATTTGGTCTGGCTCTTTTAGGGTGCGCTCTGTTGTTTTAATACTCGCATAGCCCATTAAGGTTTACTCAGTACCTTTAAGGCAATATATGTGTGTGCGTGTGATTGTGCTTGTGTTTGTGATTGTGCCTATGTGTGTGTGTTTGTGATTGTGCCTATGTGTGTGTGTTTGTGATTGTGCCTATGTGTGTGTGATTGTGATTGTGCCTGTGTGTGATTGTGATTGTGCCTGTGTGTGATTGTGATTGTGCCTATGTAATTAATGATTGCACCTGTGTGTGCGAGTGTGTGATTGCGCGAGTGTGAGATTGCGCCTGTGTGTGCGAGTGAGATTGCGCCTGTGTGTGCGAGTGAGATTGCGCCTGTGTGTGCGAGTGAGATTGCGCCTGTGTGTGCGAGTGAGATTGCGCCTGTGTGTGCGAGTGAGATTGCGCCTGTGTGTGCGAGTGAGATTGCGCCTGTGTGTGCGAGTGAGATTGCGCCTGTGTGTGCGAGTGAGATTGCGCCTGTGTGTGCGAGTGAGATTGCGCCTGTGTGTGCGAGTGAGATTGCGCCTGTGTGTGCGAGTGAGATTGCGCCTGTGTGTGCGAGTGAGATTGCGCCTGTGTGTGCGAGTGAGATTGCGCCTGTGTGTGCGAGTGAGATTGCGCCTGTGTGTGCGAGAGAAAGTGTCGGCCATTTAGGGCTGAGATGAGAAATTTCTTCACTCGAGCTTTGAATATTCGGTTGAGTTTATTAAAGACTGATTTTGATAAATCGTAGAGTAGGCTTGAGGGGGCAGGATGGCCTGCTGCTGCTCCTATTTCTTATGTTCTTAGTCAACTGAATGCAAAGAAGCCAATAATGACTTTAACAGTTGTAAACTGATTTTCTTTCAGAATGTTTAAAAGAGGTGAAAAAGTACTGGGTGTTGTACAATGGATGTCTCAGAACAGAAGTTGAGTAAAATGGTTCCAAAATAAAAGTAGTTGTTTTACACTGCTTTGGTTAGTTTGCCAATGAGATTTACCTGCCTTTTTATAGTTGTATCGGAAGCATTGACCTATTTCTTTTCTGAAGTGCTGATAAATTTGCCATGTACCTCCAGCATTTTAATACTCATGAATAAGTACATTTTAATAACCAAGACACCCTAAACCATTAGGGATCTTCTGCCTTACTTCATTCAATTGTGACCACATTAAATGTGTTGGGAAAAAATGATGACTGCAGGGCTCTTTAGTGCTTAGCATTATGTATGTAATGTTTAAGAGAAGTGGGTCAGATATTTTTTGGAAATTTGCAGTTCTGGAACAGATACAGGATTAAGCACTTTCCATGTTCATATATCTGCCACAACCTTAGATATAACCTATATAGCTTTATGTTTCCCTTGCTAATTGTAAACACAGATTAAACTGTGTCAGTGACTCCCAAAGACTTGTTCAACTCCACTCTATAATTGCATCTGCCATTCCAACCTTTTATGAAAAGCAGGAGGGAGAACAAACAGCTTAATTTAACTAATATTTGAATGAGCAAGTAAACACTTACATATGGAAGTTATTAAAATTAAACAACAAATAAATATCAGAATAATGACCAGGTACAAGAGTAATGAGCTAAAAAGGGGGCAGTTGCACAGTTTGAATTGCTGCTGATGTACTGGTGTCATCTGTGCAGTCTGCATGCTGGCTAGTCACATCAGAGATTGAATTGATATGCTCTCTTGTGCAGTTAACACCTGCAATAAAGCATCTTGCTGTCTGAAGATCATTGAGGTAGATTGCTTATTCTCACTTCCTGTCACACGTATTGGTGTTATGGCTGGGTATTAGTTATGAAATAACATGCTGCAGTGGACATAAAGGTAGATGAATGAATGAGCCATTTATAAATTATGTATGCATGTTTCACAGCAAGCTGCTTAGTGTTTTTCAGTTTCTTCCAGTTTTTAAGACACCAATCAATGTATAATTCTAAATAATTGAACAACTTTGATTCCCTCATCATTTTAGATCTAGACAAAATAAGTTTTTAAAAAAAAATAAAAGACCCTAGCATGAACATTTCTCAGCTACTTCAGACGTGAGCATAACAGCAGTGCCTTGCTAAGATCCACTTTTATAGTCATAGAGTCATCACTATACAGAAGGAGGCCATTCAGCTTACTTAGACAATGCCGACTCTCTGAAGAGCAGTCTAATCAGTCCCTTTCTCCTGCTCTATCTCCTTAGCCTTGTAAGTTTATTTTGCCCATTTGATTTCCTTTCAAAATCGTTCATCATCATCTCTTCTACCACCCTTGCAGGCAACGAATTCCAGGTCATTACCACTTGCTGCGTGAAAAAGATTTTCCTCACATTTCCCTCTGCATCTATTGCCCAAAACCTTAAATCTGTGTCCCCCTCCACCCCCTGTTCATGTACTATTGGCTTTTGGGCACAGCTTTTTCTTTGTCTACCTTATGTAAATCTATCATAATCTTGTACAGCTCTATCAAATGGCCCCTCAATCTCCTTTGCTCCAAGGAGAACAACCCCAACTTCTCCAACCTAACCTTGTACTCTGTAACTGGATGCAATGCTCTAGTTGTGGCGTAACCAGGGCTTTACGTATGTTGGGCATAACTTCCCTGCTTTTGTACTCAATACTTCTATTTATGAAGCTCAAGATCCCTATGTTTGCTAACTCTTTCAATATGTCCTGCTACCTTGTAAGACCTATACACATGAACTCTCAGGTTCCCCTGTCCCTGGACATTTTTTAGAACTATGCCATTTAGTCAATAATGCCTCTCCCTATATCTCCTGCCAAAGTGCACCATGTTGCACTTCCCTGTATTGAACTCCATCTGCCATTTGACTGTCCAATCTGCTAGCCTATCTATGTCCAGTTGCAGCTGATTTGGTATCATCCTCACTGTCAGCCACACCTCCAAGTTTGGAATCATTGTCAAATTTTGAAATTTTACTCTATATTCCAATATCCAATCAAAAAAGTAGTGGTCCTAGCACTGACCCTTGGGGAACACCGCCATCCGCCATCCTCCAGTCTGAAAAACAATCATTTGCCACAACTCAGTGTTTTCTGTCCTTCATCTAATTTATTAGCCAAACTAACACTGGTCATCCTGTTCCATGAACCGCAATTTTGTTCACCAGTCTTTTGTCTGGACCTTGCTAAATGCTTTCTTAAAATCCACATATACAACATCCATTACTTTCCCTTCAGCACCCTTCTCTGTTACTAGTTACTAGGACTCTCCTTATACTCTTTCTTGAATAAGGGTGTCACATTTGCCACTGTCTAATCCTCTGACACTGCTCTCATATCTAGGGAACATTGGATGATTATGGCAAGCCCTTCTGCTGCCTCCACTCCCACTTCCTTTACCAACCTGGGATGCAAACTGTCTGGCTTATCCACTCTAACCATAGATAGCCTTTCCAGTACATGCTCCTTAAAAATTTTCAACCCATCCATTACCTCTGCCATTTCCGCTTCTACCAATATTTTGTCAGCATCCTCTTACTTAATGAATACTTTATATCAGTATTTACTAAGTATTTCGGCTTTGCCTTGCACTCCCAAGCATATATCACCCTCTTTGGCTGTGATAGGCCTCACCTCACCTCTTAATACCCACTTACAATTTACATGCCAGTAGATGGTTTTTGAATTTTTACAAGATTTTGTACTAAATGCGTAATTTTTTGCCTGAATTGATTTGTAATCTTTTGCCAGCCAATGAGGTTAATTTTTCTGTGATATAAAGCAGCTAACCGATTATTTATCTGGTGCAATTGGCCAGGACGCCATGCCATTTTCATGGTCAGGTTTAATTAAAATACAGTTGGCGAGCTGGCAGTGCTAATTATTCTCCCAAATACAACTCACCAGTTGGGTGGAAAATCCAGCAGGGGGAGGGAGGGACATATTTTAATGGGAGATATGGTAGCTGTTTTCCGAACAGTAGGCAGTTTGAATTCAAATAGTGCTCCCAGATTCTCTGATGCAGTGGTGGAGCTGCTCTTAGAAGAAGTCAGTAGCAGAAAGTAAGTCAATTTTACCTCCAATGGATGACAAGTGCCCAGATAAATTTCCCTGCAGCGATGGGGAGTGGCTCTCAGAGTGAGTAACCATGACAAGCGTTGTTCCCAGGACCTAGCTGCAGGGTTGGGAAAAAAAGTAATGATCTCTTTAGGAATTGCCAGGTAACTCCCCCATCACTTCTCTCTTACTATCCTCGCATTGCTGAGGTAGGGTGATACTATTATTTCTTTTTTATTATTAGTTCAAGGGATGTGGATGTTGCTGGCTAGGCCAGCATTTATTCCCCATTTCTGATTGTCCTTGAGAAGGTGGTGGTGAGCTATCGTCTTGAACTGTTGCAGTTTATGTGGGGTAGGTACACCCATAGTACTGTTAAGTAGGGAATTTTAGGATTTTGACCCAGCGACAGTGAAGGAATAGCAATATAGTTCCAACTCAGCATGGTGTGTGGCTTGGAGGGGAACTTGCAGGAGGTGGTATTCTCATGCATCTGCTGCCCTTGTCCTTTCTAGGTGGAAGTCCCATGTTTGGAAGATGCTGTGGAAGGAACCTTGGTAAATTGCTGCAGTGCATCTTGTAGATGGTACAGGCTGCTGCCACTGTGCGTCATTGGTGGAGGGAGTGAATGCTTAAGGTGGTGGATGGGTGCCAATCAAGGGGGCTGCTTTCTTCTGGATATGTCGAGCTTCATGAGCGTTGGAGCTGCTAATAGAGAGGCTAGTAGAGAGTATTCCATCATACTCCTGACTTGTGCCTTGCAGGTGGTGGACAGGCTTTGGGGTGTCAGGAGGTGAGTTACTCTCTGCAGAATTTCCAGCCTTTGACCTGCTCTTGTAGCCAAAGTATTTATATGGCTAGTTCAGTTCAATTCCTGGTCAATGGTAACCCACAGGATGTTGATAGTGGGGTTTCAGCAATCGTTTGCCATTGAATGTCAAGGGGAGGTAGGTAGATTCTCTCTTGTGGGAGATGGTCATTGCTTGGCACTTGTGTGCATGAATGAATGTTACTTGCCACTTATCAGCCCAAGCCTGGATATTGACCAGGTCTTGCTGCATATGTACATGGACTGCTTCAGTATCTGAGGCGTTGCGTGTGTTGATGAACATTGTGCAATCATCAACAATCATTGCACTTCTGACCTTATGATGGAAGGAAGGTCATTGATGAAGTAGCTGAAGGTGGTTGGCCTCGGACACTACCCTGAGGAACCCCTGCAGCGATGTCCCGAGATTGAGATGATTGACCTCCAACAGCCACAACCATCTTCCTTTGTGTTCGGTATGACTTCAATCAGTGGAGAGCTTTACCTCCTGATTTCCATTGACCAGTTTTGCCAGAGCGCCTTGATGCCACACTATCAAATACTGCCTTGTTGTCAAGGGCAGTCACTTTCACCTTACCTCTTGAGTTCAGCTCTTTTGTTCATGTTTGGATCAAGGCTGTAATGAGTCAGGAGCTGAGTGACCCTGGTGGAACGTCAGCGAGCAGGTTATTGCTGAGCAAGTGCCACTTGATAGCACTGGTGACGACACCTGTCATTTTGCTTATGATTGAGAGTAGGCTGATGGGACGGTAATTGGCTGGGCAATTTCCACATTGCTGGGTAAATGCCAGTGTTGTAGCTATAATGGAACAGCTTGGCTAGGGGCGCGGCTAGCTCCGGAGCACAAGTCTTCCGTCCTATCTCCCCAACCCACTTCCTATGCCTGTCCTCCCATCAGAATGGGACACCTCACAAAAAACTCGGGGGCAAAAGGCAACACAAGAAAGTTTAGGGAACTTGTCTTCATCATTTAACTCTTTTAAGCCCCAGTATGTTTATGTATATTGTCTGTATGTGCTGCTTATGACTGCAGAAAATGTACTACTTTGTTCTGATATAAACGACCAACAGTAACACTTAATTCTTATGCATTTATCATAGCAAACTAAGTTTTATTTGCTAAGTTCATTGTGCCCATCAGTGTATACCTTTATTATTGCTTGTGTCAGGAAGATACAATAATTCTCATAATGTTATTGGAATTTATTGTTAAATAGAGTAATAGTGGGATGTGTCTGTGTGTGTGTGTGTGTGTGTGTGTGTGACTTAATTGATAAAGGCAGCTGATTCGAAGGCTTTGATGTAAACGTGGTAAACATGGGGGAAGCTTAGAATGTAAAATGTAAAAGGATATTTGTATTTTTAAATAAACCAGACTAGATTGTTTTCAAAGGAGGGATGAAATGTGTTGCCTAGCCAGGTGAAGTTTAAAAACTGTGTGTTTATTTTTCCCAAAGATTACTGGTAAAACTTAGTGCTATGTGTCTTACTGTTGCCTTAATGAAAGTGTAACTGGGAGTTAGATTGATTAGGGGATTTAGAAGTTATCATGGTAGTAATTTGTAGATCCATGTATGTATTTAAAAATCATTTCTCTTCTGGATAAATGTTTAGTCTAGTTTTGTAAAAACCTATAAGACTTGATGGTCTTATTACTACTGAATTCAAGGCACGCAACTCGAAATTTATACAAACTGCAAAACAAATTGTGGCTGTTGTTTCAAGTTCCCTTTTGGGATTTGAACAGCTCTGCATTTACCATCAGCTGTGCCATAACACTTGTATTTTATCAATTTTATTTCTGTACTGTGTAGTTTTTATCACAGAATCTTAACGGCACAGAAGGATGCCATTCGGCCCATCGTGTCTGCACTGGCTCTCCAGATGAGCATTATCACAGAATCATAGTGCAGAAGAAGTCCTTTGGCCCATCGAGTCTGCACCGACATGTGAGAAACACCTGACCTACCTACCTAATCCCATTTACCAGCACTTGGCCCATAGCCTTGAATGTTATGACGTGCCAAGTGCTCATCCAGGTACTTTTTAAAGGATGTGAAGCAACCCGCCTCCACCACCCTCCCAGGCAGTGCATTCCAGACTGTCACCACCCTCTGGGTAAAAAGGTTTTTCCTCATATCCCCACTAAACCTCCTGCTCCTCACCTTGAACTTATGACCTAGTGCCATTGCCCTGCTTTTTCCCCGTACCCTTGCACATTGTTTCTATTCAAGTAATCATATAATGCCCTCCTGAATACTTCGATTGAACTTTCCACCACACTACCAGGCAGTGCATTCCAGACCCGAACCATCTACTCTGTCTAGCCCCCTCATGATTTAGAACATCTCTATCAAATCTCCTCTTAGCGTTCTTCTGTCCAAGGAGAGCAGTCCCAACTTCTCCAATCTATCCTCATAGCTGAAGTTTCTCATCCCTGGAACCATTCTTGTAAACCTCTTCTGCACTCTCCAATGTGTTCACGTCCTTCCTATAATGCAGCGTCCAGAATTGTACACAATATTCCAGCTGAGGTCTAATGAGTGCCTGATATAAATTCAGCATAACCTCCCTGCTCTTGTACTCTATACCCCTATTAATAAAGCTCAGGATACTATATGCCTTTTCGTTGCTCTCTCCACCTGTCCAGCCACCTTCAATGATATATGCACATATACACCCAAGTCTTTCTGCTTCTGCACCCCCTTCAAAATTTCACCCCTTATTTTACATTGTCTGTCCATGTTCTTCCTACCAAAATACATCACTTCACACTTCTCCTCATTGAACTTCATCTGCCACCTATCTGCCCACTCCACTAACTTGTCTATGCCATCTTGAAGCTCCACACCATCCTCCTCGCAGTTCACAACACTCCCAAGCTTCGTATCATCCACAAACTTTGAAATTGTTCCCTGCACACCAAGACCTAGATCATTAATAGATATCAGGAAAAGCAAGGGTCCCAATACCGACCCCTGGGGAACTCCACTCCAAACCTTCCTCCAGCCTGAAAAATATCCATTGATCATTACTCTCTGCTTCCTATTTTTCAGCCAATTTTGTATTCATGTTGCCACTGTTCCATGAGCAATAACTTTTCTCAAGCCTGTTGTGAGGCACTGTGTCAAATGCCTTTTGAAAGTCCATGTACACCACATCAGCAGCATTATCTTTATTGATTTGAGAAATGATTGATTCACCATGCATAATAAAGCAAAAGAAAAAGATACTACTATTATGTTAAACTGATGAATGTGGATATGCTCTCTTGATATTTAATTTATTCGCTGTTGGATCAATATAAGCTAATAACTAACTGTAGAGCACAGATTCATTTGTGCACAGGTCAGAAGATCTGGGAGCAGCAAGTCTTAGTGAGTAAACTTCTTTGTATACATATAGACAGTATTAATAGAATTGAGCGAGATACAGAATCAGCTGGAAAATTTTGGTTGCTTGAAATGTTTTTAAGACAACTGCAGAAATAAACCTGCTTCCCCATCTTTAACTACAGATGCTCACCTGTTTTAATAACTCAATTGCGGTTCTAAACTTGGAAGGAGAATTTTTAATACATCTCTTACTACTGTCAGGCAGTGGTGCTGAAGTTGTAACATACCAACACACTGCTGCCCCTTAGCTTGTGGCTGCACATGGTCAGGGAGAATGTGTTGGTGCATCCTATGACCATGTGCTTCATTTCCACCAAGTGTGTGAAACTGAGAATGAAAGCATGAGTTGAATTACCAGTTGTGGCAAATTCTATTTTGCCTGTGTTCCATATGCTGAATTTTTTAAAGGTTTATTTCTGTAATACAAAGTTAACCATTTTTTCTCAACAAGCTAGCAATTTGAAAGCTCAAAATGGTAATTTGAAGTGCCCATTAGTTGTATTGAGGAACTGTTCAACTGACTACTTAGACTAACTTGAGGAAATTTCTCTTTTTGCAGTGGTGGGTCCAGGTGTTGTTCTGTTTCATTCACACAGCAGAGAACGTAGCTGTGTAGAAGCTGTCGTGTATCCTGCTCGCCTATGAAAGAAAACATTCTCCCTTCAATATAGTAACTTTAATCGGCAACTCAGTAGTCCTGACCTCATTAATGGGGTTCCTCTGTCTCTTTCTCTCCACTCATTCTCTCTCCTCCAACTCTCACTCCTCTTGTTCTCTCTCAGTCACTCTCCCTATCAGACATGCTGGTTTCTGGTTTACAGCAGCTGAAAAAAATTGTTTTTAAAGTTGAACTAGTTTACTAGTGAAGGTGAAACATGTTTAGAGAAATACAGGTCCCGAAATGTATGGGGAGAGGTGGATTGAGATGGCTTGTAGCAACCAGAAATGCAGTTGATGTGGAAGTCCTGCTGAATTTAACAGCAGGATCTCACAAAATAAAAATTCTCTCTGTTTCTTGACTGACAGTACAGGGAAGGCCAAACTGGAAAACTGGGCCCAGGAAATGGGGGAGGGAGAGAATAATGCCAATACAAATTTTATATGCAAACCTGCAACACAGACTGAGAAGCATGAAATAAATTGAGATTTCAGCTGTTGAGCTGATAGAAGCAGAGAGCCTGCAACTAGTAACAAAATTCAATTTCTGCAATTACCCTGTAGTGTAGATAGCATTGTAGGGCTAACTTCCTTCATTTAATACTATTTTAATAGTGAGAGAATAATTGTGATCTTTGGAGACCAGTCACAGGGTGGCAAGTATCATTGAATCATGGTGGGGTGTCAGTGAATCACAGGGTAGAAAGCAGGTTAGCTTGGGTCGGGGGCATGTGCGGGGAGGAGTTGTTGTGGGGGAAGCACTTCTATTTCTTCTAATTCATAAACAGTGATGGAAAAGCATTTAACAGCTGGATGCAGCCATTGCCTCCCTACAACTCCCAGATCTCTTAAGCCTTGGGAAACCTGACTTTCAGGTCCTGTTTTAAAGTTTTAATAAAATTCGAGGGATGCAACTCAATTAAATACTTAATTTATGGACTTCTCTCCAGAGAGCAGGTTGGTCGCCCGCTCCCACTGTAAGTGGAGATTTGTTGGATGCGGGTTTGGGTCGAGTTTCTGATTTATGAAATTTTCATCTTCCTGCTCCACTCTCACCTGTCCTATGGGATTAACATTCTCTTGTGACCCCCACCAATTATACCACCCATGCTTATTGTGGACAACTGCCAAGTTAGAGGTACATGTAAAAGGGTAATGCAGTAACCATGGAGATTATTAATCTCTGTATAGGCTGCCCAAGCCAAACCTGCAGTAATAGTGTGGAGAACAAGATCATGGAAAGTTACATAGCATAACATAGGATAAACCTATTTATAGCCTAACTTGTCCATGCTGGTGTTTATGCTTCAATTGAGCTTTCTCCCATCTTTTCTCACCTAAATCTATTATTGTAACAACATATTCTGTTTTCCCTCAAACGTTTGTCTAGCTTCCCCTTGTTAAGAGCGCAGCCAATGTTATTCGCTGAGCAAGCCAAATCCCAGAGGGAAACTTGTCTTACTGATCATCTATTTTTTTCATATTTTGAAAACGAGGGGAAAACTACTGATCCTAGAAGCATAGAATCCCAGTAACACTTTCAGGATTTTAAAATTAAAAGATTTATTAACAAGAAGAAAAAAAAAACTTAGGGTAGAATTTTACCCCCGTTGGGGGGGATGTTTAGGAGTGGCCGCATGGAAGCGCGCCTCTGATCAGCGCTCCTGATTGGGGGTGTGCAGCCATTTTACGTGGGCGGGCCATTTAAGGCCCACCCAATGTGACGTCCGCCAGGAAGTGCTATGCGCTCCTTGTGCGGGCAGGGGGGATTCCCTGAGCCGAGAGTGCGCTCTTTCGTGCATGCGCATGAAAGAGCGTACTCATCTCCCTGAGGCTGAGTGCTGCCTCAGGGAGATCAGCTCCACAATAAAAAACCTGAAAAATAGAGAAAAAAATTTCCCTGACATTTCCCCTCCTGTGACACTGTCACATGAGTTGGGACATGTCCATCACTTTCAAATATACTTTTATTACATTTTTAAAAAGCTATATGAAACCTCATCCTGCTTTTTCTAATGCCTGCCAGGGCTCCCGATCTGCCTGCCAACCTTAAGGTTGGACGGGCAGGTCCACTAATGACTTTGTCAATGGCCTCAATTGGCCATTGACAGGTCGGCGGGTGCACAGCTGATTCTGCTGAGCCCTCGCCTACCTGAAAATTTAAATGGGCCGGGGTGACGTCAGGAGTTCCGCCCGACATCATCCGTGTCATTTTACACATCTGCGAGTGGGCCCCACCCCCCCGCTTGCCGACCGGGAAATCCTGGCCTTAAACACACAGATTAAAATTACACAGTTAAAACAGTCTTACAAAACATTACCTCCCCAAAAAACCCACTTAGTCAGAACACACAAGTAAACTACTTAACAACAGCTTCCTTACTGATTTTTAACCATAAAAATACAGTAATATTACCCAAGACAAAAACTGCTGCTACTTTAATAAAGTATACCTCACAACTCCTCACTCTCTTCCATTTTGCTGTGGAAATCCGAAGGAAGTTCAGAAACTGACTGCTTTCTGAAAACAAATAATTTTCTGGCTTGAAACTGGATGGCTGCTTCAATTTCACAACTTTTCTCAGCACAGAGCAGCTCTCAGGACACCTCCCCCACCCAGCCACCTCAACTCATTTTAACATCTTTGCTAAAATATCCTTTTTCCCTTTCTTCCCAGACTCCATTGTCCTAAGCACCTCCTTGAACTCAACTTTTCCAAAATATAAAAATCTTTCATGTCTTCCTGTTGCCTCCACTTTCAGGTCAAATAAAATTTAATAACCTTCCCTTGTTTACTTATGAAACCTTTGTAAATTGTAAAAGTGCCTTAAACTCCCTTTGAAATTTAGCAGCTGAAAAGTCAAGTCCTTACCTATCATCTATGCAAATTTAAAACCCAACTTATTTACTTATAATTCCAACTTCACCATAGCTTCTCATTACAAATGCATGTGTCTAGTACCTTTACTTTTCATCTCTCAGTTCCCATGGATATGCTGTCTTTACTAACCTTCCCACAGTTTAATTAGCCATGGACAGACACACACACACATACCCACTCCTTTGCAGAACACCACCATATTCCCAAAAATATTAAAAAAGATAGCATCCACCTTCACAACTTAAGGGCCAGAATCTTCTGTTTGGCATGCGGGAGTGGGCCCCGCACGCCAACGCGTAAAATGATGCACGGTGACGTCGGGTATACGTCCCGACGTCACCGCGCGTCATTCTGGTCTTCCGTTTGGCGCGTGTGCACCGGAGTCGGCTGCACACCCGCCGACCTGTCAAAGGCCTGTTATGGCCATTATTAAACTAATTAACCCTATTAAAAAAGTGGTCTGTCCAACCTTAAGGTTGGTGGGCAGGCGAAGAGTCCAGGCAGCCTTCGCATTTTTCATGAAACCTCATCCACGGGCGGGATGTGCCCATTTGCTGTAATGGTCTCTCAGCTCCTTTAATTAGATTAAAGCAAAAAACTGCGGATGCTGGAAATCCAAAACAAAAACAAAAAATACCTGGAAAAACTCAGCAGGTCTGACAGCATCTGCGGAGAGGAACACAGTTAACGTTGAGTCCGTATGACTCTTCAACAGTTCTGTTGAAGGGCCATACGGACTCGAAACGTTAACTGTGTTCCTCTCCGCAGATGCTGAAAAAGACCTGCTGAGTTTTTCCAGGTATTTTTTTTCTCCTTTAATTAGATTGTCTGATGGCCCCTGCTTTGTGTCTTTGAGATGATAATGTCCCAGTATATTTACACAGTATCGATTTGATTTTGGTGTTGACATGTTTGAAGATTAACCCCTTGTAGTACAGCCTGCCTCTGTGTTGAGGTTTGGCCTGTTTGGCAGTGTTTATGTCCATGAAGCGAGGTCCTTGGGGCTTTTATATTTAATAAAGTCTGGTTGGAGGGGATTCCAATCCTACAGAAGAGGCTTATAATGTTGACAAAAAGACCTGTAAACATCTGGTAGTAAGGATTTTGTAACTTGGAAAAAGGGGGTTGAGGCTTATGGGGAACCTGCAAGAGAGTGGATCTGAGGCCAAAATCTGAGCAGCCATGGTCTTATTGAATGATGAACAGGCTTGAGAGGCAATATGTCGTTCTACTCCTATTTTCTATTGTCTTATTACCAAAAAATTGATAACCTAAGAGAAAAGATAATGTAAGAGTAAACTACTGAGACATAAACTCAGAATTTAAAAGCTTCTACAAGTATGTAATAGGAAGAAATTAGCAAAAGTAAACGTGTGTCCCTTGGATGCAGAGGCAGGAGAAATTATAATGGGGGTTAAGGAAGTGCAGAGATGTTAAATGAATACTTTGAATCTGTCTTCATGGTAGAAGATGCAAAAAAAAACATGTGGACAAAGAGGGGCGAGCGAGAATGAAGAATTTAATTCAATTGGTAATGGTAAAACACTCAACTGCCAGGCAATGACCATCTGCAACAAGAGAGAATCTAACCATATCCCCTTGACATTCAACGGCATTCCCATTGTTGAATCCCTCACTATCAACATTCAAGGGATTTCCATTAACCGGAAACTTAACTGGGACAAGCCATATAAATACTGTGGCTACAAGAGCAGGTCAGACGCTGAAAATTCTTGAAGCGAGTAACTTACCACCTGATCGCCCAAAGCCCAAGGTACAATTCAGGAATGTGATGGAATTCTCTCCATTTGCCTGGATGAGTGCAGCTCCAACAGCATTCAACAAGCTCAACACCATCCAGGACAAAGGAGGCTTGATTTGCACCCTATCCACCACCTTAAACATCTACTCCCTCCACCACTGCCGCACGGTGGCAGTAGTGTGCACCATCTGCAAGTTATACTGCAGCAACTCACCAAGCCCCCTTTGACATCACTTCCAAACTCGCGAGCTCTACCACCGAGAAGGTCAAGGGCAACAGATGCATGGGAACACCAACACAAAGTGACAGATAGGTTAAATGAGTGGGCAAAGACCTGGCAAATGGAGTATCATGTGAGTAAATGTGAAATTGTTCATTTTGGCAGGAAGAATAAAAAAGAAGCTTATTATCTAAATGGTGAAAGATTACAGAGCTCTGAGATTCAGGGGATCTGGATGTCCTAGTGCATGAATCACAAGGTTAGTATGTAGGTCCAGCAGGTAATTAGGAAAGCTAATAGAATGTTATCATTTATTGTGAGGGGAATTGATTACAAAAGTAGGGAGGTTATGCTTCAGTTGTACAGGTCATTGGTTTTATTCATTCATGGGATGTGGGTTTTGCTGGCTGGGCCAGCATTTATTGCCCATCCTTAGTTGCCCTTGAGAAGGTGGTGGTGAGCTCCCTTCTTGAACAGCAGCAGTCCATGTGGTGTAGGTACATCCACATTGCTGTTAGGAAGGGAGTTCCAGAATTTTGACCTAGCGACAGTGAAGGGACAGCGATATATTTCCAAGTCAGGATGGTGAGTGACAAGGAGGAGAACTTCCAGGTGGTGGTGTTCCCAACTATCTGCTGCCCTTGCCCTTCTAGGTGGTAGTGGTGGTGGGTTTGGAAGGTTCTGTTGAAGGAGCCTTGGTGAATTCCTGCAGTACATCTTGTTGATGGTACACACTGCTGCTATTGTGTGTCGGTGGTGGAGGGAGTGAATGTTTGAGATCTTCTGTTTCAATGCCATATTCCTGCCTACTCTCCATATCCCTTGATTCCCTGAGAGATCAAAAATCTATCTAACCCAGTCTTGAAAAAATATCTATTCCAGCCTTGAGTATACTCAACAATGAAGCATCCACAATGCTCTGGGGCAGACAATTCCAAAGATTCACAACCCTCTGAGTGAAGAAATTTCTTCTTATTTCAGCCCTAAATAATCAACCCCTTATCCTGAAGCTTTCGCCAGTCAAAGGAAGCAACCTCCCAGTGCCTACCCTGTCAAGCCTCTTCAGAATCTTGTTTGTTTTAATGCAACCACCTCTTATTCTGGTAAATTCCAGAGATCATCAGACCAATTTACTCGCCCTGTCATCATAGGACAACCTGCTCATCTGAAGGACCAATCTAGTGAACCCTCGCAGTACCACACCCAAGGTAAGTATATACTCCCATAGATATGGAGACCAAAATGGTGCACAGCACTCCATGTATGGTCTCACTAAAGCCTTCTACAATTATAGCATGACTTCTTGTTGTTGTACTCCAGTTGCTTTGCAATAAAGGCCAACGTGCCATTTGCCTTCCTAATTGCTTGCTGTACCTGCATGATAACTTTGTGCTTCTTGTAGAACATTGCATCGTTGTTTTGAAAAAACAAAAAGTGCAGGAAAATTTACTATCCTCACTGTGAAAATGTGTTTTGTTCATTCATGTATTTTATCTAAATAAGCCATTAGTTGTCTTAGGTGGAGTGTGTGTCACTTGTCAAGCATTTTAAAACTCCCTACAGGTCTTATTTTTGGTTGTGCTGTTGTAACTCATGAATTATGCTATTTTTTTTCATTCACTGGATGTGGGCTTCGCTGGCTGGGCCAGCATTTATTGCCCATCCCTAGTTGCTTTTGAGAAGGTGGTGGTGAGTATTTTACTACATAATTGGCAGAAGAGGATGCAATCTATATTCTGGGGGTTGTGATATCTGCTTGTATGTGTGACCAGCAACCTTGGACCTGAGCGAATAGCTAACATAAATGCTGCAAATTCTTAAAAAGGTCCTCTTATTTTTTTTTCACTTCAGTTCTACAGTAATAATTAAAAAGCAAGACTTGCATTTATATAGTATCTTTTGCAACCCCAGATGTCTCAAAGTGCTTTACAGCTAATGGAGTACTTTTGGGGTGTAGTTGCTGTTGTAATGTAGGAAATGCTGCAGCCAAGTTGCACACAGCAACCTCTCAAGCAACAATGTGATAATGACTAGATAATCTGTTTTTATTATGTTGATTGAAGGATAAATATTGTCCAGGACACTGGGGATAACTCCCCTGTTATTCTTCAAAATAGTACCATGGGACCTTTTACATCCTGAGCGAGCAGACAGGGCGTCGGTTTAACATCTCATCTGCGCTACAGTGTCAGCCTTGATTTTTTGTGCTCAAATCCTGGCGCGGACCCACAACCTTCTGACTCAGAGGTGAGAATGCTACCAACTGAGGCACTAATATATTTATAATTCTTACACTTAGGTCTCCCTTCTCCAATGTGGCACATGGGGAGGGCATATAGATCAGTACTGCTTATTTTGTGCAGCTTCATAGGGACCCTCTGACTCACTATAATCAGAAGGAGTGGGCTAAACAACAGTGAAAGGATTAGACTAAGTGGATGCTCTATGATCATCTCATTCTTAACGATGGCAGAGCCCAGAGTATAAGCGCAAAAGACAAAGCTGAAGTATTTGCAGCCACCTTGAGCCAAGAGTGTTGAGTGGACAAATCTTCTTGGCCTCCTGGGATCCTTATCATGACTAATGACAATAAAAATAATAGAGGGAAAATTTAGAATATGAGAGTAAAATAGCAAGAAATATAAGGAGAGATTTGACAAGTATATAAAAAGGAAGAGAGCAGCTAAAGTAAATGTTGGGGATGAGACTGGGGACTTAAAGGGAAACAAGGAAGCGGCAGAGACTTTGAACAAGTATTTTGTATCTGTATCCATGGTAGAAGACACTAAACACATCTCAAGAATAGAAAATCAAGGGGCAAAAAAGAGGGAGGAACATAAAGCAATCACTATTGCAAGAGAAAATTACTAGGAAAGCAAATGGGACTAAAGGCTGACAAGTCCCTTGACCTGATGGCTTGCATCATAGGTTCTTAAAAGAAGTCATTGTAGAGATAGTGGATGCATTGGTTGTAATTTTCCAAAATTCCCTAGATTCTGGAAAGATCCCAGCAGATTGGAAAACTCAAATGTAACATCTGTTTCAGAAAGGAGAGAGACAGAAAACAGGAAACTATAGGCCAGTTTGCCTATCACCTGTCATTGGGAAAATGTTGGAATCCATTAATAAGCAAGTTGTTGCAGGACATTTAGAAAATCCTAATACAATCAAGAGAGTCAACATGGTTTTATGAAAGGGAACTCTTATTTGACAAATCGAGTTTTTTTGAGGATGTAACAAATCGGATGGATAAAGGGAACCAGTAGATGTAGTGTATTTGGATTTCAAAAATGCATGTGATAGATGCCACAAAACCTCACTCCTTACTCCATCAGTATTGGGGCCTGAACTATTTAGTCTATATTAATGACTTGGATAACCAAATTTTCTGACGATACAAGGATAGATATAGGAAACCCAGTTGTGAGGAGGATACAAAGAATCTGCAAAGGAATATAGATAGGTTAAGTGAGTGGCAGATGGAGTATAACGTAGGGAAGTGTGAGATTATCCACTTTGATAGGAAGATTAGAAAAGCAGAATATTATTTAAATTGAGAGAGACTACAGAGTGCTGCAGTACAGAGAGTCTGGGTGTCTTCAAACATGAATCATAAAACGTTAGCGTGCAGGTATAGCAAGTAATTAGGAAGGCAAATGTATTATTGGCCTTTATTGCAATGGGGAGGGAGTAGAAAAGTAGTGAAGTCTTGCTACAATTGAACATGGCATTTGTGAGACCACACCTATAGCACTGCTTATAATTTTGGTCACCTTATTTAAGGAGGGATATGGTTGCATTGGAGGCAGTTAACTAGGTTGATTATTGGGATGAAAGGGTGGTCTTATGAGGAAATGTTGAGAAGGTTGGACCTATAATCATTGGAATTTAGAAGAATAAGAAGTGCTCTTAATGAAACATGTAAGATTCTAAGGGGGCTTGACAGGGTAGATGCTGTGAGGATGTTTCTCTAGAACTAGGGAGCACAGTTTCAGAATAAAAAGATTTAAGATGAAGATGAGGAGGAATTTCTTCTGAGGGTCATTAATCTTTGGAATCCTCTATCCAGAGAGCAGCGGGGGCTGGGTCATTCAGTATATTCAAGGCTGAGTTAGATTTTTGATCTCCAAAGGAGGCAAGGGTTATGGGGTCGGGCAAGAAAGTGGAGTTGAGGCCATGATCTTATTGAATGATGAAGCAGGACCAAGGGGCTGAATGGCCTACTCCTACCCCTGTTTGTTGTGTTCTTGTCATAGCCAATTCAATTCCACATGACATCAAGAAATGGCAGTGTATTGGACGCAGCAAATGCTACAGTTCCCAACAACATCCTGGCTGCGGTGCTTGAGCACCGGTGCTACTTAACTGGCTGGACCCTTAGCCAAACTCCCAGTACAGCTAAAACACTAACAGCATAGAAAAGTACCTAGGTATGTCCGATCCACAAACAGCAGGACAATTCAACAATGTCAATTACCATTGTATCAGCCTCCTCTTAATCATCAGCAAGTCCTTACAGCTTGCTTGATTACCTTTGTGGGAGTGGGAGAGAAAGTTCTCTTGTTCCAAATTCTTTTCGAAATTTGCTTAAGGCCTTTTCTCCTCTCCCAGGAGATAGCATGACACCTTGGAAGTGGCAGTGGTCAGTCGATTGGCCTGTGGAATTTATGCTACACTGGACAGGACCAGCTGGTCTTTTCCTGTTTTATTTTCTGTGTTTTTTAACAATCATTCATGGGATGTGGGCTTTGCCGGCTAGGCCAGCATTTATTGCCCATCCCTAGTTGCCCTTGAGAAGGTGATGGTGAGCTGCCTTCTTGCATTGCTGCAGTCCATATGGTGTAGGTACACCCACAGTGCTATTAGGGAGGGAATTCCAGGATTTTGACCCAGTGACAGTGAAGGAAACATCTGTAAGTTTGTAGCTTTCTATGAACTAGCTTGTGACAAAACAAAAGATGACTTTTCAAATATAAAGGCAATTAGGTATATATGAAAATACTGTACTACTTATACTGTCATGCTCCCTTCCTTTCCCAAAATATGTACACAATCATCGATGTCTTTTAATGCTTGATGGCTGGTATTTGTCAGCTTGGAGGTGTTGAGTGGAAGCAGTGTAGAATTCAGCAAAGGAGGACCAAGAGATTAATTAAGAGGGACAAAATAGAGTATGAGAGTAAACTTGCAAGGAACATTAAAGAAGGCTGTAAGAGCTTCTATAAGTATGTAAAAAGAAAAAGATTAGTGAAGACATATGTAGGTGCCTTAGGGCTGAATTTTTCCGTCGGCGAGAAGGGAGCGGGGTCCGCTCGCTGACACGAAAATGACGTAGGATGAGGTCAGGGGGAGCTCCCGACATCATCCCGCCCCATTTAAATCTTCAGGATCGGCTGTCTGCCTGCTGACCTGTTAATGGCCAATTGAGGCCATTGACAGGATAATTTAAACAATTAAAGGACCTGCCTGTCCAACCTTCAGGTTGGTGGGCGGGCCAGGAGCCCCGGCAGGCTTCTGAAAAAACATGAAACCTTATCCACCGGCGGGATGAGGCTTCTTGTTGGTTTTAAAAAAGTTTAATAAAGCTTTTGTGCATTTTATTAACATGTCCCATCTCGTGTGACATTGTCAAATGAGGGGGACATGTTAATGATTTTTTTATTTTTCTATGTTTAAACTTTGAAAACCTTTCCGCGATCTCCCTGAGGCACCACTTAAGCCTCAGGGAGATGTGTGTTCTTTCGCGCGCATGCAAGAAAGAGCGCACTCTCGCATTTGGGGAAACCCCTCCTGCCCGCACAGGAAGCGCATAGCGCTTCCCGTCGGGCGTCACGCTAGGCGGGCCTTAATTGGCCCGCCCACTTAAAATGGCGGCGGGGCCCGTTTCGGCAGCGGCGATCGGCTGCCTGCCCACCGCCGAGTCAGTTGGGCCCGACTGCCCGTCAAGGGCAAAATTCAGCCCTTAGGGTCCAAAAAGGGAGAATTTATAATAGAGAGCGGGGAAATAGCAGAGCAATTAACCAATTACTTTGATTCTGTCTTCACAGAGGAAGACACAAATAACTTCCCAGAAATACCAGGGAACCAAGGGTCTAGTGAGAAGGAGGAATTGAAGGAAATTAGTATTACTAAAACAATAGTGCTAGAGAAATTAATGGGACTGAAAGCCGATAAACTCCCATGGCCTGATAATCCCAGGGTACTAAAGAAGGTGGCCATGGAAAGAGTGGATGCGTTGGTTGTCATCTTCTAAAATTCAGTAGATTCTGGGACAGTGCCGGCAGACTGGAGGGTGGCAAATGTAACCCCACTATTTAAAAAAAGGAGCGATAGAGAAAACAGCAAATTACAGACCAGTCAGCCTAACATCAGTAGTCAGGAAAATGCTCGAGTCCATTATGGACGATGTGATAGCAGAACACTTAGAAAATATCAGTGGAATTAGACAAAAGTCAACATGGATTTATGAAAGGGAAATCATGTTTGACAAACCTACTTGAGTTTTTTGAGGACCTAACTAGCAGAATAGTTAAGGGAGAACCAGTGAATGTGGTGCATTTGGATTTTCAGAAAGCTTTTGATAAAGTCCCTCGTAAGAGGTTAGTGTGTGAAATTAAAGCACATGGGATCGGGTGTAATATATTGGCATGGATTGAGAATTGGTTACCAGACAGGAAACAGGGTAGGAATAAGCGGGTCTCTTTCGAAGTGGCAGGCGGTGACTAGTGAGGATTGCAGGGATCAGGGCTTGGGCCCCAGCTATTCACAAAATATATATCAATGATTTGGATGAGGAAACTAAATGTAATATTTCCAAGTTTGTTGACGACATGAAACTTGGTGGGAATGTGAGTGATGAGGAGTGTGTTAAGAGGCATCGAGGTGATTTAGACAAGTTGAGTGAGTGGGCAAATACATGGCAGATGCAGTATAATGTGGATACATGTGAAGTAATCCACTTTGGTAGGAAGAACACAATGACAAGAGTATTATTTAAATGGTGGTAGATAGGGAAATGTTGATGTACAAAGGGACTTGGGTGTCCTTGTACACCAATAACTGAACAAAACCAGTGAAGAAGGCAACTGGTATGTTGACCTTCATTGCAAGAGGACTTGAGTACAGGAACAAGGATGTCTTACTGCAGCTGTACAAGGCCTTGGTGAGACCTCACCTGGAGTATTGTGTGCAGTTTTGGTCTCCTTACCTAAGGATATACTTGCCATGGAGGGAGTGCAGCAAAGGTTCACCAGGCTGATTCCTGGGATGGCAGGATTGTCGTATGAAGAGAGATTGGGCCAACTAGGCCTGTATTCACTGGAGTTTAGAAGAATGAGAGTGGATTTCATTGAAATATATAATATTCTGACAGGGATGGAAAGATTGGATGCAGGGATGATGTTTCCTCTGGCTGGGGGAGGTTTAGAACAAGGGGTCATTGTCTCAGGATACGGGGTAGACCATGTAAGCCTGAGATGAGGAGAAACCTCTTCACTCAGAGGGTGGTAAACCTATGGAATTCTCTGCCACAGAAGGCTGTGGAGACCAAGTCACTGAATATATTTAAGAAGGAGATAGATAGATTTCTGGACTCTAAAGACGTCAAGGGGTATGGGGAGAGAGTGGGAGTATGGTGTGGAGATAGAGGATCAGCCATGATCATATAGAATGGCGGAGCAGCCTCGAAGAGTTGAATGACCTACTCCTGCTTCTATTTTCTGTTTCTATGAGTGTTGTGTGTGATTCAGTACACTGCAAATGAAATGTGCCTTATAAACTGGGAATGACTTCTCTGATTTGCAAATAGTAAAATTAAAATTTATAATGGTGCTAAGTTTTTGTGCTCAGTACTTTTTTTGCGAGGAGCAACCGAGTAAGCCATTGTATCTCAGAGTTCATTTGGTCCTTTGCATAGCTAATACATAATGGATATTTCATAGCCGTTGCTGAGATACTATAATCTTCATCAAGAATGATATGTTTGTGCTGCATTTCAGTCATTTAAAATATATTTTTAAATCAATTTTGTGGAGATCAGAGTATGAATTGGAAATAAAACTGCACATTTCCTAAATCATGTGTAACATATGTTAAAGAACAAACTTTTATTTTCCTGTGTGGCTACAATTGTGGTAAATCCTATGGCACCAAACAAAATTATTTCTGTGGCAATAATTGTGGCTGTTTCCCAGCTCATAAAAAAGGACGTTAGTTCAGAATATCCAGTTTAATATTATTTCGTAGTTTGTAGGATAAGGGTTTTATTACAAAGGTTGATGTGGAGTTCACAATTAAGATGGCAAGATTATCTATATTTAACGAATGTTGAGAAATTGGAGCTTGAAGCAACACTGCCATTGGAAGGTGTTGAGGATGGCACAGTAGGTAAACATCAGCCTTATGTATACTTTCCGGTGAAACAAAAACAGTTCTTGGCTAATTAATGTATTTTCAGACACATTAAAATAATTTTAATTTGTTAACCCACAAATGAACAAAAATATGTTTTATATTATTTATATCCTGTAATAAGGTAATCTGCAGTAAATCTCAGTGCTTGACACTTTGATATGATGCTCTGAATTTCGATTATATCGTTCATGTTAAAGCATGCTGTGCTACTTCAACAAATTGATCAGACATCACGCTGGCTAGTGACATAATCTATGGATTCTGAGTCTGGGTTATGCAAATGAAGTGACAAATTTACTCCTGGTCATCCTGTTGGAGGGTATAACAGTCACGCTTGGTATATTTATACATTGTGCCATTGAGGTAGGACACAGGTTTTTCACCGTGGTTCACAACTTGATGAGTTCTGGTTCTCAGTTGCATTGTCAAGTAGAGATGCTGAACAGATAAGAGCCTGAGAATGAATCCATACCTCTTTACAGAGTCTTAGGTCATGGAATAGGTAATGGAATGCTCTGTAGCTGGGAATAGTGTAGGAAAGAAATAACAAAACATTTCAAAATTCAATCATACACAAGTAAAACTTGTCATTCAATTAATTCTATAAAAATGAAAAGTGCAGAGTAAAGTTGCCTCATTATTAGTTATAACTCCGCTTACTAATTTCTGCTGTGTATCCAGTGACTTTAACTCAATGTCTTTTCATTGCCGTCCCGATTAAAGGTCATTGTTCTGAAATGATGGCCTGGATTTTGTTGGGCTGATGGGGATTCTCACCCTGGAGTAAGAGGACTGGTAGAGAACCCCTGTCAGTTGTGTTGGGGAAGCCCAACAGAATCAAGTGCCTTTCAAGCACTTAAATAGCCACTATTCCCTGCGATTGAGATTCCCAGCGGCAGAAGATCCGCCCGCTAAGAGCTGCCGGCTAATCAGAAGCTGGCAGTTCCTCATGCCACCAGCAGCCACCACTCCCACTGGTGGCAATGCACCCACAGAGGCCCAGGATCATTGTGTGACCCCAGACCAAAGGTGAGTGAAGCTGGAATGGGTGTCTCAGAGGGGTGTCTTTCAGCATTCTCACTCTTCCTGATCTCAGGTCCCTCGAGTGCCCGATAGTGAGGGATGCCCCGGGAGGTTGCTTGCAAACGCGACTGGGATTGCTGGGGTGGCCTTCCAAGGGTGCATGAAGGCCGTGCGGCTTCCATTTAATCCCTGAATGTTGTCAATTGGCTCATTAATGAGCACAATTGATATCCCGCCAGTGATGGCTGGGCATTCCGTGTCAGTCCCTTCTGCCCTCTGACTTAATTGGGGGAAGTTTTGCCGCTGCTGGGAGATTGAAGCATGGCCACTTCCACGATTGAAGGGGCCTGGCTGCCATGTTTCCCGTGGTGATGGATTGCAGTATGTCCAGCCAATGACTCTGTTTCTACCTCCACAACTTAACCTGCTGAGTATTTCCAGTATTTTCTCTTTTCCAAGATAGTTATTTAAATACATTGGTAATAATTTGCATAAGAAAATGCCAATAAAGGAATCATCAATAAATATGCTGGTATTTCTGTTACCTTTGTTTTGCTTTTAGGTGTCTAACAAGAAGAATCTTCCTCAGATGGCTTCTTCCGACCTAGATGGCTCCTGTCTTGGAATTGTACCTACTTGTACATTAAATACCACTGATAAATCTAAACAAGTGCTTACTGGTCCATCCCTCGCTCCTCACCTTCAATCTGACCTGGCCCAGCATTTCCCAAACCACAATCATCATCTTCAAGCTCAGCATACTGAGAGTTTTCCATCTCAAAATGGTTGTGGGGAAAGAACTGGAAATACAATTCGGGGAGAGCCAGTTGCAGGAAGACATTATGAAATGAACAAACAGTTAGTTGTAGGTGCTGAGCAGGCTGGTACCTTTTGTGATACAGATGGCGGTCAACCTCACTATGGATGGTTGAGAAGTAGAGATGCTGATCATAAATATAAATTGACTAATGTACATAATGGGCATTTCAAACTGTTAACTGAACACAATGCCTACTCTGGAATGTTTCATGATCCAGCAATGAATGATCAAATGGGAATAATGGCTGGAGAAGTTTTGCACGGAAAGAAACTGCTGGTAGACCAAAAGCAGCAGCTGATGTGTCAGAAAATGGAGCTGGAACTAGAGAAAGAAAGACTGCAGAGATTGCTCGCTCAGCAGGAGACCCTGCTCCTTCGAAAGCAACAGCAATTACATGAGTCAAGGTTGGATTACAGCAGGTGAGAGCTTCATCGAACCTTGAACTTTCCTAATGGAAGTAATTTATCCTTTGAAATTAACCTTTATTAGATTGGAAACAAAGTTTTAATTAAATCTAACTGTGTTGCCTATTGATTGCAATGGTTTTGAACCCCTTTCTCGGTACAGCTTTAATAGGTTTGAACAAAATGGATCCCACGTGGCAGCAACTTGTACAGTATTTCAGTTTTAACGGCTCTTAATTTTTGTTAAAATTTCACACCTGCATGGAATTCTGAATGCCAACACATTTAGAACAGCTGCAATTCAGCAGGGATTTTAACAACATTATAAAATAATTATCAGTAATTGACAGACACAGCGAACTTCAAAGGCAGTTGGGTGGTAACCAAAACACTTTGCTGTAAGAGTTTATGCATATTAATAGCATAATGAATGGGTGAAATAGGGCTTTAGTTAAATATTCAGATCAGGTTGACGACAAATTTTATATTGGGTTGCAAATGTAATGTTGCTACTTCTAGTTTGGCTTTCAAAACAGAAAATCATACCTTTATTTTACAAATTGAAATAACTTGTAACTTCTCCCCTGATTTATGCTGCTTTACAATAAACTAATTAATAAGCCAAAATTCAAAAATTCAGAGATCCTGTGGTTCAATTAATTCTGAGTGAAAAAATTCCCACATAATTGGTTTTCATTTTTAGCCTATGGATTTCTGTTATGTATCCAAGTGAATTTTCAATATTTTACTATTAGAAATCAATATTAATTTTAATACAGCCAGTGTCCCAGAGGATATCATTTGCAACTTTGATTAAGGTCGTTTCAATGCTATGGCTGGCACGGATGCCTGATTGGAGAGATTCAAACATGGAGTTATGGGTAAGATGGAATTGGGAGGCGACAACGCAGTCAAGAACTTTAAGAGAAGGGAGGTAGGAGATGGGGCGGTAGTTTCCAAGGACAGGGTTATCGACGGTGGGGTTTTTGCAGACAAAAATATTACAAAGCATTGTGAATAAATTTAATATTCACCTGATGAATTATATAAGTTGCTGTGCTGGGTTAAATGTTGAAGTTTGTTGGAAGTTATATCTCTGGTTCTTCATCTTTCTTAGAAGGTTACGTATGAGGTCGTGTTGGTAAAAATTACACATGATGAATTATGAGGTGTGAGCTTAGATAGGAGGTGGTGGGGCATTCTATTATTTTCCTTATTTAATCTTTCAGTTGATTTTTTTGTGTATATTAAACAAGTAACGATGAACTGAATTATTTTTGGAGAGATAGTTATTACATGCTTCTATTTCAACTGCTTTACATGACTTCCTTACATTCCTTGACTCAATAACTCCTTCAAGACATTGCTGCACTGATGTCATCAGGAGACACTGCTTAATACTAAATCAATAATAAGAAAAAATACATGAATGTTAAAGTTAGCCACAGCTCACTTGTCTGGATTATTTTACTGCAGAACGATATCTGTCCTGCCTTCGATGTATGCAAATTCATGCACTTTCCACCAGGAGTCAGTAATGATAATTTGGAGCCACCGTTCTTTTTTTAAAATTTCCTTTGCCGGACACTGACTGTAATAATTTCTTCATCCCCTGCCTCCTCTCACTTGGTTGAAAAATCTGAGACCTTCTGGTGTATCCATTTTTAGCACCATAGCATTTTCATGGTATTTTCTTGCTGAGTCTTTACGGTCGTACGTGCATGTGTATGTGTTTGGGTGTATGGACATTAGAATAAATGGAATGAACCCTGCTGTAGTACCTGCTGTTATTCATTGTAGAAACTTACACATGAAGGTGGGAAAGTTACTGGAGGCACCCTTCTACATAAAAAAAAATACAGAAATAGGATTCAAACACTAATTGTAGCCTCCTAAAATTACAATATTATGTGCATTGTTCTGTAAGATTAAATGGATGGTTTTTGACTCAGGTTCACAAATGTAATGATGAGTATGGTAATGTTTGTGCTGTCAAATACTCTGGTTTATTTCCCTGTTTTTCCTCTTTCATCATTTCATTCTTGCTCAAGTAACCAAAGGTTTATGGATTATGTGTGCTTTGAAATAGGCTATCTATCTTTGTGAGGGCTTATTGCAGATAAGAGGTTATTGAAATTACTCTGAATTATCTGTTGGAAATATTTCAAATACTGTGTTTTCGAATTTTTAGAAAGTAAGGAACCATCACAGTGTTTGAAGTTCCTCATATCTCCTTCTCAAAATGTACATTGGATTAATTCATACCAGTCTACCTTACAGCATTGTGGTTTGGGTTTTCCTAATTATATTTCCACAATTAATGATTTGAGTCAGGGACTTGGAATGGCGCTATGAAAAAAAAATTCTAGTTTCTGTTCATGATCGGCTTAGAGAGTAGTAATATATATAGATATTATCAAATCAATGTATTTAAGAAACTTTTAATCTGTTTTCATAGGTTCAAGTATCATCTGTCTGAAGCAGAAGAAATGACCCACAGTGAGGATCTGACAAACAAAACAAGAATTCCTGTACCAAATTCAGTTAGGCCAGAAAGGTTAAATGATTTTTTTTTGCCATTCATGGTATTGTTTATATATGCCAAGTATATTAAATGAGTACTTTGCATCTGTCTTTTTTACTAAATGAGCACTTTGCATTTGTCTTTACCCAAGGAAGAATTTGTTGCTCAAGTCATAGTGAAAGAGGAGGGTGTTGAAACATTGGCTGGGCTAAAATTTGATAAAGATGAGGTATTGGATTGGCTGACTGTACTTAAAGTTGATAAGTCACCAGAATTGGGTGTGATACACTAAGGGCACTGAGGGAGGTAAGGGTGGGAATTGCAGAGGCACTGGCCATAATCTTCCAATCCTCTTGAGAGACTGGGGTGGTCCCAGAGGACTGGAGAATTGCAAAAGTTACACCATTGTTCAAAAAGGGGTATAAGGATTAGCCCAGCAACTACAGGCCAGTTAGTTTAACCTTGGCAGTGGGAAAATTTTTAGAAATGATAATTCGGTACAAAGTTAACAGTCATTTAGGCAAATGCGGATTAATTAAGGAAAGCCAGCATGAATTTAAGGGAAAATATTTGTTGAGACAACAGAGAGGATAGATGTGGGTGATGCGGTTGATGTGGTGTGCATGGACTTAAAAGGCATTTGATTAAAGTACCACATAACAGGCTTGTCAGCGAAGTTAGAGCCCATGGAATAAAAGGAACTGTAGCAACATGGGTATGAAATTGGCTGAATGGCAAGAAACAGTCAGTAGTGGTGAACAGTTGCTTTTCAGACTGCAGGAAGGTTGATGGCAGGGTTCCATAGGGGTTAGTATTAGCATCCCTGCTTTTCTTGATATATATTAATAACCCAGACTTAGATGTAGAGGGCACAATTTCAAAATTTGTGGATGACACAATGGAAATATTGTGAACTGTGAGGAGGATAGTGGTAAAGTTCAAGAGGACATAGGCTGGTGGGATGAGCAGACAAGTGGCAGATGAAATTTAATGCAGAGAAGCCTGAAGTGATTGATTTTGGTAGGAAGAACAAGAAGAGGCAATAGAAGATAAAGGATACAATTCTAAAGGGGATGAAGGAGCAGAGAGACCTGGGGGTAGATGTGGATAAATCATTGAAGGTGGTAGGGCAGGTTGAGAAAGTGGTTAATAAAGCATATAGGATCCTGGACTTTATGAATAGGGTACAGTGCACAAAAGCAAGAAAGTTATGATGAATAAAAACAGAAAATGCTAGAAAAGATCAGCAGATCTGGCAGCATCTGTGGAGAGAGAAGCAGAGTTAACGTTTTGAGTCCATATGATCCTTCTTCAGAGCTGAAGAGAGGTAGAAATGTGATGGATTTTATCCAAGTTATGATAAACCTGTGTAAAATGTTGGTTTGGCCTTAACTGGAGCATTGTGTCCAGTTCAGGGCACCACACTTCAGGAAGAATGTGAAGGCTTTAGAGAAGATGCAGAAAAGATTCATGAGAATGGTCCCAGGGATGAAGAACTTCAATTATGTGTGTAGATTGAAGAAGCTGGGGTTGTTCTTCTTGGGTAAGAGAAGAGGGAGGTTTAATGGAGGTGAGGGGTCTAGACAGAGTAGATAAGGAGAAACTGTTGCTATTGGTGGAAGATGACTGGAAAAAGAAGCAACAGCATAGGAAATATGATGGCGAGTAGGCCATTCGGCTACTCAAGCCTGCTCTGCTGTTCAACTGGATCATGACTGAACTACCTCAATGCCATTTTCCTGCACTATCCCAATATCCCTTGATATCTTTAATATCTAGAAATCTATCGATCTCTGTCTTGAACATACAGATTGACTGAGCCTCCAAGCCTTCTGGGGTAGAGAGTTCCAAAGATTCATCAACTCCTGAGTGAAGAAATTCCTCCTCATCTCAGTCCTAAATGGCCTACCTCTCATTCTGAGACTGTGTTCCTGATTCTAGAACCCCCAGACAGGGGAAAGATCCTACCAGCATCTTTTTTTATTCTTTCAAGGGATGTGGACATCATCCGTTAGGCCTGCATTTATTGCCTTTGAGAAGGTGGTGGTGAGCCACCTCTTGAGCTACCTCAGTTCATGTGTTGTAGGTACACCCACAGTGCTGTTAGAAAGGGAGTTCCAGCATTTTGACTGAGACACAGTGAAGGAATGGCGATATAGTTCTAAGTCAGGATGGTGTGTGGCTTGGAGAGGAACTTGTAGGTGGTGGTGTTCCCGTGCACCCTTGTCCTTCTAGGTGGTGGAGCTTGTGGGTTTGGAAAGTGCTGTCAAAGGAGCCTATGTGAGTTGCTGCAGTGCACCTTGGGAGACGGTACACACTGCTGCAACTGTGCGTAAGTGGTAGAGGGAGTGAATGTTGAAGGTGGTAGATGGGGTGTCAGCCAAACGAGCTACTTTATCCTAGATGGTGTCGAGCTTCTTGAGTGATGTTGGAGCTGCAGTCATCCAGGCAAGTGGAGAATATTCCATCGCACTCCTGACTTGTGCCTTGTAGAAGGTTGTCAGGCTATAGGGTGTCAGGAGGTGAGTTACTTTCTGCAGAATCCGCAGCCTCTGACCTGCACTTGTAGCTGCAGTATTCATGTGGCTAGTCCATTTCAGTTTCTGGTCAATGGTAACCCCCAGGAAGCTGATTGTGAGGGATTCAGTGATGATAATGCCATTGAATGTCAAGGGGAGATGTTTGGATTCTCTCTTGTTTGAGATGGTCATTGCCTGGCACTTGTGTGGCCTGAATGTTACTTGCCACTTATCAGCCTAAGCCTGAATGTTGTCCAGATCTTGCTGCATATGGACATGGACTGCTTCAGTATCTGAGGAGCCATGAATGGCATTGAACATTGTGCAATCATCAGAGAAAATCCCTATTTTTGACCTTTATGATGGAGCCCTGTAAGAATTTTGTACGTTTCAATGAGGTCACCTCCAATTCTTCTAAACTGCAGAGAATATAGGCCCAGTCTCCTCAGTCTCTCGTCATAGGACAAACCGCCATCCCAGGAATCAGTCTGGTGAACCTTTGTTGCATTCTCTCTATGGCAAATTTAAGGAACATATCTTTTTATTTTCTGTTGGACTGTGGATTAGAATTACAATGGCTGCAGTTTGAAAGACATGTTCACTGGAAGAGGATGAGAGA
Organism: Cetorhinus maximus; assembly: GCF_964194155.1. Taxonomy (NCBI): domain Eukaryota; kingdom Metazoa; phylum Chordata; class Chondrichthyes; order Lamniformes; family Cetorhinidae; genus Cetorhinus; species Cetorhinus maximus. The sequence goes on from NC_135879.1 coordinate 191,306,954, forward strand.
TATATACCATGTTGCAGTCCTGGAACAGAGTGTGCCACGAAAGACAGGATGGTGCCAAAAAGGAGTCCTGGATCAAGGGAGCTGCCTGGCAACAATGTTTTAATTGGCTTCTGACCAGGCGACCAGGTTTTGTGTGAGAGCAGGGCAGCTGAATAGCTCCTGGCCTGAAAGGAACAAGACCTAAAACCTCTTTCTGGAAGATTCCAGTAATTCCACAATAATGGCTTTTCCTCCTCATATCTCTATAACCTGCTCTCTTTCTGAAAAGCCCTGTCAAGAGGCAAAGGGTAAAATCACTGTTGGAGACATTGAAAGGCAAGTGCTCAACCAGTGAACTAAATACTGAAAGTGCTGGAAGACCACCTTGTGTCATCAACAAGCACTGAAAGGAATTTGGAAGCCATCAATCAAAATCAATAGAATCATATACTCCAGAATTGGTGCTATTGAACTGTTTTATCCGACCCTTAAAATCCATGGGCAGAATTTTGCCCTTGGTGGGGGTGCTCGGCAGCCAATTAAGGCATTCCCAGTGCTCAGTGCTCCCTGTGCAAGTCAAGAGGTCAAGAATATTCCATACTCTCCCTTTTTTCGGTGTGGTTGTTTTTCTCCTGGGTGGCGTTAGAGCTTTGACTGACTGTTTTATTTTCAGGATCTGAGTTGTAAGCCCAGGTTTCTATTTGCTTTCTTTTCAAGGATATTAAGGCACTGCAATTTCTTCTTATGGTACCCTAGTCTGTGTCAAACCTGTATGAGCTCAATTGTCGAGTTCTTTTGATTATTGTGCCTTCTCTCTGTTGATCTCATACCTACCTCCACCCTTAGGCTTCAGCACTGATAACTCGCGTGCTCTAAGCCTATGGTTAAAGGTACGAGCCTGTTTGTTTCTCTGTTCTTCCGCATGCTGTTGTTCGAGGTGGTATTGGGCTTAAGTTTCACATGTCAGAGATGGAAGTTGTGTTCTTAATGTCCTCATAAATAACTCAGATGGTGAGAAACCATTTTGTAGTGGTGAGGTTCGTTAACTCAGCAATTAAAGTCTTCATTCTTCTTCAGCAAATCTTACACCCCTCTCAAGCTTCTCATTGGCCCGAGGATATTGAGACAAACTAGTTACTTGAACAAAACCCTATCCCTTTTCAAAATTTTGGAATAACTCATTAGTAAATTGCGGACTATCATCTGACACAATGCCCGGAATGACATGTGTTGCATAAGTTACCTTCAGAGATTGAATAACTGCTTCCACCATGATGCTTTGCAATCTGTTTACTTTAATCCACCTTGAGGAGTAATCAGTGACAATAAGGAATGTTTTGCCCTTAAAATCAAATAAGTCCATTCCCAGGCACTCCCACGGCTTGTAGATGTAATAGTGGTTCTTTTTGCTGTTAGATATTTACTGCACACATAAGACAATTAGAATAATTTCTTCTATAGAAAGAGTAATGCCTGGCCACCAGACTGACTGTTGGGCTCTCATGTGACATTTTGCTATCCTTAAGTGACTGGTGAAGTTTTTGAAGAATATCAAGCTGAAGTGCTGTCGATGATATGACTGTTCTCTCACTGAAGACTAGTAAGTTGTCAATGACTCTGAGGTGCTTGCACTGTTCAAAGTATTGGTGTAGTACTGGATAACTGGGGATATAGTCTGGCCATCCTTCCAGACAATATTCTCTTACCTGGAGACACTCGTCATACAAACAAGGAGCAGGAGTAGGCCATTCAGCCTGTCGAGCCTGCTCTGCCATTCAGTATGAGCACGGCCGATCATCTACTTCAATGCCTTTTCCCCACACTATCCCCATATCCCTTTGTCATTGCTTTTAGAAATATGTTAATCACTGCTTTAAACATACACAAAAGACTGAGCTTCCAAAGCCCTCTGGGCTAGAGAATTGCAAGGATTCACAAACCTCTGCATAAAAAAGATTCTCCTTATACCAGTCCTAAGTATTTTGAAATTGTGTCCCCTGGTTCTAGACTCTCCAACCAGAGAAACCTGCATCTACCCTGTCTATCCCTTTAAGTATTTTGTAGGTTTCAATGAGATCACCTCTCATTCTTCAAAACTCTAGACAATGCAGGCCCAGTTTCTCCAACCTCTCTTCACAGGACAGTCCCGCCGTCCCAGGAACAAGTCTGATGAACTTTCATTGCACTCCCTCTATGGTAATAATATCCTTCCTAAGGTAAGAGGACTGAAAATGCACACAGTACTCCAGTTGCAGTCTAACTAAGGTTCTATACAACTGAAGCAAGACTTCGCTACTCCTGTACTCGAATCCTCTTGGAATGAAGGCTAACATACCATTGCTTGCTGCACCTGCATGTTAGCTTTCAGTGACTTATTGACCCTTTGTACATCTACACTTTCTAATCTCTTACCATTTAAGAAATACCCTGCACCTCTGTTCCTCCTATGAAAGTGGATAACCTCACATTTTTCCACATTATATCCCATCTGCCATGTTCTTGCCCTCTCAATAAGTCTGTCCAAATTCTCTTGGAGCTGCTTTACACCTTTCTCACAGCACACATTTCCACCTAGCTGTGTGTCATTCCCGAACTTGGAAACATTACATTTGGTCCCCACATCCAAATCATTGGCTGCCAGAGGAGGTGGTGGAAGCAGGTACGATAGTGGTGTTTAAGAGGCAGCTTGACAAATACATGAATAGGATGGGAATAGAGGGATACGGACCCCGGAAGTGCAAAATGTTTTAGTTTGACGGGCAATATGATCGGTAAAGGCTTGGAGGGCCGAAGGGCCCGTTCCTGTACTGTACTTTTCTTTGTATCTTTGTATCTTTGATTTTGCCCAATCGGATCATGATTATCCAAGTATCCATTTAGTACATTCGTTATAATAGATTCTGGCATTTTCCCTACTAACAGGTCTGTAGTTCCCCGTTTTCTCTCTCTCTCCCTTCTGAAATAGTGGGTGACATTTGCTACCTTCCAATCTGCAGGAACCATTCCAGAATCTCTAGAATTTTGGAAGTTGATTACCAATGCATTTATTATCTTTAGAGCTATCTTTTTCAACACTCTGAGAGATAGAATATCAGGTCCTGGGGACTTATCAACCTTCAGTCCCATTAATTTCTCCAATACAACATTCTTACCAATACTAATTTACTTCAATTTCTCATTCTCCCTAGCCCCTTGAACCTCTAATTCTGGGAGATTTCTTGTATCTTCCTCAGTGAAAACAGACACAAAGTAATCATTTAGCTTCTCTGCCATTTCTCTTTTCCCCGTTATAAATTGTCCTGACTCTGCCTGTACTGGACCCACATCTGTCTTAGCCAGACGTTTCCTTTTTACATACCCGTAGAAGCTTTTACAGTCCATTTTTATGTTTTTTGCTAGTTTACATTCATTATATTCTCTATTTCTTTATCAGTTTCTTGGTCCTCCTTTGCTGTATCCTAAAATGCTCCCAATCATCAGGTTTGCTCCTATTCTTGGCAACTTTATAGGCCTTTTCTCTTAATCTTATACAATCCTTAACTTCCTTTGTTAGCCATTGTTGACTGATGTTTCTTTTTGGGTTTCTGTACCTTGAAGGAATGTATAGTTGCTGTAAACTATGTAGTAATTAGTTAAAAATTATCCATTGCCTCTGCACCATCATACCTTTTAATGTATTTTCCCAATCCACCTCAGCCAATTTGTTCCTCATACCTTCATAATTTCCTTTGTTCAAATTTAACACCCAGGCTTCAGATTGAACTACCTCACTTTCAACCATAATGTAAAATCCTATCATATTACGGTCACTCATCCCTAAATGTTCTTTTACAACAAATTATTAATTAAATCTTTGTCATTACATAATACTAGATCTAAAATAGCCTGTTCTCTAGTCGGTTCCTCAACATGCTGCTCTAGAAAACCATCCCTAACACACTCCAGAAACTTGTCCTCCATAGCATTAGTGCTCATTAGGTTTACCTAGTCTATCTACAGATTTGAAGTCACCCATGATTACTTTATTACCAATGCTACATGCTTCTCTAATCTCCTGATTACTATGTCCCAAACTACCACTACTTTTTGGTGGCCTATAAACAACAACTAACAATGTATGTAGTCCCTTACTGTTTCTTAGCTCCATCTAAAGAGATACCACATTTTGTTCTTTTGATCTGAGACCCCCCCCTTACTACGGTACTGAGCCCATCCCTTATTAGCGCAACACCACCTCCTTTTCCTTTTTGCCTGCCCTTCCTAAATATCAAAGATCCTTGAATATTCAGTTTCTAATCTTGGTTACCCTGTAGCTACGTTTCTGTAATGACAATTAGATCATACCCATGGAGGACATGGGTGGCTGCAAAGAGGGATAGACAGGTTATGTGAGTGGGCAATAAGATGGCAGAAGGAGTATAGTGTAGGGAAATGTGAAGTTATTCACTTTGGTCATAAGAATAGAAAATAATATATTTTTTAAAGGGTGTGAAACTTGTAAGTGTTGTTGTTCAAGGAGACTTGGTTGTGCTCATACAAGGAATGTAGAAAGTTAGTAGTTAGGTGCAGCAAGTAATTAGGAAGGCAAATTGCATTTTGGTTTTTATTGCAAGGAAATTGTGGTACAAGAATAAAGAAGCCTTACTATATTTGTACAGGGTTTTGTTGAGACCACATCTGGAATACTCTGTGCAGTTTTGGTGTCCACATTTGAGAAAGGATACACTTGCATTGGAGGCAGTACAGCAATGGTTCACTAAATAGATCCCTGGGATGGGGCTTGCCTTCTGATAAGATGTTAAGTATATTGGCCTTATATTCTCTAGAGTTTAGGCAGAATGAGAGGTGATCTCATTGAAACCTACAAAATCCTGAAGGAGCTTGATAGGGTAGACGCTGAGAGATTATTTCCGCTGGTCAGGGAGTCTAAAACATGGGCACAGTCTCAGGATAAGGGGCTGATCATTTAAGAATAAGTTGAGTAGAAATTACTTCATTCAAAGGGTTATGAATCTTTGGAATTTCCTGCCGCAGAGGGTTGTGGATGTTCCATCGTTGAATATACTTAAGGCTGGGATAGTCAGATTTTTCGTCTCTCGGAATTAAGGGATATGGGGAGTGGGTGGGAAAATGGAATTGAAGCCCAAGATCAGCTGTGATCTCATTGAATGGTGGAGTATGCTCGGTGGGCCATATGGTCTACTCCTATTTCTTGTGTTCTTATGTTTCAATTTTGAACTGCAGTCCCATCACATAGTTTTGAGAATTTCTTGCATGCTCATGAAGCTGCCAGTGCTTCCTTTTCAATTGTGGCATACCTTTGTTCTGTTTCTGGTAATGACCTTGAGGCGTAGCAAACTGGTCTACATTTACCTTCTCTCTACTCGAAATAATACTGTCCCCGACTTGGTGATGCATTTGCTGCTACAATGATTGCTAACTTGGGGTTGTAATATGCCAGAATTTCAGAGGAGATTAAAAGTTGTTTAAACTTTTCAAAAGAATTTTGCTGGCCAACGTTCTGACACCACTGTTGACCCTGTCTCAACAGCTATCTCAAAGGCTCATTGACCTCTGCCAAATTTGGTGGGAACCTGCCCACCTGTTTAACCACCCTGAGGAATCTTTGAAGGTCAGTTATGTTCCTGAGATGTGGGAATTCTATGATTACATTTGTTTTATATGGATCAACTCTGTTTCCAGTGACATGTACTATGTGACCTTGAAATTTGATCATAGGTTTGGCAAACTCACATTTTTCATTCAATGTTAAGCCTGCACCCTGTAAGACTTTCAGAACTGCCCTGACTCTGTGGTTATGCTCTTCACTCATGTACAAGTATGTCATCCATATGACATATTTCTCCTTCCATGCCCTTTTGGGTTTGAGACATTGTTCTCTGGAAAATTTCTGGAGCGGGCACAATTCCTAGTGATAATCTATTGAAACAATAATGACCGAATGGCATTATAAATGTGGTCAGCAATCTAGATTCTTTGTTCAGAGGCAGCTGCCAAAATCCACTGTTTGCATCCAATTTGGTGAATAGAGTACTCTTAGTTAGTATGGCAAGACTCTTATCCACTGAGGTCGTCGGGTGAATCTCATGTTCCGCTGATTTGTTTTGTTGAGTTAAGTTCATGTAGATTCTTGTAGAGCCATTTGGCTTTGGGACCGTGACTATTCCTGTACACCATTTTGTTGGCATAACCAGTGAAATAATTCCTTGTTATTGCATCTTCTCAATTTCCCCCATAACTTTGTCCAAGACCTGTATTTTATGCTCCCTGCCAGCAGGTTTTTAGGCTGGCGGGGAGTGTGAAATTGCAGGGACGGGATTCCCTCTGGGTTCCCTCCCACCCTGACCACACAGTGAGTTTACGTTGAGGCCCTTAAGCGGCCAATTAATGATCACTTAAGGGCCTTTTCCTGCCCAGTCTCAATTTTTAGACTCACGGAACATTGAAGGCTGGAAAGTATCAGTTAGATCTCGGCAGGAGGTGGGTGGGGGACCACTTCCGTCAGAAGCCCCCTTCTGAGTTGGGGCTCCCTCACCTTAAGGCTCAGTGGCCTCTGGACCTCCCTTTGGCTTCCCCCAGAGACCACGATTGCCTCCCTCACAACCCCCCAGGCCTTCTCTACCCTCCCCATTCTGGGACCCCTTGCCCTCCGGCTCCAGCACTTAGGCTCAGGCAGGTTGGTGTAGTTCCTCTTCTGTCCACTGTCGCTGCAGGGACTGGAGAGCAGCCGGCAGCTCTCTAAGGCAGGATGAAGTAGCAGTGGGTGACCATTTTGGAGATAGTTACCATAATACAGTAGATTTAATATAATTATGGAAAAGGATAAAGATAGAACAGGAGCAAAAGTTCTAAATTGGGGAAAAACATATCTTACGAAACTGAGAGGTGATCTGGTGAAAGTGGACTGGTGACAGCTACTTGAAGGGAGAGCAGTGACATTTCAGTGGGAGGCATTCAAAAGCGAGATTCTATGGGCACAGTGTATACATGTCCCTACAAAGAAAAAGGGTGGTACTGCCAAATCTAGAGCCCCTTGGTTATCTCGAAGTATACAAGGTAAGATAAAGCAGAAGAAGAAAGCTTATGACAGTCACAAAAGCTTAATACTGTAGAAAGTCTAGAGGAGTATAGAAGTAAAAAGGAAATTAGGAAAGCAAAGAGAGGATATGAAAAAATATTGGTTGGTAAAATCAAAGAAAATCCAAAGATGTTTTACCAGTACATAAAGAGCAAGAGAATAACTAAGGAAAGAATAGGGCTGATCAGAGATGTATATGATAACTTGTGCTCCGATGCAGAAGATGTGGGCATGGTTCTCAATGAGTACGTTGTCTCTGTCTTCACTAATGAGAGGGATGAAACAGATATTCTAGTTAAAGAGGAGGAGTGTGAAATATTAGATACAATAAGTAGTGAGAGAGGGAGGGACTGACATTCTTGAAGGTGGATAAGTCACCAGGGCCAGATGGATTGTAACCCAGGCTGTTGAAGGAAGCCAGGGGGGAAATAGCGGATGTTCTGAGGATCATTTTCCAATCCTCACTAGATACAGGTGCGGTCCCAGAGGATTAGAGGTCTGCGAACGTTGTACCATTATTTAAAAAGGGGGATAGACCAAATAATTATAGGCCAGCCAGTCTGACTTCAGTGGTGAGCAAATGATTAGAATCAATTCTGAGAGGCAGGATAAACCGTCACTTAGAAAGGAACGGATTATTCAGGGATTGTCAGCATGGTTTTGTTAGGGGAAGGTTGTGTCTACTAATTTAATTGAATTTTTTCAGGAAGTACCAGAGAGGATAGATGAGAGTAGTGTAGTGTATGTTGTCTACATGGATTTTAGCAAGGCATTTGACAAGTTCCCACATTGCAGACCGGTCAGAATAGTAAAAGCCTATGGGATACAGGGGAAGGTGGCAAGTTGGATCCAAAAGTGGCTCAGCGACAGGAAACAAAGGGTAAACAGGAGTAGTGAAGTCTTGCGTCAATTGTATAGAAGCTTGGTCAAACTGCACCTGGAGTACTGTGTGCAGTTTTGGTCCCCTTACCTCAGTAAGGGTAATATTGCTATAGAGGGAGTGCAACGAAGGTTCACCAGACTTGTTCTGAGGATGGTGGGACTGTCTTATGAAGAGAGATTGGGGAAACTGGGCCTGTATTCTCTAGAATTTTGAACAATGAGAGGTGATCTCATTGAAACCTATAAAACACTTAAAGGAGTAGACAGGGTAGGAGCAGGGAAGATGTTTCCCCTGGCTGGGGAGTCTAGAACCAGGGGACACAATTTCAAAATAAGGGGGAAGCCATTTCAGACTGAGGTGGGGAGAAATTTCTTTACTCAGAGGGTTGTGAATCTTTGGAATTCTGCACTGTATAGGGCTTTGGAAGCTTAGTCATTGAGTATATTTAAGGTAGAGATTGATAGATTTCTGATTAACAATAACATTAAGGGTTAAGGGGACAGTGTGGGTAAAAGGCATTGAAGTGTTCAATCAACCATGATTGTGTTGAATTGTGGAGCAAGCTCGACCGGCTGAATGGCCCTGTCTTGTTCCTATGTTCCTAATAGTTGATGGCTGTTTTCATGAGTGGAAAGCAGTTTCCAGTGGCATTCTGCAGGGTTCAGTGCTGGGTTCCTTGCTGTTTGTTGTATATATTAAGGATTTGGACTTAGATGTGGTGGCATGATGGGAAATTTGTAGATGACCCAAAAATTGACCATGTAGTTGACAATGAAAAGAATAGACTGTTGTCTCCAGAATGGTATCAATAGTTTAGTTGAGTGGGTGGAAAAGTGACAGATGGAAATCAATCCAGAGAACTGTGAGGTAGTGCATTTGGGGAGGGCAAACAAAGCCAGGGCATACACAATAAGTGGGAGGATATTAGGAGGGGCAGAGGAAGTGACGGACCTTGGAGTGCATATCCACAGGTCCCTGAAGGTGGCAGGACAGGTGGATAAGGTGGTAAAGAAAGCATATGGAATGCTTTCCTTTATTGAACGAGATATAGAATGCAAAAGCAGGGATATAATGATGGAACTGTACAAAACGCTGATTAGGCCACAGCTGGAATTTTGTGCACAGTTCTGGATGCCACATTACATGAAGGACATAATTGCTCTAGAGAGAGTGCAGAGGAGATTTACAAGAATCTTGTTGCCAGGGCTTGAAAATTGTGCTTTGAGGAAAGATTGGATAGACTGGGGTTGTTTTCCTTGGAACTGAGGAGGCTGAGGAGTGATCTGATTGAGGTGTACAAGGTTACGAGTGGCCTAGTAGAGTAGACACGGATGCCCCGTTTCCCCTAGCGGAGAGGTCAATTACCAGGGGGTACAGATTTAAGGTGATTGATGGAAGGATTAGATGGGACATGAGGAAAAACCTCTTCACCCAGAGGGTGGTGGGTGTTTGAAATTTACTGCCTAGTTTGGTGGTGGAGGCAGAAACCCTGAACTCATTTAAAAGGCACCTGGATCTGCACCTAAAATGCTGTAACCTGCAAAGCTACGGACCAGGTTCTGGAAGGTGGGATTAAAATGGACAGCTAGTTTTTTAAATTTTCCTTTTCGGCCGGCGCAGACACGATGGGCTGAATGACCTCTTTCTGTGCTGTAACTGTTCTATGGTTCTTTGGTTCTCCCGAGTAAGAGGTGGAAGTCTGGCTGCAGCCATTCAACGCTCATTGGAGCGTAAATTGGCTGCAGGGCAGTCGGAGCCAGTGGGGTTATGTTCCCCGTCAACTCTTCGGATGGTGGGAGGGGAGCCCCGGCCATCCGAAAAATTCAAGCACAAGATTGGGTGAGGGACTTTCCTCGTTATAAAGAGGAAGATTGGTTTAACACCAGCTTGTAGGGTGATGTGGCACTCGGTCTGTAGTTTCATTAGGTCTGTAAATAATTTTGGAAATTCACTGCTGTCATGCTCATCAGCAACATTCCACTTGATAGATTAGTTTCAATTTTAAGCATTCGTTTCTGATTAGTAGAGTGCGTTCTTGATATTGTACGACAGAGAGAGCTTCAAATATTTCTCTATCTTTGTACTTCAACTTTGCCACGAATTGGCGTTTGGCTTTCATTGTAGTCCCACAAGGACCCTGCATTTTGATAGTGAGGATTACAATTTAATCTACTTGAGCCATTTTACTTCATCTGATAAAACAGAAACACCTGCTGCTGTTTCTAGTTTACCTCTGTGGAGTGCCATCCACTTCGAGTTTAACACTCCAGTATTTATTATTAAGGTTACTCCCTTTGTTTGTGGTTCTTCCACTTCTCATATGTGGCTTTGATTTACAATTTTCTCCCTCTGCTTACAGGTTTTAAGCAGTTTTGAAGCGGCCTACTTTTCCACAGTTGTGGCACTCTGCTACCCCTGCTGGACATTCTTCTTGCTTTTGCAGCTTGTTCCCACCACATCAATGACATTTCAAGATAGAGGTTGGCACACTTCAGCCCTGAAATTGTTGCTGCTTCACTGGTGCTGCTTGTTGCTTCGGGTCTGTACTTACTGCTGCCTGGACTCCGGGTCTGTGTCTCGGCTTGCATCTGCTGTGCCTGTGATGCTCCGACCTTTTGGTGAATTTTGAATCTATTGCTTTCTTCCTTCTTTCAAGGATCTATTCACTTGCCAGGTGTGTAGATGCTTGTTGATTTTTTTCTGGGTCTTTTACTCGCTTGCCTCTGTGTTTCTTCATGTGTTCTGAGCCTAGGGGTTCTTTGGGGCTTTTCTATTCTCCCGAAGTATGCTGCTCGAGACTATAGTTTGTTAAAACCATTATTCTTTATTTACAACTACTATATATACATATTAGGACCTCTGCACGAAGTTGGAACTTCTGCTCCCTCCAGATCTCTGTTATTCCATCATGTGATGTTACATCATCACTACATCAGCATCATGTGTTCCTGATGTTAACCCTTTATTCTACAATTTGTGTTTCACACATCCATGTTGACTCTGCCAAATCCGACCATTTATTTCTCAGTATCCAGCTATCACATCCTTTATAACAGATTCTAGCATTTTCCCCATTACTAATGTCAGGCTAACAAGTCCCTAGTTCCTCGTTTTCTCTCTCCCTCCTTTCTTAAAGAGTGGGGTTACATTTGCTACCTTCCAATCTGCAGGAACCACTCCAGAATCTATAGAATTTTGGAAGATGACCACCAATGCATCCACTATCTCTATAGCCACCTCATTCAACACACTGGGATGAAGATCATTAGGCTCAGTGATTTATCAGCTTTCAGTCCCATTAATTTCTCCAGAATTATTGTTTTAGTAATACTAATTTTCCTCAATTCTCTGTCTCTGCCTTTAATGGGCCCACATTTGTCTCTGCCAGTCTTTTCCTTTTTACATACATTTTTACATACAGTCTGTTTCTCGCTAGATTACTTTCATATTCTATTTTCTCTTTTTTAAATGGTTTCTTGGCCCTCCCTTGCTGAAATCTAAAATGAACCTAATCCTCAGATTTACTATTTTTTGGCAAATTTATAAGCCTCTTCCTTTGATCTAATACAATCGCTAAAGTCTCTTGGTAGCTATGGTTGGATCATTTTTCCTGCTGGGTTTTTGTGCCTTAACAGAGTGTAAACTTGTTGTAAACTATGTATTAAATCTCTAAACGCTAGTCATTTCCTGTCTACCATCATACCTTTTAATGTAGTTTCCCAATTTACCATAGCTAACTTTCCCCTTATACCTCCATAGCCTCCTTTGTTTAGATTTAAGACCCTAGTTTCAGATTGAACTACATTACTTTCAAATGTTACGTAAGGTTCCAACATATTACGATCACTCGTCCCTAAAGCTCCTTTACCACAAGATTATTTGTTAGTCCTTTCTCTAGATCTAAAATAGCCCGTTTTCTAGTTGGTTCTACAACATACTGTTCTAGAAAGCCATCTCGTATACATTCCAGGAATTAGTCCTCCACAGCATTAGTTTAATTAGGTTTACCCAGTCTGTATGTAGATTGAAGTCCCCTGAGATTACTGTAGTACCCTTAATACAAGCACCTTTAATTTCCCATGCCCTGCATTACCACTACTATTTGGTCACCTATAAACTTTTCCTTGTTGTCCCTTGCTTTTTCTTAGCTCCACCCAAACTGAGTCTACATCTTGACCTTCAATCTACAATCATCTCTCTCTAATTTACTGACCTCATCCTTTGTTAACAGCGCTACCCCACCTCCTTTTCCTTTTTGCTCATCCTTCCTAAATGTCGAATACCCTTGAACATTAGGTTCTCAGCCTTGGTCACCTTGTGGCCACGCTTCCATAAAGGCAATTAGATCATATCTGTTTACTTTTATTTGTGCTGTCAATTCACCTACCTTGTTGCGAATGTTGTGTGCATTCAGATCGAGTGCTTTTAGTTCTTTCTTATTATTTTTGCAACCTCTAGCCTTAACTGCTGGTGCACTCAAGTTTGTATGCTCTGTCTCTTCCTGCCACACTCTGATCACCATTTCCCTTATTGCTACCTTGCTCTCTTGCCTTCTCCGCTCTCTTGCCTTCTCCGCTCTCTTGCCTTCTCCACTCTCTTTAATTTATCACGATCCCTTGCCTTTAAACTAAAGTCCTCTTTAGTGCCCTAGTTACATGATTTGCCAGAACACTGGTACCAGCATGGTTCAGGTGAAGCCTGTCTCAATGGTACAACTCCCACTTTCCCCAGTACTCTTGCCAGTGTCCCAGGAATCAAAACCCATTTCTCCCACTCCAATCTTTGAGCCTTGCATTTGAGACTAATCTTATTTACCCTTTGCCAATTTGCTCGTGGCTCAGATAATAATCCAGAGATTATTACCTTGAGGTTCTGCTTTTTAATTTATCCCCTAGCTGTTCATACTCCCTGAGCAAAACCTCTTTCCTAGTCCTACCTATGTTGTTGGTACCTTCATGGACCAATGCAATTAGATCCTTCCCCTCTCACTGCAAGTTCCTCTCCAGCCCAGAGCAGATGGCCCGAACCCTGACACCGGGCAGGCGACGCAGTCTTCTTCACTCTCGATCTCAGCTGAAGAGAACGGTGTCTATCCTCCTGACTATTGGAAGTACAAGCAGAAAATGCTGGAACTACCCAGCAGGTCAGGCAGCATCTGTAGAGGGAGAAACAGAGTTAACATTTCAGGTTGATGGTGACCTTTTATCAAATGAAGGGATTTCTTTAGTTATCATTTCATTTTCCAATAGACTTCTCAAAACACATTCAAGACTTATAAAAATTATTCATATATTAGAAATGCACTTCTAATGCTCTTCACTTTTGCATTTCCGCGTTTAAGGTAAAACAAGGCTTGCTATACTACATTATGGTGACCAAATAAGTTAAATTGCATTTTTATTACAAGGCATTTTGTGAGTTTAACCATGTAATTGTAACCATGTTTAAATTAATCAGAGACAGGGGTGATTGTGGCTGAAGATAAACTACTAATGTAGGAACTGCTCTAAGGCTGGCAGCTGCCGTACAGGTTCTAACTAGCCAGAACTTCATAAACAAAAACAGAAAATACCTGAAGTACTCAACAAGCCAGGCAGCATCTGTGGAGTGACCATACAAATTCATGTTTCAGTTATGGTCGGAGCAGTTCTGAAATGTTAACTTACCCGACCTGCTGAATATTTCCAGCATTTTCTGTCTTTTTACAGACAAGTGAATTTAAAAAGTATTCGGGGGTCTAAGTGATGCCACACTGGATTATAGTCCATGGCCGTGACAATATACCATTCGGTACTAATACTCAAATATTTAGTAAGTTCTGCAAAATTCTATTCCCTGAATAGGAAGAACATGTAGAAATAAATGCAGTTTTCCTAGTTGTCTAATAACCAACTAGACCAACAAGGCAACTGGTGCATTACAAGCATTTTGTCTAAGTCCCAGCAATGTACCAGACTGACTGATACTCATCTACAAGTAGCTGCAGCGTTACGGACCTGCCTGGCCTAGGTTATTGGATTGTGGAGCTGGCTGTGGAGGATTGACTGATCCAACCTCCAATCATCAAATATGTTACCTTGGAGCCAAAGAAACTTTGTTTACTTTTTCCCACTCCCCAAAGAAAATCGCCTCCAGTTAGTTATTAGACAATTGAGAAGCATGTGTTTAGTTCAAGTGAGGTGGATGACAGCTACCAGAAGTTCCCTCTAAGCAGGATGGATAGCAGCGCAACCCACGATAAAATGCCTAAATGCATTGACACTTTTTCTTGACCATAACGTGGCAAATGGTAGTTTCACCAGTTGATGCTGTAGTTTCAGCCTTCTAAATAATGTTTCAGTTGTTGTTGTTTCAAACTTGTTTTCACAACAGCATTTGAAATTTATCTAACTTAAACATGGTGGAAAACCCCTTGCAGAACAGCTCGTTATAAACATCCTAGTCCCCAGCCACATAGCTGCAATTTGAACTACCAGGCCCTGGTGTGAGGAGGTTTGACAAACGGATGCTGCTCAATATAAACCTGATGCCCTTCTAATGTGCTGAATAGTAGTTTGATGTAGGCCAGAGGCCTCCCTCCACACAACAATGTCTTCTTTTTCCATAAAACCCTCCTTGGTCCTAGACATGGACTGAAGGAAGCAGATTAAATCAGAAGTTTACATTAAGGTTATGACTATTACAACTTGACTAATGGCATATCTATTATAGGACCCTCCAATAACATTCACAATTTTTTGCACTTGATGTTAAGAATCTGTTTAGGCACTTAATTTCGATTAAGCTTTTGACCAGTGATGTAAGATAATTTGGGCATGCCAAAGTTAAGCTAGACAAATTTTAAGGGAGGAAAAATTCTAGAGAGACCGCCATCCTTTTTGTTACTTAATGATAAACCTTAATTAACATGCAAATTTGAAATAATTAGAATGCATTAAAGGTGTTTAACTACCTCTCCCCAAAGAAATATTCAAATTACACTAAATGTGGTTTTAAATTATTTAATTCTCCAAGGTCTATTGTAACATTTTTCTGCTACATTTTTTAAAGAAGTGACAAGGTTAAACTTTTGTTTAATAAGTAGTAATTAATAGTAAAGAATGATTGTGTATTCTAGAAATTATGATTCTTTGAAATGATCTTCATTAAAACTTAATCATTTACATTTTTAAAAAAAGAAAAACATCTAGTTTTATCAGTCTGTATATAGAATAATCCTTCAAACATTTTTTATTAAATTGAATATACGTATGAATAATCCATATTAGGATGTGTTACTTGAATGTTGGCTCAAACCGACGATTGACGATTGAAGTTGAAAATAGGTTCTATTAATTTGTTTGTATGTTCTAAGTAACACATTGTAATTTTAGTTTCCCTTGTGTGGAAAGGCAGAGAGAGAGGGAGAAGTTATTTTGTCTAAGTAAGTAATCTGACTCACTGTGTTGAAGTGCAAAATTATTTTTATTTTGTCCTTTTGCTTGGTCATAGTTGACTGCATTAAAGATTTAACGCATCAACAATCCCGCTGACCTTTGTAAATTGAGTGACTAAGATGAAAAATTAATGGTCATTGTGAAGGATAAAAATGAGGTTAATCAAGAAACAATAATTAGGTGACTCTAACCTTGAGTTTAAAAAGCTGTATGTTGTTTGAGAACAGAAAGACTGAAGGAGGTATTTGGGGGGTGGAGAAAGATTATGTAGATGGCTTAATTGCAGTTGATAGAATACTGCAGAGGACGGGTGAGCAGTGCGTCACTGAAAATGGAGCAACAAGAGATGTACAGCACTGAAAGAGAGCAGGTGGAGGCTAGATGTGGGATTGCCTTTCAGTAGACAAATGTTTTCAATGTGTCATGTTGAGTAGTAGCACCTTGGATGGGTATCAGTATCATATTGAGCAGCATCTCTTTGCCAAACCTCCTTACACCAGGGCCTGGTTTAAGCAGCTGGTGATGACAAAAGCACGATATGGCATTAGACTAGGCTGCCGGGAACTTCAAGTTAGCTAACAGGTCCCAAGCTGTCCTGAGTAGGTATTTCAGCCATGCTTCAGGTGTTCAGCTTCACCAGATATTCAAATCTGTGACTGACTTTGACGTGAAATAAAAGTCCAAAGTTGTTGAAGGGAATAAGAAGTATTTGGTGCCAATAGGAACATCGGAGCAGGAGTTGGCCATTCAGCCCATCAAGCCTACTCTGCCATTCAGTTACATATTGGCTGATTATCTACCTCAATGCCTCTTTCCCACGTTGTCCCCATATCCCTTGATGCCATTAGTATCCAGAAATCTTATCGATTTCTGCCTTGAACATGCTCAATGATTGAGCTTCCACAGTCCTCTGGGGTGAAGAATTCCAAAGATTTTCCACCCTCTGAGTGAAGAAATTCTTCCTTATTTTAGCCTTAAATGGCCTGCCCCTTATTCTGAGACTGTCCTCTGGTCCCAGATTCACCAGCCAGGGGAAACATCTTAACTACATCTACCTTGTCACGCCCTGTAAGAATTTTGTAAGTTTCAATGAAATCACCTCTCATTCTTCAAAACTTGAGAAAATAGAGGCCCAGTTTCCTCAACCTCTCTTCCTAAGACAATCCTGCCATCTGGTGAACCTCCGTTGCACTTCCTCTAAGGCAAGTATGTCTTCCTTAGATAAGGAGACCAAAACTGTACGCAATATTCCAGGTGTGGCCTCACCAAAGCTCTATACAATTGCAGCAAGACATCTTTTCTCCTGTACTTAAATCCCTTTGCAACGATGGGCAACATGCCATTAGCCTTTCTAACTGCTTGCTGCACTTGCATACTAGCTTTTAGTGACTCATGAACAAGTCATCCAGGTCCCTTTGGACAGCAACACTTCCCAACCTCTCATCATTTAAGAAATATTCTGCCTTTCATTTTTTTCTACCATAGTGGATAACTTCACACTTTATATTCCATCTGCCATGCAAGAGCATTCTAACTATTTCAAATTGGCATGTTAATTAAGGTGTGCGTGCGTGAGCGCGAACGAGCGTGTGTATGTATGTATGGGCACAATTTTTCGCTCGTTGGGCAGGCGTGCGCCAGACCAGAACAAACATAAAATGATGCGCGATATTTCGGCCAGCGGGCAGGCATGGGAGTTGACAGTGCGCCCACCAACAATTAAAAGGCCTATTAAGGCCATTAACGATCGAATTGAATGAAATTTTTCACTGCCCGTCCAAACTTATGGTTGGCGGGAAGGCGAAAAGGCCAAGCGGCCTTTGCATTTTTTGCAAAACCTCACCCATGGGCAGGATGAAGTTTTGATCAGCCATTTAAGAAAAAAAAAATGTTCATACTAATTTCTACCAACATGTCTCTGGTCATGTGACACTCACATGAAGGGTCACGTCTTTTAACATCTAAAAATGCTTTATTAATTTTTTATATCTTCACCCCCCTGAGGCAGCTCTGTGCCTCAAGGAGCCTTTCCTGCGCGCACTTGCGCGCATGTTCAAAGTTCCCCACTCGCCCTCCTCCGCTCCCCACACAGGCAGCGCTAAGCGCTGCAGCATGAGTTTCATGCTGGGTGGGCCTTATTTGGCCCACCAGCGTGAAATGGCAGTCCGGCCCCGATCGTGGGTGATGGTTGGCTTCCCGACGACTCCAACCTGCACCCACCGAGCCCGCCCGATGAGGGCAAAATTCTGCCTTGTGTGTGTGAGCGAGAGTGTATGTGAGAGCGAGAATGTGTTTGTGTGCATGTGTGAGAGAGCTGGCGCATGTGTGTGAGAGCACATGCGGGTGTGAGAGCGCGTGAGAGTGAGAGTGTGTGTGTGTTTGTGTGCGAAAGAGCCCTTTAAAGAGGGGGGGATGGGTTCTGGAGAGGGAGTAAGTAGGCTTACAAAGCATAAGGATATGGCGGCGCATTGCAGGGCAGCTACTTAGGCAATGATACCCAGAGTGTGACAGGAAGAGACAGAGTGTACAAACATTTTTTTAAAAAGCAGCAAATCGGGTCAAATGGTAAAAACATATAAGAAACATATATATTGAAACATATAAGATACTTAGGAGGCTTGACATGGTAGATGCTGAAAGGTTGTCTTCCCTTGTGGGAGAGTCCAGGACCAGAGAGCATAATCTCCGAGTAAGGGGGCGCCCATTTAAGGCAGAGATGAGGAATTTCTTCTCTGAGGGTAGTGAATCTGTAGAATTCTTTACCACAGAGGGCTGTAGAGGCTGGGTCATTAACTATATTCAAAGCTGAGACAGGCAGATTTTTAATCAGTAAGGGAATCGAGAGTTATGGGGAAAAGGCAGGAAAGTGGAGTTGAGGATTATCAGATCAGCCATGATATCATTGAATGGTGGAGCAGACTGGATGGGCTGAATGGCCTACTTCTACTGCTACATCTTATGTGTATGAGTGAGAAAGTGTGTATGTGTGTGTGAGCGAGAGTGTGTGCCTGTACGTGTATGTGTGTGAGAGTGTGCGTGTCTGTACGTGTGTCTGTGCATGTCTGTACGTGTGCATGTGTGTGTAAGTGAGAGACAGAGTGTTAGAGAGTGCAAGGGAGAGTGTGCGTGAGCGCGAGGGAGAGCGTGCGAGCAAGAGCGCGAGTGTGCATGAGTGTGTGTATGTCAGAGTGCACGTGTGTGTAACAGATTCTCACCCACTCTCTCACTGGGTGAGGGTGCGTGAGTGAGCACCCTGAGACTGGGAGTGAGCCCCCCCCACCCCACGTGAAAAAGTTGGACAAGCCTGGTGTAGGGGGTAACATATTGGCATGGATAGAAGATTGGCTAGCTGATGGGAAACAGCGCAGGCAAGAATAGGTCATTTTCTGCTTGGCAAGATGTAACGAGTGGTGTGCTGGAGGGACCAGTGCTGGGGCCTCAACTTTTTACAATTTATAGAAATGACTTTGATGAAGGAACCAAAGGTATGGTTGCTAAATTTGTTGACGACACAAAGATAAGTAGGAACGTAAGTTATGAAGAGAACATAAGGGGGCAACAAAGGGCTATAGATAAGTTAAGTGAGTGGGCAAAGGTCTGAAAAATGGAGTATAATGTGGGCAAATGTGAAATTGTCCATTTTGGCAGGATAATGGCATTAATAAAAAAGAAGCATAATATCTAATCGGTGACAGATTGCAGAGCTGAGATGCAGAGGGATCAGGGTGTCTTAATGCATGAATCGCAAAAAGTTAGTATGTAGGTACAGCAAGTAATTAGGAAAGTTAATAGAATGTTATTGTTTGTTGTGAAAGGAATTGAGTATAAAAATAGGGAGATTATCCTTCAGTTATACAGGGCATTGGTGAGACCACATCTGGAGTACTGTGTACAGTATTGGTCTCATTTAAGGAAGGATGTAAATGCGTTGCAAGCAGTTCAAAGAAGGTTTACTAGGCTAATGCCTGTAATGGGCAGGTTGTCTTATGAAGAAAGGTTGGACAGGCTAGGCTTATATCCGCTGGAGTTTAGAAGAGGAAGAGACGACTTGATTGAAACTTGTAAGATCCTGAGGGGTTTTGACAGGGTGGATGTGGAAAGGATGTTTCCTGTTGTGGGAGAATCTAGAACTAGGGGTTACTGTTTAAAAATGAGGGATTGCTTGTTTAAGACAGAAATGAGAAGAAATGTTTTAATTTGAGGTTCGTGAGTCTTTGGAACTCCCTCGAAAGGCAGTTGAAGCAGAGTCTTTGAATATTTTTAAGGCAGAGGGAAATAGATTCTTGGTAAGCAAGGAGGTGAAAGGCTGTTGGGCGTAGGCAGGAACGTGGAGTTGAGGCTACAATCGGATCAGCCGTGATCTTATTGAATGGCGGAGCCAGCTCAAGGGACCCAGTGGCCTACCTCTGCTCCTAATTTGTATATTCTCTTAAATAAGATGATCTCTGAGACCTGATTACCATTGTTGCAAACTCAGTAGCAAGCACTTGGACCTATTAAGTAGTTGCTTCAATGGACTTAGAATTGCATGAGACATCGGATGTACAACATAATCTCTGTCTTGCAACTTTACCTGATAAACCCAGATGCGTATCTGAAATTGTGGAGTTAAAAATGATCTTACATTAAGATAGCAATATTGTAACCATATAATCAATTTTGTTTTCAATAATTTAGAGTACTTCTGATTTTTTTTTAAACCTGTCCACACTTCAGACTTTTTAACAATTATGGCATTATTGGATTCAACTTTGTAAATGTGATATTAAATCTGTTGTCTTCTACCTTCAAGATTTTAAGAATTTGGTGTATCTGATTGAAAATGTATATTTAATTTGGAAGTTATAAAGGAAAAGTAATCAATTATGAGGTCTCTTTCAAGAGTGAAATAATGCCTATAATTTACCACAGCTGGTGCAACAATCATTTATTATGCATTCATGAGTTATGTTTAAGAAAGGTATTAAACAGGTTTGAAAGGTCAAAATTTCCATGTGGTATGCACCAGTCCATTGACTGTGTATGCTTGGTGGCTTTTGCACTATTTCAAATATAGGAAGTTTCATAAATTTTATAAAATATCGACAATAATTTCAGTACTGGGCAGTAACACTTCTTTGCACAACAAGTAAAACTGTCATGAACATTGATTAACATTCTTTTTATTCTTTTTTTTGAATTAATCATCTTTAAAATGTGAATTGTTCCATTTTAGGCCAGTACAGCTATTAAAACCTTCACTTGTATCACAAATTAGTGTTTGCACATTAATACTGCAGAATGATAGCTTCATTTTTTCTCTGTGTAGAATGAAGGGTTAACATCAGATGTTTACATGATGCTGGTTAAATAATGATGTCAGATTACATGACTGAAAAGTAAGAGAGATCTGGAAGGAGGAAAAGCTCCAACCTCGCGTCGAGGCCCAAATGTGTAAATACTTGCTGTAATTAAAGAGTAATGGTTCTGAGAATCTACAGATTGAGCAGCTTACTTTGGGATAATAGACAATCCCCAAAACCCCCGCCTAGAGCCTGACCATACAATGAAACATGGTGGCAGTGAGTAAAAGAACCAGCAGACCTTTAAAAGAAGATATAGTGCTGGTAAGAAAAGAGATCCCTGAAGGAAGGACAAAAGAAAATAAAGTAAGACTCACCAACACGTTGGAACATTGCTAGAGCAGCAGACATAAACTGGGACACAGACCTGGAGATCAGACAGCAGTGACCACAGGCCCAAAGCAGCAGCACAATTCCAAGAACAATTCCAGGCCTCAGCAGAAGTATGGAATCCACACTACCACTCCCAGAACCATTTCAGAGTGCAGAAGGCACGCAACAGGCCCAGAACTGGGAAAACTGGAGAAAAAGGTTCACAAGGTACAGAACTGCTTCAGGCTTACACACAAAAGGTCAAAAAGACCAGGTCAGTACACTACTTTATGCAGTATGATCTATAGTTGACGACATAGCAAGGTAACGAGTTGATGAGCCTTCAACTTATGAAGAGTCCTGCAAGCTTTCAACTATTATTTCAGTGCAGTTGAAATTTAATAATAGAGAGCAATAAATTTAATAAAAGAAAGCAAAGACCAGGCAAATGCATGGGGAGTCGTTCATCAATGACCTCTGTAGGCTGGCAGGGAACTGCGATTATGGAACCTTAAGCAATGAGCTGATTTGCAACAGAATCGTGATCTGGATCCGAGACAAAGAGAAAAGAGGATTTAACACTGGTAAAAGCATTGTAGATTGCGAGGCAATGGAAACAGAGTCAGATGTTTGTTCGTGGCGAAGGAGATGTGCTGTGGAGAAGATTGAGTGAGACCATTTAGTTTGTAGGTGATAAGAGAGGGTACGCGTCAAAGCCTTAGCCCACCAACTGCCATTTTGAAATGTCTTTGGCGTGGTGGGCTTCCCCCATCATTGAGGATGGGGATATTTGTGGAGCCTCCTCCTCCAGTGAGTTGTCTGCAGTCCTGCCACACCCAATCGTGAATGGTGGTGGACAATTAAACAACTCATTGGAGGAGGAGGCTCCACAAATATCTCCATTCTCAATGATGGGGGAGACCAGCGCATCAGAGCAAAAGATGAGGCTGAAGCATTTGCAATAGTCTTCAGCCAGAAGTGCTGAGTGGATGATCCATCTCTGCCTCCTCCTGAGGTTGCCAGCATCACTGATGTCAGTGTTCAGCCAATCTGATTCACTCCACGTGACATCAAGAAATAGCGAAGGCACTGTATACTGTAAAGGTTTTGGGCCCTGACAATATCCCGCCAAAAGTACTAAAGACTTGTGCTCCAGAACTTGCTGCGCCCCTCGCCAAGCTGTTTCAGTGTAGCTGCAACACGGGCATCTACCCAGCTATGTGGAAAATTGCCCAGGAATGTTCTGTACACACACAGCCGGACAAATCCAATCTGGCAAATGACTGCCTACTCTCGATCATCAGTTAAGTGATGGAAGGGATCATCAACAATGCCATCAAGCAGCACTTGCTTAGCAATAACTTGCTCACTAACGCTCATTTTGGGTTTCGCCAGGGGCACTCAGCTCCTGACCTCATTAGAGCCTTGGTTCAAACGTGGACAAAAGAGCTGAACTCCCGAGGTGAGCTGAGAGTGACTGCCCTTGGTGTCAAGACCACATTTGACCGTGTGTGGCATCAAGGAGCCCTCGCAAAACTGGAGTCGGTGGGAATCGGGGCGCAAAGGAAAATGGTTATGGTTGTTGGAGGTCAATCATGTCAGTTCCAGGACATCACTGCAGGACAAAAACAGAATTACCTGGAAAAACTCAGCAGGTCTGGAAGCATCGGTGGAGAAGAAAAGAGTTGACGTTTTGAGTCCTCATGACCCTTCAACAGAACTGAGTAATATTAGGAGAGGGGTGAAATATAAGCTGGTTTAAGGGGTGGGGGGGTGTGGGGGGAGAGAAGTTGGGGGGGCGGGGTGGTTGTAGGGACAAGCAAGCAGTAAAAGGAGCAGATAATCAAAAGATGTCACAGACAAAGGAACAAAGAGGTGTTGAAGGTGGTGATATTATCTAAGAGAATGTGCTAATTAAGGATGGATGGCAGGACACTCAAGGTACAGCTCTAGTGGGGGTGGGGTGGAAAGACTGACAGGGCATTACAGGTATAGATTTAAAAATAATGGAAATAGGTGGGAAAAGAAAAATCTATATAAGTTATTGGAAAAAGCAAAAGGGAGGGGGAAGAAACGGAAAGGGGTGGAGATGGAGGAGGGAGTTCAAGATCTAAAGTTGTTGAATTCAATATTCAGTCCGGAAGGCTGTAAAGTGCCTAGTCGGAAGATGAGGTGCTGTTCCTCCAGTTTGCGTTGTGCTTCACTGGAACAATGCAGCAAGCCAAGGACAGACATGTGGGCAAGAGAGCAGGGTGGAGTGTTAAAATGGCAAGTGACAGGGAGGTTTGGGTCTTTCTTGCAGACAGACCGCAGGTGTTCTGCAAAGCGGTCGCCCAGTTTACGTTTGGTCTCTCCAATGTAGAGGAGACCGCATTGGGAGCAACGAAAGCAGTAGACTAAGTTAGGGGAAATGCAAGTGAAATGCTGCTTCTCTCTCCCCCCCAACCTTAAACCAGCTTATATTTCACCCCTCTCCTAATATTACTCAGTTCTGTTGAAGGGTCATGAGGACTCGAAACGTCCACTCTTTACTTCTCCGCCGATGTTGCCAGACCTGCTGAGTTTTTTCAGGTAATTCTGTTTTTGTTTTGGATTTCCAGCATCCGCAGTAGTTTTTTGTTTTTATCACTGCAGGAGTTCTTCACGGTAGTATCCTAGGCCCAACTACCTTCAACTGTTTCATCAATGACCTTCCCTGCATCATAAGGTCAGAAGTGGTGATGTTTGCTGATGATTGCACAATGTTCAACACCATTCATGACTCCTGAGATACTGAAACAGTCCATGTCCAAATGTAGCAAGACCTGGAGCTGGACAATACCCAGGCTTTGGCTGACAAGTGGCAAGTAACATTCGTGCCACACAAGTGTCAGGCAATGACCATCTGCAACAAGAGGGAATCTAATCATCGCCCCTTGATATTCAGTGGCATTACCATTGCTGAATCCCCCACTATCACATCCTGGGGGTTACCATTGACAAGAAACTGAACTGGATTAGCCACATAAATACTGTGGTATTGGTTTTGTCACTGGACTAGTATTCCAGAGAGCCAGGGTAATGCTCTGGGGACCTGGATTCAAATTCCCCCATTCAGATGGTGAAATTTGAATTCAATAAAAAAAAATCTGGAATTAAGAGCCTGATGACTACAAAACCATTACTGATTGCAATCTGCCATCCTTACCTGGTCTGGTCTACATGTGACTCCAGACCTACAGCAATGTGGCTGACTCTTAGTGTCCTCTTAATAAGGGCAATTTGGGATGGGCAATGAATGCTGGCCTAGCCGGCGACACCCAGGTCCCATGAATGAATAAAAAAAATCAGAGGCTAGAAATCCTGTCGCAAGTAACTCACCTCCTGACTCTCCAAAGCCTGTCCACCATCTACAAGGCACATGTCAGGAGTGTGATGGAATACTCTCCACTTGCCTGGATGAGTGCAGCTCCAACAACACTCAAGAAGCTTGACACCATCCAGGACAAAGCAACCCGCTTGATTGGCACCCCATCCACAAACATTCACACCCTCCATCATCGAGGCACAGTGGCAGCAGTGTGTACCATCCATAAGATGCACTGCAGGAACTCACCAAGACACCTTAGGCAGCACCAAACCCACAACTGCTACCATCTAGAAGGACATGGGAGCACCACCACCTGGAAGTTCCCCTCCAATCCACTCACCATCCTGACTTGTAAATACATCACCATTCCTTCACTGTCACTGGGTTAAAATCCTGGAACTCCCTCCCTAAGAGCACTGTGGGTGTAACTACACCACATGGACTGCAACAGTTCAAGAAGGCAGCTCACCACCACCTTCTCAAGGGCAATTAAGGATGGGCAATAAATGCTGGCCTAGCCAGTGACGCCCAGATCCCATGAGTGAATGCAAAAAAAAAACCACACAAGTGAGAAGAATGTCCAGCGGATGGGTGGAGGTGGGGGTGATGGTGGTGGGAGGGGTGGAGTGTCACAATTGTGAAAAAAATAGAACACTTCAAAACTGTTCGTCGCTCAAATGCCAACAAAATGTAAAACAGAACCACTTACAAGAAGTGGAAGAACCACAAGCAAAGGAACTGACCTTGGGGAGCTAAAGGATACTGAAAACAAGTATTGGAATATTAAACTTGTAAGTCTTACAGGATGCAGGCCAAACATTGAATGAAAACTGTGAGTTTGCCAAACATATGACCGAGTTCCTCGGTCACATAGTACAAGCCACAGGAAGCACAGCTGACCCACAAAAAAACAAAAGTAATCAGAAAATTCCCAGGAACATAACTGAGCTTGGAGGTGTCAGCTGTGGCTCAGTTCATAGCACCCTTGCCTTTGAATCAGAGGGTTGTGGGTTCATGTCCCACTCCCGGAAACCAAGAACTGTGATTGTACTCGAAAGAGTTGCAATCTGTGACTGTTGATAACTCGAAAGAGTTTCAAAGATTCCCTGGGATGGTCAACCAATTAGGCAAGTTCCTACCAAATTTAGCAGAAGTCAACGAGCCCTTAAGACAGCTATTAAGACAGGGTCAGCAGTGGTGCTGGAATGTGGACCAGCAAAATGCTTTCAAAAGTATTAAACAACTTTTAATCTCTTCTGAAACCTTGGCACATTACGACCCAGAATTACCGATTATAGTAGCAGCAGATGCATCATCTACAGGTCTGAGGGCAGTTTTATTTCAAGTGCAGAGAGACGGCTAGTGTAGACCAGTCAGCTATGCCTCTAGGTCACTAACAGAAACTGAATAGCAATATGCCATGATAGAAGAAGCAGCATTGCCAACAACATTGAGTCGGTAGTTAGGAAGGCAAATGCAATGTTGGCATTTATTTCGGGAGGACTAGAATATAAAAGCAGGGATGTGCTGCTGAGGCTTTATAAGGCTCTGGTCAGACCACATTTAGAATATTGTGAGCAATTTTGGGCCCCATATCTCAGGAAGGATGTGCTGGCCCTGGAGAGGGTCCAGAGGAGGTTCACGAGAATGATCCCAGGAACAAAAGGCTTAACATATGAGGAATGTTTGAGGACTCTGGGTCTATACCCGATGGAGTTTAGAAGGATGAGGGGGGGATCTGATTGAAACTTACAGAATACTGAAAGGCCTGGATAGAGTGGACGTGGGGAAGACTTTACCAGGCCACCTAGGAGTAGCAAAATGTCACATGAGAGCACAGTAATCTGTCCGGTAGACTACACTTTATAGATTTCTAACTGTCTTATATGTGATGTAAACAACAAAAACCAAAAAAACCTACTATTATCTTGTACTTTTCCAACAATGCTGTGGGAGTGCCTGGGAATGGACGTATTTGAATTTAGGGGAAATACCTTCCTTATTGTCGTTGATTACCACTTACAGTGGATTGTAGTAAACAGATTGTGAAGTATCTCAGCAGAAACAACCATCCAATCCTTCAAGAGAATTTATGCAACACATGGCGTTCCAGACATTGTAGTGTCCAACAATGGGCCACAATTTTCTAGTGAGCTATTCCTCAATTTTGCAAATGAATATGACTTTGTTCATATAACCAGTTCACCTCGCTTTCCTCAAGCGAATGAAGAAGCTAAGAGAGAGGTATGAACTGTCAAAGATTTATTGAAGAAAAACAAATACCTTAAATCTAGCTCTTCTGAGTTCTTGAACCTCGCCACTACAAAACAGTGTCTCACCATCAGGGTTACTGATGGGTAGGAGATTGAGAATATAGCTACCATCTCTAGAACATAAACCTAATGTCACCATAAACAACGCCGAGAAAGTAAAACAAAGTACGAAGAAGAACAGTGAAGCAACTAGGCTTGCAACTTTAATCACAGACATAGAGCATGTGAGTTACCAGTGCTGAAGCCCAGGGAGAGAGTATGGGTCCAAGATCAACAGAAGGAAGGCACAATCATTGGAAAAACTCCATAACCAGGATTGTACAGGATTGAGACATACTAGGGTATCATAAAGGGAAATTGCAGCACCTTAATGTCCTTGGAGAGAAAGTCAGTGGGAACTTGGGCTTACTACTCAGTTCCTGATGAAAAAGCAGCTCTACACCCAGGAAAAGAAGACCCTCACTGACAGAGAGAGTGTGCGGAATACCCTCAGACTCAAAAGGAGATCAGAACGAGATCAGGGAGATTGGTCAAGGTTCCTCGGAGACTAACCCTGTGAAGTTTGAGACTTTGGGGGGGAGATGTAGGAGGATGTAAATATGATAGGGATAAAGACCTTGGGGAGAGGTGCAGAGTAAAAGATTAACATCAGAAGCATGCATGATGCTGATGTAATAATGTCAGATCACATGACTGAGAAGTATGAGATATCTGGAAAGAGGAGAAGCTCCAACCTCGTGTGGAAGTCCAAATGTATAAATACTTGCTGTAAATAAGAAGTAATGGTTTTGAGAAATTACAGACTTGAGCAGAATGCTTTGGGAGAATAGACAATCTCCAAAACTCCCATCTAGATCATGACCACACAACTAAACACTATGATCTTCTGCTTTTAAGGTTTTAAAAAAAATTAAACTGCAATGTTTTAATTTTTGATATTGTCCCACTTTTTTGTTTAGTTAAGTATTGTTTCAGGCCAGTTGATTAGGAGCACTCTTAAACTGTGATATTAATCTTTATGGGACCGAGATTGTTATGGTATTTTACAAACTCTTACTAAAATACATGAAATATTTTGTTCACATAATGGCGAGTAACATTTGTGGCACACAAATGACAGGCAATGACCATTTCCAACAAAGACAATCTAACCATCTCCCCTTAATGTTCATTTTAAAATCACAGAATCCCCCACCAACAACATTCTGGGAGTTATTGTTGACCAGGGAACTTAACCGGACCAGCCATATAAATAGTGTGGCTACAGGAGCAAAGCAGAAGCTAGGAATTCTGTAACAAGGAACTCATTTCCTGACTCTACAAAGTCTGTCCAGTGCCTACGCGGCACATGTTGTAACTGTAATGGAATACTCTCCACTTGCCTGGATAAGTGTAGCTCCAACAACATGCAAGAAACTTAATGGCCAGAATTTTCCCGTCAGCGATTTGGGGGCGGGGCCCGCTCGCCAACGGGAAAATGACGCAGAATGACGTCGGGAGGAACCCCCTTTAAATTTTTAAGAAGGCGGGCGGACAGCGAAATCAGCTGTCCGCCCGCTGACCTGTCAATGGCCAATTAAGGCCTTAATTGGCTCGCCCACTTAAAACGGTGGCGGGGCCCGTATCGGCTGCCCGCCTGCCACTGAGCCGGTGGGGCCCGCCCGCCCATCAAGGTCAAAATTCTGCCCGTAATATTTTAATGCTCGGGGCATTTAAGATGTTATTACACAGAAACAAAACAATTACCTCGTTAAGTGTACACTCTTTTTCTCTTTGAGCTTTCCAGCTCACTCATCCTTTTAATATTGCTCTTTTCCAAGCAACTTTCTGAATTATGCATTGATTTTCCTTCAGAAATGTTTTGTGGCATAGAATTCCTTTTCCTCATCTACTTTTTTAATGACATGTTTTTAGAACTCCCTCTTTAATTGTTTTTTGTGTTCACCTTGAATTTGTGCCCTCCTTTTCCTGTTGTTGACTGAAAA
Organism: Cetorhinus maximus; assembly: GCF_964194155.1. Lineage (NCBI taxonomy): Eukaryota > Metazoa > Chordata > Chondrichthyes > Lamniformes > Cetorhinidae > Cetorhinus > Cetorhinus maximus. The sequence goes on from NC_135879.1 coordinate 191,335,612, forward strand.
CAATCTTATTACTAATTTCCTTAACATAACCCATCATAATCTTCAGGACCTCCCTCCATCTGATCTGCAACAGTTGGGAATCTCTAATTTATTGTGGAAAAGATTAAACACAAGCTCAAGTTGTCATTTAGCAGAGGTAAAAGGGATTGGTTTCCCAGGATAGCCTAGGCTTGGTTATGGCAGGGTGGGCAAACAAATAGTGATCATAATGCAAAGTGGGAAGCTCTCTCAGTGGCCTAAACAATGGACAATGGGCCAAATCTTTCGAGGTGTGGCAATCACTGTCAGATTGCCACTCCGCTCCTAATTTTTTTACACAGCACCACATTTCTCGCCTGGACTTCCGAACTGGCTCTCTTCAGAAATGCAGAGGGCATCTGCTCTCGGAGTCCTTCTTTGTAGGGCAGGATCATTGGAGGAAGCCAAGCCGTACCCCCATTTTACGGCACTAGCTGCCGTATTTTAGTAAGTCTTCATTCACTTAACAGAGTGAAAAGCTCTGGGACATTTAAATAGCTTTTCACGAATGAGTGTGCGTGAGTTAAGTGGGTAGGGTGGCAGGGTGGGAAGGGTGCCACCTGGGTAGGGTGGCAGGGCGGTAGCATGGTGAGGTTGGGTCAGGTTGGGAACATAGGAATAGGAGAAGGCCATTCAGCCCGTTGAGTCTGCTCTGCCATTCAATATGATCATGGCTGATCAAACAATTCAATACCTTTTACCCACACTATCCCCATAACCCTTTACGTTATTGTTAATCAGAAATCTATCAATCTCTACCTTAAACATACTCAATGACTGAGCTTCCACGACCCTCTATGGTAGATAATTCCAAAATTTCACAACCCTCAGGATAAAGAAATGTCTCCTCAGTCCTAAATGGCTTCCCCCTTATTTTGAAATTGTCTCCCCTGTTCTGGACTCCTCAACTGGGGCAAATATCTTACCTGCATCCACCCCGTCTATTCCTTTAAATATTTTGTAGGTTTCAATGAGATCACCTCTCATTCTTCGAAACTCTAGAGAATACAGGCCCAGTTTTCCCAATCTCTCTTCATAAGACAGTCTCGCCATCCCCGGAACAAATCTGGTGAACCTTCGTTGCGCTCCCTCTGGCAATAGTATCCTTTCTAAGGTAAGGGGACCAAAACTGTACACAGTATTCCAGGTGCGGTCTAACCAAGCTTCTATACAATTGAAGCAAGACTTCACTACTCCCGTACTCTCATCCTAATTTAATTAGCCTTCCTAATTGCCTGCTGCACCTGCATGTTAGCTTTCAATGACTTATTGACAAGGACACCCAGGTCCCTTTGTACATCTACACTTGCTAATCTCTTACCATTTAGGAAATACTCTGCACATCTGTTTCTTCTACCAAAGTAGGTAACCTCACATTTTTCCACATTATATTCCATCTGCCATGTTATTGCCCACTCACGGGGCTGAATTTTCCCCCATCAGGGGGGAAGTTGATGGGCTGGCCGTGCGGCTGTGCTTCCGATCGGCGCCTCCGATCGGAGGCGCAGCGCCAGCGGGTCAATTAAGGCCCGCCCAGCGTGACGTCCGCACGGAAGGGCTATGCGCTCCCTGTCTGGGGGGGGGAAATGCCTAAAATCGAGAGTGCGCTCTTTCGCACACGCGCACGAAAGAACCCACTCATCTCCCTGAGGCTAAGTGCTGCTTCAGGGAGATAGCTTCTACTTTCAAAAATATTAAAAATAGAAAAAAAAAATTCCCTTACATGTCCCCTCATGTGACAATGGAACATGTTCATAATTTCCAAAAAAACTTTATTAAAATTTTTAAAATCCTCCATGAAACCTTATCCTGCCAGTGGATGAGGTTTAATGTTTTTTCTACTTCCTGCTGGGGCTCCTGACCTGCCCACCAACCTTAAGGTTGGACAGGCAGGTCCACTAATTATTTTAATTGCTCTGTCAATGGCCTCAATTGGCCATTGACAGGTCAGCTGGTGTGCAGCTGATTTTGCTGCACCCCCGCCTTCCTGAAAATTTAAATGGGGCGCGGTGACGTCGGGAGTTCCGCCCGATGTCACCGCGCGTCATTTTACGCATTAGCGAGTGGGCCCCGTCCCCGCTCACCGACGGTAAAATCCAGCCCACTAAGTCTGTCCAAATTCTCCTGTAGCCACTTCACATCTACCTCACAACACATTCCCGCCTAGCTTTGTATCATCCGTGAACTTGGAAATATTACATTTGGCCCCTCATCCAAATCATTGATATACATTGTGAACAGCTGGGGCCCAAGTGCTGATCCTTGCGGTATCCCACTAGTCACAGCCTGCCAACGCGAGAATGACCAGTTTACTCCTAATCTGTTTTCTTCCAGTTAGTCAATCCCTAATCCATGCCAGTATATTGCCTCCTATCCCATGTGCTTTTATTTTACAATCAACCTCCTGTGGGAACTTTAGCAAAAGCCTTCTTAAAATCCAAGTAAACTATGTCCACCGACTCTCCTTTATCAATTTTGTTAGTAACGTCCTCAAAAAACTCCAAGTTCGTTAAACATGATTCCCCATTCGCAAATTCATGCTGACTATGTTCAATCAGATCATGATTTTCCAAGTATCCATTTATCACATCCTTTATAATAAATTCTAACATTTTCCATACTACTGATGTAAGCCTAACAGGTCTGTCATTCCCTGTTTTCTCTCTCACTCCCTTCTTAAATAGTGGGGTGACATTTGCTACCTTCCAATCTTCAGGAACCATTCCATAATCTATAGAATTTTGGAAAATGATCACCAATGCATCCACTACCTTTATAGCACCCCTTTCAACACTTTGGGATGTAGAATATCAGGTCCTGGGACTTATCAACTTTCAGTCCCATGAATTTCTCCAATACAACCTTCTTACTTAAACTAACTTCCTTCAACTCCTCATTCTCCCTAGTCCCTTGGATCTCTAAATCTGGGAGATTTACTGTATCTTCCTCATTGAAAACAGACACAAAGTAATAATTTAGCTTCTCTGCCATTTCTCTTTTCCCCATTATGAATTCTCTTGACTCTGTCTGTAATGGACCCACAATTGTCTTAGCAAAACACTTCCTTTTTACATACCCATAGAAGCTTCTACAGTCCATTTTTATGTTTTTTGCTAGATTGCATTCATATTCTATTCTTCTTTTCTTTATCAGTTTCTTGGTATTCCTTTGCTTTCTTCTAAAAACCTCCCAATCCTCAAATTTACTACTATTTTTGGCAACTTTATAAGCCTTTTCTCTTAATCTTATACAACCCTTAACTTTCTTTGTCAGCCATGGCTCACTGGCTTTTTTTTGGGTTTTTGCAGCTTGAAGGATTGTATAGGTGCTGTAAGCTATGTAATAGTTCTTTGAAGACTATCCATTGCCTATGTACCATCATGCCTTTTAATGTATTTTCCCAATCCACCTCAACCAATTTATCCCCCATGCCTTCATAATTTCCATTATTCAACTTTAACACCCTTGCTTCAGACTGAACTACCTCACTTTCAAACATAATGGGCAGAATTTTGCCCTTGGTGGGCGTGTGGGCCCAACCTGCTCGGCGGCGGGCGGACAGCCGGCCCCCGCCGCCGAAACAGGGCTCGCCACCATTTTGAGTCCGCCCAGCGGCCTGTCCGACAGGAAGCACTATGCATTTCCTGTGTGGGGGGTGGGTGAGGGGGGAAGGAAGCATGTGCCCGAAAGAGTGCACTGCTCCCTGAGACTAAGTGCTGTCTCAGGGAGATTAGTGACAGTGTACAAAACTTAAAAAATAGAAAAATAAAAATATTATTGACATGTCCCCCTCATGTGACAATGTCACACGAGATGGGACATGTTAATAAAAAGGACATAAACTTTATTAAATTTTTTTAAAACAGACATGAAACCTCATCCTGCCAGTGGTTTCATGTATTATCAGGAGCCCGCTGGGACTCCTGGCCTGCCCGTCAGCCTTCAGGTTGGATGGGCAGGTCCTTAATGATCTTAATGATCTTGTCAATGGCCTTAATTGGCCATTGACAGGTCAGCTGGTGGACAGCTGATTTCGCTGTCCGCCCGCCTTCCTAAAAATTTAAAGGAACTGGGATGATGTCATTCTACGTCATTTTCCCATCGGCGGGCGGGCCCCGCCTCTAAATCGCCGACAGGAAAATTCTGGCCAATGTAAAATTCTATCATATTGTGGTCACTCGTTCCTAAAGGTTCTTTTGCAACAAGATTATTGATTAGCTCTTTTTCATTACATAAAACTAGACCTAAAATAGCCTGTCTTCTAGTCGGCTCCTCAATATACTGCTCTAGAAAACCACCCCTAACACACTCCAGAAACTCGTCTTCCACAGCATTAGTGCCCAATTGGTTTACCTAGTCTGTACGCAGATTGAAGTCACCCATGATTACTGTATTGTCCATGCTACATGCTTTTCTCATCTCCTAATTAATACCATGCCCCACATTACCATTACTGCTTGGTGGCCTATAAACAACTCCAACCAATGTCTGCTGCCCTTTGCTTTTTCTTAGCTCCACTCAAACAGATTCCGTGCATTGTTCTTCCGATCTGAGATCCTCCCTCACTAACGCACTGATCCCATCCATTGTTATCAACGCAACTCCACCTCCTTCCCCTTCTTGTCTGTCCTTCCTAAACATCGAATATCCTTGAATATCCAGTTCCCAGTCTTGGCCATCATGCAGCCATATTTCCGTAATGGCAAGTATATCATACCCATTTACCTTTATTTGTGCCTTTAAATCATCTACTATATTATGAATGCCGCGCGCATTCAGGTGGAGTGCCCTTAACTTTGTCTTTCTGACATCATTCTGCATTCGAAGCATACTCATTGCTCTGCTTTTTCTTTTTCCTTCTAGCCTCACTGCTACTTCTTGTTACCAACTTTACTTCCTTCCAATTTGGGCCACCCCTCAGGTTCCCACCGCCCCTCCACCCCTCAACAAGCCAGTTTAAACCCACCTCAACAGCACTAGCAAATCTCCCTGCGAGTATGTGAGTCCCAGTCCTGTTAAGATGTAACCAGTCCAGCTTGTACAGGTCCCTCCTGCCCCAGAACTGGTCCCAATGCCTTAGAAATCTGATGCCCTCCCTCCTACACCCATTCTCCAGCCACATATTTAATCGATCAATCCTCCTATTCCTATGCTCACTAGCACGTGGCACTGGGAATAATCCTGAAATTACTCATCTTGAGATCCTGCTTTTTTAAATTTCCTCTTTAACTCCCTGAAATCTGCTTTCAGGACTTCATCCCTCTTCCTATCTATGTTGTTGGTAGCAATGTGGACCACGGCTTCTGGCTGATCCGCCCCCCCGAAGGAAGTCCTGCAGCTGCCCTGTGACATCCTTGACCCTGGCACCAGGGAGACAACACACTACCCTGGAGTCACATTTACTGCTGCAGAAACACATGTCTGATCCCCTGACTATGGAACCCTGTATCATTATTGCCCTTCCATTCTTCTTCTCTCCCTGCCCCCCCCCCCCCCCCCCCACCGGTACAGCTGAGCCACCTGTGGTGCCACAGGCATGGCTCTGTCTGCACTCCCCTCAGGAACCATCTAAAATGGAAAACTGACTAGCAGGATAAATTCGGCGGACTCCTGCACTACCTTCCTGGTTCTCCTAGACTGCCTGGTCTATTCTGCCTGAACCCATTCCCTCTCTGGCTGTATGCTTCTGACCTGCGGTGTGACCACCTCCTTAAGCATGCTATCCATGTAGTCCTCTGCCTCGCGGATGCACAACAGTGACTCAAGTTCCGAAACCCGGAGCTCAAGCTTGTGCAGCTGGTGACATGGTGCGTCCACAACTTCATACACAAGATGTATACTCCACTTGGCCGAGCTGACCTGCCATCCCATAATTTTAAAACTATTTATTACGCAGAGTGAGTAGAATTTTTTTTAAAATTCATGCGATGTGGGCATCATTGACTAGGCCAGCATTTATTGCCCTTGTTCAGAGAGCATTTAAAGAGCCAACCACATTGCTGTGAGTCTGGAGTCACATGTAGACCAGATGGCAGATTTCCTTCCCTAATGGGCATTAGTGAACCAGATGGATTTTTATGACAACTGTTTCATGGTCATCAACAGACCACATTTTTTATTGAATCCAAACTTCACCATCTGCCATGGTGGGATTTGAACCCAGGTTCCTGGGTCTCTGGCATACTAGTTTCCTGTGACAAAACTACTATGCCACTGCCTCCCCAAGAATGAATAGAATAAATTACCAGTAACTTAACTTTACTACACTTACGCTAACTTTATCTTTCTTTGGTTTACTTTATTACTTTGTTTCACTTTGATCTGATTTAACTTCGCTTCCCTATTGCTAGTGTTCCTTACTGAAATCCAAGTAGCTACTTCTTTATAAATGATACATTTTTCTAGTTTTAAGTTATTTAAACACATTCCCTAACAACAGTTTCTCACCAACCAATGAACTTACAGTTTTCCTGTGATGTCACTCCTGGAGTTTTTTTTTCAAACTCAGTCCATTGCAGGTCTAACTGTCTCTGCTCCCAAACGGTTGGATCAAGTGGGAGTTGGTGGGGGAGTGGGGCCAGAGGGCTGGGGGGTGTAGTCAGTAGGGAATGGTGGGGGGGGGGGTTGGTGTCAGTTGTATAGTTACTCAGGAGTTAGACATGGTTTTTTTTCAGTCCAACATTTCCTGGGTAACTGTCCAGGTAAGTGAGTCAGAACCCTCTGAGTTTGAGTCAGAGACTCCAGAGTTGGAGACTTTTTCAGGGGGTTACGGACACATGAGAATTGCCCATTGGAAGTTGAAACTTTCCTGGCAATTCCCTCGGAATCCTTGCATTGGGACTTCTGAGGGAATCTCCCAGCGCATTCTCCAGTGTACCTCAGCGGAACAGCCATCTAGTGACTTGAAGATCTGGGCCGTTACATTCATCATGTGTGATTTGTCAGAAAGCAACTTTGCATTTATGTTGGAAGAGTGTTTTTGATTTCTGTTAAGGATGTGAAGAGGTTTTTAAAAATAAGAACACGACTGCCAAAAATAAGAACGCACTCACACTCTCAGAGCCTGGCAGTGAAAGGTTGCACAGAGGCAGAACCACTGTAGGACTGTAGGACAGGATACAGAGAGAGTGTGCTTTTAAGTTAGTTAGATAATTCAATGGAGAGGACTTAATTTTATTAACAGTACACAAATGGACTGATTGTATTAAGTGCTTCTCATCATACTCAATGTTCTGTATGTTTTGCCTGCTGTGAAATGAATCAGTTTATGAACTGAATGCCATCCCTGCTTTGTGAAATTGAAGGAGCACATGTCTGGAAAATATAATTCAGAACACATGGGAGATTTGTTGTTCCACCGCAAGTTCCTGCAACCACTGAAACAGATAATGAAACAATGGGAATAAACTTACATAAGAAACATGCAGCCAGACTGTTTAAGAGAGTAATCACACCACTGAACCAATTTTATCAGCAACACTGACCAAAGCCCTAACTTCTTAAGTATCTCTTCAGAAAAATAAGTCCTATAAACTTCTAGTGAACCTGTTCTTTATCACTTCTGTATTTTTCCATTGTTTTTATACCCTTTCAATAAAGAATGCTCAATCTGCATAATGTTCCACTAACTAAATGAGCTATGTTTTGCATAGTTAACTGTGTTTCTGTTGTATTATCTGCCTTCAGTACAAAACCAGGTAGTACATTCACTGCTTTTATGGGTTTGTTTACTTGGGGAGAGAAAGAGTTAACTTTTCAGACCAGAAGTGTTAGCTGTTTCTCTCTCCTTAGATGCTCCCAGGCCTGTTCAGTGTTTCCAGCTTTTTCTCCTTTTATCTCTGGTCCTCTATTTAAGATCTTATAATTTAGGTATAACCCTTTCTGCGTTCTTAAAAAAAATTCCATTTCACTTTCTAATATATTGAACTGATTTGTCACCTATCTGCCCATCCTACTAGTCTATCAATGCTCTCCTAAAATCTTCAAAATCCTCATCACAGGATGCCATACCCACAAATTGGTAGCAGCATGTAAGAAATAAAGATAGACCAAAAGCAGACCCCTGTGGAAAACCACTCGCCACATTTTTCAATTCTGAGATCTCCCTACTTCTTGCTTTGTATCTCTCTATCCATTTGGCAACATTCCCCTCCCCAACTCCGTGCCATTGTCTTTGCTGATTATCTTTTATGTGATAACCATTTCAAGGGCTTTTTAAAACTTCATATAAATTATATCCATTGCATTTTTAAAAATTTATCCTATCTAATCATGAACTGCCCTTTAGAATCAATGCTGACTGGTCATGATTAAGTTAAGTTTTTTTCAGGTGTTTAGTAATTTTATCTTGATGGGCAATAAATGCTGGCCTAGCCAGCAATGCTCTCATCCCATGAACGAATAAAAAAAATTATAGACAAGTAGTTTGTGCACAACTGAATTACGAATAATTGACCTATAGTGTCCTTGTTTATCTGTGTCTCTACCTTTGAAGGCAGCGAGCATATTTACCATCTTCCAGCCTTTACTCAGAAATTTCTTTATCATTGAATTTCTTCAGATGTAAGCCCAGTAGGCCCCGTACTCTCCCTAGCTCAAGTTTGAACAAATGTTTTGTACCATTTCTCTTTGAAATAATAAGCTCCACTAACCTTGTTGCACCCACCACTTGTGGTATTATGATCCAAATATTCACTTCATTTGTGGAAACTGAAGCAAAGTGCATATTAATGAGGCCAGAATTTGCTTTCAAAATAGCAAATAGACTCAAGACTAATGGAGTTTGTCATTATCTATGGGTAAATGGCACAGCAACCTCAGGCGAGAAGCAGATGCACGGGTAAGTGGGAATTTTTGAAAAAAATTCTTTAATGGGATGTGGGCCTCGCTGGCAAGAGTAGCATTTGTTGCCCATTCCTAATTTCTCTTGAATTGAGTGGCTTTCTCAGCCATTTCAGAGGGCAGTTAAGAGTCAACCATATTGCTGTGGGTCTGGAGTCACATGCTAGGCAAGGTAAGGATAGCAGATTTCCTTCCCTAAAGGACATTAGTGAACCAGATGGATTTTTATGCCAATTGATGATACCATTAGTGAGACTAGCTTTATATTCCATATTTTATTAACAGAATTCAAATTCTACCAGCTGCCATGGTGGGATTTGAATCCATGTCCCTAGAGCATTAGTTTGAGCATCTGGATTAATTGTCCAGCAACATTACCACTACTCCACCATCTCCAAAGACTGGCTGTTTGAGTTGCACTGCTTCACCCTTATCTTTGCAGAAAAAATTTTTTTACCCTTAGGCCACCCCCCCCCCCCTCTTTTTAGGAACTTCCTATATTTGCCCACTAAACATGCCACTTACACTTATAATGACAAGATTTAATTTTAAGCACCATTTTAATGAAGTAATAAATGTTGATGATTGCATATCAACCTCCCTGGCAATGAAAATTAATTATTACAAGTGAGAAGTCATTCCTTCAAGTTTTTAATTTTTTGGGAAGATTTTAAAAATGTCAGTTTAAAACGTATTTATGCTTTTCTTGATCCAATCTTTCTTTTCCTCTCTTTACTTTTCCTTCTGTACCTGATTTGACATTCAATTCTCCCCCTTTGGTTTACCCACTTTCTCAGTCCTTTCTGTGTTTATTTTCCAATTTGTAAATCTCAATCTCTGCCCTGTTCACTGAGGTCTCAGATACCCTGTATCCCATGCTCCAACAATAGGAGCTCGTTCTTTCAGCAACTTTGGCCAAAAATGTTTTGAGCTGAAGGTTGCAGGGGAATGCCTACTTAATGGAAGATGCCATTAGATGCCCTGCTACAGCAAATTCTGACCCATGTTCACCCTACACTCACCGAAGTACCCTCTTACTACCGAATGTGCGTGCAGAAAACCTTATCTTTCATAGTTTTCTCTCTTGCTCCCTATTAGCCATAATCTAACCTCAGTTTTTGTAGCTTTTTGACATTCTTCATATTTGCCCTGGCTTGTATTTTTATTATGTACTCTGTAATCACAGGGGAGGTGATGGTATCGTGATATTGTCACTGGACTAGTATTCCAGATACTCCAGGAAATACCTGGGTTCGAATACCACCCCAACAGATGATGAAATTTGAATTCAATAAAAATTTGGAAGTAAAAGTCTGAGGATGACCACAAAATCATTGCTGATTGTCGTAAAATTCATCTGGCTCACTAATGTCCATCACCAAGAGTGGCTCAGTAGCAGCACTACTGACCAAGCTGGCCGACTTCTAAAAAGCACGTGGAGAGTGAGGGGAGTTCATTTTAAAAATCACGCAGAGAGTGAGGGGAGTTCATTTTAGAAAGCATGCGGAGAGCAGCAGAATGGTGAGTATTTCTAGACTTAAAAATAAAATGAAGGTGTTTAGTTTTGCATTTAGGCCTCTAGTCTTTATTTTTTCTTTCCTAAAAATAGCTTGTTAAGTATAAGATGGATACTGGCATAAAAATTAATTACAATAAATTGTAAAGATTGAGAGATTCTTCAAGTGTAGAGAGCAGAAATACTAGTGTAATTAATTAATAAATTAAATAAAATACAATAGCGACGACAGGACGGGTGATGTGTTGCTACTGTAGCATGTGGGAAGTGCTGGATACCAAGGTGATCTCTGCTGCGGTGAACATGAGTCCTGAAGGCTGTGTTGCCTGCCTGATGCCAGGGTTAATGATATCTCTTCAGGGCTGGAGAGGAACTTGGAATGGGAGGGGAGGGATCCAGTTGTCGTTGTCCACACTGGTGCCAACGACTTTGATAGCACTAGAAAGGATGTTCTGCTGAAAGAATTTGAATAATCAGGAGTTAAGTTAAAATGTAGGACCTCCAAGTAATAATATCGGGATTACTACCTGAGCCACGGGTAAACTGGCATAGGATAAATAAAGTCAAGTAGTGAAATGTGTGGCTCAAAGTTTGGTGTGGGAGGAATGGGTTTCAGTTTATGGGGCACTGGCAACAGTACTGGGGTAGAAGGGAGCTGTTCCGGTGGGACAGGCTTCACTTGAACCGTACTGGGCTCAATATCCCGGTGAATCAAATGACCAGGGCTGTGGAGAGGGCTTTAAAAATAAATGGAGGAGGGAGGGTCCTGGAGAGGCTTACAAAGCAAAAGGATATGGCAGCTTTGCAGGGCAGGTATTTAGGTGCTAATACCCAGAGTGTGACAGGAAGGGACAGAGTGTACAAACATAAAAGAACAGCAGCAAATAGAGGCAAAGGGAGAAAAAATGGTAAAAAGGCAAAATTAATGGCTCTTCACTTAAATGCACACAGTATTCGGAACAAAATAAATGAATTAATGGTACAAATAGAGGTTAATGGGTATAATCTTATAGTCATTCTGGAAACATGGTTACAAGGAGATCAAAACTGAGAACCAAATATACAGGGGCATGTGGCCTTTTGAAAGGACAGAGGAGAAGGAAAGGGTGGCGGGATAACTTTGTTAATATGGGATGGAACAAGTACAATAGCAAGAAATGATCTTGTATCGGAAGATGTAGAATCCATATGAGTGGAGGTAAGAAATAACAAGGGGATGAAGACACTGGTGGGAGTAGTCTATAGGCCTCCAAACAGTAACTGTACTGTAGGACAGAGAATAAATCAGGAGATAAAGGGGGCATGTAAAAAGGCAGCATATTAAACATGGGGTGACTTTAATGTTTATGAAAGTGGAGTTGAGGATTATCAGATCAGCCATGATCTCATTGAATGGCAGAGCTGACTCGATGGGCCGAATGGCCTACTTCTGTTCCTACGTCTTATGGTCTTATAGGTGCTGGACTGGGTCTGCGGCAGGTGGTGAGGGAACCAACAAAAAGGAAAAACATACTTGACCTTATCCTCACCAACCTGCCTGCCGCAGATGCATCAGTTCATGACAGTATCAGTAGGAGTGACCATCGCACAGTCGTTGTGGAGACAAAGTCCCTCCTTCACATTGAGGATACTCTTCATCGTGATGTGTGGCACTACCACCGTGCTAGATGGGATAGATTTCGAACAGATCTAGCAACTCAAGACTGGGCATCCATGAGGCGCTGTGGGCCATCAGCAGCAGCAGAATTGTACGCGAACACAATCTGTAAGCTCATGGTCTGGCATGTCCCCCACTCTATCATTACCATCAAGCCAGGGGATCAACCCTGGTTCAATGAAGAGTGCAGGAGGGCATGCTAGGAGCAGCACCAGGCATACCTAAAATTGAGGTGTCAACCTGGTGAAGCTATAACACAGGATTACTTGCATGCGAAACAGCATAAGCAGCAAGTGATAGACAGAGCTAAGTGATTGCATAACCAACAGATCAGATCTAAGCTCAGTAGTCCTGCCACATCCAGCTGTGAATGGTGGTGGACAATTAAAGAACTTACTGGAGGAGGAGGCTCCACAAATATCCCCCATCCTGAATGATGGAGGAGCCCAGCACATCAGTGCAAAAGGTAACGCTGAAGCATTTGCTGCACTTTTCAGCCAGAAGTCCCGAGTGGATGATCCATATTGGCTTCCTCCGGAGGTCTCCAGCATCACAGATGCCAGCCTTTACCCAAATCGATCCACTCCACGCGATATGCAGAAACGGCTGAAGGCACTGGATACTGTAAAGGTTATGAACCCTGACAATATTCCAGCAATGGTACTGAAGACTTGTGCTCCAGAACTTGTCGCGCCCCTAGCCAGGCTGTCCTAGTACAACTACAACACTGGCATCTACCCGGCTATGGTATGTTCTGTCCACAAAAAGCAGGACAAATCCAACCTGGCCAATTACCACCCCATCAGCCTACTCTTGATCTTCAGTAAAGTAATGGAAGGGGTCATCAACACTGCTCTCAACCAGCAGTTGGCAATAACCTGTTTACTGACGCCGAGTTTGCGTTCCATCAGGGCCACTCCACGCCTGACCTCATTACAGCCTTGGTTCAAACATGGACAAAAGAGCTAAACTCCCGAGGTGAGGTGAGGGTGACTGCCCTTGATATCAAGGTCGCATTTGACCGAGTGACATCAAGGAGCCCTAGCAAAACTGGAGTCAATGGGAATCGGGGGAAAACTTTCTGCTGGTTGGAATTACACCTAGCACAAAGGAAGATGGTTGTGGTTGTTGGATGTCAGCCATCTCAGCTCCAGGACATCACTGCAGGAGTTCTTCAGGGCAGTGTCCTCGGCCCAACCATCTTCAGCTGCTTCATCAATGACCTTCCTTCCATCATAAGGTCAGAAGTGGGGATGCTGGCTGACGATTGTACAATGTTCAGCACCATTCGTGACTCCTCAGACAGTGAAGCAGCCCATGTCCAAATGCAGCAAGACATGGACAATATCTAGGCTTGGTTGGACAAGTGGCAATTAACATTTGCGCCACACAAGTGTCAGGCAATGACCATCTCCAACAAGAGAGAATCCAACCATTGCCCCTAGATATTCAATGACATTACCATCACTGAATCCCCCACTATCAAAATCCTGGGGGTTACCATTGACCGGAAGCTGAACTGGACTGGCCATATAAATACTGTGGCTACAAGAGCAGGTCAGAGGCTAGGAATAGTGTGACCAGTAACTCACCTCCTGACACCTCAAAGCCTCTCCAGCATCTATAAGCCACAAGCCAGGAGTGTGATGGAATACTCCCCACTTGCCTGGATGAGTGTAGCTCCCACAACACTCAAGAAGCTTGACACCATCCAGGACAAAACAGTCTGTTTGATTGGCACCACATCCACAAATATTCACTCCCTCCACCACCACCGACACACAGTAGCAGCAGTGTGTGCCATCTACAAGATACACTGCAGGAATTCAGCAAGGCTCCTTAGACAACACCTTTCAAACCCACAACCACTACCATCTAGAAGGACAAGGGCAGCAGATAGATAGGAACACCACCACCTGCAAGTTCCCTCCAAGCCACTCACCATCCTGATTTGGAAATATATCACTGTTCCTTCACTGTTGCTGGGTGAAAAATCCTGGAACTCCCTTCCTAACAGCACTGTGAGTCTACCTACACCACATGGACTGCAGCAGTTCAAGAAGGCAGCTCACCATCAGCTTCTCAAGGGCCACTTGGGATGGGCAATCAATGCTGGCCCAGCCAGCGAAGCACACATCCCGTAAATGAATTTTAGAAAAGTTTAATTACAGTGGAATGAACTGGATGGAACAAAGGTCCTTTTCTTATTTTTGCACATGTTCTGCTGAAGTGTTATCACTCTTAAAGTATAAACTTGCTCACAAAACTGTAATAATGCTTGCATCTTGAGCTGCCTCTTACTGGCTGCTTTCAAATGCTTCAACATGGTGCACCTTTCTTGTAGCCTGCAGAATGCAAGGCAGTAAGACCAATCCTTAAACTAAAATTGTATAATTACCATTGTCTTTCCTTTTTTATTGATACCTTTTCTGAAGGCTATTGTGCATGCAGAAATACGATTTCTTGGCTGTCCAATGCTCTTCAATATTGTGCCCTAGGTTTTCCAAATGTAAGTCTTGATGGTGAATTGCACAGGTTTTGCAACTGTGGGAAATGCCACAGTTAAGCCAGAATCTGTACTTGCACGTGCATAAATCTCCCAGCAGAATGATTGACTGGCAACTGGGAGAAGGAACCTGGCTGACTTTTGTTTTTTCACCTTTCCAAATCAGAAACGCTGAGGCAGCTTATAGCAAACTGACTCACTCCTTTATTTGAGGTCAACTAAAGCACTACAAACGGAATTAGATTCTTTCCTCAAATTCAATTTTTCTTTTTTTTCATCTCGCCCCTCATGAAGCAGCAATCTATGCAAAGGTAAGGTACGATATTTGGCAGTAATTTCAGGTAACTCACCGGAGTGAGCATTGAGTGTTGAGGATGGTTGTGCCCAAATCAGTCCTATCTACTTCCTATATTAACACATGCACAGCAGGAATCCTACAATATATCGCATGGGCAGGCTATTTCGGATGGTGGGGTTTCCTGCCCTGCCACCTGGAGAATCAGTGGGAAATGTATCCCTGGTGATAATGGAGTGTTAAATGACTGGAAACGGAGGGGCAGAGGTCACACCTCAGAGAGCTTACAGCCAACCTGATTGACCAACAGCTCTGTTTTCCCAGCAATGCCAGTGGTAGCCATGGACTCCAAGTGGTCCCTGGATTCTAAATCCCTTAATCCAGCACTGGGTAAGTGTGGAGAGTCTTACGGCGGGGAGGTGAGGCTTGGGGTGTGGTGGTCAGAGGTCTTGATGGAGAGGGTGGTGGGGGGGAAACGAGGGAGGACTCGCAGGCGGAAGACCTTGGGAGGTGGGGGGCACCCAGTGTGGAAAGGTGCCCTGGAGGGAGATGCCCTCCCTTCCCACCCAAGACCTGAGCAGGGTGACGTGCCAAGCTTCCCTCTGTCCTGAACTCCGCCCAGCAGCCTTAAAATTGAGGCTAAGGAAGGAAGTGGTCTTTAAGGGTTTCAATTAGATCGAGGCAAGCAGACAGGTGAGTGTGGCAGGTGGGCCACCCAGGGAAGTTCATCGACACCTCCCTGGCCCCTCACGTCTGCAAACCCACCGGTAGGTGACAGTAAAATCTGCCCCATGTCTTCAAACAAGGTGTTGTTTAGAGACTATTTGTAGTTTGGACAAATAAAGCAACGTTCTATCTTTTTGCCTTTGTGCGAAGCTTGAATGCTAAATAGTTTCAGTGACTTTGAACTTGAACTTGCATCTGGATGTCACATGTCATTGCCAAACCACAGTACTAGTAAGAGGGCTTGTAATACCAATCACAGTGTCACCTATCAATATCGGGTGGGTGTTAGGAACCCTGCTCTTCCTGGTATATATCTATGTTATATATATTAATGACCTAGCCCTTGGTGTACAGGGCACAATTTCAAAATTTCCAAACGATACAAAATTTGGAAGTATTGTGAACTGTGAATGTAGAATTTCGGAAAGACATAGGCAGTTTGGTGGAATACGCAGACAAGTGGTAGATGAAATTTAATGCAGAGAATGGTGAAGTGATTCATTTCGGTAGAAAGAACAATGAGAGACTAAGGGTGGAATTGTCCAGTTCCGTTGGCAGTGGCCATCATGGCGAGCGTGAGCGGACAATATGGCAAGAAGGCCAAAAATCAGTTTTACGCAGTTGTGAAACCAGTTTGCAATCATTTACTCCACCTGTCAATGGCGGGCCTCGTTTCCTATCGTCGCACGTCGGGACCCTAATTTCAATACTTTAACATCGTATTATAAGCCCTGTTTGTCAGAATCATCCCCCCATGTCAAATTTATATAGGCATGCCTTCAGAACGGCGTGCTTCGCGACTCCCTTTAAAAGTCATGCAACTGGCGAACTGAACTTCGAGGGTAACTCGGAGGTGAGTGCACACATTCTGGGGAGGGGGCAAGGCAGCACTGACTGAAGGAAGTACCCAAGCACATGCCTGGGGTAGGGGACAGGGTTTTTTTTAACTCGTTCATGGGATGTGGGATTTGGGTGTCGCTGGCTGGACCAGCATTTATTGTCCATCCCCTAATTGTTCTTGTTCAGAGGGGATTTAAGAGTTAACCATGTTGCTGTGGGTCTGGAGTCACATGTAGGCCAGACCAGATAAGGACAGCAGATTTCCTTCCCTAAAGCACATTAGTGAACCAGATGGGTCATGGTTATGGTTTTACGGCAATCATGGTCATCATTAGACTTTTAATTCCATATTTTTATTGAATTCAAATTCCAGCATCTGGTAAGATCATGGCAGGATTCAAACCCGGGTCCCCAGAGCATTACCCTGGGTCTTTTGGATTACCAGCCCAGTGACAATACCACTATGCCACCGCCTCCCCATGGGGGGAGGGAAGCAGCCACGCACTTGGAAAAGCTTGTCAAAAGTGTGCATTCTTCCACAGCTGAGACCAGTCAGCAGCAGCTCCATTGACATGCTTGGAGTCGGGCCTCTGAAGATTTTCTGCCCACTCAAGCAATGCAAAAGCATGAATGTGACACCAAATACCCCAGACCCTTTCAACCCTCGGGTGCAGACTGCAAATTCATGTGCGTTTTAGGGGCAGCAGAACAATTGGTCGACTGGGCAAGTTGTAGAATCCCCTTGTGAAAGGTGGCCATGGTGCAGTCACTGGTGGAGGTGCTGAGAGCCCCTTGCAATGCCTTTATTAAGGTTTGGACCAGTATCCCTCATGGTTCAAACTAACAGTGTAGCCTTGCAGTGCAGGTTAGGAGAATGCCTGAGCTGAGAGCACAGCATGCAGCCTAGTGGCCGAAGATGCCATCAATCAGTCAAGTGGAGCGGGGTGGAGGTGGGAGAGGTTTTGGACAGCCATGAAGCACACTACACACTGGCCATCCAAGTGGTGGCCAGCACTCTCCCGCATGTGTGAAGGGGCCTTCAGATTTAACCAAGAGAGGTTCAGAGGACACATATGCTAACCCACCCTTCTCTCTCTTTGATCCTGCAGGAGAACATCAGGTTCATGGAGCCTGGTGATTTAGCGGTATGCCTCATAGTTTACAGAGAGCAGAGAAGATGACGACTGTGGCAGAGACGCCTGGCTCGGCAAAGGGAGGAGCACCTCCCTCAAAATGAAGGGGTGGCAGGGCCTACTGCACGCACAGCTGAAAATCCAGAGAGAGCTGTCGCTTGTAGGCACTTTGCTAGACCCAGGGTCTGTTAACGGTGCTTGTCATTCCTGCAAATGACTGAGAACCTGTGTTACCGAAGACTGCACATATCCAGGGAACTGGCTGGTCACATATGCTGCAGGATTTGGCGCCACGGGGACATGGAGGGCATCGACTGCCAGTGGCCGTGAAAGTGACCCCGGCGCTTAATTTTTGCGCCAGTGGCTACTTCCAGGGCTCCACAGATGACCTGTGTGGGATCTCGCCAGCTTCCACGCACAAGAGTATCCAAGAGGTCACGGACACTATCTTCGTGAAGGCACAAAGCTTTGTGCATTTCGCCCGGGATCAGGAAGCAAGAGTGCTGGGATTTGTGCAGATCTCAGGTTTTCCACTGGTGCAGGGTGCCATCGACTGCACTTATGTGGCACTTAGATCTCCATGGCAACAAGCAATCAACGACTTCAGCCGCAAGGGCTTCCACTCACTGAATGTTCAGCTGGTCTGTAACCACCACCAACACATCCTGTGGGTCTGTGCATGATTCCCAGGGAGCGCCCATGACTCCTACATCCTTAGCAGGTCTCAGATCCCTGATATCTTCAAGGGTCCAGAGAGGCTGCAGGGTTGGCTCCTCGGGGACAAAGGCTACCCACAAATGACGTGGCAGATGACGCCTGTGTGGCGACCTCAGACTGCAGCAAAGAGACTTATGCTGCGACCTGGACTTTGATGGAGCAAACGATAGGCTTTTTGAAAATGAGGTCCTGGTGCTTTGACAGGTCCAGTAGAGCACTGCAATACAGTCCCCAGTGGGCACATCATTGTAGCTTTCTGCGTGCTACACAACCTGGCACTGCAACAGGGGGAGGACCTCGCTGGGGAGGAGATGGAAGAGCTGCACCTCTCCTCCAATGAGGAGGACATCGAAGGGGATGAGGTCCTCTAAGATGAGGATGCTGGTGATGAGGCCATCGTACTGGCCAGACGGGAGGCCCTCATTGCTGCAAGATTCATGGAGGATGAGTGTGGACAGTCCTGACATCGTCACCTTGCATCTGTGAACATTTGACTCCTGTGTGGCTAGTGGTAGCGCACATACCCTCAGTGCTCAGGCTCAGACACAACGGAGGCCCGAATATTCACTAGATTCCAGGAGGATAATGACGACATGCATGAGGACACTTCATAGATCTTCACATTGTGTCTGTGAATGTCTGACTTCTGTCTGGCTAAGAGCAGCTTGCTTTTTGCTCTGTGATCAGGGTCATGTCATGGAGTCACAGCCATGAAACTTTAAATGCACCTGATCCTTTTGTCAGCCTTCAGCACCTGTCCCCTTCAGGAGCACACCGTCACCGGTCACAGATGCTGAAGAGATAGAGGCCAGCTCCACCTCAAAGGTGCTGAGCACACAGAGAGAATGATGAACTCTGATGCCTGCCCACAACATTCTGGCAGCAATGACAAGCACCATCGAGGTGCAGGCGTTCCTAATATGTCCAGTGAGTGTGAAGCCGGACCATCACTTTGGTCTGAAGGTTACACACTGCACAGGGAAGAAGCCCCTGGACTGAGACACCTGCCTTTATCTTGTGCAGGAATTAAGGTTTCACATTTGAGTGACATGAACACTGCTCATCATAACAAGGAGCCATAGGCAAGGAGACCTTCTTGGGAGTTAATTTACAATAGTGAACATGAGGCACAAGTCATTAACACCGTGCCCAGGCTGTGCAACTACCTCTTCTTAGCCTCCCTAATCCTGTCTTGGTGCTCCCCTGACATCCACAGCGAAGGGGGAGGCAGTCTGTTGACTGCGATGCCCTGTCTGTGATGACTTCAGCATGCGTCCTCCGCAGGGCCAAGACCTGGAAGGCCACAGCCTGCTTTGGGTGCCCTGCTGTGAGCCAGCTGCACCTACCTCAGCCTGTGGAGCTGGAACTGCGGGGTAATAGGAAGAGGGGATTTGCAGTGCTGAAGGCACTGGATACTGCAAAGCTCAGGGGCCTGACAAAATTCCAGCAATGGCACAGAAGACTTGCGCTCCAGAACTAGCTGTGCCCCTAACCAAACTGTTCCAGTACAGCTATAATACAGGCAAATACCTGACTGTGGAAAATTGACCACGTATGTCATGTCCAAAAAAAGCAGAACTAATGCAATCCAGCCAAATACCCATCAGTCTACTCTCAATCGCCAGCAAAGCGAGGGAATGTGTCACCAACCGTGCTATCAAGTGGCCCTTACTCAGCAATAGCCTGCTGTCTCATGTACAGTTTGGGCTCCGCCTGAACCACTTGGCTCCAGATCTCATAACAACCTTGGCCTAAATATGGATAAAAGAGCTAAATTCAAGAGGTGTGGTGAGAACTTCCCTTCGGGCCACACTTCATCCTGACATGGAACTGGTTTGCTGTTCCTTCACTATCGCTGGGCCAAAAACCTGAAACTCCTTTCCTAACAGCATCATATGTGTGTACATAACCAAATGGACTGCAGCAGTTCAGGAAGGCTTTTCACCTCCACCTTCTCAAGGGCAGTTAGAGATGGGCAACAAATGTTGCTCTTGCTAGCATTCCTCACATTCCATGAAAGAAGAGGAAAAATTATACAAAGTTTGCATTATATGAACCCAGTAATACCTGTTTCATTAAGACTGGTAAATTCTATGTATGGAAGGCACATAATTGGTAATAGTTGTTAGTATTTAGTAGCTATGTAACTCAGGGTGTGCAAGTGGCTATTTTCCCTCTGTTGATATCCACTCCAGGGCATGTTTTCCATTGTAATTCAACCAAGGAAGGTAGCTGTACAAGTATTGCATTTTTAAAAAGAGCCATTGAACTGTTTGAGATTAGTTGTATTTAGTTACTATTAACAGTGGCAACATTTTAAAATGATTGAAAAATACATTTATAGTAAATAATGTGTTGAAATGAAATTACTACTCTTGACTCTATGGAACACTGCTGTAATAATTTTTTGGTGGCTTTTAGCTACCCATGGGATGAGATAATATGGTAAACAACAACTTGTATTTATATTGACCTTTTAACGTAGTAACATGTCCCAAGGTGCTTCAAAAGGGCATTAGCTAACGTAATGTAATACCAAGCCACATGAGTAGGGCAGATAACCATAAGCTTGGCCAAAGAGTTAGGTTTTAAAGAGCAGCTAAAAGTACAGCAGCCAATGGTAATGTAATTAAAATAAGGTATGCACAAGACGACAAAATTAGATCTCTTACAAATAAACCATCTTAAAACCCTCTCCCCTGCCTTCTCCACACACTGCTCCAACAAGATGTGCAAGGAGCTCATAGACTACTTTGTCGCAAGGATTGAGATTGTTCAGCTGCCTCTGTTACTTCTCTCCCTTTTGCTAACCCACTCTGCCAAACTTTTTCTAAAGTTTCCCCTGCCCTAACCCTGAACTCTCATCACTCATCTCCTATCTTTCTTCTTCCGAGCTCATCCTGTCCACTTCCTGCCCCCTCAACCGTATTCCTACCAAACTCCTAAACATCCAACTTCCCTTCCTTATCCCCAGTTTTACTGATATTGTTAAAGATTCACACTCCTTTGGTACTGTCGAATTGCCCTTCAAATCTGTTGTCATCACTTCACTGCTTAAATAACCCATCCTTGATTCCCTCAGTCCTTACAATCTACCACCCCACCTTCCTTTCCAAATTCCTTGAACATGTTGTAGCCTTCCAAATCCATGCTGACCTTTCCTGCAATCCTGTGTTTGAATTCGTCCAATTGGGTTTCTGCCCCTTCCACCAGTACTGAAAATGTCCTTACCAAAATCGCAAATGACATTCCCTGTGACTGTTGTAAACTATCCTTCGGCATCCTTCCTGTCCTGTCTGCAGCTTTTGGCATGACTGAGTGCACCAGCCTTCATGGACACCTCTCCTCTGATGGCCAGATGAGTGGGACTTCCATCACCTAATTCCATCCTTATCTGTCCCCTAGCCAGAGAATGACCTGCAATGGCTTCTCTTCCCACTTCTGCCTACTATATCTGGAGTCCTTCAAGGCTCTATCCTTGGTTTCCCCCACACCTGCCCTTCCTATTTCCCTCTGCCTTGGGCAATAGCACCAGCTAACACAGCGTCAGTTTGTATATGTATGCTGACGACATCCAGCTTTCCATTAGCACCAAATCTCTCCTCAACTTTAAAATTTTCATCTTTTTTTCAAACTCTTTGACCTCACCTCTCCCTTTATTTTTAGCCTCCTCCAGTGCTACAAACCTTTGAGAACCCTGCATTTCTCCAATTCCAGCCTCTTGTGCATGCAGGATTTTAATCATTACCATTGGTGACCCTGTGCTTTAGATTTTCTACCATGAACCTCTTTGCCTCTCTACGCTCTTTCATCCTTTTGAGATGCTCCATGAAAGCTAAGTCTTTGGTCAGCTGCCCTAATATCTCCTCGGGTGGCTTGGTGTCAAATTTCGATGACTCTCCTTTGAAGTGCTTGGGATGTTCTATTACATTAAAGGCTCTATATAAATGTAAGTTGATGTTGCAGTACTGTGTGTGGAGCATTGCACTTTCAGAGGTGCTGCACGTTGGATGAGATGTTAGGCCTAGGCTCCATTTGTCCTCTCAGATGGTTAGGAAAGATTCCATGGCACTATTCAAAGATAAGGGAAGTTCTCTTGATGACTTAACCAATATTTATCGCTCAACAAACATCACTAAAAACAGATTAACTGGTTATTCATCTCATTGTTATTTGTGCGGCATGTAAAAATTGGCCTCTGGATTTTCCACATTACAACATTTCAAAAATGCTTTATTGTCTGTAAAGTCCTTTTTGACGTTTTGAAGGCGTGATATGCAAATGCAAATCCTTTCTTTCCTTTTTGCTACTTAAACTTGGAAATGAGTCTAATATTTAATTACTCTTTGCAGGTACTTAAGGTCAGGGGATGATCTTTACCATGGCCATTTGCAACATCAGGAAAGAAACATTAAGGCATCGACATCAGAACCATGGGAAGGATTAAATGCTGGAAACAAGGTGATAGAACCTTTTGATTCAGAACTGGATGCCTTTCGGGATACAATCTCTTTATGCCCTGCTGTAGATCGAAATAAACAACAAACAGGTAATTATTTTATCCTTTCTCCACACATTCAACATCTGTGCCCTCTAATAACTTGAAGATCATAATTTTGAAGTATTTACCCTTTATTTAGTAATACAGCCCTAGGATCAGGGGAGAAAACTTGCCTTTCAGAAATATTGAATAACAAAGTATGCTATGAAAAAGGTCCTTTATGCCAAGTAAGTCTGTTGCTTCCGCCGATCTTATCAAGAACTCTACCTCACCTCTTTAATCACTTGAGAAAAAAAATTGCAGAAATAGTCCCTGATTATCAACTTAAGGGTGCAACAATTCTACAATGTTTGCCTATCCCCAATTTCCCACTAAGCAACTCCAGAATGCTGCTTTTTAAAAACAGCACTCTCACTCCAGTATCAGCAGCATACATTGTATCCTATGGATTATTTGATCATCTCAGTTATAAGGAAAGACAGAGAGTTAGACTTATTCATGGAAGTTAGTTAGCTCAGTTGGCTGGATGGCTGGTTTGTAATGCAGAGCGATGCCAATAGTGTGGGTTCAATTCCTGTACTGGCTGAGGTCATCCATGAAGGCCCTACTTTCTCAACCTTGCCCCTTAGCTGAGGTGTGGTGACCCTCAGGTTAAACTCACCACCAGTCGTCTCTCCCTGATGAGAGAGCAGCCTATGGGACTACATTTCAGTCTTGACCTGAATCAGATGTTTATTGACTTAACATTAATTGCTTTTGCTAGAGTGTTATTCCACGTATACATTATTTTTTAGGAGGAAAAAAATGTCACTTCCGATTTCCTGTGAGAAGTTTGAATTGCATTCCCTAGTTGTTTATACGTAATTCATGAAAAATGGACAAGCCATCTGTACCTCTTTGCCTAATTAAGACATTGATCATACTTACCGCACCCAAAAAAGAAATATTTTTCGAGTGGTATCAAATTGAACTCTCTGAATCTCTTTTCATTTTTGGTTCCAAGCCCTGGAAATATCACCTTTGCTGTCTGAAATTTGTGGATTAAAACTCTACTGCAGAGACTTAAACACATAATCTTGTCTGACAGGTTATCACAATGCTGAGGGAGTGCTACACTGACAGAGATGCCATTTTATTGGATGAAAAGTTAAACTAAGACCCTGCCTGGTTGTTCAGGTGGTTGTAGAAGATCCCTTGGTGCCATATGAAGAAAAGCATGGGAGTCCTCCTAGTGTCCTAGCCAATATTTACCTGTCAACCAATTACTCCAAAAAGAGATTTATTGGTCAAATTGCTGTTTGTGCACAAATTAACAATGGGATTTGTGCACAAAACAACCAATGTCTACACTTTATAAGGCAATGTATTGGCTGTGAAGCTCTTTGGGATGTCCAAAGGATGTGATAAATGCTACATAAAGGCACATTCTTTATTGTTCCTGTCTTTTAAGGAAAGCTTTTGATCATGTTGTTGCTTCACCAGTCTTTGCCCATATATCCCTAAACTGTCCCATGATAGCAAATTGGCCCTAAACAAACATTCTCTGTAAACATAGTGCACTATCCTTCCATGCACTTTTTGACCTTTCTGTACCCTTTGGCACAATCAACATAACATTCTTCTTCAGTGCATGCCCTCTGTTGTCCACTTGATAGCACTGCCCTGGCTTGGTTCCATCCTTGTTTACCCAACTGTATGCAGAGTATCTTTTGCAATGCCTTCTTTTCCCTTGTACCCTTATCTTCAGAACTCTGCAAATAACAAACTATCTTTGTTGGTTCCTATTTTTCGTGTTGCGCCATGATGGCATCATCTAAAAATGTGGTTAGCTTCCATGTGTTTGCCAATGACACACAGCTCTAGCTTTCTACTTCATCCCTTTGCGCTATCAGACTGCCTGCCCAACATATAGTCTTAGGTGAGCTGAAATTTCTTCTGACTAAATATTTGGAAGGACAAACTCTGCAATCTTGCCCCTGACTCTAAACCCCACCCTGTCTCAGGCTGAACCAGATTGTACATAGGCTCAGTGTCATATTCTATCCCAAGCTGCACTTCCAACCCCATATCCTCTTCATTATAAATACAGCCTATTTTCAGCTTTGTAACATCACCGTGTTATTCCCTACATCAAATGTACTGTTGAAACTTTCAACTTTTCCTGATCATCCCCAGGTTTAGCTATCCTAATGTTCATCTTTCATGTTCCGCAAAGTTCAGCTTATCCAAAGCTTTGCTTCCTGTATCCTATTCCACACCAGTTTTCGCTCATCACCCTTGTCATAGAATCATAGAAACATATAGCACAGAAGGAAGCCATTCATTCCATCATCTCTCTGCCAGCCAGAAAAGAGCTATCCAGCCTAAGTGCAATTTCCACTCTTGGCCCATAGCCTTGTAGATTACAGCATTTCAAGTGTCTATCCAAGTACTTTTAAGTGTGATGTGGGATTCAGCCAATGGGTTCCAGACCCCCAATACCACCTGGGTGAAAACGTTTCTTCTAAACTCTTAGCTAATCCTTGCACCAATGAATTTAGATCTATCTCCTTTGGTTATTGAATTTTCTATTGAGGGAAACATGTCCTTCCTATCCACTCTATCTTGGCCCCTCATAATTTTTGCACCTCAATTAAACAATACATTTGTTCGACCTATTATCTGAATTCAGCAACCTTTAAGTACATGTTGCTGTTGATGCTGAAGATGTACTGTGCAAACCTCTGTAAAATGTTGATGCTAAGAAGAAAGTATTTATTTGGAGATAGTTCAGCTGATTTACTAGTCCAACTGCAAGGAAAGGATTAGGAGAGATGATCTTTGAATTTGTCTGTGTTCTGCTATTTAGTGTCGTTAAGCAATAGTACTGAGTCGAATACATTTGGCGGGGTGTTCGCCCAAGTGCACTGAAAACATGACTTTCAAATATCCTTTCACCCGAAACTCATACACTCTCTCTTTAATTATACTTCCCCAGGAATGCTTGGGGAAATTGTAACCAATATTTCAGCGTACAGATTTTTCAAAACAAATAACATTGAAATCTTACACATTACTTCAATGCTTCAAGAAAAGCACTGGTTAATAGAATTTTATATAGGCTGTTGTGAATTGACTTCATGGTTTATCTTACATAGGGACCCCTTCATGTTCTAAAAAGGATGTGGCTACCTCTCCTCTTCGAGTATTTAATAAAGATGAACGAGTCAGCACAGCAACATCACCTTTTTGGGCTGAATCATCGAGGTAGGTTGCGAGCTAAATTTTATTTCTAAACTTTTGGTGTGATGGAACTCTAACTTCAAGATGTGAACTATTGTATTCTCTGGAACAGTTATGGAACTAGTGGTTGTAGTATAAGACGAGCAACCCAGTGCACTTAAGTTTAAATCCCACCATGAAAAGTTGGGAATAAAAGTGGCAATTTGGGGGGTTTTCCAGAGAAATGGTACCATGAAATCTGCTGGAGTTCGTTGATTTCCCTCAAGGAAGGGACCTGCAACAGCTACCTGACTCCAGTCCCATGCAACATGATTGACCCTTTATCCCCTCAAGGCAACTGGAGATGGATAAGAAATACTTCTTGTAGAGTCCATGTTGTAAGAAAAAAATAGAAGTACAGTACTACATGTTTGGATACTACAGAGTGCTACTTGAAATTTGAATTCAGCTGCTGAGGATTTTTTACATTCATTTACAGGATATGGGGTTGCTGGCAAAGCCAGTATGTATTGTCCATTAATAATTGCCCTTGAGAAGGTGGTAGCACAATCTGTGTGGTGAAGATACATCCAAAGTGCTGTTAGGAAGGGAGTTCCAGGATTTTGACCCAGTAATGATAAAAGAACAACAATATATTTCCATTTCAGGTTGGTGTGTTATATGGAGGGGAACTTGTAGGTGTTGGTGTTACTATACATCTGCTGCCTGTCCTTCTAGGCAATAGAAGTTTCAGGTTTGGGGGTACCGCCGAAGAAATCTTGCAAGTTGCTATAATGCATCATGTAGGTGGTACACATGCAGCTACAGTGTGCCGGTGGTGAAGGGCATGAATGTTAAGGTGGTGTGTGTGGTGCCAGCCAAGTGGACTGCTTTCTGTTGGATGGTGTTGTTTAGTGTTGTTGGAGCTGCACTTATTCAGGCAAGTGGAGAGTATTCCATCACACTCCTGACTAGTGCATTATAGATGGTGAACAGGATTTAGGGCATCAGGACATGAGTTAAGCTCAGTAGAATTCCCAGCCTTTGACCTGATCTTGTAGCCACGTATTTAAATGGCAAGTCCATTTAAGTTTCTGGTCATGGTAACCCCCCCCAAGGATATTGATGGGGGATAACACCAAATGTCGCAAGGCCAAAAATCCAAGAGGAAGAAGATCAGTGTCTCAGCCCTAAAACGGCTGGACCGAAAAGAGGAAATCCAGTTGCAGCTCATGAACAATCTGTAAAATCTGCACATCCAACTCAATTCCAGAACTATGGGATCAAATAAAGCCAGCCATACTAGAACGCTGTGCCCAGATCATTGGGGTTGAGTATTGTCATCACCAGGACTGGTTTGATGAAAACAATTCTCAAATAAGTGACATCCTGGAACAAAAATGAACAATCTTCATGCCAGGCAGACAACCCAAGGTCACAACTCAATAAGGCAACATACCATTAGCTCAAAGCCCAAAGACAAATACGGAAGATAAAGGTAACATGGCGTGAAGAGAGAGCCTGAGAGACCCAACAATAAGCTGACCATCATGACATGCAAAGCTTTTTTGAAACCATCAGTGCCATCGATAGACTGAGGTCAAATGGACAAAATCCCCTTGGTTTACAGGATGATGTTTCTCTTCTTAAGGAAGACAACGCCATCTGTCAATGCTGGAAACATTTTGAACAACTCCTCAACTTTTTTTCCACAGTGGCAGATGGTACTCTCTAGGCTATTCCCCCAGCAACCTGTGGTAGAATCCATGAGTGAACCACCATCGATGAGAGAGCTGCAACAAGCAATCAAACAGATGGAAAACAACAAAGCTTCCAGCCCTCATGGTATTCTAACTGAAGTCTTTAAAGCTGGCGGACTTGTGCTCATATAAAGATGCCATGCACTCATCCTACAGATTTGGGAGGAGAAAAACGCCCCCCATCCCCACGACTTCATGATTGTAACAATTGTAACTATCCTCAAGAATGGAGATAAATCGTGCGGTGCAAACTATCAAGATATTTCCCTCTTGTCCATATGGCTGAGGAAATCCTCCCAGAGACACAGTGTGGCTTTAGACTTCCAGAGGAACCTCAGACATTGTCTTTGTTGCCAGACAAATTCAAGAAAAATATTGAGGACACCACCAGGAACTCTTCATTGCATTCATCGACCTGACCAAGCCATTTGACTCAGTAAATCTTGAGGCTGTGGATTGTGCTTCAAAAAATTGGATGCAAAGAGGCTTCAAGGGAATTTAGACAGGCTAAATGAGTGGGTAAGAACATGGAAGATGGAATATTATGTGGAAAAATGTGAAGTTATCCACTTTGGTAGAAAAAACGGAAATGCAGAGTATTTCTTAAATGGTGAGTGATTGGGAAGTGTTGATGCCCAAAGGAGCCTAGGTGTCCTTGTTCATAAGCCACTAAAAGCTAACATGCAGGTGCAGCAGGCAATTAGGAAGGCAAATGGTATGTTCAAATAGTATGTTGACCCTTGTAAGAATATTTGAGTATAGGAATAAAGAAGTCTTGCTGCAATTGTATAGATCCTTGGTGAGACTGCAGGTGAAGTATTAAGTACAGTTTTGGTCTCCTTACCTAAGGAAGGATATACTTGCCATAGAGGGAGTGCAACGAGGGCTCATCAGACTGATTCCTAGGATGGTGGGATTGACCTATGAGGAGAGATTGACGAGAGTAGGCCTATATTCTCTAGAGTTTAGAAGAATGAGAGGCGATCTCATCGAAGCATACAAAATTCTTATAGGGCTCAACAGGGCAGATGCAGGAAGGATGTTTACCCGGGCTTTTTAAAAATTCATTAATGGGATATGGGCATCGCTGGCTAAGCCAGTATTTATTGCCTATCCCTAATTCGCCTTGAGAAGGTGGTGGTGAGCTGCCTTCTGGAACCGCTGCAGTCGATGTGTTTTAGGTATACCCACAGTGTTGTTTGGGAGGGAGTTCCAGGCTGGGGTTCTAGAACCAGGGGATACAGTCTCAGGATAAGAGGTAGGCCATTTAAGACTGAGATGAGGAGGAATTTCTTCACATACAGTGAGGTGAATCTTTAGAGTTCTCTAATCCTGAGGGCTGTGGAGGCTCAGTCATTGAGTATATTCAAGACAGAGATCAAAAGATTTCTAGATATTAAAGATATCAAGGGATATGAGGATAGTGCAGGAAAATAGCATTGAGGTAGAGGCTTAAGGGGCTGAATGGCCTATTCCTGTTCCTATTCCCTATATTACTTTGTCTATCCAGTGTTCTCAGACTTTTCTTGATCTCACATTGAGTAAATTGAATTGGCCGAAGAATGGCTTCTGTGATGGTGGGTACTTCAGGAGGCAAGCTGGATCATACAGTTGGGACTTCTGGCTGAACATTTTCTGATATATGAACTTTGCGATTTGCACTGACCTGCTGACATGTCCATCATTGAGAATTGAGATATTTATGAACCCTCATTCTCCTGTTATTTAATTGTCCAGCACCATTCATATTTGGATGTGGCAGAACTGCAGAGCCTTGAACTGGTTCATAGGTTGTGAGATTGCTTTCCTCTGTCTGTATCATGGTATTTCCACTATTTAGCAAGCACGTTGTACTGTGTTGTAGCTTCACTATGTTGGCATCTCAATTTTAGGTGTGCTCTTGATATTCTGTTC
Source organism: Cetorhinus maximus (assembly GCF_964194155.1). Taxonomy (NCBI): domain Eukaryota; kingdom Metazoa; phylum Chordata; class Chondrichthyes; order Lamniformes; family Cetorhinidae; genus Cetorhinus; species Cetorhinus maximus. Next base: position 191,365,237 of record NC_135879.1, read on the forward strand.
ACTCACTATTGAACCAATGTGTTGGTCCCCTGGCTTAATGGTAAAGGTCATGTGAGGGATACTCTGAGCCATGAGATTATAAATTATGGTGAAATACAATTCTATCACTGCTGATAGCCACAGCACCTTAAGGATTCCCAGTTTTGATGTGCTAGACCTGTTTTGAATCTGTCCAATTTACCACAATTGTAGTGCCACAAAACATGATGAAGGATGTCCTCATTGTGAATATCAGATTTCATCTCCACAAGAACTGTGCGGTAGTCATCACTACCATTAGTGCCATAGACAGATGCATCTGCGACAAATGAATTATTGAGGATGAGGTCAAGCAGGTTTTTTTCCCTCTTGTTGCTTCTCTCTCCTCCCAGCAGTTTGACAGCTCTGCTCTTTGGTACATGGCCATCTCGATCAGCAGTCATGCTTCCAAGTCGTTCTTGGTGATGGAAGTTGAAGTCTCCCACCCAGATTAGATTCTGTGCCCTTGCTACCCTCAGCGCTTCTTCCTGGTGGCTTCCTACATGGAGGAACACTGATTCAGCTGAGGGAGGGTGTAAAATGGTATTCAGCATGAAGTTTCCTTGTCCATATTTGACCTGATAACATGAGACTTCCTCGGGTCTGGAGTCAAATGTTGAGAACTCCCAGGGCCACTCCTTTCCGACTGTATACCACTGTGCCTTCACCTCTGGTGAGGCTGTGCGGTTGGATATGACACACCCTGGTGTTGGAGGTGTCTGGGATGTTGACTGATGGTTGCAATTTTTTGAAAACGACAATTTTAAGGTGTTATTTGACTTGTCTGTGGGGCAACTCTCCCAATTTTGGCACAAGTCCTCAGATGTTAATGAGGAGGACTTTGCAGGATCGACTCAGCTGAGTGTCTTTTCTTGTGTCTGATGCCTGAGTTGGTGCCGGGTGGTCTGTCCAGTTTTATTCTTAGTAGACTTTTTTATAGCGGTTTGATACCACCGAGTGGCTTGCTAGGTCATTTCTGAATTCAGTTAAGAGTAATTTCTTGAATTTGGAGTGATGCTTAGGCCGGACCAGGTATGAACAGCAGGTTTCCTTCCTGAAAGGACATTAGTGAAACAAATAGGTTTTTACAACAATCCGGTAGTTACATGTTCACTGTTGCTGATGCTAGCTTTTTGTTCCAGATTTATTTAGTTAACTAAATTTAAGTTCCCCTGCAGCTGTGGTTCGATTTGGACTCATGCCCCTAGATCATCAGTGCAGGCCTCTGCGAAACTAGTCCAGTAACATAACCATGCTGGTAATGCTCCCCTATTTCTTCAGCCTTTGATTTGTAAAGAAATTCCAGGTATTTAAAACACAGTCTTTTTCCTTGATGTACTCCCAAAATATGTAATATATTTAAAGATTTATTGGTTGGCTTCAAACAGAATAGGGAAATGCAAGTAACAGAAAGTATAGACAATTTTTGTAATATATTTGGATTTTCAAAAGGTCTTTGATAAGATATTATATAGTAGACTCATGACTGAAGTCAAAATGTGTAGACTTTGGGGACAAGTATCAGAATACATACAAGTTGCTGACAAAATGGAAAATGGAAAGTTTGGTTAAAGGTAATTAATCAGATTGCAATGACAATGAGTGAAAAAGGAAGCCACATTGTGCCCCTTCTCTCATGTTTGAAAGTGTGTACAAATAAACTACCCCTCTGAGTTTACCCTATCTCAAGTTTGCTGTGGATTTATTAATGGAAATTGGATCACACCAAAACTGAGGGGTTGAGATATATGCACCGCTTATAAAGGGGGAAATCAAAAACCAAAACATCTTTCTGTTTATGGACAGATGGTGAGAGGAGAAATCAGGGCTGTTTAAATTAACCCTCCTCCTGTCCGTAACACCGCCGACTCCTCAGATGGTGGGAAGGGAAACCCCACCACCCTAAAAACCCGGCCATGGTTAACATTTGGATTTACACAAATTGCACTGATAATACTTAATTTTAAAGAAACAAAGGCAATACATGATACTGTTTTGTAAGTGAAATGCAAATATTTAACATCTGACTGACTTTGCCATTTTCTTTCCAGTAATACTATTGCACCTAGCCAAGAATGAAACTGTGGAGATTATTGTGCAGTGGCTGATTTCACAAAATTGCTATGGTGCAGAATGAGGCCATTTGGCCCATCATGTCTGCACCGGCTGTCTGAATGAGCAACTCATCTAGTACCATTCCCCTGCCTTCTCCCTATAACCCTGTACGTTCTTCCTTTTAAGATAAGTCTATTTCCTGTTTGTATGCTTCAATTGAACCTCCCTCCACCATATTCTCAGGCAGTGTATGCCAAACCCTAACCACTTGCTGCGTAAAAAAGTTTCTCCACATATCAACAGAAAATGCTGGTTAAAAACCCAGCAGGTCGGCAGGATTTGTGGAGAGAGTTTCGAGTCCATATGACTCTTCATCAGTGCTAAGAAGAGTCACGTGGATTTGAAGCGTTAACTCTGTTTCTCTCTCCACAGATGCTGCCAGACCTGCTGAATTTCACCAGCATTTCTGTTTTTATTTCAGATTTCCAGCATCCGCAGTATTTTGCTTTTATTCCCCTTCTATTACTTTTGCTTCTTTTACTAATTACTTTAAACCTGTGACAAAAACAGAATTACCTGGAAAAACTCAGCGGGTCTGGCAGCATCGGCGGAGAAGAAATCAGTTAACGTTTCGAGCCTTCATGGCCCTTCGGCAGAACTGAAGCATAGTTAGAAGAAGGGAGAAATATAAATTGGTTTAAGGCGGGGGGGTGGGGGGGGTGGGAGAGGCACATTGAGGGTGTGGTGATTGTGGAGATGAGCAGATATCTGCTCATCTCCACAATCACCACACCCTCGATGTCTCTCTCTCTCTCTCTCTCTCTCTCCCCCCCCCAACCCACCCACCTTAAACCAATTTATATTTCTCCCTTCTTCTAACTATGCTTCAGTTCTGCCGAAGGGCCATGAAGGCTCGAAACGTTAACTGATTTCTTCTCCGCCGATGCTGCCAGACCTGCTGAGTTTTTCCAGGTAATTCTGTTTTTGTTTTGGATTTCCAGCATCCACAGCAGCTTTTAGCTTTTTGTTTTTAACTTTAAACCTGTGCCCTGTCATTCTCAATCCTTTCACGAGTTGGAACAGTTTCTCCCTATCTACTTTGTCCAGACCCCTCATGATTTTGATTACCTCTATCAAATCTCCTCTCAGCCTTCTTTTCTCATAGGAAAACAGTCTTAACTTCTCCAATCTATTTTCATGACTGGAGTTCCTCATCCCTGGAACCATTCTTGTGAATCTTTTCTGCGCTGTCTCTAATGCCTTCACACCCTTCCTAAAAGTGCGGCACCCAAAACTTTAATTTTATTATTCATTCATGGGCTGGCTAGGCCAGCGTTTATTGCCCATCCCTAATTGCCCTTGAGAAGGTGGTGGGGAGCTGCTTCGTTGAACCGCTGGAGCCCATGTGGTGTAGGTATACCCACAGTGTTGTTCGGGAGGGAGTTCCAGGATTTTGACTCGGCAACAGTGAAGGAATGGCAATATATTTCCAAGTCAGGATGGTGAATGGCTTGGAGGGGAGTTTCCAGATGGTGGTGTTCCCAAGTATCCTGTTGCCTTTGTCCTTCTAGATGGTAGTGGCCATTGGTTTGGAAGGTGCTGTCCAAGGAGGTTTGTTGCGTTTCTATAGTGCATCTTGTAGATGGTACACACTGCTGTCACTGTGCGTCGGTGGTGGTGAAGGGAGTAAATGTTTGTAGATGTGGTGCCAATCAAGTGGGCTGCTTTGTCCTGGATGGTGTCAAGCTTCATGAGTGTTGTTGGAGCTGTACTCATCCAGGCAAGTGGAGAGTATTCCATAACACTCCTGCCTTGTGCCTTGTAGATGGTGGATAGGCTTTGGGGGGTAGGGAGGTGAGTTACTCGCCTCAGGATTCCAAGCCTCTGACCTGGTCTTGTAGCCACAGTATTTATATGGCTAGTCCAGTTCAATTTCTGGTCAATGGTAGCTGCCAGGATGTTGATAGTGGGGGATTCAGCAATGGTAATGCCATTGAATGTCATGGGGTGATGGTTAGATTGTCCCTTGTTGGAGATAGTCATTGCCTGACACTTGTGTGACGCAATTGTTACTTGCCACTCATCGGCCCAAGCCTGTATGTTATCCAGGTCTTGCTGATTTGGACATGGACTGCTTCAGTATCTGAGGAGCTCTGAATGGTGTTGAATATTGTGCAGTCATCAGCGATCATCCCCGCTTCTGACCTTATGATGGATGGAAGGTCATTGATGAAGCAGTTGGGTTAGTTGGGTCTAGGACACTGACCCGAGTGAATCCTGCAGTGATGTCCTGGAACTGAGATGATTGACATCCAACAACCACAGCCATTTTCCTTTGCGCTAGGCATAACTCCAACCAGCAGAGTGTTTTCCCTCTGTTTCCCATTGACTCCAATTTTGCTTGTGCTCCTTGATGCCACACTCAGTCAAATGCTGCCTTGGTGTCAAGGGCAGTCACTCTCACCTCACCTCTGGAGTTCTGCTCTTTTATCCATGTTTGAATCAAGGCTGTAATGAGGTCAGGAGCTGAGTGGCTCTGGTGGAACCCAAACTCGGTGTCAGTGAGCAGGTTATTGCTAAGTAAGTGATGCTTGACAGCACTGTTGATGACCCCTTCCATCACTTTACTGATGACCGAGAGTAGACAGATGGCGGGTAATTGTCCAGGTTGGATTTGTACTGCTTTTTGTGTACAGGGCATATCTGGGAAATTTTCCACATTGCTAGGTAGATGCCAGTGTTGTAGTTATACTGGAATAGCTTGGCTGGGGGTGCGGCAAGCCCTGGAGCACAAGTCTTCAGTGCTACTGCTGGAATATTGTCAGGACCTATAGCCTTTGCAGTGTCCAATGCCTTCAGCTGTTTCTTGATATCACGTGGAGTGAATCGAATTGGGTGAAGACTGGCATCTGTGATGCTGGGGACCTCCGGAGGAGGTCGGGATGGATCATCGACTTGGCACTTCTGGCTGAAGATTGTAGCAAATGCCTTATCTTTTGCATTGATGTGTTAGGCTTCCCCATCATTGAGGATGGGGATATTTGTGGAGCCTCCTCCTCCAGTGAGTTGTTTAATTGTCCACCACCATTCACCAATGTACTTGGCAAGACTGCAGGGCTTAGATCAGATCCGTTGGTTTTGGGATTGCTTAGCTCTGTATATCACTTGCTCATTATGCTGTTTGGCATGAAAGTAGTCCTGTGTTGTAGCTTCACCAGGTTGACACGTTATTAGGTGTGCCTGGTGCTGCTCCTGGCATGCCCTCCTGCACTCTTCATTGAACCCGGGTTGATCCCTGGCTTAGTGGTAATGGTAGAATGGGGGATATGAGGTTACAGATTGTGTTCGAGTACAATTCTACTGCTGCAGATGGCCCACAGCGTCTCATGGATGCCCAGTCCTGAGTTGCTAGATCTATTTGAAACCTATCCCATTTAGCACAGTGGTAGTGCCACACAACACGATGGAGGGCATCCTCAATGTCTCTATAAGGACTGTGCGCTGGTCGCTCTTATCTATACAGCCATGGACAAGATGCATCGATGGAAGGCAGGTTGGTGAGGATGAGGTCAAGTATGTTTTTCGCTCTTGTTGGTTCCCTCACCACCTGCCAACTTGGTCAGGAGTGGTGCTACTGAGCCACTCTAGGTGAAGGACATTGAAGCCCCCCACTCAGAGTATATTCCGTGCCTTGCACCCTCAGTGCTTCCTCCAAGTGGTGTTCAACATGGAGGAGTACTGATTCATCACCTGAGGGTGGATGATCCATAGATGGATGGCAAGCATATGAGGGAGAAGGAAATTTTTAAAAAAATATTTGTTTGTGGGATGTGGGTGTATTCATAATTGCCCCTTTTAATTTTGGGCGTTTGGGCATTTTTAAGAGTCAACCACATTGCTATGTGGTCTGGAGTAACATGTAGGCCAGGTAAAGACAGCAGATTTCCTTCTCTAAAGGGCATTAGTGAACCAGTTGGGTATTTACAGCAATCAACGATGGTAATTCCAGATATTTATTGAATTCAAATTCCACCATCTGTTATGGTGGGATTCAAACCTGGGTCACCAGAGCATTACCCTGGTTTCCTGGATTACCAGTCCAGTGAAAATACCACAATGCCACCACCTCCCCGTAATGATGGTTACGTTGATAGATTTAGATGAGGAAAAGATGGGAGAAGGATGAAGTGGAGCATAAACACTGGCATGGACTGATTGTGCCAAATCACCTGTTTCTATGCCACATATCCTATGTGATCCTATGTAATGTAACATTGGTAGTTTAAAAACCTTGGCAATCAAAAACCATATATGTAATATGTTTTCATAATATTATAAATATTGCATTGATAGTTTAATTTCAGTGGGATTAAACTGATATTATTTGATTTAATACTTAAATTCTTTTGAGATCATGTTTAACTGTTCAAGTATTGCAATTTTTAAACTGGTTTATACTATTTCTTAAAATTACCTTGTTTCATATTTTATAAAACTGTGATTGGGTTGAAACTGGCTAATAGGCTTTACCACTTTGTTAAACCAGTGCACTTGAAGGCCATCTGTTGCTTACACAGCAGCAAAATGAATTCCATGGTGATTGAAAAATTATAGTTTTAAAAATTTTTTTTACATTGTTCTATGGCACTAATTCAAAACATGTTCTGTAGTTGAAACTCTTATCGTTATCAATGTGTTTTTTCAGACCAATCTTTACTATTGGGCAAAAGTAATATTACTGGGTATTTAGTGAATAAGTGAAGCTATTCATGCAACAAGATCTCTCCCTCTCACTGCATGAGAGAACTCTAAGTAGAACCAGGCTTATAAGTGCATGTCATATTATTCTGATAAAATGACCTTTCCTATGCACTATATTGCACCGTGGTGCTATCTCTCTTCAGTCTTCCACCTCTTGTCAACATCAGTCATATTGATACGGTTCTTGAACCCTGAGAGTTGGGCGTAGGTGGATAGAAATAGTGCGTTGTAGCAGCTGCTGTTAGCTGTGGGCGTGGAGAGTTTGTTAATTCCACTATGTCCACTCGTCCTTGGGATGAATATAATTTGAGTTTATGCCAAATTCTGGCTTTAAAATTTGCATTAATTACCTTTACTTCTGGCTGTAAGATTTGTCTTTACCACTCAGCCACTGCTTAGCCCTGAGTAAATTCTTGTCAAGTGTGCCAAGGAAAATCCAAAAAGCACTGACTTGAAACATTGGAGCAACGGTTAAATTCCAAAATGATTAAAGTGACACTGTGTGATGTTTTTCACGCTGGCAGGTAGTCCAAGTCAACTCGCTAATCAGTTTCCCATCATTATTACCACAAGCTACATAGAAGTACTGAAGAAAACGTATTACAGTAGAACTGCTGAATTGGCCCTTGTACTTTCTTGGGTTCTGAAATCTAAGCAAAAAAAATTCTCAAAAGGTGATCCTGTTGTCAGTGTGAATTGAAGAAGTGCCAATTGGACCAGAACCAAGACACAGAATCGTATTTGATTTTGGGCCTCAGTATTGAACATCACCATACCCGTGACAGTGGATACTAGCTTATTAAAGTATATATAAAGAAGTTAATTGCCTAAATAGAATGTTCAACAACAGAATGCCGATTGTTGTTTGCATTATACTAACCTAGCAATTAAATTAAAGTTAATTGCACACTGTTGAGTACTTTGACTTCCTCTGAAAGAAAGATCTCACATTTATATAGGGCCTTACCCAAAACATTTTCACCGACCAATTTGGTTTGCTAAGTGCAGCTCCTCACATTATATCAGCAAATACATCTGCCAGTTTGCTTTAGAGCAAAGGTTCCAAAAAGGGCAAATAAATGAATAACCAGAAAGAAGAGTCATACGGACTCAAAACACTAACTCTGTTTCTCCTTCCACAGATGCTGCCAGACCTGCTGAGCTTTTCCAGCATTTTCTGTTTTTATTTCAGATTTCCAGCATCCACAGCATTTTACTCTTATCTTAGTGAATGACCAGATTTTGGAAGAGTAGATTCAGGGATTCAATAAGATAAAAGCAAAATACTGCGGATGCTGGAAATCTAGAACAAAAACAAAAATACCTGGAAAAACTCAGCAGGTCTGACAGCATCTGCGGAGAGGGATACAGTTAACGCTTTGAGTCCGAATGACTCTTCATCAGAACTAAGGAAAAATAGAAAAGAGGTTATATTTCATCTCTTTTCTATTTTTCCTTAGTTCTGATGAAGAGTCATTTGGACTCAAAGCGTTAACTGTATCCCTCTCTGCAGATGCTGTCAGACCTGCTGAGTTTTTCCAGGTATTTTTGTTTTTGCTCAGGGATTCAATGTTTGGCTAGCACTTTCGGCGAACCCACTGTTGTTCTTTGAATAGTGCCCTGGAATTTTTCACATCCACTTGAGCAAGCAGGGTTTTGGTCTAACATCTCATCCCAAGGCCTGTACTTTCAACAATGCAACTGTCCCTCAGCACTGTTGAACGCACAATCTTCTAACTTTGAGACAAGAGTGCTCCCAACAAAACAAAGCTGATACTTCATTTAGCTGAACCCTATAGAACCAGTTTGCACTGCAGGGGGAGACCCACAGCATTCAGGAAGCCTAGCAGCTTTAGCTGAGTGGGCTGCTGTAGGGCGTGGGGGAGACCTCCTTAGGAGGCCTCCATGGCCCATTGGAGGTGCCCCCTCACCAGGCCCAGCCCTCACCTCTGGTCTCTTGAACACAGTTCTCCCACTCCCCTCACACACCTCGCCGACACCCCCCGTCCCCCCCGCCTCCCCACTCCAACCCTGGACTTAAACGGTATCCTGGCCATGGTGCAATAGCCTGGAGACTCCACAAATATCCCCATCCTCAATGATGGAGAAGCCCAGCACATTAGTGCAAAAGATAAGGCTGAAGCATTTGCTACAAACTTCAGTCAGAAGTGTCGAGTGGATTATCCACCTCTGCCTCCTCTGGAGGTCCCCAGCATCACAGATGCCAGCCTTCAACCAATTCGATTCACTTCAAGTGATATCAAAAAATGGCTGAAGGCACTGGATACAGCAAAGGCTATGGGCCTTGACAATATTCCGGTAATAGTACTGAAGACTTGTGCCCCAGAACTTGCTGCGCCCCTAGTCAAGCTGTTCCAGTACAGCTACAACTGGCGTCTACCCGGCTATCTGGAAAATTGTTCAGATATGTCCTGTACACAAAAAGCAGTACCAATCCAACCCAGCCAATTTCCACCCATCAGCCTACTCTCCATCATAAAGTAATGGAAGGGGTCATCAATCATGCTATCAAGTGCTACTTGCTTAGCAATAACCTACTCACTGACACCCAGTTTGAGTTCCGCCAGGGTCACGCAACTCCTGACCTCATTATAGCCTTGGTTCAAGCATGGAGCTTGAACTCCCAAGGTGAGGTGAGAGTGACTGCCCTTGACATCAAGGCCGCATTTGACTGGGTGTGGCATCGAGGAGCCCTAGCAAAACTGGAGTCAATGAGAATCAGGGGAAACCTCTCCGCTGGTTGGAGTCATACCAAACACAAAGGAAGATGGTCATAGTTGTTGGAGGTAAATCATCCCTGCTCCATCACTGCAGGAGTTCCTCAGAGTGGTGTCCTCAGCCCAACCATCTTCAGCTGCTTCATCAATGGCCTTCCTTCCATCCTAAGGTCAGAAATAGTTTTGTTCGCTGATGATTGCACAATGTTCAGCACCATTAGCGATTCCTCAGATGTTGAAGCAGTCCATGTCCAAATGCAGCAAGACCTGGACAATATCCAGGCTTGGGCTGACAAGTGGCAAGTAACATTCATGCCAAGTGCTAGGCAATGACCATCTCCAACTAGAGAGAATCTAACCACCTAGATTTTCAATGACATTGCCATCAGTGAATCCCCCACTATCAACATCCTGGGGGTTACCATTGACCAGAAACTGAACTGGACTAGCCGTTTAAATACTGTGGCTACAAGAGCAGGTCAGAGGCTAGGAATAGTGTGACGAGTAACTCATCCCCTGACTCCCCAAAGCCTGTCCACTGTCGACAAGGCAGAAGTCAGGAGTGCCATGTAATACTCCCCACTTGCCTGGATGAGCGCAGCTCCCACAACACTCAAGAACCTTGACACTGTCCAGGACAAAGCAGCCCACTTGATTGGCACCACATCCACAAACATTCACTCCCTCCACCACCGACACATACTAGCAGTGTGTAGCATCTACAAGATGCACTGCAGGAATTCATCAAATCTCCTTAGACAGCGCCTTCCAAACCCACCACCACTCCCATCTGGAAGGGCAAAGGCAGCAGATAGATGGGAACACCACCACCTGCAAGTTCCCCTCCAAGTCACTCACCATCCTGACTTGGAAATATATCACAGTTCCTTCACTGTCGCTGGGTCAAAATCCTAAATCCTGGAACTCCCTCCCCAACAGCACTGGGGGTGTACTTACACAACATGGATTCCAGCGGTTCAAGAAGGCAGCTTCCCACCACCTTAAGGGCAAATAGGGATGGGCAATAAATGCTGGCCCCGCCAGTGAAGCCCATATCCCGTGAATGAACAAGAAAACCTCCCCCCCGCCCCACTAAGTCCTGACCTGACCCAAAATTCTCCCCCCACCAATCCTATCCATTTTTTTTCAAAGTACATTTCTGAATGGGTTTTTTAAATTAGCATTTCAAGAGCTGCCATTGTTATTTTACAGCTCATAGGTTCCTAATCATACATACTGGATGAGGTGGCATGTTGGGGATGAGGAGTGGGTGGGGTTGCTTGAGGGGTAAGGGCTAGAGGGCCTTCTAACAAGCCCACCTTGGCACTCACCCACCTCGGTGGCTGTATCCGACTTGCTTCCAAGGTTGGCAGGCCTGACACGATCCTGTCCCCACCTCACGGAGCGAAAATGTGCGTGCGGGGGCATTTATATGGAGATGGTTTGCCGAGTTGGGAAATTCACCAACTCTAGCTTCCTACCTTGTTAGCAAAAATCCAGCCCTTGGTGTCTGTTGTCTGTTTCCTTATTGAAAGCATGAAATGAATGATATGGAGACTTTCATTTAAATTAGATTAAAAATAGGTATTTAACCTTTAAATGCTCTTTGTCAAGCATCATAATTGGCATTTCTGTGTGTCATTTGACAGATCGCTGTCATCAGTTTCCATTCTTTATCGAAGCTGGCCATGTCTTGCATGCATAGAGTAATCTGGTATGTGGTTCTAACGTGGCTGTGGAGCCCAACTGCAGACCTGCGTGGCTTTCCACAGTATGGGCAAGGATGAATTGTCTGATTTTTGTTGGGACTGTTCGGTCTTTCTAGCTTGCCTTTTGTCCGCAGCTGCCTGTATTCTTTGTTGTTCGAAGGAAACAATGCCACTATTTGAGATTGCTCCCCAGTAGTGCTTTCTTGTGCATTTTTCTCCCAGTCTTTGGTCGACATGCCACATTGCCTGAGGTTCAACTTCAAGGAGCCCTTGAAGCTTAATCTTGGCCTATCCCACAGACGGTGTCCATGTTTGGTTACATGACTGCCTTAGGATTTGCTGACATGTTTGCTTCATCTGAGCTGGGCTCTGATGATTAGCGCTTTAATTCCAGACATTTCTGCTCTTTGAAGTACCTCAGTGTTAGACACTTTGTCCTCCCATTTGATGCCCATGAAGTTCTTGAATGTGTGACCTGTCCAACTGCTTAATATGTCTGGAGTAGTTAGTCCATGTCTCATAGATATATAGGAGGGTAGGCATTACCACAGCTTTGTATACAGCAAGTTTTATTGCAAGTTTGATTGCTCATTTCCTCCAGTGTCTTGCGTAAATGGGGAAATGCTGAGCTTGCTCTGACAATTCAGTTTGCCACCTCGCTGTCAATGCAGACATTTCTGGAGAATGTGCTTCTGAGATAGGTGAAGTTATCTACAGCCTTCAGGGTTGTGTCATAGATAATTATAGTAGGTAGGGTGTAGTTAGAATTTGCTGGTGGTTAGCAGAGTATCTCTCTCTTCCTTAAGGTGATGGTTAACGCATAGTCGTCAGCCGATTTTGAAGGGCAATCCATGGTACTTTGGAGGCCACGCTCATAGCGTGACATGAGGGCACAGTCAGTCATCGGTAAATAGCAATTCCAGTATCATCATCTCTGATACCTTAGTTGAGGATTTCAGTTGTCTCAAGTTGAAGCAATTGCCATTTGTTCTGAATTGGATGTATATTCCATTCACATTTCAATCAAATACCCAGAAAGTATGGCAGCAAAGAATATAATGAAGAGCACAGGGGCCATGATACACCCCTGCTTCACACCACTTATGTCAAAGGAGCCACTGCATTCACCACAGTCCGTGCCCCTGGCCATCATTCCATTGTGAAACTGCTGTATCAAATTTACAGCTGTCATTTGTCTCTCCCAAGTTTGTGGGATCTTGATGCCGTGCTAGCCTCCAGGACTGGCTATACTTCAGAACTGATTACAGCTCCAAGTTTGGCTAAGATTTTCCACAAAGCCTCTCTATTTATTGTCTCAAAGGCTTTTGCCAGGTCAACAAAGACACAGTAGTGCCCCATCTGTTGTTCGCAGCATTTCTCTTGTATTTGCCGAAGGGTAAAAATCATGTTGCAAGTGCCCCTACCTTTCCTGAACCCACTTTGACTTTCTGGCAGTATAGATTCAGCAATGTGGCTTACCAGTCTGTTAAGTAGAACTTTTGCTAGAATCTTAGCAGCTATCACAAGCAGCAAGATTCCTCTGTGGCTGTCACACACAGGTTTTTGTCCTTCTTCTTTATACAAATGAACTCTCTAGAAATGGTTTGTTTGTTGATCCCACATTCTATGATATAATTGTGCCAGTTTGATGGCGAGCTGGGGTCCCCCAGATTTGTAATTTTCTCCTGGGACCCTGATTAAGCATGGAGCTTTCTTTGAGGGTGTGGTTCTGATAGCCTTGTTATTCTCCACAACAGAGTTTTCTGTCCAGGTTTTCACATTTGGGACAGCCTGAAAGCTTGTCTATAGCTGCCCCATTTACAGTGGGTGGTCAGTTAAACACAGCCCCAAAGTGTTCAGCCCAGTGCTCTTTGATAACTGTCCTGTCCATCAGGAGAGAATCCCCATCAGTGCTGAAAACAGGTGAGTTGTTGTGTGAGGGTCGACCATTACAGCCTTCAGGGCTTTATAGAAATTCCTCATGTTCTGCTGATCAGCATAGGCTTGAAGCTTTATGGCTGTTTGACCCACCATGCATCCTGCATTCCACACAGCTGCTTTGCAGGTTCATTTTGCTCTCCTGGAGTAATTTCTTAGCAGAGGATATATTTTTGTTACCCAGCCATGTGGCATATGCTGTATTTTTCTCTTGTTTCTTAATTTGATCATTGTTTTCATTAAACAAACCTTTGTCGTTTCTTTTCTGTTCCCCAAGTCATCATTGGCAGCTCCCAGAACTGTTGATTTGAAGGTTAACCATGTCACTTCAACATCATCACTTGTGTTTTCTGCAGAGGATGGCTGTTCTTCAAGCCTGAGCCTCAGTTGTTCACAGCACTCTGCGGTTGCCAGTTTCTGCACATCTGGCTTTTTTGAAGGTCTTGTGCATCTCACCTTTATGGTGAGATATTAAATTTCATCTTGAAGTATAGCATCCTATGGTCTGTAGGGCACTCAGTTCCTCTCGTAACCCTGGTGATCATAACATCTTTTATGTTGCTCTGCCGGGTGATGGTAAAGTCAATCTGATGCCAGTGTTTAGATCTTGGGTGCATCCAAGTGTTTTTGTACTTTTGCCTTCTGCCTAAAGATAGTGTTGGTGATTGACGTATTTTAGTGGATGCAAAGACTCGGGGGAAGCATGCCATTGCTGTTACATTTCCCCACACCTTGCTTCCCCAGGACACCATCCCAAGCCTGATGGTCAGCTCCTACCCTTGCATTGGAGTCCCCATCACAATGAGCTTGTCCTCCTGTGGAGAATTTGCAATAGCTCATTCCATGTCCTCATGGAATTTGTACTACTAGTCATTGTTGGAACGTATGCACTGATTCAGCAGACACTCTTTGAAGAATAAGGCTTACAATGCATTACTTCCATTGAGCATTATGTACTGTGAAGGACTTGCTTCTTCCACTTTCCCCCATATGTGCACATTTACATTCTTCATTGAGACAATCCTGATTTCAAAGCAAAAAGAACATAACACTGTTATTTGCAGACATTTGTTTTATTTATTAGAAGATCTCCTAAACAGCAATATCTCATCACACACTGACAATTTGAATATGAATAATGTATTAGGCTGGTAGTTACAACGTAATTTGCGGAAGATTATGACAGAATGCTAAATGCATTCTGATTATTGCATTTATTGATTCAGTGGAATGCATTAAAGGTCTGTATTTGTGACCATGCAAAATTAATATCACTTAGCCTCATCATATTTAAAGTCCCTTGGAAGTACAGATTAACAATCCGTCAGACTGTGCTTGCAACAATGAAATATAGTTGAAAAGAAATGGATTTAGTCCATCATCATTTCTCAAATACATTTCTAGTTTAACAATTATATTGCATATCACTAATTGGCACTGTATATTTAGAGAGTTCAGGAGATAAAACATCAAAAGTTCAGGAGATAAAACAGCGACAGTTCAGGGGATAAAACAGCGAGAGGTCGAGAGATAAAACAACGAGTGGTCAGAGATAAAGCAGCGAGAGTTCGGGAGATAAAACAGCTGAGAGGTCGGGGGATAAAACAGCCGAGAGGTCGGGGGATAAAACAGGAACCCCGTCAGAATTCGAAAAGGCTGACAAAAGTGACAGTGCAAAGCAGAGAGCTGATTGGTAGGTAGTGGGTAAAGTTGTTTCTTTCCACTTTAAAGCTACATTATGGAAAGGTAAGAGTTCTAGCTTTTTTAAAAGAAAGAAACTTAAATAATTTTCTACTTGGCTTAAGTTTAGGCTAAGGGTATTTTAACTAAAGGTATGGCAGGGGAGCTCAGTCCCGTGTGATGCACAGCCTGCCGAATGTGGGAAGTCTTGGATGCCCCTGGCAGTCTGGATGACCACATCTGCAGGAAGTATCACTAGTTTGACCAGCTTGAGTGCCGGATTTTGGAGCTTGAGCGTCGGCTGGAGGCACAACAGTGCACCCGTGAGGCTGAGTTACATGAATAGCACATTTTTAGATGTGGTAACCCCGCAGCAATCAGAGAAGGAATGCGTGACCAGAAGAAGGGAGGCAGACGTGTAGTCAGGAAAGCCCCAGAGTGCATCTCACTCAAGAACAGCTTTTCTGTGTTGGAAAATGGTGAGAGTGAGGGTTGCTCTGGGAAGTAGAGCCCAGCTGCACAAGCGGGGAGGAGAAGGAAAGGAAGAGCAATAGTGGTGGTAGACTCAATAATGAGGGGTACAGACAGGCGTTTCTGCGGCTGCAGACGTGACTCCAGAATGGTGTGTTGCCTCCCTGGGGCCAGGGTCAAGGATGTCTCTGGCTGCATGGCATCCTGAAGGGGGAAGGGCAAACAGTCAGAGATCGTGGTTCACATTGGCACCAAAGACATAGGTAGAAAGAGGGATGAAATCCTGCAACAAGAATTTAGGGACCTAGGTAGCACAGAGAAAAACAGGACCTCAAAGGTTGTAATCTCCTCGTGCCACGTGCTAGTGAGTATAGGAATAGGCGGATAGAGCAAATGAATGCGTGGCTGAAGAGTTGGTGCTGGAGGGAGGGCATTAGAATCCTGGATCACTGGGTCTGTTTCTGGAGAAGGTGGGACCTGTACAAGTCCAACGGGTTGCACCTGAACCGGAACGGGATCAACATCCATGTTGCTGGTGGGGGGGGTGTTTTCTAGTGCTGTGGGGGTTTAAACTAATTTGGCAGGGGGGTGGGATACGGAGCAAAGGTATGGTGATGTAAAGATAAGTATAGAAGAAAAACCAAGTCAGCCTGGAAGGCAGAGTGCATATAGTCAAGTTAAGTCACAAGGGAGAATGGCAATGCTGGATGGCATTAATCTTAATGCAAGGAGCCTTGCGAGTAAGGTAGGTGAGTTGAGGGTGTTAACACATGGGGATATGATATCATTGTTATCACGGAGACATGGATGAGGGAGGGGCAGGACTGGCAGCTCAATATTCCAGGATATAGAATCTTCAGGCGAGACAGAGATTTGTTGGGGGGGGCAGGGGGGTGGGGGGGCGGGATTTGTGTCGCAATATTGTTCAAGGAGTCAATTACTACAATAAGGAGGGATGATATCTTAGAAGGTTCCTCAAATGAGGCCATATGGGTAGAACTTAAAAACAAAAAGGGGGCAATTACATTGCTGGGAGTGTACTATAGACCCCCAAACAGTCAGGGAGAGATAGAGGGGCAGATATGTAGGCAAAAGTAGGGGACTTCAACTTCCCTAATATTAACTGGGATAGACAAAGTGTGAAAGGCTTAGAGGGGGCAGGATTCGTAAAATGTATCCAGGAGAGCTTTTTAAGCCAGTACGTAGAAAGTCCTACAAGAGAGGGGGCGCAGGTCTGGACCTAGTTTTAGGGAATGAAGCTGGGCAAGTGGGAGAAGTGTCAGTGGGAGAGCGTTTCAGTAATAATGACCATAACTCAGTAAGATTTAAAGTAGTTATGGAAAAGGACAAAGATGGACCGGAAATAAAGGTTCTGAATTAGAGAAAGGCCGATTTTAATATAAGACAGGATCTGGCCAAAGTGGACTGGAAGCACTACTTGCAGGAAAATCTACATCAGAGTAGTGGGAGTCATTCAAAAAAGGAAATAGTGGAAGTGCAGGGCCAATATGTTCCCGTAAAGGTGAAGGTGGGACCAACAGGTCCAGAGAACCCTGGATGTCAAGGAATGTACAGGATTGGATAAGGAAATAAAGGGAAGATACTGAGGGCTCAAAACAGTGGAAGCCCTAGAGGAGTATAGAAAGTGCAGGGGCTTACTTAAAAAAGAAATTAGGAGAACGAAGAGGGGGCATGAAAAAAAACTGGTGGGTAAAATAAAGCAAAATCCAAAGGCCTTTTATAAGTATATTGGGGCAAGAGGATAACCAGGGAAAGATTAGGACCCATTAGGGACCAAAGTGGCAATCTGTGCATGGAGCCGGAAGATATTGGTGAGGTTTTAAATGAATACTTTGCATCTGTCATCTGTATTCACTACAGAGAAGGATGATGTAGATATAGAAATCAGGAAGGGAGTCTGTAATATACTTGAACAAAATACCATTGAGAGGGAGGAGGTATTAGCGCTTTTAACGGGCTTAAATGTGGATAAATCCCCAAACCCAGATGAGATGTATCACAAGCTGCTATGTGAGGCAAGGGAGGAGATTGCCGGGGCCCTGACATTAATTTTCAAATCCTCCCTGGCCACAGGAGAGGTGCCAGAGGACTGGAGGACAGCAAATGTGGTACCATTATTCAAGAAGGGTAGTAGGGATAAATCAGGGAACTATAGGTCAGTGAGTCTAGCATCAGTGGTAGGGAAACTTTTGGAAAAATTCTGAGGGACAGAATTAATCTCCACTTGGGGAGGCAAGGATTAACCAAGGATAGTCAGCATGGCTTTGTCAGGGGGAGATCATGTCTAACAAATTTGATTGAATTTTTCAAGGAGGTGATCAGGTGTGTCAATGAGGGTAGTGCAGTTGATGTAGTCTGCATGGACTTCATAAGGCTTTTGACAAGGTCTCGCATGGGAGACTGGTCAAGAAGGTAAGAACCCATGGAATCTAGGGTGATTTGGCAAATTGGATCCAAAATTGGCCTAGTGGCAGGAGGCAGAGGATAATGGTCGATGGTTGTTTTTGTGACTGGAAGCCTGTGTCCAGGGCTTGGTGCTGGGTCCCTTGCTGTTTGTAGTGTACATTAATGATCTAGAATGAATATAGGAGGTATAATCAGTAAGTTCGTAGATGGCAATGTTCCAAATGCATCTTTGTATTACAAGCCATTTAAGTCTATCATACAACATCTTTTTGAATTTGAAATAATTTTTGGAATGTGATCATCACTAGCACGGCTGGCGGCTATCGTCCATTCCTTGTTTGCCAGAAAAGGAGGTAGTTGGCCACCTGCTCCACCCACTGCAGTCCGTGGTGAAGGTGCTCCCACAATGTTGTATGTATTTCTTTGTAGGTGTTTGATATAACTGCATGACATGCTAGCCTACTTTAGGGGGAAGTTAAGAGTCAACCACAGAGGTGTGGAACTAGAATCACTCATAGGTCAGAATGGGTAAGAGTGGCATGTTTTCTTCCCTAAAGGAATTAGTGAAGTCAGTGTAATTTTTTTTGGCAATATGACAGCCTTGTGGTCAATTTTACTGATTCCAGCTTTTTGGTCCAGAATTTTATACTGAATTCATATTCTCAAACGTAATCTAACCTTTCCCGATCTGTTATATCTGTATTTCTGTCTTGTCTCTGAGCATTGTTTTCTTCTGACTCTTGCTCAGCAACAGCCATTGCAAGTATCATTCTTTTTCCTTAAAATATATTTAACTTATTCACAATAATTTTCATATTTTACACCATCAGCTTAGCTTAATATCTGATTGTGCCAACTATCTATTCTGTATAAGTTCCTGCTATCTGAGAAACAACCCATTATCCCCAAAGTCAATTTGTTGACAGCATTTTGTTTTAATATCCACTCTTTAATGTCCATTATCTTTTTAATTCTTTTCACTTCTCCAATAGCACTGAAAGCAACCCAGATATAACACTTTTACACACCTTAACTTTGTGCTCTTTTAATTCAACAGGCTTTCGTCCCATGATATAGTTTTTCTCCATATCCACTATCGATACTGGTTCAACTTTCTCCAACCTTATTAGACCACAAGCCCATATTTCTGTATCCTGTATCCTTGCATTGAAATGTATGGGTCCAAGTATATAATCTAAGATAACATTAAAGTGTAACTTGGAAACTGCTGCATTACTGAATGCAATTTCCTTTACCTCTGATCAGTACTGTATGCCTGTTCCAGTGGTTCAGGTAGATGTTAAAAATCTTGGGGCATTATTGCAAAAAGAGTAGGGAGTTCTTCTTGCATTAGCATTCCCTTAAATATCGAAAAAAAAATTAACCATTTGTGGGACATTGCTGATACATACTTTGTTTACATAACAGCACTGCACTCCAAACAAAATTCACTGAAAAATTACACAATACAATAACTTGGATTTAATGCCTTTCCTGATCATAGGATTTCTCAAAGTGCTTTACATCCAATGAAACACTTTTGAAGTAAAGAATGCAGCAGTCAGTTTGCGCACAGCAAACTCACAAACAGCAATGTGATAATGACTACATAATCTGTTTTTATGATGTTGATTGAGGAATAAATATTGACCACGACACCAAGGATAATTCCCTGTTCTTCTTCAAATTAATGCAATAGTGAGATCTTTTATGTCTATCTGAGAAGTGGTTCATTTTAATATTTTTGAGGCAATGTTAAGTTCTGGAAAGATTAAAGTTTAACTGTAGAAAATAGGATAAATGCAATTAAAGCAGCTTGGAGATCATTGAACGTAAAAGGTTAGGGCCACGTTAACTTAAGGGGTTGATAGCTAGAAAGGCAAGATCTTAAAACAGCAGGTGGGCTTACTTAGCTGGAGAGCTGGAGGAGTGATGTCTATCTACACTGCTTGCAAAGAAGAACAGTCCAGAGAGATGTTTTGTTTTGGAAGTTAGAGCAAAATTAGTTTAAAAGCATTCAGTGAACCCTGAAAGGCTATAGTGTCATGGAGATGGGTGGAGCTTAAGAAGGTTCCCTGGTTTCAATTTATCTGAGTGTTCTGCAGCAGGGGAAAAGGCTATACCGAAAGGGTGCTGTTGTTGGCAGGCTCCAGGCAATCAGGGCTCAAAGCAGCCCTGGGAGCCATTGCTGCAGCTGTTAGTTGCAGTTTGGACCTCATGTGGTTTGCAGCTCAATGAGAAGCCCTGAGAGTTGTTAGTAGGCTCCAGGCTGTTAGTGCTCAGGAGAAGCCGTGGGGAGCTGAGAAGTTGGAGGAAGGTTGCTGGTTCTGTGCTGGAGGCGGTTATGGCTCAGAGAAGCCCTGGGAGCCAGTTATAGCTTAGTGCAGCCGGGAGACTGGAGTTCGTAGAAACCCAGGGGCAATACCAGCTTACTGAAGCTAGTGATCTGCGTAAGAGTTGGAAGTGTGCTGGTAATTGGAGGTGGCAGTGCAGCTTTGTGAGTCCTGTGTAACACAGTCTCAGGAGGAGAGATTGAACCACCACGAGGTGAACAGTCATTGAGGCAGTGGCATTTGAGGGAATTCAGAGGCTAGATCTTCGAAAGTGAAGAATTGGAATCTTATGTGAGGGAGACAGTTTTAACAAGATATTATGACTCTCAGTGATCACTGACCTCTGGGTGGGTTGCTGAGAAATCCGTGGGATCTGTCTTGGTCACATCTGCCATTTAATGTGCCTTGTGGCATGTTCAAGCATAGTTTGTCTGTTAATTTGTAGTTACCTCATGTTAATTCTGAATGTTAGAGTATAATTGACCTGCTGCCTTTATTCTTCTAGGTGGTAGAAGTTACAGGTTGGTGAGGTGCTGTCGAAGAAGCCTTGACAAGATGCGCAGTGCATCTTGTTGGTATTACATCGGATATCTAGCACAGAAACAGGGCATTCAGCCCAATCAGTCCATACTAATGCTTATAGTCCACTTGAGCCTTCTCCCATCCTTCCTCATCTGAATCTACCATTGTAATCATCTATTTTCTTCTCCCTCATATGTTTGTCTAGTTTCCCGTTAAATGCATCTATGCTGCTCACCTCAACCACTCACTGTGGTGGCAAGTTCCACATTCTCACCACTCTTTGGATGAAGAAGCTTCTTCTGAATTTCCTATTGGATTTCTTGGTGACCATCTTATATTAATGGCCTCTTGTTATGCTGCTCCCCACAGAGGAAACATTCTCTCTGTGTCCACCCTATCAAAAGCTTCCATAATTTTAAAGACTTCTAATAGGTCATTCCTCAGCCATCTTTTTTCCAGAGAAAAGAGACCCGGCCTGTCAATCCTTTCCTGATATGTTGACCCATGTATTTCTGTTTTCATGCTTGTAACTGCACCCTCTACAGTGCCTCTAAACCCTTTTGATAATATGACAATCAGAACTGCACCGTAGTATTCTAAGTGTGGTCTAACCAAGGTTCAATACAGGTTTTGCATAACTTCCCTACTTTTCAATTCTACTGCTGTGGAAATAAAACCTAGGCCGGAATTTTCCATTCCTATTGGCGGCAGGCATCATTGTGGGCGGGGAGGGGAACGACAACATGGCTTGAGGGCGAAAAATCAGTTTCATGTCGCTGTGAATTTTTATACATTTGCATCGAATTATAAGTCCTGCTCCCCAGAGTCATCCCCCTATAATGGCGTGACTTCAGAACGATGTGCTTCATAACAGCGTTTAAAAGGCGTGCACCTGCAAGTTGAATTTCGAGGGGAATTTGGCGGTGAGTGCGCACTAACATTGCACGGCACTCACGAGGGTCACCTGTTTGACTTCAAGGAAGAGCTTTCAACCGAGGGCACAGGCAAGTTGCTTTTCCCAGCTGGCTGACAGTTTGGTGCTGGGGCAAGGGCTGCACTGCGGTTGGGGCGAGGTGCTTGGGCAAGGCGACACGGTCTGATGGTAGTGCACAAGCACTGTGGAGTTGTGGGGAGGGAAGAGGCCACGCATTAGAGAAACTTTGTATAAAATGAGCATTCTTCCGCAGCTGAGACAGTTCAGGTGCAGCTACATTGACATGCTTGGCGTCAGGCCTCTAGCTTATCTGCCCACTCAAGTAACGCAGAGGCATAAAAGTGCCTCCAAATGTTCCTGAATGTTTTGCCCCTTGGGCGCAGACTGCAAATTAATGAGAGTTTTAGGGGCTGCAGGACAATTGGACGACTGGGCAGGTTGTGCAATCTCCTTGCCAAAGCTAGCCATGGAGCAGTCACTGGTGGAGGCGCTCACAACCCCTTGAAATGTCTTCATTCAGGTTTGGACCAGTTTTCCCCATAGTTCAAGCTAACAGTGCAGCCTTGCAACGCAGGTTAGTAGAATGCCTGTGCCTAAGCTGAGAACACAGCATGGAGTCCAGTGGGCAAAGTGCCGCCAATCAGCCAGGTAAAGTGGGGCAGAGGTGATTGGGGTTTTGGGCAACCATGCAGTGCACTAAACTCTGGCCATCCATTTGGCAGCACTCTCTGGCATGCGTTAGGGGGCCTCAAGATGGAGCCAGAAACGCACTCGTAACCACGAGAGGTCCCTAGGAGACCAATGTTAACCCATACATTTCTCGCATTCATCTTGCAGGAGGAGTACATCAGGAGCACCAAGCCTGGTGACCTAGTTGTATCTTTCATGGCTTACAGGGAGCGAAGATGAAGGAGAAGAGAGTGACGGAGGTGCCTGGCTGGGCAGAGGGAGGAGCAGCGCCCTCAAGGAGAAGGGGCCACTGGGGCTCCTGCGCATGCTGCTGAAGAGCCACAGTGAGCCGTCACAGGTCAGCGCCTTGCTAGACCCAGGATCAGAAGAAAGGTAATCGCAAAACTCTATGGATTGCCCTCCAATGCTTTCGTTGCCCGTTGAAATTTGCCACCATCCTGAGACTCCTGCATGACAACATGACCGCCACCGTCCTGAGTGGAGGATCTGAAATTGACACCTTTCACATCCGGACTGGGGTCACACAAGGTCCTGTCATCTCTCCCACCTTGTTCACCATTTACCTGACTGTCATCGTCCACCTCACCTGAGATGACCTTCCACCTGATGTCAGCATTCAGTATCGTCTGGATACCTTGGTCACTTCCGGGCAAAAACAAAATTCACCACCATGGACATCCAGGACCTTCATTTTGCGGGTGACTGCTGCGTGATCACTCACTCTGTACAGGACATGGAAAGGACGATTGACCTCTTCAACACCTCGCATAAGAGGCTTGGCCTGTCCTTAAACATCACCAAGACGAATGTCCTTCACCAACCTTCCCCGGCCAGTTAAGCATCCTCTCACCATCCACATAGATTGGGTGGCTCTGGAGTATGTGCAGCACTTCCCTTATCTCAGCCAGCATTGAAGCCCTGTTTCTGCGGAACCAACTCCAATGGACGGGCTGTTGCGCCCAGATGCCCGAAAACCGCCTCCCTTGGTAGGTTCTCTCCTCACAGCTCTCCGTTGACCAACGCTCAAAGGGAGGCCAGAGGGAAAGGTATAAGGATACGTTCAAGGTCGCCCTAAAGCACAGAGGCATTAATACCACTGACTGGGATGAGAATGTTGCTGATTTCTCGGCATGGCACTATCTGGCCAATCAAGACCCAGGGTCTGCAGACGCCACTTGTCATTCCTGCAGATGACCGAGAGCCAATGTCGCCGAAGCCTGCGCATGTCCAGGGAACTGTTTGGTCACATATGCCACGTCCTGCAGGATTTGGCATCACAGGGATTTGGAGGGCATCCACTGCCAGTGGCTGCGAAAGTGACCGCGACACTCAATTTTTACGCCAGTGGCTCCTTCCACGGCTCCATAGGTGACCTCTGTGGGATCTCGCAAGCTTCCACACACAAGTGCATCCAGGAGGTCATGAACACCATATTCGCGAAGTCAGGCAGCTTTGTGCCTTTTGCATGGGATCAGGCAAGCTAGGAAGCAAAACCACTGGGATTTGTACAGATCTCTGGTTTTCCACATGTGCAGGGTGCCATCGACTGCCCCCATGTGGTGCTTAGATCTCCGTGGCAACAAGCAGCGCAGTTTGTGAACCGCAAGGGCTTCCGCTCGCTGAATGTTCAGCTGCTCTGCGACCACAGCAAATGCATCCTGCAGGTCTGCGCATGATTCCCAGGGAGTGTCCACGACTCCTACATTCTCAGGACTCAGATCTCTGACATCTTCCAGGGTCCACAGAGGCTGCAGGGTTGGCTTCTCAGTTCAAGAGCTACCTGCAGAAGATGTAGCTGATGACGCCCATGCAGCAGCCTCAGACTGCAGCAGAGCGAAGGCACAATGAGGCTTATGCTGCAACTCACACTTTGGTGGAGCAAACCATTGAGATGTTGAAAATGAGGTTACGGTCTGGCGGAGCTCTGCAATACAATCCACAGAGGATGTCACGCATTGTTGTTGACTGTTGCGCGCTACACAACCTGGTGCTGCAACGGGGAGAGGAGCTGCCTGAAGAGGAGATGGAGGAGCAGCTCATCTCCTCTGCTGAGGATGGTGATGAAGGTGCTGATGTCCTCAAAGGCAGGGATGACAGCAATGAGGCCATTGCATTATCAAGTCGAGGCAGGCGTGCTCGGGAGGCCCTCATAGCTGTTGGATTCATGGAGGATGATGACGGCATGCAGTGGGGACGCTCACATAGCTTATGTGAATGCCTGACTCCTGTCTTGCTGATGGCAGCTTGCTTGGGCTCTGTGAACAGGGTCATTATCATGGAGATGCAGCAGGAAACTTTAACTTCTCCTGATCCTATGGCTTCCTTCGTGAACTGAACCCTTCAGGACCGCACTGTCAGCAGACAGACATGCTGGTGAGATGGGGCATCAGCTGGACCTCAAAGGTGCTGGGATCACAGCGAAAATGACGGAACTCTGCTGTTGGCCCAGGATATTCTGGCAGCAATGATAAGCCCCATTGAGGTGCAGGCATGACTGATGTGTCCAGTGACTATGAAGGCACACCATCATAGAAACATAAAAAATAGGAGCAGGAGTAGGTCATTCAGTTCTTTGAACCTGCTCCTCCAAACAATATGGCTGATCCTCTGTCTCAATGTCATACTCTTGCTCTTTCCCCATACTCCTTGATGCCTTTAGAGTTCAGAAATCTATCTATTCCCTTCTTAAATCTATTCAGTGACTTGGCCTCCACAGCCTTCTGTGGTAGAGAATCCCACAGGCTCATCACCCTCTGAGTGAAGAAGTTTCCCCTCATCTCAGTCCTAAATAGTACCCGGAGACTCTGACTCCTTGTTCTAGACCCCTCAGCCAGAGGAAACATCCTTGCATCCAGTCTGTCCATGCGTGTCAGAATTTTACAGGTTTCAATGAGATCTCCTCTCATTCTTCTAAACTCTAGTGAACACAGGCCTAGTTGGCCCAAGCTCTCCTCAGAATACAATCCTGCCATCCCAGGAATCAGTCTGGTGAGCTTTCGCTGCACTCCCTCTATGGCAAATATATCCTTCCTTAGGTAAGGAGGCCAAAATTGCACAATATTCTAGGTGTGGTCTCACCAAGGCTCTGTACAGCTGCAGTAAGACATCCTTGCTCCTGCACTCAAGTCCTCTCGCAATGAAGGCTAACATACCATTTGCCTTCTTAACTGCTTGCTGCACCTGTATGCTTGCTTTCAGTGATTGCTGTGCAAGGACACCCCAGGACATTTCTCAATCTATCACCATTTGAATAATACTCTGCCATTCTGTTTTTCCTACCGAAGTGGATAACTTCACACTTATCCACGTTGTACTGCATCTGCCATGTATTTTCCCACTCACTCAACCTATCTAAATCACCTTGAAGCCTCTTAACACCCTTCACACCGCTCACATCCCCACCAAGTTTTGTGTTGTCAGCAAACTTGGAAATATTACATTTGGTTCCCCCCATCCAAATCATTGACATATATTGTGAATAGCTGGGCCCAAACACTGATCCCTGCGGTACTCCACCTGTCACCCCCTGCCACTCCAAAAAAGACCCATTTATCCCTACTCTGTTTCCTCTTTGCTAATCAATTCTCAATCCGTGCCAATATATTACCCCCAGTCCCATGTGCTTTAATTTTACAGACTAACCTCTCATGTGGGACTTTATCAAAAGATTTCTGAAAATCCAAATACACCACATCCACTGGTTCTCCCTTATCTATTCTGCTTGTTATGCCCTCAAAAAAAAACTCTAGTAGGTTTGTCAAACATGATTTCCCCTTCATAAATGTACGTTGACTTTGTGTAATCCTGTTGGTATTTTGTAAGTGTCCTGTTATCACATCCTTTATAATAGACTCTAGCATTTTCCCTCCTTCCTTTTTTTAAATAGTGGGGTTACATTTGCCATGCTTCAATCTGCCAGGACTGTTCCAGAATCTACAGAATTTTGGAAGACAACAACCAACACATCCATCCAGTATTTCCATGGCCACCTTCTTTAGTACCCTGGGATGTAGATTATCAGACCTTGGGGATTTATTGGCTTTCAGTCCCATTAATTTCTCCAGAATATTGTTTTAGTAATACTAATTTCCCTCAATTCTTGCTTCTCACTAGACCCTTGGTTCCCTAGCATTTCTGGGAAGTTACTTGTGTCTTGCTCTGTGAGATTAAAGTAGTCCGATCTGAAACTAGGGTCCTAAATCTAAACAAAGGAAATTACAAAGGTATCGGGTGTGAGTTGGCTAAGATAGATTTGGGAACTTCATTAAAAGGATAGGCAACGGCTAATATTTAAGGAACGGGTGTATGAATTGCAACAGTTATAAATTCCTTCCTGGCGCAAAAACACAAGAAAAGCAGCCCAAACATGGCTAACAAAATAAATTAAGGGAAGTATTTGATCCAAAGAGGAGCCATATAAAGTTGCTAGAAAAAGTCGCAAGCCTGAGGATTGGGAGCAGTTTGGAATTCAGCAGAGGGCCAAGAGATTGACTAAGAGGCGGGAAAATAAAATATGAGTGTAAAATTGCAAGGAACATAAAAACAGACTGTAAAAGCTTATATAAGTATGTAAAAAGAAAAAGATTAGTGAAAACAAATGTAGGCTCATTACAGTCCAAAACAGGAGAATTTATAATAGAGAACAAGGAAATGGCAGAGCAATTAAACATTTCAGATCAGACTACTTCACTTTCCATCCTAACTAAGAATTCTATCATGTTATGGTCACTGTTCCCTAAAGGACCCCACACAACAAAATTAATTAAAGGCAAAATACTGCGGATGCTGGAAATCTGAAATAAAAACAAAAAATGCTGGAAAAACTCAGCAGGTCTGACAGCATCTGTGGAGAGAAAGACAGAATTAATATTTCGAGTCCGTATGACTCTTCTTCAGAGCTCTGAAGAAGAGTCATATGGACCGGAAACGTTAACTCTGTCTTTCTCTCCACAGATGCTGTCAGACCTGCTAAGAATATTAATTAATCCCTTCTCATTGCACAATCCTAAATCTACAATAGCCTGTTCCCTAGTTGGTTCCTCAACACACTGGTCTAAAATACCATCTTGTACGCACTCCAGGAATAATACCACCACAGTATAATTGCTAATTTGGTTTGCCCAGTCTGTATGTAGATTAAAGTCACCCATGATTACTGTAGCAGCCTTGTTACATCTCTAATTTCCTGTTTAATTCCGTCCCCTACCTTATCACTACTGTTTAGAGGTCTATAAACAACTCCCACTAATGTTTTCCACCCTTTGTTGCTTCTTAGCTCCACCCAGACTGATTTTACATCTAGATTTTCTGAGCTAATATCTTCTCTCACTATTGCACTGATTTCGTCCTTAACTAACAACGCCACCCCTCCTCCTTTTCCTTTTTCCCTGTCCTTCCTAAATATCGAGTACCCCTGGATATTCAGTTCCCAGCCTTGGTCACCCTGCAGCCATGTGTCCATAATCGCAATCATATCGTACCCGTTTACATCTATTTGCACTGTTAACTCCTTTACCTTATTGCGAATGCTCCATGCATTCAGATACAGTGCCTTTAGACTTGTCTTTTTAATGTTTTTACACATCTTTTTTTGTACTCTGGCCCTATTTGCTGCCAGCCCTTGTTTCCTCTGCCTTCCACTTTTGCGTTCTACTTTTCTGTCTTTCATTCCTAGCTTTGTTCCCCTCTCTTGTGTCTCCCTGCTCAAGTTCCCATCCCCCTGCCAGTCCAGTTTAAACCCTCCTGCACAGTACTAGCAAATACCCCTGTGAGGATATTGGTCCTGATCCTGCTGAGATACAGCCCATCCAGCTTGTGCAGGTCCCATCTTCCCCAGAATTGGTCCCAATGCTTCAGGAATATAATCCCTCCCTCCTACACCGTCTCCCCAGCCACACATTCATCTGGTCTATTTTCCTATTCCTGATCTCGCTAAGACGTGGCAAAGGGACTGGTCCTGAGATTAGTACCTTTGAGGTCCTGCTCTTTAATTGATTTCCTAGCTCCCTACATTCTGCTTTCAGGACCTCATCCCTCTTTTGGTACCTTAATGGACCACAACCTCTGGCTGTTCACCCTCCTCCTTCAGAATGTCTTGCAGCCGCTTAGTGACATCCTTTACCCTAGCAACAGGGAAGCAACATACCATCCTGGCGTCACGTCTGCGGCCGCAGGAACGTCTACCATTATGATTGAATTCCCTATCACTATTGTTTTCCCACTCTTTTTTCTCCCCCCCCCCCCCCCCTCCCCCCCATGCAGCTGAGGCACTTGTGACGTCATGGATTTGGCTTTTGTTGCATTCCCCTGGGAAACCATCTCCCCCAGCAATATCCAAAACGGAATGCTTCTACTCTGTCTGGCAGTCACCCGTTCCCTTTCTGTCTGTGCACTCTTTACCTGCGGTGTGAC
The DNA here is from genome assembly GCF_964194155.1 of Cetorhinus maximus. Lineage (NCBI taxonomy): Eukaryota > Metazoa > Chordata > Chondrichthyes > Lamniformes > Cetorhinidae > Cetorhinus > Cetorhinus maximus. Next base: position 191,393,924 of record NC_135879.1, read on the forward strand.
CACCTCACTGTATGTGCTATCCACGAAGATCTCATCCTTGCGGATGCTCCACAGTGACTCCAGCTACAGCTGGAGATACTTCCTGTACGCATGGTCAGCTTGGACTCTGGAAGTGTCCCTGACTTCCCACATCGCATAGGTGGAGCATTCCACTTGGCCCAGCTCCCCTGCTATGACTTACCCTTAAATTTCTCCCTTTACTTTTACATTCTCTAGTTTAGGGAATATTAACGACAGAAGAAACACACGCCAGATCCTACTTACCAAGGCCGCTGCTCTTCTTACTGAGGAAAGGTTGAAAATGAAACGATCACCTCCTTCCCCTCTTCAGTGAACTTCCTCTCTCACCAAACTTCAACTTAAGCACACTATTGCAGTCCAAAGCAGCACTCCAATGTAGACAAAAGCAGCATAGGTAGATGGCTTGCTTTTAAGCTGTCCGAATCTAGCTTCTGGAAACCTGTTTAAACCAGTTAACTAATTAACTAGCTGCAGCTGCAAGCAGCGCCTGTAGAACCCCTGTTTTAAAGCTACACTAAAACTCACCTTCTCCCAACCTAAAGAGCAACTTTTAGTTAGTTGCTAAATTAAAGAAAGATTAAACTTTAGATAGAAATTAACCCTTAAAGTCCCTCCTTCACCAAACTCCAACTTAAGCACTCTAATGCAGCCCAACACAGCACTCAGTGTCCTGGGCACCTTGCACAAAACACAGGAAGGAGGCCCTGGACTGAGACACCTGCCTCTATCTTGTGCAGGAACCAAGCTTTCACCTCAGGCTGACACAAACACTGCTCATTATAAGAAGGAGCCATAAACAGGATGACATTGTTGGGAGTTTATTTATAATAGTGAACATTCTGTACAAGTGGTTAACGCCTGTGCCCACACGATGAAATTACATTTCCTTAACCTTCCTAACATTCTCGCTGTGTCTTGGTGCTTTCCCCGACATCCACAGCAGAGATGGAAGCAGGCTGCTGCACCCTGCCTGTGAAGACCTTGGTGGGCGTCCTCTGGAGGGTCAAGACCTGGAGGGCTCTGGCTTGCTTTCAGGTACTGCTGCACCCTCCCTGGCCTGTGGAGCTGAAGCTACTGGGATCACAGGAAGAGGGGGTTTAGATAGGCCGGACACTCCTGGAGTTACCTGGATGGATGGCCCCGGTGTGTGCATCTGCTGCTCCTCCTCCCTAGGCTGCCCAAGGGCCCCTGGCTGACTCCTTGAGGAGAAGGGGAAGCTGGAGTGAGATTGAGCTGCTCCGTAGCTCTCCCACGTTAACACCGTTGGAGGCCAACTATTGCGTCAGCGATGTAGTTCAGCCAATGCAGCAATGCAGGACTGATGTCCTGGATCAAGATTTCCATGGTGGCCGCCGTCCTACCAGTGTTGACTTTGGTGCGTTGGCATGCTGGCGCTATCACCACGGACTGGAGGCTGATGGACTCCTCCATCGTGCCTTGCAATCTGAGGAGTGCAGCGGACATTCCTTCCTGATGTTCCCGAGCCTGCCTTCGCAGCTCCAGCAACTGAGATATGACCAAGTCCAGCGGCTCCTCATATGACTTGGACTCAGCAAGTTTGTGGCCTCCAGCAGTCCTCCGAGTGCCGGAAACCTGGAAAGTCCCTGCCACCGCCTGCTGTGAATCAGACTGTGCGATGTGCTCACCAGATTGTGACCCTGAAGCTACTGTAGAGCTAGGTCTCACCAAGGTGTGTGCCTCTGTGCTGGTGGAGGGTGTGGGTGAGCGCTGTGATGCCTGCGAAAGTAAGGACAATTGGTGCATGGCAGGGGACTGTGGAACAGGGGAACTGACTCACAGCATCATTGTCTGATGGATGTTGCACTGCTGGATCCTCACTTAGTTGAGCTCTGCTGACCTCTCCATTAGCACAGGAACAGTCCAGATCTTTGCCAGCCAGCTGAATGACCCTGTTTTCAAATCTGTTAGGACCTTGATGTCAGGCATACCTCCACCTCTCCTTTTGTTGTGTGTCAGCTTGTCCTGCATGAATACAGATGGAGTGTAAGCAGGACGCCTACCAGACCAGATGATAAGGATGTCTGCCACGTGTGGGTGGTGAGTGGTGCCATGGACAGGAGGAGGACACGATCCGCAGGGGAGATGAAGGTGTGTGTGTGCGAGAGTGAATGGTGATGTCCCTTGAACTGGCATACCTGTGGATGTGTGATGGACTTGTGAGTGTGTGAGTTGAGAGTGATGAGTAGAGTGACTTAACCTGGTGGAACAGAGGAGATCACTCATCCTCTTTCAGCACTGGGTGGCTGTCCTCTTTTGCAGGGCGTTGCCGCTGACCACCACTGACACTGCCTCCCATGCTGGATTTGTCACCTTGCTTGCTAGCCTTCGCCCAGACCGGGGATAGAATACTTCACAGTGGGCCTCCACTGCATCCAGTAGGCACTCAAGGGAGGTATCGCTAAATTTGGGGGCAGCATGTTTCCTCCCTTTGGCAGCCATGACTTTCTAGCAGCTTCCGATGCTTTAGAGAGAACTAGCTCTGTGCAGGGCCTTATTTATTAGTATAACTTGGGGCATCTTATCAAAGACATTTTGAAAATGCAGATAAATTACTTTTACTGCGTTACCATTGCCTACTCATTGTGTTACATCCTCAAAAAATTAAATAAGTTTGATCAAACAGGATTTTCCCTTTTGAAATTCTTGCTGACTATTCATTATTATATTCACATTTTTGATATTCTTCTTTTCTCTTCTTTGGTAAGGATTTCATTATTTTTCCTACCACTGACGTTAAGCCCATAATTCCCTCGACATGTTCTGTCCCCCTTCTTAAATATAGAAATTACATTAGCTATCCTCCAGCCTTCTGGCCCTACATCTTTTTCTAATGAATTATTGAATATGAGTAGCGATGCCTTTGCTATCTCTTCCCTACATTCTTTCAAAATATGTGAATGTAATCCATCTGGACCAGGGGCTTTATCGTTTTGTTTTTGTTTAGCTTATTCATTTCAAAGGCATGTATCTCATTACTCATCTCATCATTCAAGGTTATGTCATGTCTATCTGTTCTATCTCCTTGGTAAATGCCAAAACAAAATAAGTATTTAATATTTCTGACATCTCTCAATCATTACCTGTGGTATTATCCTGTCTATCCTTTAATTGTCCTATTCCCATCACAGCCATCATTTTTTTTATTGGTGTGCCTGTAAAATATTTTACTGTTGTTTTACTATAATATTATGTTGTATTTTACTATTATTGCTGTTCCTTGATAATTTAATTTCAGAGTTAATCTTTACCTTCCTAATTTTTTTTTCACTTCTCAGCTATTCTCTTCACATTGCAGCCACAGTGTGTTGGTGGTGGTGCAAGTGAATGTATAAGGTGGTGGATGATGCATCAATCAACTGGGCTGCTTTGTCCTGGATGGTATTGAGCTTCTTGAGTGTTGTTAGAGTTGCACTTATCTGAGCAATGGAGAGTATTCCATCACACTCCTGATTTGCACCTTGTAGACTGTTAAAAGGTTTTGGGGAGTCAGGAGGTGAGCCACATGCCACAGATAACAAAAGACAGGAATGTTTAAAAAAAAATTAATATTTACAGCAATAATTACAACCTGAAGGAATTAGATTCCAAATTTGTAATAATTTTGAGTGTCAAAGAGGTTGATTGGCAGTAGTTAATTTTTATTACATCCTTAAAAGATACATAGACTTGAAATGACTTACTTAAAATTAATTTCCGGTTGCATGTTTAGTTCATCTCTATTGCAAATGTGCAGCAACTTCACACCATTCAATGTATTTCAGTGATGAGGCAATACCCGAAATGCTATTTTCGTAAAGCTAATTGAAGAGCAGCGCAGCATGGACATCAGCTTTTGGATATCTATATTTAACTATGTTCATAATGCTATATTCAATGGTTCTTGCCATTTGCACATAAGTAGCACTGAAGTCATTAGCCTTGTTATTTTGACAGCAAAATTTGGCCTATTATTCTTGCAAAACCCATATTCACATATGTCCAGTATTGAATCTGTTGCTTCAGTTTTCATCACCTTCCATCACCTACATTTCACATCCAGTTGCCATCAGGAACCGAAGGAAAGCACATCTGTCCTCACAAAGTTCTTGTTTACCAACTGCTCATCACCCAGGAATCTAGTATTGTGTCAGTTTAGAGGGGTGAACACTATTGTCCTCTTAAAAATGTTCTACTTGTTGCCTCAAGCAGCTTCCATGGCTTTTGCAAATCTTTCTAACTTCAGTGCAGTTCAGTTATCATTTTTCATTTCTGCATTCAGCTAGCTCTGGGATGTGACCAATTCAGGCTGCTCTTTTTTGCATAATTCTGAACCTATAAATTCTGTATTCACTACAATGTAATCTCTGTTTTCTGAATAAATACCTTATCACTTTACTCAGCAAACCCAAAGTTTTTGGGCCTCTCCACTCAAAAGCACATTAGCAATGCTTTGAGAAATACTTGGCCATTTACTTTTATATATAAATGTGATTTTCCTTCCACTACACAAACATCCAGCAGTTTAACAACACACTATTACCGCAGCTTGCGAAGAAAATGCTGTTTTGTGTTAAGTGGACTGTATCAATATCAATCAGTGCAAAACATGGGTAAATGACTTCAGTTTCAAGATAGCAGTAACAAAACAAGGTCTGAAATTTTGCTAAGGAAGGTTGAAAAAAATGGTCTTATCCAATTCCCTGTGCATCCTGCCCCAGTTTCAGCAGTTATGAGTTCTTTCTTCTCCAAATCATTGTTATTCTAACTTTGAGCACATTATACGTGTATATTTAAACCACACTGAAGTTGCAAGCCATGTTATAATTTGAAATCAGAAATACATTTAGCTCACTTTTTTAATGAGGTATGGGGCAACAAATCAAAATGCCAGCCTATTACTGTGTCTCTTTCCTTTAACACAGCATCCTAATCTGGTAAATTGCCCTTCAACACTTGCAGAGCTTGTGTGGAAAACATAAACTGCACATTAAAGAAAAGGGAAAAATAGAGGATACTTAAAGGCTTGGTGAATTTAAATACTTAATCCCCATTTAAATGATCTTCAAGGTGACAGACAAGTCACCTCTGGGGAGACAGACGAGAGAGAGCTCGCACAATAGGATATTTCAGTACTTCCATTACACTGCACAACCTCCATTAAATTTATAATAATGATAGAGAAAATGAAAATATTTAAATATATATTTAATATGTTCCAATAGAATACATCGTTGCTAACCATGAAATATGATTTATCACTACATATACAACTAAATGTGTATCATAAGCAATAAAGTATCATTAGGCATCATGTGAACTGACTGTCTCTTCTCTCTAGATGTGATGAACTATCACCTAGAAAATCCCTAAAAGAACAACTAAATATTTAATTAACTCAGTTATCATCCTGAACAAAAATGATCTACCAGTGAGCTGGTAGGGATTTTAGTTCCATGAAACTTTAAGTCTATAGGGGTTGGGGAGATTTTAATTTTTTTTTAATTCATTCATAGGATGCGGATGTCTTTGGCAAGGCCAGCATTTATAGCTCATCCTTAATTTTCCTTCAGAAGATGTTGGTGGTGAATCACCTCCTTGAACAGCTGCAACCCATGCGCTAAACATACTCCCATAGTGGTCATAGAAGCTTGCTAGTGGCTTGCTAGGCCATTTCAGAGGGCCTGTTCTTGTGGGTCTGAAGCCACATGCGGACCAGACCTAATAAAGACAACAGATTTCCTTCCCTAAAGGACGTTAGTTGAACCAGTTAGATTTTAATGGCAATTGTCAGCATTACTGATGCAAGTTCTTGATTCCCAGATTTATTTAATTAACTGCGTCACAAAACTGTCATACTCTTCATAATATCATTGTAGGTTTATGGGTGTGAGTGTGGATGGTTCTGTCTGTGTGCCCGATTTAATTAGACTAGAGACAGTTAGACTATAAGATTGAAATTATCAAAAGAGTTGGGTGTAAAGCAGCCTTTTGAAATGGAGATGGATATGCTAGGGTGAGGGTTCCACAGATAGGCTGTGAAGGAAACTTGCATTTTTAGATAAGTGAAGGGGTTGTTTGATTTTTAAAGGGATGGTGTAATGTTTACAACTGGCGAGATAAGTGAGGCAAAGCAAAACATTTATTTTTCCCAAAAGGAAAAGACCATATTGACAACATGAAAGATTTTTATATTATGGGAAAAGTAAATTTCTAAAGACATGTAGAACAATGGGATTTTACACATTAAAGAGAGAGAAACATATATAAAGAAGGCTGGAAGGCTATGTGGTGTATGGCCATGTAAAATCTTGAAAGGTACACCTGGTGAAACAGCCTTGAAGAAAGTCTCCAGCCACTGTGCAGAAGAAGTGCTGCTCCAGTAAATAAAGTTGTGTTAAAAGCTTTTGAAATTCCACTGTTGAGTAGGTGCTGTGGTAATCTTGCTGGATTGCTTATTTAAATTTAAAATCTACTTTGGATTGTTGCCTTAAAGTGGGCGTGTAGTTGGGAGTCAGGTTAATTAGGAATTCTGGGATTTGTTATAATATCAAGTAACTGTAATCTTATGTATGTTAAATTCTTTTCTTTTGTTAATAAATGTTTTAATTTAATTTTTAAAATCACTAAAGGTGTTAGTGGACTCAATACTCCTGAATTCAGTGCATAAATCTTCTCGTAATAAACACAAATTCCAAACCCATTGTGATAGTGTGCCCAAGTTTCCCTTGTGGATTTGGTCCGCCTGGTACATAGTACCTGCCACATCATAACAACTGAATTTAAAACCCCCAGCTGCCATAGTGAGAATTGAGCTCACATTTCCAGACTGTTAGTTCGGGCTCTATATTATTAATCCAGTAACAAAACCACAATGCTACTGTATCTTAATGAAATATAGAAATAAAAGCTAATAATTGCAAGTTTAATTCACTACAGCAAGTTTGTAAATTGTGTGCTACAAAAACATCTGCAGAAGACCAAGGCCACAAAATTTGCCTCCACAGTACCAGTAGTTTTGGCGATTCTGGTGCCAGTTTAGAAGCAAAATGGCATCTGTGCTGCTTCCATCTGCTTCTGCTGCAGCCCATGCCAAATGCTTTCTTGTTGAGGGTGATACCGAGGTATCACATGCATGCATCAGAATTATGGGGAGTAGGCAGACTATGACATCACTCAACGTCTAATGTTGATTTAAAGCTAATACTGCCATTTTGGACCTCACTGCTCTAGTTAAGGAACTCTGTTAAACATTCACGGTTGAACACAAGTTCAGCAGCATCAAGGATCTGCAACCAGTGTTATTTAAAGGCACCAGCAGTTTGCAGGTTATTCATTTTCTACTGGCTCTGCTTGTGTTTTGGCAGTATTTGGTGTTTGGAACAGTTGCTTGAAGTTGGTGAAGACTGCAGCAAGTGGTGCTGCAAGTGGGGAAAGGCATCGGTTGCTACCTCAACGACTCTGGGACATCACTTGTGACCAGTCGTGGGTACCATTGTAGCAGTCTCCCTTGGGCCTAAGCATGAGAGGGAGATAAGAACATAAGAAATAAGGGCAGGAGTAGACCATAAAGCGCCTCATGCCTGCTCCACTATTCAATATCAGCATAGCTGATCTGTCTCAACTCCACTTTCCCACCCACTCCCCAGATCTCTTGATTCCCTGAGTGACCAAAGATCCATCTATCTCCTTAAATATATTCAATAATGAAGCATCCATGACTCTCTGGGTTAGAGAATTCCAAAGATTCACAAACCTTTGTGTGAAGAAATTTCTCCTCATTTCGGTCAAATTGCTTGACCCCATGCCCTGAGACTATGCCCTGATAATCCAGATTCCCAGCCAGGGGAAACAACCTCCATATGTGGCTACTGTGTCAAGCCTCTTCAGAATCTTGTATATTGTGATGAGATCAACTCTCATTCTTCTAGACTCCAGGAAGTATAGACCAAATTTACTCAGCCTTTAAACATAGAACAACCCTCTCATCCCAGGAAGCAATCTAGTGAACCTTCGCTGTACCGCCTCCAATTCAAGTGTATCCTTCCTTAGATATGGAGACCAAACTGCACACAGTACTCCAGGTGTGGTCTCACCAAAGTCCTGTACAATTGTAGCAAAACTTCCTTATTCTTGTATTCCAGTTCCCTTGCAATGAAGGGCGAACATGCCATTTACCTTTCTAACTGCTAACTGTACCTGCATGCTAACTTTCTGTGTTCCTTGTGCGAGTACCCCTAAGTTCCTCTGAACATCAACATTCAGAGCTTTGAGGCCTTTCTAAAATAAAAAACTCTACTCTTCTATTCTTACTATCAAAGTAAATAACCTTGCTCTTCTCCACATTATGCTCCATCTGCCACTCACTTAACCTGTCTTTATCTCTACGCAACCTCTCTTTGTCCTCTTCTCAGCTTACATTCCCACCTAGTTTTGCATCGTGAGCAAACTTAGATATGTTATTCTTGGTGTTTTCTTTTTCATACAGTTTGCAAATAGCTAAGGCCCCAGCACTGATCCTTGCAGCACTCCACCAGTCACAGCCTATTCTGTTTACCTTAGTGTTACACAGTGTCTGAACATGCCAAACATTAAGATTACTAATGTCCCTAGATCACCTTCAACTTCACCCTTGGGTAGTTTCATTGAAGTGAAAGAATTACCAATTGTTTTCCTCCAATATGCTCTATGCAAGTAGCTGGTTAAGCACACTATGTCAAAACACCAATATTCTACACATGCACACTGGCTAATTCCTTACAGGCAGTCTCCTCATATGCTTAATGCCAGAAACAAATGCTGTTCAAGTGTAAACATAGGACAGTAGTGCACTTGGTTTGCTTTCCCATGAACCATGCAGCAATTTAAAAGCAGCTAATAATTCCCTCAAGGCGACCATCAATACAGGATTCTTCAGAAATCTCGCTATGTGCCTTTTTTGGTACCCCGGCATATATTCCATCTGCTTGGGAGTTTTTTTAAAAAATCCTATAACTTTTTTTTTAGTCATTCATGGGATGTAGGCATTGTTGGTGAGGCCAGCATTTATTGCCATCCCTAATTGCCCTTGAGAAGGTGGTGGTGAGCTGCCTCCTTGAACTGCTGCGGTCCATGTGATGTAGGTACACCCACAGTGCTGTTGGGGATGCTGTCAGCATCTCCATTTCATTAATACCAAAGTCATCAATCTTATGTGGGTTAGCTCTAATGTTGAAGGATTTGATATTGGTGACTTCCCTGGTGAATACTTGTATTAAATACTGAGTCTATTAAATATTTTGTATTCATTCTCAATTTCAGTCCTAGTAACACTTTTGGTTCTTCCCTCTTCTCTGATGGCCCTGTCGTAAAATTGGAGGGATTTCTTGTTACATTTTGCACCAACAATACTCTTTTCTAGATTCCTGTTTGCTCTTTTGAAACTCTTGAAACATATTTCAGCAATTTCATGTATTTCTCCATGCACAGTTTATAAAGCTCATTTTTTTTCTCATTTCATCAGATTGTTGCCTTGGTGCATTTAATATGTGTTTGCTAATCCACTCTACGCATCCTGCAATACGCGAGTAAACATTGCCTCACAAATCTTCAAAGTATAAAAAAATGCACAAAACTGATTCCCTTTATTTACCTTGCTAAAACCAGTGTCTTTAACTCAACGACAGGATCACATCCCCACACTGTTCTAGGTCTACAACTACTTTTATATTGGGTTCTAGGGCCACCAGCTTCCAATGCAACTGCAGGAAGGTTGGTGGATTTATTAAGGCCTGGCACTGGGCAGCCCTTTTAATCCATTTATTTCCTAGCATCCGCATGTAGTAAATTTGGCTACTTGAATTTAAGTATAAGAGCCTTTAGGGCAAGCAGGTGGTGTAAAAGCAGTTTAAAGATATTCTAGATAAAAACAAAAAGCTAAAAGCTACTGCGGATGCTGGAAATCCAAAACAAAAACAGAATTACCTGGAAAAACTCAGCAGGTCTGGCAGCATCGGTGGAGAAGAAAACAGTTGACGTTTCGAGTCCTCATGACCCTTCGGCAGAACTGAAGTATACTCAGTTCTGCCGAAGGGTCATGAGGACTCGAAACGTCAACTGTTTTCTTCTCCACCGATGCTGCCAGACCTGCTGAGTTTTTCCAGGTAATTCTGTTTTTGTTAAAGATATTCTACTTGCTCTCAGCTGAGGGGTTATTAAACTGTCCTGCTGATTATTTTGAGTTTTCCCCTCAATCCTTGAAGTTATTCTTTTCATTAATGTGTAGCTGTATATTAGTGTTGAATTCACATTATCTTAGCTTGATCTTGTTGTTATTGCTGATATTGGGTCACTGATCTAAAAACTTGCACTTCAAGTAACTCAAACAAGTTGCCTTTTGGGCCATGATGATACCATCCATTCTGACTGCCAAGACAGTGGGAGATAGACTGAGTTGCGAGGTCTGGGAGACAGGTGGGAGAGTAATCCTAGTCTCTTTAGCTGAATAATTTATGACCTCATAATGATAGAAGTATGACTAATATTTCCACAATTCCCAGAGCAGGATAATTTTGAAAAACCTATGCAGATAAGAAATGAATTAAGTTTCAGTTGCTGCTGCATGGTTCTTTGGATTGTTTAATGACCATCAGTAGGTAAAAACTAGTTTAAAATTTATATTCCAATAAATGGTTTATGGAGCCATCTGATACGCAGTTAGGAAGAGCGGAACTGGAAAAGTCTGTACTGCAGGAATCAGCCATGCAAAACTACTTGATGTTCATAAAAAATATTTGTAGGATGATTAGTACAGGAACAGAGCTAAAATTGTTTGATGAAGGCCAGGAAATTTTCACTGGTTTAAGTGATTATAAAAATGAAAATTGATGATAGTTATGCAGCATAACTTAATTTCAGAATAAAATAATGGATTGAACAGTGTTCAAGTGCATATGCTGCTGTTTTTGCATCTCACTAAAAGCAGCATTGAGAGCTGTGTGAAATCATGAATTATTTAGTATGTTCTAGAGAGAGCATTTGAAATGTTTAATAGCTAAATGCTTAGTTCATGGGGAATAAACTTGCATATACATACATTAAAGCTCAGCGCTCTCAAAGGTTTATGCTAATTAAGAGAATTATGCTACTTTAGCAACATTTGTATACTGAAATGGAAATGCAAAATTCATGAACCCACCCAGCTCTGATACAAATAACTGTGTTAGCGCTTCATTATGAGTTAATAGTGATTTACGGAGCATTGTCTTGTGTTAAGGCTGGTCCCTAATGTCAGAAGATTGAAGTATGAGGAAAGGACGGAGAAACCTGGGATTTCACCTTTGAAAGGAGACAATTCAAAGGGGATCTTACAGAAGTATAATATATTAAACGATCTGAAAAAATTAATCTGAAGTACTCCTACCAAGATATGCCATGAATGGAGAACAAGGGAAAGCAGATTCAAAATGGTGAAAGGCATCTCTCGGACATATGTCCGAAAGTTCTTCACAGCGTGTATGCAACCTCAGTGACAACTTGCATTTATAGAGTGCCTTTAAATTCGAAGAACATGCCAAGATGCTTCACAGAAACTTAATCAGACAAAAATTGACCCAGTTTCTCCCACACTGCAGCTGTAATCAGAGCTGTGAGTGGCCTGGAAAGAAAGTAAGATCAGTCTTTTAATCATTCAAGAGTTATTACCAGGAGTGACTAACAGCATGGTCAAAGACATGGATTTTAAGGAGAGTGTTAAGGGAAGAGGTATTGAGAGAAAGGTGTTGGTGTTAGTGGTGGTGGTGGTGGTTTGTTGGGGGGGTTGCTTTAGGGAGGTAGTTCATATATACGAACTACAAAATAGGAACAGCAGTAGGCTAGACTGGGTCTGCAGCAGGTGGTAAGGCAACCAGCAAGAGGGCAAAACACACCTGACCTCATCCTCACCAACCTGCCTGCCACATATGCATCTGTCCATGACAGTATTAGTAGGAGTGACCACAGCACAGTCATTGTGGAGACGAAGTCCCGCCTTCACATTGAGGATACCTTCCATTGTGTTGTTTTGTACTACCACCGTGCTAAATGGGACAGATTTTGAACAGATCTAGCAACTCAAGACTGGGCACCTATGAGGCACTGTGGGCCATCAGCAGCAGCAGCATTGTACTCAAATACAATCTGTTACCTCATGGCCTGGTATATCCCCCACTCTACCATTACCAAGCCAGGGGATCAACCCTGGTTCAATGAAGAGTGCAGGAGGGCAAGCAAGGAGCAGCACCAGGCATACCTAAAAATAAGGTGTCAACCTGGTGAAGCTATAACACAGGACTACTTGCGTGCCAAACAGCATAAGCAGCTAAGCAATCCCACAACCAACAGATCAGATCTAAGCTCAGCAGTCCTGCCACACCCAGTCGAGAATGGTGGTGGACAATTAAACAACTGTCGGGGAGGAGGCTCCACAAATACCCCTATTCTCAATGATGGAGGGGCCCAGCACATCAGTGCAAAAGATAAGGCTGAAGCATTTGCTACAATCTTCAGCCAGAAGGGCCGAGTGGATGATCCATCTTGGCCTCCTCCAGAGGTCCCCAGAATCATAGATGTCTGTCTTCAGCCAATTCGATTTACCCCACATGATATCAAGAAACGGCTGAAGGCACTAGATATTGCAAAGGCTATAGGCTCTGACAATATTACGGCAATAGTACTGAAGACTTGTGCTCCAGAACTTGCTGTGCCCCTAACCAAGCTGTTCCAGTACAGCTACAACACTGGCATCTACCCGGCTTGTGGAAAATTGCCCGGGTATGTGCTGTGCACAAAAAACAGGACAAACCCAACCAGGCCAATCTACTCTTGATCATCAGTAAAGTAATGGAAGGAGTCATCAACAGTGCTATCCAACGGCACTTGCTTAACAATAACCTGTTCACTGACACTCAGTTTGGGTTCCACCAGGGCCACTCAGCTCCTGACTTCAATGCAGTCTTGGTTCAAACATGGACAGAAGAACTGAACTCCCGAGGTGAGGTGAGAGTGACTGCCCTTAACATCAAGTCTGCATTAGACCGTGTGTGGCATCAAGGCGCTCTAGCAAAATTGGAGTCAATGGGAATCAGAAAACTCTCCACTGGTTGGAGTCATACCTAGCACAAAGGAAGATGGTTGTGGTTGTTGGAGGTCAGTCATCTCAGCTCCAGGACATCACTGCAGGAGTGCCTCAGGGTAGTGTCCTCAGCCCAACCATCTTCAGCTGCTTCATCAATGACCTTCCTTCCATCATAAGGTCAGAAGTGGGGATGTCGCTGATGATTACACAATGTTCCGCACCATTTATGACTCCTCAGATACTGAAGCAGTCCGTGTCCAAATGCAGCAAGACCTGGACAATATCCAGGCTTGGGCTGACAAGTGGCAAGTAACATTCACGCCACACAAGTATCTGCCAATGACCATCTCCAGCAAGAGAGAATCTAACCATCACCCCTTGACTTTCAATGGCATTACCATCACTGAACCCCCCCCCCACCATTAACATCCTGGGGATTACCATTGACCAGAAACTGAACTGGACTAGCCATATAAATACTGTGGTTACAACAGCAGGTCAGAGCCTGCAATGAGTAACTCATCAAAGCCTTTCCACCATCTACATGGCACAAGTGAGAAATATGATGGAATACTCCCCACTTGCCTGGATGAGTGCAGCTCCCACAACACTCAAGAAGCTTGACACCATCCAGGACAAAGCAGCCCACTTGATTGGCACCACATCCACAAACATTCACTCCCCCCAACACCAACGCACAGTAGCAGCAGTGTATGCCATCTACGAGATGCACTGCAGGAATTCACCAAGGCTCCTTCGACAGCACCTTCCAAACTCATGACCAGCACCATCTAGAAGGACAAGGGCACCAGATACATAGGAACACCACCACCTGGAAGTTTCTCTCCAAGTCATTCGCCATCCTGACTTGGAAATATATCGCTGTTCCTTCATGGTCAATGGGTCAAAATCCTGGAGCTCTCTCCCTAAGAGCATTGTGGATGTACCTACACCACATGGACTGCACAAGTTGAGGAAGGCAGCTCACCACCACCTTCACAAGGACAATTAGGGATGGACAATAAATGCTGGCCCAGCTGCGAAGCCCTTGTCCCCTGAATGAATAAGAAAAAAAAATGGTCCCTTGCACCTGCTCCGCCATTCAGTAAGATCATGACTGACCTGATTGTTGCTTCAACTCTACTTTCCTTCCTAACCTTCATACCCTTTGATTCCCTTAATTGTCAAAAGAAGTCCCCTGCAGTCGACCAGACAGGAGGATGGAGCATTTAGACATGCTGTTCACAAGGTGGCAGCAACAGGAATCTTAACTGGCCTCTGGAGAATACTGAGAGTGGGAAGGGAAGGATCCAGTTGTCTTGGTCTATGTCAGGACCAATGACTTAGGTAGGACTAAGAAAGAGGTTCTGCTGAGGGACTATGGGCAGCCAGGGACTAAATTATAAGCAGACCCAAAAAGGCAATAATCTCTAGGTTACTACCTGAACAACCAGCATATTGGCATACAGGCGAATGGTGGCATAGTAACTAGTAATCCAGAGACCCAGCTAATGCTCTGAGGACATAGATACAAATCCCACCACGGCAGCTGGTGGAATTTAAGTTTAATTAATAAATGTGGAATATAGAAGCTAGCCTCAGTAATCTAACATCAATTGTTGTAAAAACCCATCTGGTTCACTAATGTCCTTTAAGGAAGGAAGTATGCCATCCTTACATGGCCTACATGTGACTCCAGACCAACAGCAATATCATTGACTCTTAACTGCCCTTAGTTCAGGAGAAATTAGGGATGGGCAATAAATGCTGGCCTTGCCAGTGAAGCCCACATATGAAAGAATAAAGAAAAAAAAAAATAAGATAAATGAGTTCAGATAGTTGAATGCATGGCTCAAAGGTCAGTGTGGGAGGAATGGGTTTCAATCCATGGGGCACTGGTACCAGTACTGGGGAAAGAAGGAATCGTATCATTGGGATGGCCTTCACTTGAACCGCACTGAGACCAGTGTCCTGGTGAATCGTTTAATTAGGGCTGTAGAGAGGGCTTTAAACTAAATAGTGGGTGGTAGGGAGGAGTTAATGAGAAAAGACAAGGCAATAGTGCAGGGTAGTGATACAGGGAATGATAACCAGAGTGTGACAGGAAGGGACTGAGCGTACAAATATAAGAGTGCACCATCAAATAGGGTCAGATCAAGGGAAAAAGTTAAAAAAGAAAGGAGTAGTTTATATGCCCCCTACACTGTAGCTGCTGTTAGGGAGCATATAAACTACTCCTTTCTTTCCCTTGCTATTTCTTATTTCCACCCAAACTGATTCTACATCTTGATCTTCTGAACCATGATCTCACTGCACTGATCTCATCTGTTATTAACAAAGCTATCCCATTTCCTTTTAAGTGGGAGCTTGTAAGAAAGGTACTGCAATAATCATGAGAGATTTTAATCTTCATATAGATTGGATAAATAAAATTGGCAAAAGTAACCGTGAGGTCAAGTTTACAGAGTGTATTTGGGACAGTTTCTTAGAACAATATGTTCTGGAACCAACCAGGGAACAGGCTCTTTTAGACCTGGTAATCCGTAATCAGACAGGATTAATTAATGATCTCATAGTTAAGGATTGTTGAGGCAAAAGTGATCATAACACGAAAGAATTTCACATTCAGTTTTAGGATGAGAAACTTGGGTTCGAATTTTACGCTGTTTGTGCGGGCACATGCCCAACCTGGAATCATGTGAAATCATGCGAGAAGACGTTGGGTGCGTGCCCCAACGTCATCACACTCGCACGCAACATTATGATCGGTGGGTGCGCATGGGAGTCGGAAGCGCACCCACTGAAAATTAAGTGGGCAATTAAGCCCATTAAAAGAACCACTTGTCAGTGATTTTACGCAGCCTGTCCATTTTTCGGCAGACGGGCCGAACAGCCAGGTGGCCTTCATGTTTTCACTACAAACTACATCCAGGGTGGGATGAAATGTCCGGGGTTAAATAAAATAAAGGAAGACATTTGAGGGGTGGTCTACTATGTAGTCTGCTGCCAGGTGCTTGCATTTATAGTATTGTCACAGTTTGCAGCAGTTATTGAGCTCATTTCATTTTTAAATTACTGCAGCTCCCTGAGCCAGCTCCACAGCAGCCGTCAACCTTCAGCAAGCACAAGCCCACACCCTGCCTTCTCTCGATGCCCGCCGCCTTCCCGCACCCCCCAGCAGTGCTGAGCCTTTCTCAGCGCACATTTCACACTAGCTGGCCATTAATTGGATAGCCAGCGTGAAATTGCATTCGGGGGCAGATCGCAGGCAGAAGCGCATTTTGCATCCACTTCTGAGCCTGTCGATTGCGTGCGCCTGACGAACATAAGATTGGGTCTGAAACCAGTGTCTTAAACTTAAATGAAGGCAATTACAAAGGTATGAAGACCGAGTTGGCTATAGTGGACTGGAAGTATAGGCTAAAAGGTAAGATGGTAAAGAAGCAATGCAGATATTTAAGGAGATATTTCATAACTCTGAACGAAGGTATATTCCAATAAAGAAGTGTCTACAAGAAGGACGCATCATCCTTGGCTAAGTAAGAAAGTTAGGCATGGTATCAGATTGAAAGAAAAAGCAATCAATGTTGCAAAGTTTAGTGGTAGGCCAGAAGATTAGGAAAAAGTTAGAAACCAGCAAAAGATGACTAAAAAAGACTAGAGAGAGGAATTAGAATATTAGAAATAAACTAGCAAGAAATATAAAAAACAGACAGTAAGAACTTCTTCAAGAATATAAAAAGGAGAGTAGCTAAAGTGAGTGTTGGTCCCAGTTAATGAGACTGGGGAATTAATAATTGGAAACAAGGAAACGGCAGAGGCTTTGAACAAATATCTTGTATCTATCTTCACGGTAAAAAATATAAAAAGCATCCCAATAATATACTGGAAAATCAAGGGAGAGAGGAACTTAAAACAATCACAACCACTAGAGAAAAAATACTAGGAAAACTAATGGTTTAAAGGCTGACAAGCTCCCAGGCCTGATGACTGCATTCTAGGGTCTTAAAAAAAAGTGGCTGCAATGATAGTAGATGCATTCTTAGTAATCTTCCAAAATTCCATGGATTCTAGAGAAGTCCCAACTAATGTAACGCCCCTATTCAAGAAAGGAGAGAGATAGTCGTTTGGTAGTACAGAACTTGAGTATTGCTGAAAAAAGAGACATGCTGTCGAAGCTTTTCATCATGCACTCATTAGGACAGAATTTGCAAGAATTGTAAAGGGAATAACATTTTATACTCCATGAAAAGAGAGTGCTGATTGGTTTTCAAGTGGATTGGTAGAGGCATTGCCATGGAGAATGCACCAGGAAGCAGTTAACTGCCAAGTTCTTGTTTAAATTCAAACCAGGTTGGTTGATTTCGATTCCGTGGGTAATGAACCAGAGAATGGCTGACCCCAAGTTTTTGTTTAGTTGAAAAAGGCATATGCATGGACATGCTCCTTCTGTCTGCAAAGGACAGGACCATGTGTGTGAATATATGTAGCATCTAACATGTGCAATTGAGCCACTCTGCGAGCCCAACTGATAATCTTAAATTGGTTGTCAGTGTACTTCTTAGCACAATCAGGATTATTTAGCAAGTGTTGTCCAATCGCAGAATTACATCAAATGTTGGACATTATGTTTGGAGTTCTACCAGTACGGGCTGATTGGGTACGGTCAGTACTTTGCCTGTGGCAAACAGCCAAAGAGATATGTTGTTTGATACGATCTGTCAGTCGTTGGGACATACAGCCTACATACCTGGCATCACACTAGCACTGAAATTCATATCCCATATTACTCACTTGTGTGATAGGTAGAACATCTTTTTGGCTTGACAGCAGCTCCCTGCTAATGGTGAATACCACCCGTGTTGCTACTGCACAGTAGCAGCATGTAACAGTTAACTTCACCTGTTGCTCAAATTTTTGAGACACCTTACCCTCGTAGGGTAATCTGAGGTAGACTGGGCACTTTTCAGGACCAGAAATGGCAGTCTTAAGCCCATTCAAAACATATGTCAGTGATTGAACAACACATGCTCAATGACTGAGCATCCATAGCTCTCTGGGATAGAGAATTCCAAAGGTTCACAAGCTTTTGAGTGAAGAAATGTCTCCTCATCTCAGTCTTAAATGACCAAGCCCTTATTCTGAGACGGTTGACCCCTAACTCTAGCCAGGGAAAACATCCTTCCAAGAATCTATCCTATCAAAACCCTTAAGAATTTTTTAATGTTTCAATGAGATCACTTCTCATTCTTTGAAGCCTAGTCTGCTTAATCTACCCCCATTGGACAAAATCCTCATCCCAGCAATCAGTCTAGTGAATCATCATGGCACCACCTCTAAGGCAAATATATTCTACAGAGGTAAAGAGTACAACCTTTACAAACTGTACATAATACTCCACGTGTAGTCTCAACGAGGCCCTATACAATTATTAATAGAGCCAACATTTTTTCTTGTACTGTTGCCAGGCTAACTGGCCTTGTTTTCTTTCCCTCTGCTTTCTTGAATAGCAGATTTATGTTTACTGCCTTTGAATCCACAGAGAATGTTCTAGAATCAAGGGAATTCTATAAGATCAGAACCAATGCATCTGCTATCTCTGTAGTCACCTATTTTAAAACTCTAGGATGTAGGCCATCAGGTCCAGGGGATTTGTCGGTTTTTAATCCCATTAATTTCCCCAGCGTGTTTTTTTACCAATAGTAATTTGTCTTAAGTTCCTCATTCTCAATAGACCCTTGGTTCCCCACTACTTCCCGAATGATTTTTGTGTCTTCTACTGTGAAGATAGGTACAAAGTACTCATGTAATGTCTCTGCCATTTCTTTATTCCCTCTCATAATTCTTCCTCTCTTTGCTTCACAAGCTCAAGTTTTATTAGCATACTTTTGCTAATCTGCTTTTTACATACCAATAGAAAATATTATCACCTATTTTTATGTCGCTTGTTAGTATACCCTCATATCTATTTTTCTTTCTTTATCAATTTTGTGGTCATGCATTGCTGAATTCCAAAACCTTCCCAACCCTCAGGCTTACTTCTCTTTTTGGTAACATTATAAACTTTTATCTTTACTCTAATGTTGTATTTAACTTTTCTTGTTAGCCACAGTTGAACCACATTTTCCACAGGGTCTTTATTCCTTAAGGAATCATAGTCATTATGCATTATGAATTAATTCTTTAAATGTTTGTCATTGCTTATCTACCATGGTATATTTTAATTATACTTTCCTAATCTGCTTTAGCCAACTCAGCCCACATACCCATGTAGTTTTTTTTTGTTCAGATTTAAGACCCTAGTTCTGGATTAATTAAATCACACTCAAATTCAATATGAAATTCTACAATATTATGACCAGAGGCTTCTTTACTACATGATTATTAATTAATCCCCTCTCATTGCACGTGACTTGATCTAAAATAGCCCCATAGGTTCCTCAACATACTGACCTAAAAATTGTCTTGAATACGTTCATGAACTTGTCTTCCATACTTCCACAAAATTTGGTTTATCCAGTCTATATGAAGATTAAAGTTGTCCATGATTACTGCATTACCCTTGTTACATGCAGCAGTAATTTCTTGATTTTAACTCTGCCTGACACTACAAATACAATTAGAGGGCCTATAAGCTACTCAAACCACTGTTGTCTGTTTCTAAGCTGATTGACCAATCACCTGCCCATTGCTGGTCAGTTTGGGTTCCACCAGGGCCACTCGGCTCCAGAAATCTTTACAGCCTTGGTTCAAAGAAATACAAAAAAAAGTTGAATTCTAGAGGTGAGGTGACAGTGGCTGCCTTTGACATCAAGTCAGCATTTAACTGAGTGTGCCATCAAGGAGCCTTAACGAAACTGAAGGCAATGGAAATCAGAGGAAATCTCTCTACTGGTTGGTGTTCAGTAACATTCTAACGTACAAAACTCCCAGGTACTGAAGTAGTCCATACCTGCATGCAACAAGACTTAGACAGGCTTGGGCTGATAAATAATAACTAGCATTCGTGCCACACAAGTGCCAGACAATGATTGTCTCCAACAAGAGAGAATCTAACCATTGCCCCTTAACATTCAACAGCATTACCATTGATGAATCACCCACTATCAACATTCCTCAGGGTTACCATTGACAGAAACTTAACTGGATTAGCTATATTGTTATGATTCCCGTAGAGACTAATAACTTTTAAAAGGAAATTTGAGCTTCGAGTGGCTGACTGAAAGGATCATGTGGCTGACTGAAAGGATCACATGACAAGATTTCAAGTTTTAAGACTGTTACTGTAACAGCCAAATTAAAAGCAACGTTGACTAAACACTATTTCAGTTAGGCAGCTTATACTCTAAACTACAGAAAAGGTTCCCCATTTAACTTGTTAAAATGTCCAAATCCCTCCCCTCCATGGTCACACTTTACATTGTCCCTTAAGTGGACACTTCATTCTCCAGGGACCTGTCCAAAGCTACTCTCAGCTTCCAATGGCTTGCTTCATTTTTCCTTTTCTAGTTGGATAACTTCTAATCCTGAACTGACTTTCATGGTGGGGGTTACCCTGGAGTTCCATCCCTCTATCCTAAGCTAGGTGAATCTTCCAGCTTCCTTTAAACCCTCTTGGTCTGTACAATCTGAGCACGAGCTGCCACTTGCATTTTGCGTGGTGAATAATAGAGACTGGCTACCTCTATCTCTTTGCGTTCTGTCTCAGATTCTTGCAGAATGACCTGTCTGTGAGGTTCAGGACTACCTTAAGAAAAAGCCTGTAACCCAATACTACAATGGCTTGTTATGGACTCTTTCCCTCTCAGCCCATCTCCATGGAAATGTGAGTGACATGGGCCATGTATCCAGGTCCTAATTAGCTACCTGCTAGACCCCCAACTCCATCCTATCTTGGAATTAAATATAATGAAACCATTTATAAAACCAGACATTGCTACACCTCCCTGTTAGATTTGGAGACTAATAGTCTATCCACCATCAGCACAGCTGCCCTGGTCATTGTTTATCGATGTGAATATCTTGCACCTTCTTCTTAGTAAGACAACCTTGAATCCCCTTTAACCTGTAACAGCCAAGCCACACAAGCTTGTTGTCGGGCAGAATTCAGAACATGATCCCTTATTTCCTCCTTTTTACCATAAATTAAAGTGACAGCCCCAAAACATAATTTTATAAACTTTGCATTTGTAACAATATAAAACTGTGCTACAAGAGCAGGTCTGAGGCTGTGAATTCAGCGATGAGTAACTCATCTCCTGACTCCCCAAAGTCTTCCCACTATCTACAAGGTACAAGTTAGAAGTGTGATGGAATACTCTCCACTTGCTTGATTGAGTGCAGCTGAAACAACACTCCAGAAACTGGACACCAGCTGGAACAATGCTGCCCACTTGATTGGCACCCTATCCACCATCTTAAACATTCACTCCCTCCCCTACTGGCATACAGTGGCCGCAGTGTGTACCATATACAAAATGTACTGCAGCAATTCACCAAGCCTCCTCCTTCGACACCGCCTTTCAAACTTGCGATCCCAATCACCCAGACGCATTAGAACACAACCACCTGCAAGCTCCCCTCCAAGCCATACGTCACCCTGACTTGGAAAGATGGGCTGGATTTTCATCCTCCAGACGGGTAGTGGGAGTCGGGAAAATTCCTGGCCCAGCCCACCCACCATGGGAGAAATTAGGAGCAAAGAAGGGATTTTCACTCCCAAGGTGTGGGTGCGGGCTGCAGTCGGGCCAGCTGACTCAGGAAAAATTTACAAGGACTGCTGGATGCGGAGGTGAACTGTTTAAAAGGTCCCCCTTGGTGCTGCGGGACTTGGTCCCAGTTAAAATAAAAACAGAAAGGCCCTCCAACCCTCCCCCCCCCCCGCCCCCCCATACATCCCCCATGCTCCATCCATGCCACCTCATGCCCCCATGTCAAGCTGTGTCCCCCAAACAACCCCTATGACCCCTCATGATCTCCATGCCAAGCTGTGCTCCCCAAACAACCCCTGTGGCCTGTCATGCACCCATGCCATGCTGTGCCCCCAAAAAACCCTAATGGCCCCCGTTGCCTCCTTAAACAACATGTTAATTGGAGAATACATTGCATAGAGTGTGAACAAATACTGTTTGGCAATTGGAAAACTTTGAGAATAGTCTTGAAGGTTGCCAGAGTCAGAGGATGATCAAGATCCCTTTTTTATGGGATGTGGGCATCACTGGCGGGGTCAGCATTTATTGCCAATCCCTAATTGCCAGCTCCTTTGAGAAGGTGGTGGTGAGCTGCATTCTTGAACCACTGCAGTCCATGTGGTGTAGGTGCACCCACAATGCTCTTAGGGAGGGAGCTCCAGGATTTTGACCCAGCGACAGTGAAGGAACAGAGATATATTTCCAAGTCAGGATGGCGAGCGGCTTGGAGGGTGACTTCCAGGTGGTGGTGTTCCCATCTATCTGCTGCCCTTGTCCTTCTGGATGGCAGTAGTCGTGGGTTTGGAAGGTGCTGTCTAAGGAGCCTTGCTGAATTCCTGCAGTGCATCTTATAGATGGTAAACACTGCTGCCACTGTTAGTCGGTGGTGGAGGGAGTGAATGTTTGTGGATGTGGTGTAGCTAGTCTAGTTCAGTTTCTGGTCAATGGTAACCTCCAGGATGTTGATACCTATATGGTAATTGACCTTGCAGAGTTGGATGATACTTTTTTGGAGCAGGCTTCTAGCTTCATTTCCTGCACTTCCACCTGTTTTTGGAGTTGTGTTCTATGCCTTTTGTCAGGGAAGAATACAAGAATATAGCACATCAAAACTTCCTTATTAGTTTCCAGACTAGCATTTGGGTATTGGAATCACTCTTTTCATAATACAATGAGTGAGCTGCACTTATAGAGAGGTCATGAGTTTGAGCCACTAAGGAGTGTTGGTTTTAGCAGGCATCAAGAGCTGAAGATTAGGGAGGTGGTTGGGGATGGGAATTGATTGGAGCATCACTGATGCACTATTAGAGATGCTATGGACAGATGTGATTGCTCTAGGAATCAATAATAATATTTGTAATAGAATTGTGCAAACTTGAATACAAGTGAATTCCTTCTTTATAGAGTATATGGCTCGCTTAAATCGATATGGCACACTCAGTATATTCTAGTGATTTACTCTTGGGGCCCTACATCTTCAAGAAATGTAGCTGAAGAGAATGGAGGGAGCAGGATATGTCTGTTCCAGTAGTCACCCTGCCTTCCATGGGGGAAGCAACTGAGAAGAATGATTCTTTGGAGAGTCTTCATTTTAGGCAGTTAGGGCAGTTGTTGGAGTTGATGTCTGGAGCTCTCATCTTGGAAAATTACCTTGGCATGGCCACAAGTGAACATGGAAGAAACTTTGAGCAGTTAAGGTCTCTTGCTCATCTGAGGAAGCATGTGACGAGCCACTGATTACTTAACAGGCATCTGGTTGGACAGTGGATTTCTGGTTGCAAGCTCTTTGCCAGTAACATTTTATTATTTTGAAAAGCTGAATTTAGTTTACTCAACAAACAATGGCCAGGATTTTCCGGCCTCACCGTGGCGGGACCAGCCAAAAATCCATTGACTTTCAGCGCGACTGGACGATCCCACCGGCCGGTGGGGCCGGAAAATCCTGCCCAACATTTTCTGTGTGAGCTACATTGAAACTGGACCTTAAAAGAGAGAAAATATGTGTCTCATTAGCTGCTGAGATCTGTGAAGTAAGGTTTGATTTTTTATGGGTATTTGGTGATTTACAATGACTTGGCATTAGTTATAAAAATAGTTAGTTGGAAACTATGTATAACTTACATTTATAACAAAGAGACAGACTTAGAAATTATGGGCACAAAATTCATAATTTTTTTGCTCCTCTTGAAGAAACATCTTGCTCACCTTTCTTTTAAGTCACTTTTCTTTTTTTGCTGCCATCATATTAATTTACACCAGGGAATGTTTTTTGTGCTTCCAATTTGCATCATTTACTTTTTTTTGCTACTTTATGCCTGTGTTCTCTAGTGCTACCCTCAATATGTCTTGCACAAATGTATAAAGGGCAGAATATTTGTGTTGTGCCATTTAGATAGATGTTAAAACCCTTGCTTTAAAAAAATGAGTAAATGGGGGGGGATTTAATATTAAGGAGCCCAAGAGGCACAGTTGGTAGCACTCCTGCCCCTGAACTTGAAACCCAGGCGTTTAAATCCCACTCCAGGACTTGTTGGCCACAGAAGAACCCCAGCCACTGATGCAGGTCAGCCAGCATGTATTGGCACCAGTCCACAGCCCGGATAAATGGAGAGGGTCAGTGGTAGGAAGGGCATCTGGCTGTAAAACCACCTGCTAAATCCAAAATGATGGTTGATATGAAGGGTGATCAACCAGCATTGCGCTGACCCATGTAACATGGAAAAGAAAAAACAAAACGGGGAGTCTAATGTGGGAGATAATTTAATGTTTTTTTAAAATATTTGTTTTTATGAGGGATTTCAGTTCTAAATTGCTGTATGTTTATGTTATTAACTGAAACACACATAATGCACTAATTTCTGATTTCTGTAAAATTGTTGGAAGCTTGTGTTTGCATTTTACTTCAGAAGTAATCTTAAAGTGTATTTGTTTCACTTGCTGTCTATGCACTAAATATCACTCACATCTGAGGTTTTAATAATTGCACAAAAGAAACACGATGGCAGTGCAAAGCTGATGTAGATTAATGCTGAGCTGCAGAAATTTTGTTTAAACCTGCTTTCTGATTTTAATGACCAGAAATCAATTACTTCCAAAAAGTAAGGAATTTGAAGATATTTTTGATCCTAAATATCGCAGCTGTTACTTAATCACAATATATTGCTGATTTTATTTTCCAGAATCCGGAGTCTTCTTTTTCATCCCAATCTCTTTGAATATATACTTTTCATATTCAACTTAAATCAAATAGCAGCTACAGTTCTACTCCATCAATCAATGTGTTAAATGATGCTTGAGCTTTAAATTTGCATAAAAAGGGATTTAAAATTCAATTGACATGTTAGGTTATTAATAGATTAAATTTAGTAAGTCTAAATAGTTTTAATTTCAAATAGCTTGTTTGACTTCCATCTGTGTTTTACCTGGATTGGGATCCCTAAGTATAGAAATGCTGTCATTATTTCAACAAATGTCTCTATTTTTTTACCTCTAGCTCTCTAATTGTGCAAATTCTTTGGGATCCAGAAAGACAATCTTAAGTCCTAGTGATCTTCAGCCTACAGTATAAAACAGGCTTATTCTATTACCAATTCAGCAGACTTTTTGATGGTGGGTGGAGAGAGAATTTTGCTGACGGTCCATTGTCAAAACAATGCATAGGATCTTTGTTTGCAACTTCTGTAACTGACCCCCAAGCTGTCATAGGAACATAGGACTTAGGAGCAGGAGTAGGCCATTCAGTCCTTCGAGCTTGCTCCGCTATTAAATAAGATCATGGCTGATCTGGTTGTGGTCTCGATTCCACTTTGCCATCTGCCTCCCATAACCCTTGACTCCCTTGTCTATCAAAAATCTGTCTAACCCTGCTTTGAATAAATTAAATTACCCAGCCTCCACTGCTTTCTGGGGAAGAGAACGCCACAGAGTAAATGACCCTTTGAGAGAAAAAGTTTCTCCTCATCACCGTTTTAAGCAGTAGACCTCTTATTCTTAAACTGTTTCCCCTGGTTTGAGTCTCTCCCACAAGTGGAAATATCCTCCCTGTCAAACCCCCTCAGGATTGTATATGTTTCAGTAAGATCATCTTTCATTCTTCTAAACTCCAGTGGGTATAGGCCCACCCTGTTCAACCATTCTTCATAAGATAAGCCCCTCATCCCAAGAATGAGTTGAGTGAATCTTCTCTGAACTGCTTCTAATCCAATTATTCCTGTTTTCGAACAAGGAGACTAAAACTGTACACAGTATTCCAGATGTGGTCTCACCAAGGCCTTGTACAGCTGCAATAATACTTCCCTATTTTTATATTCCATTCCCCTTGCAATAAATGCCAACATTCAGTTTGCCTTCCTAATCACTTGCTGTACCTGCATACTAATTTTTTGTGATTCATGTACCAGGACACCCAGATCCCTCTGTAACACTGAGTTCTGCACTCTTTCTCCATTTCAATAGTATACTGCTTTTCTGTTCTTCCTGCCAAAGTGGACAAATTCACATTTTCCCACATTATACTCCATCTTCCAAATTTTTGCCCACTCACTTAACCTGTCTATATCGCTTTGCAGACTCTCTACCTCTTTAACTTACTTTCCTACTTATCTTTGCGTCATCAGCAAATTTAGCTACCATACATTTGGTCTCTTCATCCAAATCGTTGATATAGATTGTAAATAGTTAAGGTCACGGCACTGATCCCTGTGGTGCTCCACTTGTTACAACTTGCCAGCCTGAAATAGACCCATTTATCCCTACTCTCTGCTTCCTGTTAGCTAACCAATCCTTTTTCCATGTAATATGTTATCCCCTCCACAATGTCATCTTATCTTGTGTAGTAACCTTTGATGTGGCACCTTATCAAATGTCTTCTGGAAATCCAAGTACACTACATCTACAAGTTCCTCTTCGTCCACCTTGCTTGTCACTTCCTCACAAAACTTTAATAAGTCAGTTAAATATAACTTCCCTTTTACGAACTCATGTTGACTCTGACCAAATTATAATATTCTAAGTACCCTGCTATAACCCTCTTAATAATGGACTCTAGCAATTTTCCTATGACAGATGAACATAAGAAAAATGAACAGAATTAGGCTATTTGGCCCCTCGAGTCTGCTCTGCCATTCAATAAGATCATGGCTGATCTGTTTGTGTTTTGAATTCCACTTTCCTATCTACCCCTGATAATCTTAGATTCTTGATAGGCAAGGGAATCAATCTACCTCTGCCTTAAAAATATTCAATGACCGCGCCTCCACTGCCTTCAGAGACAGAGAGTTCCAAAGTCGCCCAACCCTCTGAGAGAAAATATTCCTCCTCATATCCGTCCTAAAAGGGCAACCCCTAATTTTAAAACAGTGCCCCCCTAGCTCTGGACTCAGCCACCAGAGGAAACATCTTTTCCACACCCACTTTGTCAATACCATTCAGGATCTTGTATACTTCAATCAAGTCACCCCTCACTCTTCTAAATTTCAGTGGAAACAAGCCCAGTCTGTCTAACCTTTCCTCATAAGGCAACTTGCTCATTCCAGGCATCAATCTAGTAAACCAACACATTTACGTCCTTCCTTAAATAAAGAGACCAAAACTACACAAAATATTTGAGATGCGGTCTCACCAATGCCCTGTATAACTGAAGCATAACATCCTTACTTTTATGTTCAATTCCTCTGGTAGTAAAGGATAGCATTCCATTAGATGTTTAAATTACTTGCTCTACCTGCAAACTAATTTTTTGTGACTCATGCACTAGAACACTGATCCCTCTGCACCTCGGAATTCTGCAGCCGTTCTCCGTTTAAGTAATACTCTGCTTTTTTATTCTTCCTACCAAAGTGAACAACTTCATATTTTCCTACATTATACTCCAACTGCTAGATTTTTGCCCACTCACTCAACCTATCCATATCTGTCTGCAACCTCCTTATGTTCTCTTCACAACATACTTTCCTACCATTCTTTGTGTCATCTGTAAATTTAATTACCTTGCCTTCACTCCCCTCATCTAAGTTATTGATATAAATTGTAAAAAGTTGAGGCCCCAGCAGAGACCCCTGTCGGGCCATCACTAATCTTTGCAGATCACTAATCTGCAGACCACTAATCTGTCACTTATTTTATAAATTATAATTTATAAAATATATTTTATAGATCATAAAGTGGAAAAATCCTAATTATCTAATATTTAGGCAACAACACGTATTGGTGAAGGTAAATTATTTTCAAACACATATCCAAAATTAGAATGATTTATTTTTTACCATGTAGGTAAGCATGAGATCAAACATCTTTTGATCAATGCTATTTTGGCTATATTTGTAAGTACTTTACATATTTACCACCACCTTTTCTTTTACAATACGGTGAGTGAGTAATCTGGAATATCAATATCTGGAACCTGAGGCATCTGTATATTGCACAAGAATCAATCTAGTTTTCTCAGGTTCTAGAAGTGTATACCTTGCTATCAGTTGCAAGCCAACTGTGAACCTGTTAGGATTTACTAAGATTAGTTGGCAGGAAGACCTTTTTCTTTGTGGGCTACTGGCCTTAACAGGTCCCACAGTTTTATGTTTGGCTCACAGCCAGCTGTGCATTTTGGGCTGCCAATATAAAATCATCTAGATTGTTGGAATTAAAAATATTTGTTTAAATACAAATGTAACATTCAGAATATACTTATTTCCCCTATGAAAGTTGAGAGCAAAAAGAGTGTCTAGTTCCTGATTGTCCAGTAGCTCGGTGGACATTTGGTGTGTGACAGTCCTTGAGCAAACAAATGCCCATTTTGTTGATGATCATTTGGCAATTTGTTTTACCTGTGGTTCTAATAGCCATTCATGAATCTCAGGAGGTTTACCAGGCCACTGGCAGACTCCTGGCAAAGCTTTCATTAATAGCAGCAGTATGATTAATTCTGCATGTGGGGGACAGTCCACGGAATATAGAGATGAGTGTACATTGAGATAGGCAAACTGCATGGGAGGGTACCATTGACCAGGATTTTCTATTTGTACTCATCAACCTGCAATTTTCTTATACATCAAAATGAATGGGAAGAGGAAATGATGGACTCATAATTAAGTGCACAAATGGAAAACTCCAACCATATTTTAAAAAGGCTAGGAAAGACCTGTGGCATTCAGCCAGATTAGAGCTTGTGACTTGGCTTAAATGCACAAATTATTTTTTAAAAATCTCAACAAAGCTAAAACTGAGCTCTAAAACAGTTAGTAATTATCTGAGCAGCTTATTTTTATATACAAGAGGAAAGCAAACTGGTAATTGTATTAGTCTATCGCTCTTGATGTGTCTGTCAAGGCTTTTCAAGTAGCATTCTCCTGTACAGTTTAGGCTTGTCATTGCTTTGCTATTGCATTGTAGTTAGATGAAAACCAAACTACAGACATAACAAAAAAGTAGCAAAATGAGTCCAGCAGCTGAGTATTTTATTTACATCAAAGGAATAGGTCTTTACAGTGAAAAATTTGTGTATATCGTTTATATCTGTGTGTACACAGTATTGAAAAGAAAACCTACACTGTATCACGTAACATGCTAATAACTTGCAAGGCTCATAAATCCAAAGATGAGAGTGTCCTAATTTTATTTTAATCAAAGTAAAATAAAAAAGTGTTATGTTTTACAAAATGGAATTTAATAAGCACGGTAATATTGGAAGCCACTTTATAAAAGCCGTATGAACTCAGGAGGTAGAAATGTTAGTGTAATGGAGAGGGCTCAGAATGTCTTGACATGATTGCACTGCATGTGCTGCAGGGAGTTTTTTTATTCATTCGTGGGATATAGGTATTTCTGGTAAGGCCAGCATTTATTGCCCATTCCCAATTGCCCTTTAGAAGGTTGTGGTCAGCTGCTGGTATGAACAGCTGCAGACCTCGTAGTGTAGGTAGACCCAGAGTGCTATTAGGGAGGACTTTTCAGCAACACTGAAGGAACAGCAATATATTTCCACTTCAGGACGGTGACTGACTTGGAGGAGCTGGTGTTTCCATGTGCCTGCTGCCCTTGTTCCGCTAGGTGGTAGAGGTTGTGCATTTGGAAGATCCTGTTGAAGGATCAGTGGCGAGTGCAACTTGTAAATGATACACACTCTGCCACTCTGCGCCAATGGTAACATATGAACATAAGAAATAGGAGCAGGAGTAGACCATACAGCCCGTTGAGCCTGGTGCACTATTCAATATGGCCATAGATGATTTTAAGTTTCAAGAGGAGGGAGAACGGTAGCATAGTGATAATGTCACTGGAATAGTAATCCAGAGGCCTAGGTTAATGCTATAGGGACACATATTCATATCCCACCACAGCAGCTGGTGGAACTTAACTTCAATTAATAAATCTGAAATATAAAGCTGGTCTCAGCGATGGTTATCATGAAACTATCATCAATTGTGGTAAAAACCCATCTGATTCACAAATACCCTTTAGGGAAGGACATCTTTTTTTTATTCTTTCATGGGATGTGGGCTTTGCTGGCTAGGCCAGCATTTATTGCTCATCCCTAATTGCCCTTGAGAAAATAGTGATGAGCTGCCTTTTTGACCACTACAGTCCATGTAGTGTAGGTGTACCCACAGTGCTGTTAGGGAGGGAAATCCTCCCAGTGACAGTGAAGGATCGCCGATATATTTCCAAGTCCGGATGGTGAGTGACTTGGAGGGGAACTTCCAAGTGGTGGTGTTCCCATGTATCTTCCTGCAGTGCATTTTGTAGATGGTACATACTGTGCCACTGTGCATTGGTGGTGGGGGGAGTGGATGAGATGCCAATCAAACGGGCTGCTTTGTCATGGATGGTGTCAAACCCCTTGAGTGTTGTGGGAGCTGCACTCATCCAAGCAAGTGGAGAGTATTCCATCACACTCCTGACCTGTGCCTTGTAGATAGTGGACAGGCTTTGGGAAGTCAGGAGGTGAGTTACTCGCTGCATGATTCCTAGCCTCTGACCTGCCTTGTTGCCACAGTATTTATAAAGCTAGTCCAGTTCAGCTTCTGGTCAATGGTAAACCCCAGGATGTTGATTGTGCAGGATTCAGCGATGGTAATGCCACTGAATGTCAAGGGGTGATGGTTAGATTCTCTCTTGTTGGATATGGTCTGGCACTTGTGTGGTGCGAAGTTACTTGCCACTTGTCAGCCCAAGTCTGGATATTATCAAGGTCTTGCTGCATTTGGACAGGGACTGCTTCAGTATCTGAGGAGTCATGATTGGTGCTGAACATTGTGCAATCATCAGTGAACATCCCCACTTCTGACCTTATGAAGGAAGGAAGGTCAGTGATGGAGTAGCTAAAGCTTGTTGGGCCTAGGATATTACCCTGAGGAACTCCTGCAGTGATGTCCTGGGACTGAGATGATTGACCTCCAACAACCACAGCCATCTTCCTTTATGCTAGGTATGACTCCAACCAGCGGAGAATTTCCCCTCTGATTCCCATTGACTCTAGTTTTGCTAGGGCTCCTTGATACCATACTCGGCAAAATGCTGCCTTGATGTCAAGGGCAGTCACTCTCACCCACCTCGGGAGTTCAGCCCTTTGCAGTATCCAGTGCCTTCAGCCGTTTCTTTATATCACGTGGAGTGAATCGAATTGGCTGAAGACTGGCATCTGTGATGCTGGGGGCCTTCAGAGGAGGCCAAGATAGACCACCCTCTCGGCACTTCTGGCCGAAGATTGTGGCAATGCGTCAGCCTTAACTTTTGCACTGATGTGCTGGGCTCCTCCATCATTGAGGTTGGGGATGTTTGTGAGCCTCCTCCTCCAGTGAGTTCTTTAGTTGTCCACCATCATTTACAACTGGTTGTGGCAGGACTGCAGAGCTTAGATCTGATCCGTTGATTGTGCGATCGCTTAGCCCTATCTATCACTTGCTGCTTATGCTGTTTGGCACGCAAGTGGTCCTGTGTTATAGCTTCACCGGGTTGACACCTTATTTTTAGGTATGCCTGATGTTGCTCCCGGCATACCCTCCTGCACTCTTCATTGAACCAAGGTTGATGCCCTGGCTTGATGGTAATGGTAGAATAGGGGATATGCCGGGCCATGAGGTTGCAGATTGTGTTCGAGTACAATGTTGCTGCCGCTGATGTCCAGTCTTGAGTTGCTAGATCTGTTCGAAATCTATCCCATCTAGCACGGTGGTAGTGCCACACAACACGATGAAGAGTATCCTCACTGTGAAGGCGGGACTTTGTCTCCACAATGACTGTGCGATGGTCACTCCTACTGATACTGTCATGGACTGATGCATCTGCGGCAGGCAGGTTGGTGAGGATGAAGTCAAGTATATTTTTCCCTCTTGTTGGTTCCCTCAACACCTGCCACAGACCCAGTTTAGCAGCTATGTCATTTAGGACTCAGCCAGCTCAGTCAGTAGTGGTGCTCCCGAGCCATTCTTGATGAC
Organism: Cetorhinus maximus; assembly: GCF_964194155.1. NCBI lineage: Eukaryota > Metazoa > Chordata > Chondrichthyes > Lamniformes > Cetorhinidae > Cetorhinus > Cetorhinus maximus. The sequence goes on from NC_135879.1 coordinate 191,426,155, forward strand.
GGACATTGAAGTCCCCCACCCAGAGTACATTCTGCGCCCTTGCCACCCTCGCTGCTTCCTCCAAGTGGTGTTCAACATGGAGGAGTACTGATTCATCAGCTGATGGAGAGCGGTAATTGGAGTATACTGATGGGGCAGTAATTGGCCAGGTTGGATTTGTCCTATTTTTTGTATACAGGACATACCTGGGCAATTTTCTACATTACCAGGTAGATACCATGACTGGAATGGCTTGACAAGCGGCGCAGCAAGTTCTGGAGAACAAGTCTTCAGTCCTATTGCTGAAATATTGTCAGGGCCCATAGCCTTTTTAGTATCCCGTGCCTTCAGGCATTTCTTGATATCACGTGGAGTGAATCGAATTGGCTGAATACTGTAAATAAAATCCCTTTATCCTGTGACTGCTCCCATGTTCCAGATTCTCCAGCTAAGGAACCAACCTCTCATTGTTTAGCCTGCCAAGCCCCCTCAGAAACGCGTATGTTTCAATGAGATCACCTTTCATTCTTGTCCAGGGAATACGGGCTGGATTTTCACGGAGTACACCGATTTTGGAGACCTTTAAAAATTGTGGGCGGGATCCCGATGCGGAAGTCCTGCTCCTATTTTTGGCAGAACGCATTTTTACTGGCAGGTGGAAGGGGGTGAGGTGTGAATCACACAGGCGGGAAGCTCAAACTCATCTGAATCATTTGAAACTAGTGCTGAGTTCAAACAGACCCTATTTTTGCTGTCTCAAGGGCCTTAACCTGCAGTATGGGAGTCACAAATTGATGGAGTAGACATAAATACTTGTAGGGCGGATAAAGCCTGTTTAGGTGTCATGATCTGAAGTCTTTTAAGTCCCTAGCTCTTTAAACTTGGAGGAAAAAAAACCAAGCTAAAGCTCCCAGGGTTTAAAAAAAACACAATTTTTTCGACTGCTTTGATTTCTAGACCATTTGACATAGGTTAGAAAAAAACATAAAAATACCTGAAAAAACTCAGCAGGTCTGGCAGCATCTGCGGAGAGGAACACAGTTAACGTTTCGAGTCCGTATGACTCTTCAACAGAACAAAGTAAAAATAGAAGAGAGGTGAAATATAAGCTGGTTTAAGGGGGGGTGGGACAAGTAGAGCTGGATAGAGGGCCAGTGATAGGTGGAGATAGCCAAAAGATGTCATAGACAAAAGGACAAAGAGGTGTTGAAGGTGGTGATGTTATCTAAGGAATGTGCTAATTAAGGGTAGAAAGCAAGACAAGCAAGGTACAGATAGCCCTAGTGGGGGTGGGGTGAAGGAATTGAAATAGGTTAAAAGGTATGCTTGGCTGAGTTTCAAAAGCTACAAAAGCACTTATCTCAGCAGGGGCTTCTAAGTTCATAGTTTGATTGACAGTTTAAAGGGCTATTAAAAGATTAGCTGTCTTTGTGGGTACCGAATAAATGTTTGTTTTTATGTTAGATTGAACACTTGAGGGGAATTAAAAGCTTTAAAAGGGTTTCATGAATCATAGAATTATTACAGCACAGAAGGAGGTCATTCAGCCCACTATGTCTGCACCAGCTCTCCAAATGAGCAATGCACCTGGTGCCATTTCCCCACCTTCTCCCTGTAACTCTGTACATTCTTCCTTTTCACATAATAATCCAATTCCGTCTTGAATGCATCAATTGAACCTGCCCCCACCACACTGTCAAGCACCGCATTCCAGATTTTAACCACTGGCTGCATGAAAAAGTTTCTTCTCGTGTCTCCATTGCTTCTTTAGCCAATTATCTGTGCCCTCTTGTTCATGATTCTTCCATCAGTGGGAACAGTTTTTCCCTAAGTGTCCAGATTCCTGATGATTTTGGATACCTCTATCAAATATCCTCTCAACCTTCTCCAAGGAAAACAGCCTGACTTCTCCAGTTTATCTATGTAATTGAAGTTCCTCATCCCTGGGATCATTCTGTTGCATCTTTTCTGCACTCTCTCTAATGCCTACACATCTTATCTAAAGTGTGGCACCCAGAACTGGACACAGTACTCCAGTTGAGGCTAAACCAGTGTTTTATACAAGCTTAAAATAATCTCTGAGCTTTTGTACTCTGTGCCCCATTAATAAAGCCTACGATACTGTATGCTTTTTCAGTATCAAGTGTGTATGAGGGAGAACTGAATTAGATTGTTAAAAGTTTTTTTCTCATTTCCACATTGCACCTGAGACCTGCCCAAGATGGATATGGGGTGAGAGGCTATGGAGGTGACATGGAAGTATGAGGGGCCACAGTGGGGGTGGGTATGAGGGGGCATGGGTTCACATGGGGGTGTGCAGGGGGTTGATGGGGTGAGAGGAGTGAAGGTTAGAGGGCCTAACAGCTTCCAAGACAACTGGGATGAAGCCCCAGAGAATCGAGGCGCGCCTTTTAACCAGCTTGCCTCGGCACACGCCCATCTCTGTGGCTGCCTGCAATCTGCGTCCAGGGTTGGCGGGTCTGAATCTATCTGAATCTGCCTTCCCAGAGTGAAAGCTAGGTGTAACGGGGTCCTTTGAACCAAGGCAGATCTGCCTTTTCGGGAAATTTCCCAACTTGAGCTACTTGTCTCGGTAGCGAAAATCTGGCCCCGTATATCCACTTTACCAGTCTCTTAACATAGGACAATTGTCTCATCCCAGGGACCAATCTAGTGAACCTTTGCTGTACTACCTCCAATGCAAGTATACACTTTCTTAAATAAGGAAACCAAAACTGCACACAGTATTCCAGGTGCGGTCTCATCAAAGCCCTGTACAATTGTAGCACGGAGGGAGTGAATACTTAAGGTGGTAGATGGGGTGCCAGTCAAGTGGACTGCTTTATCCTGATGGCGTCAAACTTTTTGAGTGCTGGAACTGCATTCATCCAGGCAAGTGGGCATATTCCATCACACCTCTAACTTGTGCCTTTTAGATGGTGGACAGGCTATGGGAGAGCCAAGAAGTGAGTTACCTGTTGCAGAATTCCCAGCATCTGACCTGCTCTTGTAGCCACAGTGTTTATATAGCTAGCTGGTCCAGTTCAGTTTCTGATCAATGGTAACCGCAGGATGTTGATAGTGGGGTAATTAGCAATGATAATGTTGTTGAATGTCTTTTAATGTGCATACTTAAATTTCATAATAAAGCATGTAGAAAAGCAATTGATGTTTGATCATTATACAAGCATTAGGCTTAAAATCACTAATTTTTCATGTCTTCAAGCTCTAGAAGAGGGTTAACAAATAAATCTGTTTCCTTTAGAAGCAAATTTTTTTCACCCCCATTAAAATGATAACATGGAATTCCTCATGACACTGAGTACCACAGGAAATCTTTGGAAACTTTTTTTAACTCAGGCGATTTGGTCAACACCAGCAAGGCCAATATTGATTGCCTATCCTTTAGTGCCCATGAGATAGTGGCGGTGAGCTGCTGTCTTGAATTCAATTAAGTGGCTTGCTAGGTCATTTCAGGGCAGTAAAGAGTCCATCATATTGCCCTGCATCTGGAGTTACATATAGTCAGACTGGGTAAGGACGGCAGATTTCCTTTCTTAAAGCACAAACCAGATGCATTTTTAAAACATCTGGTAGTTTAATGGTCACCATTACTGATACTAGCTATTTAATCCAGATTTATTTAATTAACCAAATTTAAATTCTTAACTGCTGTGTTGGGATTTGAACTCATGCCTCCAGATCATTAGTCCAGGTTTCTAGATTGCTAGTCCAGTAACAACTATTATGTTACCTGTCCTCATGGGAACCAAAAAAATTAGTCACTACAATGTGCTTTTCATTTGAGATGCAATAGCTATGTAGAATAAAATCTTCTCTGACAGGCTGCTGAATGAAGATGCTGTCCTTGTGCTATAAACCGAGCAGTTTAATGTTCCCTGCCGCATGAAGCAATAGACAGAATGAAATCCTATTCACTGCCATCTATTTTACCTGCTGCTACTGGGTATGAAATAAATATTTTATATAACAGTTGCACTCTATTTGTGTTGACTGCTATCTCCTACTAACGTAGGCACACTCCACCTGGAACATCATGTGCTTAATATCAATCCTCAGTCTCTGCTAACAGAGACAAAATTGTCATTGCTTTTGCTGGATTGATTGTGCCCATTAATATTAGCTCTTAGTTGTCATCTAGCATCTCTATATAATAAACGAAAGCTGCCGTTATTTTCTTAAACTAATTTTTTTTGAACCTATTATAATGAACAATTACTGTCTAAAAGTAGAACAGCAGTTTTATGAAATTGTGTAAATCTTTTGAAAAAATTAATGGAATTAACCTTGTCTATGACCTTAATTTCTCTTTTGACAGAGGTTATTTGGCATTTTTAACACACTGAACACTGATATTAGTGAAATCAGTTGATATTTTCACCCGAGTCTAAATGTTGATATATTGCGTTGCATTTATTTGTCAAGCAAAGTGTGCAAATTTTATTTTCTGCTTGTTAAAATAAAAGTTTTTAATGGATATTGTGGCATGTGAAAATTTACCATAGGGAAAAATTATGAAAGGTGGCATGAGGAAGGGAAATTTGAGGAATGAAATTCAAGAGAGTTTTTTTTTGTAAGAATCTGCAGCCACTTCAGGACACAGGTATGAGTGAGGGAGACACTGTAAGTCATGAGTGATGTTTAAAAGCAAATTACAAAGGCCTCCTTTATGAATGGAATAACCGTTGCATTAGTCAATGCCTTATACAGTATAGCTGTATAACATATGCATTAGAATTTCACAGACATTTATTAAAGAGTTTAAAAACTTGCTTTTTAGTAATGATGTTTTAGTGAAGTACTACGAAGTAGGGTCTCAGAGTGCTTAAGCATATGTGATATTAACAGGTGCAAATAACATGTTCTCGGGAGGGAGATAGAATGTCAACTGTATGTTTCAGTATGGTGGGAGGCTTGCATTTTATTCAGTTTGGTGCAAAGGATAGAAGGGGTCTTTGTATCCAATAAGTTATGAAGGGAGGCTCAGGAAAATAATTAAAATGCTTGAAGAAAATAACAGAAAACGTCCATTTATTCAATTATTTATAAGGAGAGGATCACCAGAGTACCAGTACTATTGTTACTTCTAGTGTTAATGGCAAGTGCACAGCTTATTTTAAATCACAGATAAATAGTTCTGGTTGTCTTATTACCTTTTGTACGCTTAACAAATTTTGTAACTCGTGATGTTTTTATTATTGTTACTATTTTTTTCAGTCTACAGATTTGTGATAGCTGGTGTTAAAATAAAAGGTGGTACTATCAGGAATTATAATTTAATTGTCAGGACTGCATGCTTAATACTAGAAAACATTTACTGTTGATCGTGGCATATAACACATCCCAGTATATATGACAACCCCATTTTCTCAGCCCCAAAGATTATGGTTTTTTTTCTTATTCTCGGCATATAAGTCGACCACCCTTTTCAGTCACAACATGCTATACTTGCATGGGTAGATAGCCCCAATTTTTCACACCACAACTGGATGTTTTATTTACCAGTACCCTATAATTGGGCACAAGGAATCAAGCAGGCGATGTTGCAAAAATGCACAGGAGTTCAAGACACACGCACACAGAGCAGACCCTGCGCAGTAAGTGATGAAGATGGTGACCACCCTCACCTTCAGTTCACGCCTATATTCGACGTATAAGTCGACCCCTATTTTTGGGGAGATTTTTCGAGGCTTCAGAGGTTGACTTATATGCCAACGTCTACAGTAAATAGATTCCTGGAAATAATGGAGCATCATAACATTGACCGTTTATCATGGTTATTTTATCATCACAAGACCATCATTAGTCATGTGGTCTCCTTGTGTTATGTGCTTTTAATGTTTATGAAAGAGCTCCTATAGTGCACAGTATCATTTGTGTCTTTTATTATGCATATTTTTATGAAGAAAGGAAACTCAAATGCTCTCAATTTAACATAGTTTTTCTCTTCTTCCAATATCTTTAAGCTATGAAGCCTCTCTTGTTCATTTGGTGGATGCATTGAGTCCAATTTCCTCACAAAAGCATAATTCGCACATCAAGGAAGAATACTGCAAGCCAAGAAAAAGCAACATAATTCACAGCGGAAACCATCAAAAGCTCGCTAAGACTGGAACAGTTCCAACAGACAGTGGAGTATCAGATGATGAATTTGAAGAAAGCAAAATGTTGGAAGATGTTTTTTTCATTTAAAAAAAGGGGTGGAACATTCTCACTGGCATTGGTGAACCATCATGATTTTTGAATTATTTTAGTAAAACTGGATTGTTGAAGAGTCCAAAAGTCTGGCTTTAACCTTTTATGCTTTGGACCATTGGAGACATTGTGCTCTGCTGGGTTAATCCAAAATGGAAAGTGATTAACATGCTAGGAATATCATAGGATTCTTTAAAACTAATAACTGTAGTACACTTACAACAATGTTTCTGTGGCATATTATTTTCAAAGCTTTTGAAAAGTTAATTGTCTTAACCAATCTTTCTGTTGCTTTTTCATAATTACTGATAATTAATATGCGCTATAATTGCCCAAACAGGAAGAAGCAGCATATACCACATTCATTGCGTATAATACCCATATCGAGAGTACATATTGGCAATTAACTGAGTCCAGAAAGCTGAGAAATCATCTGGCATGTTACCATTTTAGATGTGAAACTGCATTAAATCAATGTGCACTCTCCCCTAATGCTGCTACAGTTCTGCAGACTGCAAATATGTTGTGTAGAATTGTTAGTGTGCTATACTCTTCTTTTTCTAGGTAATATTTGCAGATATAAAGGCATTATGGAATGTGCAGGCATAAACCACTGTTGAAACCATCAACATAATGGTACATACTAGCCTGTAAATTTCGAGTTCTGGGCAGTGTATCTGGCGGCATACCCCAAAGATGCGCCGAGGAACCCCCCTGGAAGTTCCGAGGTAAGAATTGCACAGCAATTGCCTGGCAAGTTCAAACTTCCGATGGGGAATTTCCCTGTACTGGGAAATCTGAAGATAAGATTAAAAGCGCAAACTTCAGGTAGTTCTGGTTATCTTCCAGCAATAGTCACCCAGAAAAAGTTAGAAGAATAAAAACCACCTCTAGCTTCTAGGTAACTATTGTATTGAACTCTCCCCCCATCCCCCCAGATCTCCCCCTGACCCACCACAGGACACCCCCACCCACCCACTAGCCCGCCACCCCCTGCCCTGACTCCCGCACCCCCCGCCGACCCCACCACAGGACACCCCTACACCCCCCCCCACCCCACAAGAAAGCCCCCGACCACACCCCATCCCTTACCCCCCTGACTGCACATCCTGAGTGCAACCCCCCCGCCGACTGCACTTCCCACCTGCATCCCCCCAACTGCACCCCTCTGTCTGCACACCCCCTTGATTGCACCCTCCTACAACCCGGACTACAACCTCCAACCCTGACTGACATGGTCCCCCACCCGACCGACCCCACCCCTCAATCCTACCCACTTACCTTACAAACCTACCTCCTCCCTGGCTTGAAAGTGGCTGGACCTTTAAATTTAGCTGATTTAAGGCAGCCAGTGTCGTTAAAAAAGGAGGCATGGCCTCCTTATGTCCGACTGCTCAGCTGTCGAGTGCTGTCGAGGAGCCTGCTGCACTGCACAGTTCTCACCCAGCCTGAGTTGGAAGGTCAGGTGCGAAAGAATCACCTGGATTTCAAGGTAGCAAACTAGGAGCGGAGTGGCAATTCAACTCTGATTGCCACTCCAAAGAAGTTGATGAAAGAAGTCAAAGAAGAAACAAAAACAAGAATTGCTGGAAAAACTCAGCGGGTCTGACAGCATCTGTGTAGAGGAAGACAGAGTTAACGTTTCAAGTCCGTATGACTCTTCATCAGAACTAAAGAGAAATAGAAATGTGGCAAAATATAAGCTGTTTAAGGGGGGTTGGACAGGTGAAGCTGGATAGAGGGCCAGCGATAGGTGGAGGCAAAGGAGAGATTGTTAAAATTGTCATAAACAAAAGGTCAAAGGCGTGTTGACGGTGGTGATATTAGCTAAAGGATGTGCTAATGGTGACATTAAGGGTAGAAAGCAGAATGAGCAAGTGACAGTTAAAAACTGCACGACACAGCACACAAATTGGTGTGCATCTCTAAAGTACTAAACTTATTGCACCACACTCCCAAAAGAGAAGTTTAAGTATCAAATACCATGTTTATTCCCCTGTGAGAAAGATCAACAGATAAAACGAAAATGGTATTAGTACATATCCTTGGCATATGCACCATTTTTAACATGGGCCTATACTAAGGCTAAATATTAGAACAGAAGTCAGAATATCCTTATTCCCCACGATTAGAATCAACTGACAGTGAATACATGGTAAAAAAAAGATGGTACTGTGAATTAAATGTTTAACAGCCAAGTTAAGATAAATTGAGTGTAATTGTAATGTTGGACACTTGATCCTATTATCACAGACCAGCTGACCCCACATGCATTCTGTTAATAGCTAATATTTGAATTCCAATAATGTCAAATATTGTATACGGTTGTGCAGCATATAAAATATTAACTTAAACGTTAATGTTCAAAAGTATCTTTATCTGTGTCACCCATTATAAGTTACTATGTTAAATTAACTGTTCTTCACTGACAACGTTTTAAATACAAATATTAATTTGATATATGTGACAGTTATGAACAATAACTACCACAGCTTCATCCAGAATACAATCTATACTTAAAGTACATTGCCCTACTTGGTTTGTCTGGACATGGAACTGCTTAAAAACAATGTTAGATTACACTGAAAGAAAGGAAAGGAAAACTTGCATTTATTTGGTCTTTTGCATCAATAAGATGTACTTCATAGCCAATGAGTTGCTTTCAAATTCAGCCTATTATTGAGTTGGAAAACATGACAGCCAAATTGTACACAAGATCCCCGAATCAACAATGAGATAAATGGCCATTTTATCTGTCTTTGGAGATATTCATTGAAAGAATATATTAATCAGGATACTGGGTAAACAGCACCATATGATCTTCTAGTTTAACATTTCATCCGCTAGATTGCACCTCTGACAATGCTGCACCAAAATGCCTACCTCGATTAAGTGCTTGTGTTTTTGTAATGGGGCTTGAACTCATGGCCACCTGACTTTGAGGCAATCCTGGTACTGGGGAACAAACTAACATTTAGTGCACTCAATCTTGCCCTTTATTAATAGAATACATAATAAAATACATGATTTGCTGCAGTATGACACCCTGTAACAAATTGGCCAATTGTGTATTGCGATTTGCTCCTTGAATATCACAGTGTTGCAGAAAAGATCCTGATGTAGTGATTATCGCAGGGAACCTGAACAATAGCTGATCGGTTGTTATAACAAATCATTAGGCATAAATAAGGGCCAGCAAGATGGTTCTTAGAAGAGGCTGATCTTGTTGAACTCTGGACTTTAATGTTTCAGTTATTCGATAAAATTTTAACATAATAATGATTTTTTTTTCTCATGAGGTTAACACATAAGTTCCATGTACCCATAAAACAATGTTCTATATGAAAGCTGAGTATGGCATTGAGTACTAGATTTTTTGAGTGTTCTCTTTATTAATGCATACTATATTTCAGAGCAGGTAGGCATAAGTCAAATTGGGTGCTTTTGTAGGTTTCATATTTTGTTTGTTTGTGGCTGATATTTTGGCTGTTTGAGATACCAATGTGAAGAAAAAATGCCAAATGTGTAGTTTTCATTTTCCTTAACAGCTTTATTTTCTTTTTCTCTTAAAAGAAAAAGGTAAACCAGATTGGAGTGTTACTGGACTTTGTAATCACTCTACTTTAATCTTGTCCTATAACAAACTCATTATGACTGTGATTATTTAAATAACTTTCACCAAATTGCATATGTCCACTAAAATGTTGCTGTCTTCGCTTTCTGAATATGCACAAGATGAATTGATTTAAACAAACATGATTTGTCACTAATATAAATGCAAACATAAAATGGTTTACAGCATAATTACCTTGTGAAATTTCCTCTAGTTTTTTAATGCCTGCACTTTTAAATTGTTTTCTCATTTTTATTTTTTCTCTAGTGTTTTATAAAGGTCATTGCACACAATGTTAATTGGTCTTGAAAGAGAAGCAATATTTTATTTTTAAAATTGAGGTTGCAGGAAAAGAGGCATTAGTATAATTTATAATTCGGAAGTCTCTCTTCCTTGGTGATCAAAACTAGGTTTATAATGGAACTTCTCAAGTTGTATAATGTTATAATTCAGCTTGTGCCCCAGTTAATGAAAATAGAATATTCCAGATAACACATTTACGAATCATAATACTGCATCAAGGCTGCACAGGACAGAAGATTAGTCTAAATCATCACTTAAAAAGTGAGCCCTCCTTCTCTACCTTAATATTTTGATGTGTAAGACACATAGAACGCTGTGGCTTTATTTTGCCTCTTAGAAAATGGAGAATAACCAACTGTGCCACAGAATGATTCCTAGATAGAGTGTGCACAATATCTCTTAAATTGCTATAGCTGGGATTGAGGGACTGATAATACATATGCAGAGCATAGTAGGGATGGCTAAGCTTTATTACTGCCTGTACTCTAGACAACTGTGGCACTGTTTCTGGATTTAATTTTTATTTTAGTTTCAGATTGCTCTTCAACATGCGTTTTTACAAAAATAAAAGCATTTTAAATTGTCTTGATGTGCTTCAGTCCATCCCTGTTTGATATTCACGATTTATCATTTTTCAAATGCTGCGATGCAGGTTGTCATTGTATTAGAATGTGCACTACTGGGTCTAGACCCTTGAAAATTATGCATAACTAAGGTTTAACTTTTGTTTGATTGTAAAGGAAAAACTTGTGTGGGTTTGAACAGATACAGGTCAATAATACAATGTTAAACAAGTGTAGTTTCAACCTGAGCATATTAAACTTCAGACCTAAGCATTTCAGTTTAGGGATTTAATAAAAGCAATCTATCATTGGGATGTAAGTATAAATCCTGTAAAACATGGTATTCAGGACAGAAATCTGATGACCATAAAACAATCTTCAAAGATGTGTATTTATTAAATTGACTTTACACAAACGCAGCAATGCTGCAGAAAGTGGCTTATACCAAGCAAAGAAAAATCCTGAAACTTCATGTAGGAACATTTTAAACAAAGCTGGTGAGAACATTGCAGGTGCCCTAGCTATAATCTTCCTAAAATCATAGATTGGTCACGACACAGAAGAAAGCTATTTGGCTTGTGTCTGTGCCTGCTCTCTGTGAGATCAATTCACCTAGTGCTGCTCCCTGTAGCTCTGCAAATCTTTCCTCTTTCTCTTTCTTCTTTTTCCTCTTGAGATTAAGACCCAGTTCTCTTTTGAAAGTCACAAACTCTTTCAATTCTGGAATCAAAATAAAAACAGAAAGTGCTGGAAAAACTCAGCAAGTCTGACAGCATCTGTCGAGAGACAAACAGAGTCTCGAGTCTGTATGACCCTTCTTCAGAGCTAAAGAGAAGTAGAAATGTGCTGAAATTTATACTGTTTAAGAGGGGTGGAGCAGGTGATGCTGGATAGAAGGTCAGCGACAGGTGGGGGCAAAGGAGAGTTTGACAAAGGTGTCATTGACACAATGCAAAGGGAGTGTTAACGGTAGTGGTGAGGACTAAAGAAGGTGCTGATAGCGGCATAAAGGTAAGAAAGCAGAATGTGTTAATAGCAGATCAAGGGTCAGCACTCTGAAAGAACAACATGGAACAAGTAACAGCTTTTGAGGGTGGGGGAGGGGGCGTAGTGGGGAAAAAAGGTTCGAAAATGGGATTAAAAGGGGATTAGAAAAGGGAATAAAACAATGAATAAAAATAAGTAGATTAAAAATAAATTTTAAAAAGGGGTGAAGATGGAGGACAGAATTCATGGTCTGAAGTTGTTGAACTCAGTGTTAAGCCTGGAAGGCTGTAAAGTGCCTAATCGGAAGATGAGATGCTGTTCTTCCAGTTTGCATTGGGCTTCACTGCAACATTGAAACAGGCCAAGGACGGGCATGAGAGCAGGATGGTGTGCTGAAATGGCAAACAACAGGAAGACCTGGGTCATGCTTGCAGATAGACCGAAGGTGTTCCGCAAAGTGGTCACCTATTCTATGTTTGGTCTCCCCTATGTAGAGGAGACCGGATTGGGAGCAGCGAATGCAGTAGACCAAACTGAAGGAGGTGCAAGTGAAGTGCTGCTTCACCTGAAGGGAGTGTTTGGGCCCTTGGACGGTGAGGAGGGAGGAGGTAAAGCGGCAGGTGTTGCACTTTCTGCGATTGCATGGGAAGGTGCCTTGGGAAGGGGATGAGGTATTGGGGGTGATTGAGGAGTGGACTAGGGTGTCCTGGAGGCAATGGCCCCTATGGAATGCTGACAGGGGGCGGTGAGGGGAAGATGTGTTTGGTGATCATGCTGGAGTTGGTGGAAATGGTAGAGGATGATCCTTTGAATGAGGAGGCTGGTGGGTGAAAAGTGAGGACAAGGGGGACCCTATCATGGTTCTGGGAGGGGAGGGAAGGTGTGAGGGCAGGGGTGCATGAGATGGTTTGGACATGGTTGAGGGCCTGTCAACCACAGTGGGTGGGAAACCTTGGTTAAGGAAGAAGGAAGACATGTCAGAGCACCATTTTGAAAAGTGGCATCATCAGAATAGATACGACGGAGGCGAAAAAACTGAGAGAATGGGATGGAGCCTTTACAGGAAGCAGGGTATGAGGGGCTGTAGTTGAAGGAGCTCTGGGAGTCAGTGGACTTGTAATGAATATTGGTGGACAGTCTATCACCGGAAATGGAGACAGAGAGGTCAAGGAAGGGAAGGGAAGTGTCAGAGATGGACCATGTGAAGGTGATAGAGGGGTGAAAATTGGAAGCAAAATTGATACATTTTTCCAGATTCAGATGAGAACATGAAGCGGCACCATAACAGTCAGCGATGTACCGAGAAAAGAGTTGTGGGAGGGGCCCTGAGTAGGACTGTAATAAGGAATGTTTCAAATACCCCATAAAGAGACAGACATAACTGGGACTCATGCGGGTACCCATAGCCACACCTTTTATTTGGAGGAAGTGAGACAAGTTTAAGTAGAATTTGTGCACTGAGAGAACAAGTTGAGCCAGATGGAGGAGAGTGGTGGTGGATGGGGATTGTTTGGGTCTCTATTCAAGGAAGCAGCAGAGAGCCTCAGACTATCCTGGTGGGGGATGGAGGTGTAGAGGGATTGGATGTCCATGGTGAAGAGGAGGCGGTTAGGGCCAGGGAACTGGAAATTGTTGCTATGACATAGGGCATCAGATGAATCATGGATGTAGGTGGGAAGACACTGGACAAGAAGAGAGAGAGAATGGAGTCAAGATAGGAAGAAATGAGTTGTGGGGCAGGTACAAGCTGACACAATTAGTCCATCGGGACAATCCTGTTTGTGGATTTTGGGAAGGAGGTAGAAGCGGGCTGTCCGGGGTTGGGGGACTATTGAGGTTGGAATTCTGGAATCATTCTTTTAGATTGGAAAATTGCATTTGCCATTTGGCTATTTAAGAAAGGTGAGAGGAACTGCTGGGGCAGAATTTTCCATTTGACGGGTGGGAGGGCAGGGGAGGGCGGGCCCCGCACGCCTGCACGTAAAATGATGTGCGGTGACGTCCTGACGTCACCGTGCGCCATCGCGATATTTTGCTGGGCGGGCGCACGATGAAGTTCGATGCATGCCTACCATTAGTTAAGGGGCCACTTATAAGGCCCTTTAATCTTCAATCGACGCCGATTTTTCGGCACTCGTGCGATCTTCGGGTCGACGCAATGGGCAGGCGGGTGGGAAACATTTCTATTAACCTCATCCACGGGCGGGATAAGAGGGCTCACTGGGGCGGTGAATCTGCTCTGTGAAGTATTTATTGGAGAAAGTTTTTTTAAACTTGCCCCTGTGATCTACAGTACTTCAGAATGCATCCCAGCAGCTTTTTCTGGACTCTTAACCTTCAGGTCAGCACTCTGCAGTGAGGAATCTTTTCCGGGCCTGTAGCTTTTAGGAAGCCTTCCCTTAGCTGGGAATGGGATCTGATCTGTCCACTGGAGGCAGCTCCTCTAAGGAGGAAGGGAGGGCTAGAAGGAGGAGGAGGCCAGGAGTACACATTCAGCCTCCAGGGACAAGGGGTGCAGGGCTAATAGGTGGAAGGGGCCGCAGAAGACGCCACTATCCTGCTGGCAAGGTATACAGGTGGTGAAGCAGTTACCTCAATATGGCTGAGGTACAGTGCCAAAGGAGGCTCCATCTCTCAAGGGAGACAGTGAACTATATCTGTCAGATGATTGGCCCTGAGATCTCCCCGAACTGTGTGGGTGGACACCCCATGCCAGTGGCTCTGATGGTCACAGCTGCCCTCAACTTCTACCCCTCTGGCTCCTTCCAGGGCTGGGTGGGTGATCTTTGCTTTGTCTCCCAATCAGCTGTATACACTTGTGTCAAGCAGGCCACAGACGCTCTGTTCAGGCGTGCATTGACCTTCATCCACTTCTGTTGGGACCAGGCAAGTCAGGCACAACAAGCCAGAGGCTTCGCGGCCATTGCTGGCTTCCCCCGTGTCCAGGGTGCAATAGACTGCACACATGTGGCCATCAAGGCGCCAGCAGATGAGCCCGGTGTCTTTGTCAACTTTGTCAACACACCATGAACGTGCAGGTAGTGTGTGATCACAGGATGCTGATTCTACAAGTCTGTGCAAGGTACCCAGGCAGCTCCCACGATGCCTACATCCTCAGACACTCCCAGGTTCCGGGGATCTTCAGTGCTTTGGCTCGGCTTGATGGATGGCTGCTGGATGACAAGGGCTATCCCCTCAGAAGGTTGCTCATGACACCTCTCTGCTATCTAAGAACAGAAGTTGAGCAGTGGTACAATAGGAGCCACACCTCCACAAGGGCTGTGGTGGAGAGAACCATTGGTCTTCTCAAGGTGCACTTCCGATGCCTGGACCGCTCAGGGGGCGCACTCCAGTAACCCCCAGATCATGTGTCGGTGATAATGATTACATGCTGCTCTCTCCACAATCCTGCACTGGAAAGGGGGACGCAGTGGACGATGAAGACGTCGATGCAGTGTCTGCGGCTGCACATGATGAGTCCAGCGGTGAGTGGGAGGATGGGCATGCACAGGAAAATGCTAAGGGGATAGACGCTGACCTGGGACTACTCCAGGGAGGCAGGGACACCCGGGATGCTTTAATCCAATGAACCTTCAGCTAGCACAACACAGATGGACCTCCAGGACAAGCCTGGGCTGCTGCCTCGATCCTCGACACCTAAGTGCAAAATCTGCCAGGTCGTCAGCAGTAACTAAGGGCCTTGTACATAAAGATCAACATCCAAAGAAACACTCATGACACTTTTCTTAAACATACACATGCAGAAGAAATGAGGCACCCTCAGCCATGGTCACACATCTGGCATTTAATGTGTGAATCAGAAGTTCTCACAATTATTAAACAATAGTGTCAACAATCAAAACGAAATCATAAGGACCTAATCTCAGGCCAACGCAAAAGCACCAGTGAAAAACCCATGGTGTGCCTAAGATGCCTTATGCTTTCGTTTCTGGGTGCGACGTCTTGGTGCTGCCCCATCGCTCGGAGTGGCATTTGAGACAGCCTGCTGACTCTGCTGTCCTGTTGGCCTTGATGACCTTGGTGTTCGTCCTCTGGCCCTTGGAGCCTGTGCTGGTCCCGCCAGGAGGGGAGCTGCTAGTTTCACAGCTGGCACCTCCCCAGTCGTCGCAGCCTCACTGGATGATATGGTCACTGGGAGAGGGGCGGAGGTGCTGGTGTCCTCATCCGGAGCGCCCTGAGAGGAGCCCGCAGAGATTAAAGGCAGCTGCTGTGCCGACATGAGGTTGCCTCGTGCCTCCCTGCTCACTGTGATGGATGTACAACGAGCTGGGAAGCTTGATGCCCACACCAGCTCCCACACTGGCACTGATCAGCTGAGGTCATTGCCGATGTGAGGGCTTGCTGGTCAGAGCGCATCCCCAGAAAGTAGGTTCTCCACGGGAGTCGCCAGTCTCTCCATGAAGGATGCATGGCGCTCGGACATGTGGCTCATTGCTTCGGCGATCGCCCGTGTAGACTCCTCCACCACGGAGACCAAGTGAAGCATAGCCTCATGTAACTCCCCAGATGCTCCCGCACACCCGGCCACATTTCCTGCACCTGCTGCGGCCTGGACGACTCCAGAGGCACATCATCAGGCATCGACTGAGCATGTGCCTGGTCCCCTGCAGTCCTCCAGCTGCTGGCGCCATGGCCACTCTCTGTCTCTGCCAGCTCCTCCAGTGACTGAAGTGCCCTCGCCACCGTACCCTGGGACACTAACCGATGTTCGAATTCCCACCGAGGTGCTAGTATCTGTGCTGGTGCCTGCCTCACAGAAATGGGGTGATGCTGGTGAGACTTCAGGGCCCTCAGGTGTGAGAAGGGGCCTCTGGTGCTCCTCCTCCCGGCCCTGCTCGGATGATGCTGAAAGGAAGAACAAGGACAGTGGATCTGTTAGCGTGCACACACTGACAAACTTCATCCCTGTCCCCCCCGGCTCATTATGCGCTCAACCTTCCAGAACCAATGGCCCAGCAATGTTGCAACAATAACTAATTTAACAATCTTCAGAGCTATGGCTGTTGGGAGAACAATGCAGACCTCACTGTTGGCCTTAAATGGCCGTGCCACCCCAGCCTCACCGACACCAGTAAACCTGGGTGCATGCCGCGTCTTCAGACCTAGGGCCTCCTGCACCGAACCGGCTTAACATGGAGAGCTGCGCTTGGCCACCTCTAATCCTTGCACGCTCAGACGCGTTATGAGCATTCTTCTCCCAAAAAAGAGAGAAGACCATTCATTAGGGCAAATTGCACATGGACTCTGCTTGGGACCACCCCAACCAGAGTGGGGCATATCAGGCCTCCAGTGCCTCCTCTCCCCGCTGCTGCTGATCACTCAGACAAAGATGTTAGGCTAGGGAGCAGCCCCATCCCACCTTGGACACACGCTGCCTACATCACATTAGAACCACACGGTATTTCCTCGCATAGCAAGGAGGCGTAACCACATGCAGCGTAGAGGGCATCAGATGGTTCTTTGCCATGATACCTTGAGGGTACCCTTCCACCATCTCATCACCCTAAATAGGACATGTCCTGGAGTTCTGAGTATGTGCCTAGCTGCAGCTCCTCCAAACCAGTCACGTGCGACTAAGAACACATTTCCTCATGACCCACTCAGGCTGATCTCAGCATAGGCACTATCTGCTTGGCCACCCAGCAAAGGAAAAATGCCCTATATGATTCAATGCAGTCACAACAGTAAGGCTTGGGGGGTGGGGCCTCAGAGGGTAAGGTTACCTGCTGAGTTAAATGCCCAATGCCAACATGGTACTCACCCTTCCAGAGCACAACAAATCGTTGAAGCGCTTGCGGCACTGAATCCAGGTGCGCCGCACCACGTCACGGGAGCTCACCACCTCCGCCACCTCCTCCCAGGCACGTTTCATCATGTGGGGGGGCCTCCTCCTCCCATCCGGGGGATCCAACACCTCCCACCGTGCTGCCACCTCCTCGAGGAGGGCAGCAAGGCATTCATCAGAAAAATTAGGGGCGCTTTGGCCCCCCGCTGGCCTACCCTGCAGCCTGGCCTGCTCCTCTGGCCTTCTCTCCAGCCTGGCCTACCCTGCAGCCTGGCCTGCTCATCTGGCCTTCTCTCCAGCCTGGCCTGCTCCTCTGGCCTACCCTGCAGCCTGGCCTGCTCCTCTGGCCAACCCTGCAGCCTGGCCTGCTCCTCTGGCCTACCCTGCAGCCTGGCCTGCTCACCCGAACCCCTCTGGTGCAGCCTGGAACTGCCCATTGTGAGCAGCCTACAGGAGGCTGCCAGGCCTTCTTTTAAACAGACTGCCAGGTCGCCATTGGACCCAGCGGTCTGTGCATGCCCGCCGCCACCTGCACACTCCCATTAGCCAAGGGAGTCGGCAAATACCCTGGGCCAGCCTTAATTGGCCCGGCCACGTAAAATGGCAGAGTGGAGCTGATCACGGGCAGCAATCGGGTCCTTGCCTGCTCCTGCTCAACCCCACCCCAAACGGAAAATCCTGGCTGGAGATTATAGACTAGTTAGCCTAATATCTGTTGTTGGGAAATGACTATGACCTTTAATTAAGGGTAGGGTTATTGAACACCTTGAAAATCTTCTGTTGATCAGAGAGAGCTAGCATGGGTCAGTAAAGGTGATGCTATGCCTGTTGTACCTGATTGAATTTTGAAACAGTAACTGAAATAGTGGGGACAGGAAAATATCTATTGATTTTATTTATATGGACAGCCAGAAGACATTTAATAAGGTCCCTCATAAAAGACTATTCACTAAAGTTGAAGCCCATGGAATAGAAATGCAAGTTATCTACTTGGTTAGGAAAGTGGCTGAATGGCAGGAGATATAGATTGGGGGCAATGGGCAGGTACTCTAATTGGCAGGATGTGACAAGTGGTGTCCCGCAAGAACAGTGTTGGGGCCTCAACTATTCACTATATTCATTAATCACTTAGATGATGAGATAGAAAGCCACGTATCCAAGTTTACTGATAACACAAAGAAAGGTGGAATTGCAAGCAATGTAGATGGAAGCATAAAATTACAAAGATATTGATGAATTCAGTAGGCAAAACTGTGCAAATGCAATTTAGTATAAGCTCATCCACTCAATGTATTGGGGGGAATATATGGGGTAGATAGAGAGAAACTATTTCTGCTGGTTGACGAGTCGAGGACTAGGGAGAATGGTCTAAAAATTGGAGTCAGACTTTCAGGAGTGAAATTAGGGAACATTCCTACACACAAAAGCTGATTTGGAACTGTCTCCAACAAGCAACAATAGCTGCTCTGAAGCAATGGTTCTGCTGCTTTGACTGCTCAGGCCAATCTCAATTGCTCACATAGAACATGTGCCCAAGTTTGCTGTGGTCTGACATATCCTCCACAATCTAGCTCTCATGAGCGCGCAGCCCCTGCTATCAAACACTCAGGGGCTATTCAGGAGATGCTTTAGTTACACACAAAGAAATTACGGAGATGTACATATGAACATCCAAATTAGGAGCAGGAGAAGGCCATTTGGTCCCTCCAACTTGCTCTGCCATTTGATAAAATCATGGCTGATCTGATTGTGGCCTCAACTCTACTTCCCTGTCTACCTCCATAACCTTTGACTCCCTTGTCGGTCAAGAATCTGTCTAACTTTATCTTAAAAATATTCAATGACCCTGCCTCCACTGTGGGAAAGATGATTCCACAGACTAACAACGCTCTGAGAAAAAAAATTCTCTTAATTTCCGCCATAAATAGGAGGCCCTTTATTTTTAAACTGTGTCCCTTAGTTCTAGTCTCTTCCATAAGGGGAAACATCCCTTCCGTATCAACTCCCCTAACGATTTTATATGTTTAAATAAGATCACCTCTCATTCTTCTAAACTCCAATGGATACGGGCCCAACCTTTCCTCATAAGACAGTCCTTTCATCCCAAGAATCAGTCAAGTGCACTTTGTCTGCACTGCTCCCAATGCAGATATAGTTGAAAAGTGACCAAAGTTGGCAATTAAATATTCCAGGATACTTAATTTTTAGACAAGGCAGGCAAATAGAAAAGGAGGAGGATATCCTTGATGATAAAGGATGGGATAGGGCAGGGAATGGATCTTAGAAATTCAAAATGTGGTATCAGTTTGGGTGGAGCTAAATAGCAGCAAGAGGCAGAAAACAATGGTGGAGTTGTTCATAGGCCCTCGAACAGTTGTAGTGTACGGTAGAGCTTAAATCAGAAAATTATAAGTGCATCCATCATGGGTTTTTATTCTTCTATAGACTGGGCAAACCAAATTTGCAGTAAGTATATGGAATGTATACAATAGTTTTTCAGATCAGGATGTTGAGGGAGCAACTAGACAACAGGTTACTTTGGATCTAGTATTGTGCAATGAGAAAGGGTTAATTAATAACCTTGGTCTGAAAGGGGCCTCTCAAGAAATATGGCCAGATGATAGTATTTTATATTAAGATTGAAAGTGATTTAGTTAAGCCTGAAGCTAGCATCTTAAATCTAAACAAAACAAACTGCGTAGGTAAGACAGGTGAGTTGGCTAAGGTAGATTGGTATATTAGGTGTGATGATAGACAAGAAATGGCTAGCATTTCATGAATTACTGGTAATATACAGTTTTCAATAAATTTACATTCTTTTATGGTACAAAAATCCCACAGAGAAAATGGTCCAACCATCAATAACAAGACGAGTTAAAGATAATATTAAATCAAAAGAAGAGATTTATAATGCTGCCAGAAAAGGACTAGTAGGCCTAAGGTTTTGGGGACTTTAGAATTCAGCAAAGGAAGGTCAAGAAATTCATAAGAAAAGAGAAAAGAATTTGAGTAGATTAGCAAGAGACATACAGATTGTGAACATGTCTATGGGCATGTAAATTAGAGGCACAGACAAGTGAAATTATAATGGAGAATAAGGAAACTAAACAAATATTTGTTTTCTCAAAATATATAATCTGTAAATAACTAAGGGCCTTGAGAGAATGATAAACTTAATGAAATTAGTACAAGTAAAGAAATAGTACTGGAGAAATTAATGGGATCAAGTCCCTGGACCTGTCAAATTTCATACTCAGGTTTTAAAAGAGGTAGCTGAAGAGATAGTGGACGCACTGAGTTTGACATTCAGATTTTTTTAGATTCTAGAATAGTTCCCAAGGATTGGAAGGTAACAAACCCAACTATTCAAAAAAAGGAGAAAGAGAGAACAGGGCGAACAATGGACCAGTTAGCCTAACATCAGTACTAGGCAAAATACTAGAATTTATTATTAGGGATGTGACAACAGGGTACTTAGAAAATCATAATATGATTAAGCAGAATCAGCACGTTTTTTTAAAGGGAAATGTGTTTGACAAATCATTCAGTTTTGGAAGATGTAACTAGTAAAATGGATAACGGGGAACCAATGGATTTGAATTTTGATAATGTACTACAAGAGGTTATTACACAAAATTAGGACTTGTGGGATTGGTGGTAATATAATAACATAGATTGAGAATTAATGGATAGAAAACAAAAAGAGAGAATGTACAAGAGACCTGTGAGTTGGCAGGCCGTAACTAACGGGGTACACTGAGGATCAGTACTTAGACCTCAGCTGTAGACAGCCTATGTTAATGACTTAGATGGGGTACTGAGAGTATCATATCCAGGTTTTCTGATGATACAGAATTAGGTGGGAAAGTAAATGGTGCGGAGGATACAAAGAGGCTGCAGATGGATATAGACAGACTGGGTGAGTGGTTAAGAACATTGCAGATTGAACATAATATGGCAAAGTGCAAAATTACTCACTTAGGTAGGAAAAATTTAAAAAAGAATATTTTTTGAATGGTGAGGGACTGGGAAATGTTTGCATTCAGAGGGACCTTGGTGCCCTTGTACATGAACTTGCATAGAAAGTTAACATGAAGCTACCTCAAGCAATTAGGAAGGTAAATGATATGTTAGTTTTTGTTACAGGAGTTCAAAATTAATGAAGTCTTACTACAATTATACAGGACATTGGTGAGGTCACACCTGGAGTACTATGCGCATGTTTGGTCTCCTTACCTAAAAAAGGACATACTTGTCCTGGAAGGAGGGCAATGAGACTAGTTCCGAGGATGACGGATTGTTCTATGAGGAGAAATTAAGCCTGTATTCCCTGGAGTTTAGAAGAATGAGAGATGATCAAATTGAAACATATGAATTTCTTAAGGGGCTTGACAGGGAAGATGTTGACAAAATATTCCCCTTGTCTTGGGAATCTAGAAGGCGGGGCCACTGTCTCAGAATAAGGAGCTGGTCATTTAGGACTAAGATGAAGAAAACTTTCTTCACTCGAAGGGTTGTGAATCTTTGGAATTCTCTGCCCTAGAGAGCTCTGGATTCTCAGTTGTTAAGTATATTCAAGACAAAGGTCGATAGATTTTTGCATACAAAGGGAATTAAGGAATGTGGGGACTGTGCAGAAGGAGGAGTTGAGCTATAAGATCAACCATTATTTTATTGAATGGCAGAGCAGGTTGAAGAGTCATATGACCTACCCCAGTTCTCATTTCTTGTAAGAGGAGGCAAGGATATTGCAGCTGGGACCTCTCTCTGGATGGGCTATCTGTGAGCACATACTGGGATCCTGGTTCCCCTAAGATACCATCCCAGTGTCACCATTGCGACATAATTCCCCGCCTTTCAACCTGCTAAATATCATCACAGCATCCTCTTTGTCAAAGTCCTGAAACAAAAGCCATCAATAAAAAATGATTCCACTTTATCCAACAATAATGCCAATAACACATTAAAAAAATTAACTATTAACCCTTGTGCTTTCCCTTGTCTGTCTTGCCTTTTCCTATCCTAGTGTTCTTATGCTGTCTATCCCAGTGGCTGCAGCATTACTGGTGGAAGGCTGCTGAGTTACACTGGGGGAGACTGCAGATGGCTTTGCAAGATAATTTTGAGCAACTCTAGGTCAAGACCTGACTTTGAACTGCACCACCTCAGCATGAATGACATGAGTCTGGACTAGTTGGCTGGACAGGCAGCAACATGGGTGGAGTGGGTGGGTGCACAAATGCTGTCAACCTGAGAGAGGACTGTAGGTTTGCGCATCACTGAGCTACTGGCACTCCCCCTGGGTGGCCTGTTGACCACAAGGTTTTCATGAAATACATGGATTGAAGTTTCATGGCATAGTCCAGACAAATGCATGTGATTACTGGGCTGACTTTTCTATTGTTGATGCAATGTATTGAAACAACAGTCCCAATTTTATCTTAGGCAGTGAGTGTCAAACATGTGTGATGTCAGCGGCATTAAGCGCAACCTGTTTTAACTCCCTGCCACCTTATGAATATGATTGACGAGCTGCTGATCCTGTAGCATCAGGAAACATGCAGCCTGTGTATTTCCGCCTTGCTTCCTGTGGTACATTTAAAGTGGGAATGCACCTCTTAAAGGGAGGTTCCACTCTGTGCTTTGAACTTACAGTCAATGTATGGATATAATCCTGGTACACTAATGAGTCAGAGCTCTGAGCCCAGGTTTTACAATTCTCTCTGGAAGCCCTGGTAGAGAAGGTCGGGGCAAGAAGGGAAATATTGTTTCCCAGCATTGCAGGCACATGCCCAGGACTAATATCAAGCAAGCCTGGACAGAGGTAGCAGACAGGATCAGTGCCAAGAGCATCACTGCAATGGCCTGGGTTCAGTATCAGAAGATGATCAATGACGTCACAAGAGCAGCAATGTTAAGTACAGCTATTCATCTCTCTCAGAGACATCTGCCAACACTGCCTTCACACATGGTTCATCGTCAATTAAATAGAATATATATCACAGAAACAGGCCATTTGGCTCAACTAGCCTATGCAGATGTTTATACTCCACATGAACCTCCTCCCATTCCATGTACCTCATCTCAGCCTTTCAACTTACCTTTTTATACCCATTTCTTGCATAGATTCGTCAAGTTTCCTCTTGAAAGTACCCAAGCCATTTGCCTCAACTACATCTTGTGGTAGCAAATTCCACATTCTAACCCCTCTGAGTAAAGAAATTTCTCCTTAGTTTCCTATTGGATTATAAAGGCAGACTGTACCAGACTGGGGAGTCTATGGCATCGTGGTATTGTCACTGGACTAGTAATCCAGAGACCCAGGAGGTCCCAGGTTCAAATCCTGCCATGGTGGATGGTGGAATTTGAATTCAATAAAAATCTGGAATTTAAAGTCTAATGATGACCATGAAACCATTGTCGATTGTTGTAAAAACCCATCTGGTTCAGCTGAGGCTGTCCTTACCTGAGATAAAAGCAAAAAACTGCAGATGCTGGAAATCCAAAACAAAAACAGAAACAGAAATACCTGGAAAAACTCAGCAGGTCTGGCAGCATCGGCGGAGGAGAGCACAGTTGACGTTTTGAGTCCTCACGACCCTTCAACAGAACTAAGTAAAAATAGGAAAGGGGTGAAATATAAGCTGGTTTAAGGGGCGGGGGGGGGCGGGGGGGGGAGGTGGTTTGTTGGGACAAGCAGCCAGTAATAGGTGGAGATAATCAAAAGCTGTCACAGACAAAAGAACAAAGAGGTGTTGAAGGTGGTGATATTATCTAAAGGAATGTGCTAATCTTAATTAGTAGAAGACAGGACAGATAAGGTACAGATAGCTCTAGTGGGGGTGGGGGAATACTAAAAGGTAGAAATAAACAATGGGTGGAAATATATTTAAAAATAATGGAAATAGGTGGGAAAAGAAAAATCTATATAAATTATTGGAAAAAACAAAAAGGAGGGGGAAGAAACGGGAGAGGGGTGGGGATGGAGGAGAGAGTGCAAGATCTAAAATTGTCAAACTCAATATTCAGTCCGGAAAGCTGTAAATGCCTAGTCTGAAGATGAGATGCTGTTCCTCCAGTTTGCGTTGAGCTTCACTGGAACAATGCAGCAAGCCAAGGACAGATATGTGGGCAAGAGAGCAGGGTGGAGTGTTAAAATGGCAAGCGACAGGGAGGTGTGGGTAATGCTTGCGGACAGACCGAAGATGTTCTGCAAAGCTGTCACCCAGTCTGCGTTTGGTCTCTCCAATGTAGAGGAAACTGCATTGGGATCAATGAATGCAGTAGACTAAGTTGAGGGAAGTGCAAGAGAAAAGCTGCTTCACTTGAAAGGAGTGTTTGGGCCCTTTGACGGTGAGGAGAGAGGAAGTGAAGGGGCAGGTGTTGCATCTTCTGCGGTTGCATGGGTAGGTGCCGTGGGAGGGGGTTGAGGAGTAGGGGGTGATGGAGGAGTGGACCAGGGTGTCACGGAGGGAACGATCCCTACAGAATGCCACCGGTGGGGGGGGGTGAAGGGAAGATGTGTTTGATGGTGGCATCATGCTGGAGTTGGTGGAAATGGCGGAGGATGATCCTTTGAATGCGGAGGCTGGTGGGGTGATAAGTGAGGACAAGGGGGACTCTATCATGTTTCTGGGAGGGAGGAGAAGACGTGAGGGCAGATGCGCGGGAGATGGGCCGGACACGGTTGAGGGCCCTGTCAACCACCGTGGGTGGAAAACCTCGGTTAAGGAAGAAGGAGGACATGTCAGAGGAACTGTTTTTGAAAGTGGCATCATCAGAACAGATGCGACGGAGGCGAAGGAACTGAGAGAATGGGATGGAGTCCTTACAGCAAGCGGGGTGTGAGGAGCTGTAGTCGAGGTAGCTGTGGGAGTCGGTAGGCTTGTATTGAATATTAGTGGACAGTCTATCATCAGAAATTGAGACAGAGAGGTCAAGGAAGGGAAGGGAAGTGTCAGAGATGGACCATGTGAAAATGATGGAGGGGTGAAGATTGGAAGCAAAGTTAATAAATTTTTCCAGGTCCCGACGAGAGCATGAAGCGGCACCGAAGTAATCATTGATGTATTGGAGAAAGAGTTGTGGGAGGGGGCCGGAGTGGGACTGGAACAAGGAATGTTCCTTACCTGGTCTGCCTACATGTCACTCCAGACCCAAAGCAATGTGGTTGACTCTTAAATGCTCTGAAGTGGCCTAGCAAGTCACTACAAAGCCTCAAAAAAGGAATGAAACTGGAGGGACCACTCAGCATCGACCTAGGCCGGAAATGACAATGGCAAACTCAGCCCTTTCGACCCTGCAAAGTCCTCCTTACTAACACCTGGCAGCTTGTGCCAAAATTGGGAGAGCTGTCTCACAGACTAGTCAAGCAACAGCCTGGCATAGTCACCCTTACAGAATCATATCTTGCAGATAATGTCC
Organism: Cetorhinus maximus; assembly: GCF_964194155.1. NCBI lineage: Eukaryota > Metazoa > Chordata > Chondrichthyes > Lamniformes > Cetorhinidae > Cetorhinus > Cetorhinus maximus. The sequence goes on from NC_135879.1 coordinate 191,452,046, forward strand.
CTGACACCACCATCACCCATCCCTAGGTATGTCCTGTTCCACCCAGCAGAGGTGGCAGCACTGTAGTATACTGTTGAGAGGGAGTTCCCCTGTGGGTCCTCAGCATCGACTCTGAACCCCCATGAAGTCAAACATGGGCAAGGAAACCTCCTGCTGATTACCACGTACCGCCCTCCCTCAGCTGATGAATCAGTGCTCCTCCATGTTGAACACCACTTGGAGAAAGCTCTGAGGGTGGTAAGGGTGCAGAATGTACTCTGGGTGGGGGGCTTCAATGCCTATCACCAAGTAGTAAGACCATAAGACATAGGAGCAGAAATTAGGCCATTCGGCCCATCGAGTCTGCTCCGCCATTCAATCATGGCTGATAAGTTTCTCAACCCCATTCTCCCGCCTTCTCTCCGTAACCTTTGATCCCCTTACCAATCAAGAACCTATCTATCTCGGTCTTAAATACACTCAATGACCTGGCCTCCACAGCCTTCTGTGGCAATGAATTCCATAGATTCACCACTTTCTGGCTAAAGAAGTTTCTCCTCATCTCTGTTCTAAAAGGTCTTCCTTTACTCTGAGGCTGTGCCCTCGGGTCCTAGTCTCTCCTACTAATGGAAACATCTTCCCCACGTCCACTCTATCCAGGCCTTTCAGTATTCTGTAAGTTTCAATCAGATCCCCCCTCATCCTTCTAAGCTCCATCGAGTATCGACCCAGAGTCCTTAAACTTTCCTCATATGTTAAGCCTTTCATTCCTGGGATCATTCTCGTGAACCTCTTCTGGACCCTCTCCAGGGCCAGCAATCCTTCCTGAGATACGGGGCCCAAAATTGTTCACAATATTCTAAATGTGGTCTGACCAGAGCCTTATAAAGCCTCAGCAGCACATCCCTGCTTTTATATTCTAGTGCTCTCGAAATAAATGCCAACATTGCATTTGCCTTCCTAACTACCGACTCAACCTGCAAATTAACCTTAAGAGAATCCTGGACTAGGACTCCCAAGTCCCTTTGCACTCCAGATTTCTGAATTCTCTCCCCATTTAGAAAATAGTCTATGCCTCTATTCTTCCTACCAAAGTGCATGACCGCACACTTCCCCATGTTGTATTCCATCTGCCACTTCTTTGCCCATTCTCCTAATCTGTCTAAATCCTTCTGCAGCCTCCCCGCCTCCTCAATACTACCTGTCCCTCCACCTATCTTTGTATCATCTGCAAACTTAGCCAGAATGTCCTCAGTTCCTTCATCTAGATCATTAGTGGCTCAGTAGCACTGGTACTGGCCGAGTCCTAAAGGACATAGTTGCCAGACAGGGTCTGTGCTGGTGAGGGAACCAACAAGAGGTAAAAACATACTTGATCTCATCCTCACCAACCTACCTGCCATAGATACATCTGTCCATGGCAGTATCAGTAGGAGTGACCACCCCGCTAGTCATTGTGGAGACGAAGTACCACCTTCACATTCAGGATACCTTCCACCCTGTTGTGGCACTACCACTGTGCTAAATGGGATATATTTTGAACAGATCTAGCAACTCAAGACTGGGAATCCATGAGGTGCTGTGGGCCATCAGCAGCAGCAGAATTATACTCGCACACAATCTGTAACCTCATGGCCTGGCATATCCCCTGTTAGCGGGAAATTAAAAATGCTAAAAGAGAATACAGTAAGAATTTACTGAAAAACCCCTAAAATCTCCAGGCAGACATGGCTGCTAAACATATTAAGAGTTGAAGATTACCAGATGAACATTGCACAGCCTTGAGAGTCAGACTGGAGACAAAAGTATGACACAAATTAGGTTAAGTGTACTCCTCTCTCAGATAGGGAAGGGGCAGAAGGTTTTAGCTTAAATATGGGAAGATGAACAATGGACAAAGAGGGGGCTTTGATGAAACACAAACAGTCTTGAGTTGTAAGAACCAAGGTCTTTGTGTATGTGTTTTAATTTTGATTGGATAATATAATTACGTATACATCCTTTAGAACAATTGGTTAGCAAAATCACATGTTTATGTACTCAATAGGATAGAGATAATGGAACTGCCGTGTCGGTTATCGATTGGATGTATTCAAATATACTCAAATGTGTTAAGATAAGAAAAAGTACAAAAGTAATGAAATGTAATCAATCAGGGAGCTGGATCTTTATTCTTAGGAATGATTGGGGATCCCTTGCATATGCTTGAATAAAACCGGTTAAAAGGAAGCCTGAGCCTCTGTGGTCATTGCGGGATCGGAGAGTGTAACATCTCCTCTTCAGGGCATATCCCCTACTCTACCATTACCATCAAGCCAGGGGATCAGCTCTGGTTCAATGAAGAGTGCAGGTGGGCATGCCAGGGGCAGCACCAGGCATACCTAAAATGAGGTGTCAACCTGGTGAAACTATAACACAGGGCTACTCGCATGCCAAACAGCATAAGCAGCAAGTGATAGACAGAGCTAAGTGATCCCACAACCAACAGATCAGATCTAAGCTATGCAGTCCTGCCACATGCAGTTGTGAATAGTGGTGGACAACTAAACAACTCACTGGACGAGGAGGCTGCACAAATATCCCCATTCTCAATGATGGGGGAGGCCAGCACATCAGCGCAAAAGATAAGATAATATTTTCTACAATCTTCAGTCAGAAGTGCCAAGCGAATGATCCATCTCAGCCTCCTCCGGAGGTCCCCAGCATCACAGATGCTGGCCTTCAGTCGATTCAATTCACTCCACATGATACCAAGAAATGGCTGAAGACACTGGGTAGTGCAATGTCTATGGGCCCTGACAATATTCCGGCAATAGTACTGAAGACCTGTGCTCCAGAACTTGCCGCGCTCCTAGCCAAGCTGTTCCAGTACAGCTACAACACTGGCATCTACCCAGCTATGTTGAAAATTGCCCTGGTATGTCCTATACGCAAAATCCAACCCAGCCAATTACCGTCCCATCAGTCTACTCTCGATCATCAGTAAAATAATGGAAGGGGCCATCCTCGGTGCTATCATGCAGCACTTGCTTAGCAATAACCTGCTCACTGACACTCAGTTTGGGTTCCACCTGGGCCACTCAGCTCCTGACCTCATTACAGCCATGGTTCAAACATGGACAAAATAGCTGAGTTCCTGAGGTGAGGTGAGAGTAACTGCCCTTGACATCAAGGCCGCATTTGACTGAGAGGATCATCAAGGAGTCCAAGCAAAACTGGAGTCAATGGGAATCGGGGGAATCCACTGGTTGGAGTCATACATAGCACAAAGGAAGATGGTTGTGGTTGTTGGAGGTCAATCATCTCAGCTCCAGGACATCTCTGCAGGAATTCCTCAGGGTAGTGTCCTAGGCCCAACCATCTTCAGCTGCTTCATCAATGACCTTCCTTCCATCATAAGGTCAGAAGTGGATATGTTCGCTGATGATTGCACATGTTCAGCACCATTCACGACTCCTCAGATACTGAAGCAGTCCATGTCCAAAGGCAGCAAAACCTGGACAATATCTAGACTTGGGCTGACAAGTCGCAAGTAACATTTGAGCTACACAAGTGCCAGGCAATCACCATCTCCAACAAGAGAGAATCTAACCATCGCCCCTTGACATTCAATGACTTTATCATCACTGAATCCCCCACTATCAACATCCTGGGGGTTACCATTGAGCAGAAACTGAACTGGACTAACATATAAATACTGTGGCTACAAGAGCAGGTTAGAAGCTAGGAATCCTGTGGCGAGTTACTCACCTTCTGACTCTGCAAAGCCTGTTCATTACCTACAAGGCAAAAGTCAGGAGTGTGATGGAATATTTTCCACTTGCCTGGATGAGTGCAGCCCCAACAACACTCATGAAGCTTGACACCATCCAGGACAAAGCAGCCTGCTTGATTGGCACCCCTTTCACAAATATTAACTCCCTCCACCACTGATGAACAGTGGCAGCAGTGTGTACCATCTACAAGATGCACTGTAGGAACTCACCAAGGGTCCTTAGACAGCACCTACCAAACCCAAGACTGCTACCGTCTAGAAGGACAAGGGCAGCAGACCCATGGGAACAACACCACCTGGAAGTTCCCCTCCAAGTCACTCACAATCCTGACTTGGAAATATATCACCATTCCTTCAATGTCATTGGGTCAAAATCCTGGAACTACCTCCCTAACAGCACTGTGGGTGTATCTACACCACATGGACAGCAGCAATTCAAGACGGCAGCTCACTGCCACATTTTCAAGGGCAACTAGGGATGGGCAATAAATGCTGGCCCAGCCAGCGAAGTCCACATCCCATAAATGACTGAAAAAAACCTGAAGGGTTGGGGAAAAAATGCCACCATTTATAAAGGGGGAAATCATAAATCAAAAATGCCTTTCTGTTTACGGATGGATAGTGAGTGGAGAAATCAGGGCAATTAAAATTAATCCCTGTCCTGTCCGTAACAATCCATGTACTTCTGGGTTAGAGAATTCCAAAGACTTACAACCTTATGATTAAAAAATTTGTCATCTTAGCCCAAAATGACTTACTCTTTATCCTGAGACCAATGTTCCCTTTAAGCTATGTGGCTGAGCCCAAAAATTCCAGCGTAGCCTGCACAAAAGGCAGCTCCTTTAGCTTACCATGAGTGTGTGGCTGCACAAAAAAAAATTAAAGGGTATGTTGCCTGGCACAATGATCCCTCGTCCTAGACGCTCTAGTCAGGGGAAGCAGCATCTCGGCACCTACCTTGTCAAACTCTCGAAGAATTTTAAATGGTTCAGTGAGACCACCCCTCATATTCTGCGAAATGAGCACATTCTGCTCCATATCTCATAGGACAACCTTTTCATCCCCAGAATCAATCTAGTAACTGTTTTCTACACCCTCTCTAAGGCTAGTATATTGTTCCTTCGGTAAGGAGACAAAAACAGTATACAGTACTCTAAGTGTGGTCTCACTGAAGCCTTATGTTATTGCAGCAAGGCTTCCTTATTCTTACACTGTGACCCCCTTCCAATAAAGGCTAACATATAATTTTCCTTCCTATTTTCTTCTGTACCTGCATGTTAACTTCCTGTGATTCATGTACAAGGACACTTCAATCCCCCTGAATACCAACATTAACTAGTCCCACATTTTTAAAAAATCTGCTTTTCCATTTTTTCCACAAAACTGGATAATTTTATGCTTCCCCACATCATACTCCATCTACCACCTGCTCCCCCAATCATTTAACTTGTCTTTATTCATTAGCAGTCACTTTGTGTCCTCCTCACAACTTACTTTCCACCCCATTTTCTATCGTCAACAAACTTGGATATGTTACACTTGGTACCCTCAACTAAATCAGAGGATGGGACTTGCCACTGACCTCAAAAAAGTTGCCCACAGAGATTTAGCAGGCTCCAGAGTATTGTTTTTTTCTATTCTGGCAATACTTTGAATTTAGTATCTATGGTGTCTTGCAACAGTACAGGCAGCAGGCAAGCTAATCAGCCAATTAAATTGAAGAAATCTCATGGACAGAAAAGCAAGAAGTAAAAGGTTTGTGATTATAGATCACTTTTTAATCATTGTACAGAAATATGAATTAAAGATTGGGACATACACATGGGATTAAAATAGAAGATGAAATATCATAAATAAACATAAAAAATATTATTTAAAAAAATCTGGGATATTTAAACATTATTTTGAGTATAACATTAATTTTCATGGCCAGAGAGGTTGTTCATCAATAATTATGACTTAGTATGACATTAGAAACTCAGTTACACCGCATCCAACAAGATTTAATATTTTCAATTTTTTTTACAGCAAGAATAGTGCTTAAAAGGTTGAAGTTCAGATTGGATAGGTTAAGGTTATTTTCCTTAGAACAAAGAAGGCTGAGAGATGACTTGATTGAGGTGTACAAAATTATGAGGGGAATAGATAGAGTGGACAGGATAAAATTGTTTCCCTTGATGGAGAATTCCGGAACCAGGGGACATAGATTCAAGGTAAGTGGCAGAAGGTGTAGGGGGGACATGAGGAAGAAGTTTTTTATGCAGAGGGTAGCGGGTGTCTGGAATTCGCTGCCCAAGTTGGTGGTAGAGGCAGAAACTCTAAACTCTTTTAAAAAGTACCTGGATCTGCACCTTAAGTGCTGTAAGATGCCGGGCTATGGGGCCGGGTGCAAGAAGGTGGGATTAGAAAGGGTGTCCTCGGGTTGGCATGGACAAGATGGGCCGAATGGCCTCCTTCTGTGCTGTAACTTTTCTATGGTTCTATATCAATTTGCTGATTCTGTGTCGATTGCATTTGCAAAGTCTGCAACAGTGCACCCTGTGGAGTAGCCGGATATCACTGACAACAATTCCAGATTTCCATATTTAACTGCACATGTGTGGATGCAAGAAGTCATTGTCAGTTTTACACAAAGTTGATGGTGAACCCTGACAGATTTGCCATTGTTACACCTGCAAATTCTGCGTCTATATATGCTGTTTGAATGAATAGTGACACCCAAAACACTAACCGGTCTTACTCTTTCAGATACATAGAAACTAGGAGCAGGAGTAGGCCATTCAGCCCTTCGAGCCTGCACCGCCATTCAATATGATCATGGCTGATCCTCTATCTCAATGCCATATTCCTACTTTCTCTCCATACCCCTTGATGCCCTTAATATCCAAAAAATTATCAATTTCTTTCTTGAATATACTCAGTAACCCTGCCTCCACAGCCTTCTGTGGTAGAGAATTCCACAGGTTGACCACCCTCTGAGTGAAGAAATTTTTCCTTATCTCAAATGGCCTGCCCTGTATCCTGAGACTGTGGCCCCTGGTTCTAGACTCCCCAACCAGGGGAAACATCCTCCCTGCATCCAGTCTGTCTAGCCCTGTTAGAATTTTATATGTATCAATCAGATCCCATCTCATTCTTCTAAACTCTAGTGAATACAGGCCCAGTCGAACCAATCTCTCCTCTTACAACAGTCCTGCCATCCCCAGTACCAGCCTATTGAACCTTCGCTGCACTCACTCTATGGCAAGTAGATCCTTTCTTATGCAGGGCATATCCTTTCTTAGGTAGGTCTACATTTCACCATTTTCTATTTGTATGTTTATTTTTTTTACCTCAGCTGAAAATCCTCTCCTTTTTGTTAAACTGATAACTGAGCCTCTGTTTAGCCCTTGCATGAAATGTATTTGTGTTGCAAAAATAAACTTGAAAGTGTTGTTTTAATACCATTCTAAATGCTGCAAGGCTCAACTGAAATTGAATTTCAGAATTAATGCTGTTCTATCATTGCTGAAGGTGGATTTGTTCAGGTTATTTTGTTCTATTATCATGGATCATCATTTTGGATGAAAAATTCTGAAAAAAAGTCTCAATACTGAAGAGAGACTGCTTGAACCTCAGTGCGCAAATTTCCTTCGCTATCTGGAGATAGACAGCAGTTGTTTATAATTTAGAATTTTATTGATGTTTTAGATTTAATCTACAAAATTCCCAAGTGGCTCCACCTCAATGAGAAATATTAGAAACAATTCATCAAGACGAGGATGCGTATTATCATTTCTGTTATTTAGACAAACAATGTGTGAGGAACTCACGATAAATGTAATCCGAGTTATCCCAGTAATTGCATTGTTTTCGTTATTATTATTGTTTATAGTCACCTCACAGAAAATGATTTCAGATGAACTAGAATCTCTGCCCTCTTCTGGGTGCCATCTACTTCAGTGATTAAACACTTTAATTAACAATGCAGGGTTATAAAAATTGTCCACTTGAACATTCTTTCACCTAATCCTAATTTCTTGCTTCTGAGATGAATGTTAAAACAAAGAACAATTTTAAGTGTGATGAGGTGAAGATCTGGAACAAGTAATTCTTGTGAAAAGAGAGGAAACTTCTGTCAATCAGGATATTGTCTGGTGTTGTTTACCCATCTATCTTAGTCTAATTACCATTATAAAAGGTTTCAGGAAGGAAGAAATGTTAAAATGCTCCTTTCTTGCAAACTTAAAGCAACCTGACTATAGAAAATTCAATTTCTTGACATACAAAAGAATATAAGAACTAGGAGCAGGAGTAGGCAATTCAGCCCCTCGAGCCTGCCCCGCCATTCAATACGATCATGGCTGATCTCATTTCGGCCTCAATTCCAATTTCCTGCCCTCTCCCCATAACCTTTCAACCTGTCACTAATTAAAAATCTGTCTATCTCCTCCTTAAATTTATTCAGCGTCCCGGCATCCACTGCACTCTGAGGTAGTGAATTCCACAGATTCACGACCCTTTGAGAAAAGTAATTCCTCCTCATCTCTGATTTAAATCTATCATCCCTTAGCCTAAATCTATGGCCTCTCACTCTAGAATGCCACACAAGGGGAAACATCCGCTCCACGTCTACTTTGTCTATCCCCTTTAGCATCTTATACACCTCAATTAGATCCCCTCTCATCCTTCTAAACTCTAGCAAGTATAGGCCTAAACTGCTCAATCTCTCCTCATAAGACAAGCCCCGCATCTCTGGAATCAATCTAGTGAACCTCCTCTGAACCGCCTCCAGTGCAGCTATACCCTTCCTCAAGTAAGGGGACCAAAACTGTGCACAGTACTCCAAGTGCGGTCTCACCAATGCCTTGTACAGTTGCAACAACACTTCCCTATATTTATACTCTATTCTTTTAGCAATAAATGCCAAAATTCCATTTGCCTTCCTTATTACCCTGGGAACTTTGGTCAGTTGAAGCCGAGTTGAACATGTTCAGGCTTTTCATTCATTGCTGCTATTCTCCATGCAATTTGTTCATGAGACAGTTTTAAAAAAATTAATTAAGGGAAGATTTAAGTCCGACTAATGTGATGGCACATGCCGTTTATTCTGGAGACACCTAATGCTAGTTAAGGGCTGGGTCATGTCTTGAGCAACAGACTTTGTACATTTCTTTTGTATTTCAGTGCTCCAGTCATATTTCCAGTTGAATGTAAAAGATTGCCTTAATTATGCTTTTTTAAACCAATAATTATTTAATTAAATAATAAATAAATAATAATAAATAATAATAATTAAATAATTTTTAATTAAGAAACACAGTTGAAAGGTTAAGGTCTCCACGACGGTTGAAAAAAAGTGAAAAGGAGATAAATTAAGCAATGATTAGGTGATTCTAAGTTTACCTTTTAAAAGCCTATGGATGGCAGGTAAAAGGGAAGACTCTAGTCATAAAAAGGCAGTGCGATTGTGCTGTGATTTCTACCCTGTGTAGGAGGAAAAGTAGTGCCAGTAGGTATAAAACACTGGTTCAGCCTCAGCTGGAGTTTGTGTCCAATCCTGGGCACACCTTATGAAGGATATGAAGGCATTAGAGTGACATTCCTATCCCTGGAACCATTCATAAGAATGGTTTCAGGGATAAGAAACTGCTACATAGACAGATTGGAGAAGCTGGGACTGTTCTTCTTGGAGAAGAGATGATTGAGAGGAGATGTGATAGAGGTATTCAGAATCAGGAGGGGTCTGAACAGAGTATGTAGGCAGAAACTGTTCCCAGTGGTGGAAGGATTGAGAACCAGAGGACACAGATTTAAGGTAGTTGACAAGAAAAGAAGCAATGGCAACATGAGGAGAAACTCGTTTACACAACAAATGGTTAGGATCTAGAAGGCACTGCCTAAGAGTGTGGTGGAGGCAGATTCAATCATGGCTTTCAAAAGGGAATTGGATCATTATCTGAAAAGGAAACATTTGCAGGGGCTATGGGGAAAAGGTGGGTGAATGACACCAGGTGAATTGCTCTTGCAGAGAGCCAGCATGGACATGATGGGCTGAATGGCCTCCTTCTGCACTGTTATGAGTCTATGAGGTTCAGATCCTTAACAACTGACTGTTCAACTGATGTTTTTATATTATTTGCTCATAGTTGAGGATGACACTGACAAGGCTGCATTTATCACCCCTTCTGAGTCCCCCTGAGGACATAGTTTGAGATTACATGTAGGCTAGATCAAGTAAGGTTGAATGTTCTCTTTCCTGAAGAACATTAGTAAATCAGTTGGGACGTAATAATTATCCAGCAGCATGTTTTAGTTCTATCTTAGAAATTCTGTATTGCTGAAGATAGAGACATGCTGTTCAAGCTTTTCATCTTGCATTCATCAGGACAGAGACACAAGAATACCAAATCTCAAACGGAACAACAATTTATACTGCAGGAGAAGAGGGTGCTGATTGGTTGACAAGATGTGTAGCTGAGGAACCACCAAGCCCCGATGGGAAAGAGAGTTCGATGCTGAAATGCCTCTTGTGGAGTGGAATTAGCTTTCACACTGGGTAGATAGTATCTGCATTAACGCTAGGTGTAAGGTTGTGCTATTGGGGATTAAGTATTGCATATATATTGTAGATGTTTTTGCTGAGCTGATATGTTAAATGGGAATAATTACTCTATTTCAGAGAAGAATGATGTATAAGTGTCCAGTGCCTGTGCCTGGAATAGATGGTAAGCTCTCCTTTGTATATGTATAGTGGCCTAATGCCTGTTTGAGCCCCCTTTCCTAAAATTCGACTGCCTTTTGTGTTTAGGATAACCATGCCTATGTGCAGTCTAAAAAGAAACTTAACTGAAAATGGAACTAGGAGGAGCATAAGAGGCCATGATTAATGTCAACAAAAACAGGCCAAAATAAATGTTCACCCTGCTGTCTCCTGTAATGACAGGAAATCATTATAAACAATTCTTGAGTATAAGGGTGGGCAATATGATAAATTCTACAGCATTATATCACAATTATGTGTTACAAATTATTTTATTTATAAACTTAAAGAACTGTACTTAAATACTGAAACATAAATCCGAGAATGGCCATAATCAATAGCACCCACTGGAGGAGATGATGGGGCATGTAATTTATTTCTGTCTGATCAGCCCAAACTCACTTGTGACTGTGTAAGTTTAATTTTCATACATTGGCTCTCTAAAATGTTAGTCACATTTCAAGATTCTTTGATCATTTTACCACAGCTGTGGTCAGGGGATTTGGGGAAGTGTGGGGATGGTGGGAAAGAGTTACGTTTAAATATTTTGTTTTAAAGTGTAGCGTATTCATAGCAATTTAAAGAAAAATAGCTCACAGATGGTAGATAGTTAAGATACTAATAAGGTAGCTTTGATGCTGATTCCCCATAGATGGTCAATAAAAATGAATTTGTTAGCCTTCCTCAGAATTGTGGAAAGTCTGGCTGAGACCAGAGGATAATGAAAATACAATCCCTGGTTTTAACTCAGGAATTGGATGGGCGGGGCTGAGGCAGGCAGCAATCTATCCTGTCCTCTGGAGTGTGGGGCCGGGGCAATTCTAACTTGCAGCCCACATTTTAATATGATTGATGAACTGCTCAACTGATTGCATCAGGAAATCTGCCAGCCACACATTTTCGCTGTGCAATTTCTGATAGCATGCCAGAGGCCTATTTAAAGCAGGAATGCACCTCTTAAAGCAAGGTTGCACCTTCTGCTGCACAGAGGGGCTCCTCAGAAACAACTCGGAGAGTGGCCCCTCCAAGCTTTCTCTTGCTTCACCGGCAACCTTGGTGATAAATGGCAACTGGGTATGATAATTGTGAGTTAAATTTACTGCTGACAAATGCAACATACAGGAAAGAAAAAATAGACAACTTATGAATAGTGTCAAAGTAGCTAAAAAAGGAGCTGAAAGATTAGAATTCTTATTAGATCCAGTCCTCTGCCCAATCACTGCAGAGCAACAATCAACAAAGTCAATGGGATGTTGAAAAACATAATCTAAACAGTAGATGTTGCTCCAGCCATGGATGAAATGCAGCAGTGGCTAGGAGAGAGGGGGATGGGGCACTTCGACCTCCTTCTTGGTGCCTCTTCTCCTCAAGAAGTCAGGGAGGCGCCATTGGGCATCCACAGGGAGGAGGAGCAGCAGCCAGGCACTCTGGGGTCTTCATCCCAGGACACTCCATGGGTCATCAGAGGAGGTATCATCAAATTTTACAGTGCTCTGCCAAACCTCGCACCAGGAATATTACCTCCATGTGGGGGGAGTTGGCAGCTGTTTCCGCTACCTGTGGTGTGTACTGCTTAGACATCATTAAGCAGTCTTGTAGAATTTACCAAGAACTCTTTATTAACATTACTGAATGACATACATATTTACAGTAGAGGGTACAGGTATGGAGAGGACTCTACGGCACATCCTTACATGTTGCTACCTAGCTCTACACTGTTGACCTAAGCCCAAGGTCAGGTGCCTCCTTACATCACCGGTGGGCAGTACTGTACTCAATCCCAGGTTAACTCTTAATTTACTGGATCCTTCTACTACACCTCTCCCCAAGTCTTTATCCCCTGGATATAGACTGACAATAGTTACTTACAGTTTGATTCAAGTTTTGTGTGGTCATAAGGCTTGTGTACTTAACTTCAGTGTTACAACTATAGCAACTCTAACTCTAAACTACTTTGTGATTAACATTACAACATTAAAAACATGCATTAACAGAGTTCACCTACCCCATATCCCCCCTTCAAGTCTTTGAGATCAGGGTTTGAGGCTGTCTGGAGGTCTTGTACCCCTGCCACTTCATCAAATGTCTTTTGGAAATCTAAGTACAGTAGATCCACCGGTTCCCCTTTATCCACAGCACATGTTACTTCCTCAAAGAACTACAATAAGTTGGCTAAACAGGATTTCCCTTTCACAAAACCATGTTGACTCTACCTGATTACCTTGAACTTACCCCACTGCCCTGCTATAGCTTCCTTAATAATAGCTTCTAATATTTTCCCTATAACAAATGTTAAACTAACTGGCCTGTAGTTACCTGCCTTCTGTCTCCCTCCATTTTTGAATAATGGAGTTACATTTGCTGTCTTCCAATCTAATGGGACCTTCCTCGAATCGAGGGAGTTTTGGAAAATTAAAACCAATTCACCAACTATCTCACTAGCTACTTCTTTTAAGACTCTAGGATGAAGTCCAACAGGACCCAGGCACTTATCAGCCTGTAGCTCCAACAATTTACTCAGTACCACTTCTCTGGTGATTGTAATTTTCCTGAGTTCCTCCCTCCCTTCCATTCCCTGATTTATAGCTGCTTCTGGGATGTTACTTGTATCCTCTATAGCGAAGACTGTTCAATTCACCTGCCATTTCCTTGTTTTCCATTATCAATTCTCCAGTCTCACTTTCTGTAGGACCAACTTTTACTTTGTTAACTCATATCTTTTTAAAATATTTATAGAAACTCTTACTACTTGTTTTTATATTTCTGGCTGGCTTTCTGTTGTGTTCTAATTTTTCCCTCCTTGTGAATCTTTAGCACAACGAGAAACACTTGTAACAACAAACGGAGTGACAAATTGTTACTGGAGTTCCACAACAGCTGACTGGAAGTGCACAGAGCATAAAGAAAGTCTTACTTCTGCCTTGAGCCCCCAGACCTTGTGGAGAGCCTTGACCAAGCTTTATACTAGGGAAACTGGCATCACTGATTCAGTCAATACCGGACTGCCTCTGGACTCACTCAGAAACCAGATAAGGATCAGGTCAGTGTTCCCCTTTATGCAATTGTCAGCTGTGCTGACGACATTTTAAGAAGACGGAGGTTTGAGAGAGAAACCGCTAAATACGAAGAGTTCATCAAAGCCTTCGATTCCTACTTTAGCCTACACCACAATATTATAATACACTGGGCAAAATTCAACTGGTGCTGCCAGGAAGCTGGTGAGAATATTGATTCTTTTATAAATGACCTGTATCACTTAGCAGATAACTGTGGATATGGGACATTGAGGGAGGAGCTCATCAGAAACCGCATTGTAGTGGGGATAATAGATGAAGCATTGTCAGATTTCTTACAGTCCAAAGCAGATCTCACTTTGTCCAAAGCAATACACTTAGCCAGGCAGACTGAACTTCACAGGCAAAACAGGCTACTCATCCGAGGTGTTAGGGAACATTCACGGTGACAGAATACCAACTCAGTCCAATTTGTGAAAGATGGATCTATTAGCGTACCTGCCAGCAAACAGAGCCAGTGAAGAGGGCACGGTTGGCATCATTGTTCCATGTCCACATTGTGGCAGGCAAAAACCTCATTGGCGTGAATCTTGCCCAGCCATTAATGCTGAGTGCCACTCCTGCCACAAGAGGAGGCATTTTAAAATAGTATGTCGCAGCAGCAGGAAACTTCCATCTTCAGGTCAAAAATTTAAAGACAGACCATTCCAATCTGCAAGTGTCCAAAAAATAGATGATACTGAAGAATAGGCTCTATTCTCCTTAAGTGAAGTGGCAGAGTTACAAGAGTCTTTCTGGTATGCAGATATCATGGTTAATGGCCGAAAGATGAATTTTAAATTGGATGCATGAGTAGGAATGTCCATTCTTTCCGATACCACCCCGTGGCTGAAATTTGAAATTCTCTAGCCATCTACCATTCAACTTCACGGTGCAAGAGATATTCCACTCCAGGTGTATGGAAAGATGATGGCTACATTTTGTTATAATGGTAGAGAGCTCACCAATACTCTCTCATTTCTAATCAACACTCTTCCTTGTTAAGCAGAGAAGCTTGTATAGCTTTGCATCTTCTTTATTCATCAGTTGCAGAAGAAACTCAAGTTGACTCAGAACACTGTGAATCAGTCTTCATAGACAAAACTCCATTCTTACGAACACAGGAGTGCATTATAGACCTTTTGTGGAGAGGTTAGATGAAGTGGGAGTCAGGTGCACCAGAGATGAAGGTGACCAACCACAAGATGACATTTAACACCTTAATTTGCTCTTTTGGGAAAGAGTGGAAGAGGATCTGGAAGCCATTATTTGGGATTTGTCGCAGGAGGAGATTCTGAACCTTGCTTTACTTTTTGAAGACAACATAGATGATGACCATGGCAGCCCAGACACCTCTGCTGAGGGGGATCAGCATATTGTTGAAGAAGGTGATGAAGATGCAAATCCGTTCGTTCACCCTGCTGAAGACACCAATAACATACAACAGCAATCTGATGCAGCAACTCTTGTAAAATGAAGAACCGAGATAAGAAGTTCTTACTATTGCCACTGTAAACATTATAGAACAAATCCCTGCTTTCATTGAACCTGAAGTTAAATCTTGAGATCAAAAAATTACAGAGGTGCTTACTACAGCTTTTACTGACACCATAGGTGCACAAAAAAGTGTAATTTCTCTGCCTCTGCATGGTTCTTTCACTGCTGAGGCTAGTGACAGCATATATTCTGATGAAGTTCCAGAGATGTTCAGGCTCGCTGAAGAGCAGACTCACACCAAATGGAGTGTGCAAGTTGTACCACCACCTACAGAAAAAGAAATTACTACAGGATTAGCAGGGCAATCATCATTTTTTCTTCAGAATATTCTTCATTCTTCACTTCGCTCATCTGGTTCATCCAGGCATTACCTAATACTTAATTGATTGCAGCAGTAGAAGTTTGTAGACCCTTTACAGCTGTACAAATCTTCACAGGAACTGAACGAGCTTCATTCTTGTAAGTAAGAGCAGCCAGCAATCCAACCTTTCTACAAATTACCAAGGAGAAGGGAAAGAAAAAGGGAAGAAAAGAAACATCTGTTCATTGCCTTTATACTGCATACCAGAAACAGAAAGCTCTGTCTGTGGAGGCCAGTGCTTTCCAAGGAGAAGATTATGGAGCGCACACGTCCTACACGCCCTCAAAGAGAGCCGAGAACACAGTCGGAGATTGACACCACCGGCGCAAGGGACTATGAGGGGGTTGAAGTAGGAGGTGTTAATAGTTAATGTTAGTGGGTTGGACGAAAGAATTGGGTCGGCAGTGTAGTAGAAAGGGTTAATAGCTATTATACTAATAGTGCATCATCAATGATATCAGATCACATGTCACTAGAACCTGAGGGAGAAAGGTTCTATGGAGTCCTGTTAAAGACCATCTCTGTAAACAGTCAATAAATGTTCACTACTTCACAATAGCATGATTTCCAGCTCTATCAAAGGCACCCAGAGCCTGGTTGTGATATTAATGCAATTAACAGTATTACCCTTCCTGTTACATCATCAGAAAATTGAAGCAAGTTAGTTAAACACAATTTGCCTTTAACAAATCCTGAAATGTTTTGCAACACTTTGTAAAATTGTAAAAAGCTGACTTTTTCATTGAAAATTACTTTGAAAGGTAATATTTGAAATATCTTAGCTTTCTACTGGCAAAATTCAGAGCTTTGGCTAAAGCTCAGTTGGATTGAACAGTTAGTTTCAATGCAAACTGTTTAATGCAATTTGGCAAGTGATGTCACATTATTTGGGTTTTACACCATTGCAGTATGATCAATGCATTTTTTTTTCATTTATGGGATGTGGGCGTCGCTGGCTAGGCCAGCATTTATTCCCCATTCCAAATTGTCCTTGAGAAGATGATGGTGAGCTGCCTTCTTGAACCGTTGCAGTCCACGTGGTATAGGTGCATCCACAGTGCTATTAGGGAGGGAATTCCAGGATTTTGACCCAGCGATAGTGAAGGAATGGCAACATATTTCCAAGTCAGAATGGTGTGTGGCTTGGAGGTGAACTTCAGGTGGTGGTTTTCCCATGTATTTGCTGCCCTTGTCCTTCTAGATGGTAATGGCTGTGGGTTTGGAAAGTTTTGGGTAAGGAGCATTGGTACGTTCCTGCAGTGCATCTTTTAGATGGTACACACTGCTGCTACTGTGCATGGGTGGTGGTGAGAGTGCATGTTTGTGGATGTGGTGCCAATCAAGCAGGCTGCTTTGTCCTGGATAGTGTTGAGCTTCTTGAATGCTGTGGGAGCTGCACTCATCCAGGCAAGTGGGGAATATTTCACCACACTCCTGACTTGTGCCAAGTAGATGGTGGACAGACTTTGGGGAGTCAGAAGGCGAGTTACTCGCCACAGGATTACCAGCTGCTGACCTGCTCTTGTAGCCAAAGTATTTATATGGCTTATGCCAAACTAAAATCATGATTAATATTAATCTTCAGTAGACTGCTTGGAATATCTTTCAATGTTAGCGGCAAGCTGACAATGCTTTTCTCTAATGACAATGGCCTCTAATGAAAATTTGCAGCCAGTGGTGAATGAATGCCTTTAGCTGTTCATTACACTTAATATTTTCCCACACTCCCTGTGGGAAATCTACAACTTGCACTACAACTTGCAGTTATTACAGAGCTAAAACAGCACAGTACCCTATACAGGAGATCTGAGACCTGAGTGAATGGGGACAAAAAACAGTGGGTGTTCATACTAAAGAATTCTTACTGAGATGTCAGGGTTAAAAAATTGTAAGCCCTGTTTTTTGGGTGTGGGTGCCATGATTTGCGACCTACCCCTGCCCGTTCCATTGGAGACTGGCAGCACCAAAACTTAGTGCTCATACCATATTAAAAAGATTGCAGCATGTGCTGAGTGGGTTGCTCATTGCTTGTGTTCTCTTTGTGCGGCCAGCTGCCTCTGTGCTCAGCAGGGGGAGATCAATTCTGGGATCTAGACCTGAGGACCTGGCAGCAATGCCAGAAGAAATTGAAGGACCTCTCACAGATGGTCAACCTCAGTGAATGCAAGTTCACATTGCATCTCCACACCACACCACCAATCCTCACACACTGCTCAGTGCACCAGACCCTGATCACTCACCCAGCAGCACTCCCTGGCACTCAGCCTCATGCTTAAAATCCAGATTCTCCATTTCACCCTCACAAGTCCTCCAATGATACCAGCCTCAAACCCCCTCTCACTGCCTCCGCATACCTCCCGCTATTCATGCACACCAGTCAACCACATTGCAACGCACTCACTGACAATTTGTCCTCTCTCTTCAGGATAAGGTGGCACACAATCAAAGGGAGTAGAGCAAAATCAGTGGGGGATAAGGAACCCTGCATCTACTGAGCCCGAGAGAAAAGATGGCTCTCAGCATCCATGGGGGCAGAAAACATTGAGGATGATGCCATGCTACTGCTTTATGCTTCTTCTCAACTCCCAGCACACCCTCATCCTGCTATCTGGTATGATGTCAAGCTGCTGAGATGAAAACATGGACCTCTTATGTCCTACCCCAACACCCCCTTCCCTAACACCAGCCTTCCCCCTTCTGAATTCCTGCTTTCAGACCCCCAAGAAGTGCTGCCTGCTCAGCCAGAGGAACCTCAGGAGGATGAGAGAGAGCAGCAGCACTGCACTGAAGAAGGGACCCCTTGACTTGATGTGACACTCGCAGCTACCAGCTCAGATACTGGCACTGCACTTACCTCAGAGGCTGGTATAGATTTGGGATCGGCCTGTGCTGAGTTGACATGAGTGGCTGAGACCCAGCCACGGGAAAGGGTGTTTTTTTTGCCGGTTCTCCAGATGGTGAGGTGACAGATGAGTTCTGCAGCACACAGGATAGTGCTGATGGGGACCCACCTCAATATGCTTTGTGCATTAACTGGCCTGCTAGATGACCTTCTGTCACAGGCAAGGAGCATGGAGGAATCTGGCTTTAAGTTTGGCAGAGGGCATCGTGCAGAGCTTGCCCTCTACTCCATCTCCTTGTAGTGTGCAGATCCAGAGATATTGCCACTGTTGCCCCCAAACCTGTTGCAACCCTTGTCACCTACTCCTCTGCCATCCCTGTGAGAATGCACCAACATCCTTTAGCAATTCCAGGAACTCACTGTAACATCTTCGAAGAGAGTGCAGAGTACTTCCTGACACTTTGCAATAGCAGAAATTCTTAAAAATTACCTTACCTGCAGCTTGTATCCCTGGCCCTTTAAGGAATGCTAGTGCAGGTCACACCTCACAGGTCAATGCTTGTTTGCAGGGAGACGGATGAATTTGTTGTCTGGATCTTGTGGTCCAAATTGTGTTTCCTGGCAAAATCCAGATACACCAGGCTTTGTAAGGATGGAGCTGGGAATGCCAGTGTGGGCACCCTTCCCAAAAGGGCATGCTGGAAATGGCTGGAGTGCTCCAGGCCCCAGCAAAATGATGCTCGGCTTCCACAGCACTGCTGGAGGCTGCATAATGGAGGTGAAATTCTCACGTGCAAAGACTAAACTGGGAAACTTAATTAAATGCCAAATCAGGTACAGAAAGCAAGCTAAAGGGGGAGGGGGGGAGAGTGATGGGATTAAGTGAAAGGGATGAAAGAGACAGAAAGAAAATGTAAAAAAAAATCTTTTTAAGATCCCCAAGAATAATTCAAATCTGAAGGAATGAGATGCCACATTTATAAAAGTTAATTCTCTGTGTCAGAGAGGTTGCCTTGCAGTAATGAAGACTTATCACACCATTGGGAATTCACTTACTTGGACAAGTCCTAACTTTTTCTGGTATAATTAATGGGTAATAATTGGCTAACACCTGAAATTTCATGCTGTTCCATGTGTTTCAATGCCTAGTCTTTCAGTGAGATTCCAATGTGGCGAAGCTTCTGGAGGAGCACAGTGACCTGGACAGCAACATCCCGATATCTACATTTAACTGACTATGTGTGGATGCCAAAAGTTGTCTGACTTACTCCTTAGTAACATTGAGGCCAGTTAACCTCACCATTATTTTTAAATGCATATCCGTGCCACTAAGATTACCGACATTATTATCCTGGTGAGGACAATTGAGTGCTTGTGTGCAAGTATCCATTTATAATTCTGCGCCATCTCAAACCAGACAGCCATGTGAGTACTGTCAGTATAATTCAACTCTGGCAGGCGACACTGCATTGTGCGAGCACTGGTCTGAGACTGATACTTGCAATTAACTGGCCTCTTACTTGCAAATTATTTTGAGGCAGAGATGTTTTCTGGCCTTTATTTCATTACATGATAAATGGAATAATTGAAATCCACGAGGGACAAGCAGAGACCAAATGAAGGGGCTTAGATAATGTCACAAACTGCAGCAGCTGAAGGTTCAACAGTCCCTAAATTTCATTTTGAACCACAAGATTACATTTTCTTTTCACCATGGTATTGGATTACTCTGAAAATCTATCAGGATTGGAAAGCAAAATAAATCATTGAGCAGAATCACGCTGCCCAATGTCACAAGTAGCTTTTTTTTATAAGCCCATTAATTCTGTGTCACATTTGTACAAAGCATTTCATTTTTAAAATATAGCACTTGGAAAAAGCTTCCAGTGATTCACAGCAGTGCAATGATGAGCAGGGACAGCAATTTGCCTGTTAAAGCTGGAGTGCTAAAAGGAACAATCACCTTTATACATTATTATCCTCTGCTGACACTTGAGGCACCCCACCTACTAGGCTGCACTGTTTCCTTATTTGTTCATGGACTATGGGCATTGATGGCTGGGCCAGCATTTATTGCTCATCCTTAGTTGGCCTTGAGAAGGTGGTGGTGAGCTGCCTACTTGAACCGCTGCAGTCCATGTGGTGTAGGTACACCCACAATGCTGTTCGGAAGGGAGTTCCAGGATTTTGACCCAGCGACAGTGAAAGAATGGCGAAATATTTCCAAGTCAGGATGGTGTGTGGCTTGGAGAGGGGCTTCCAGGTAGTGGTGTTCCCATCTATCTACTGCCCTTGTCCTTCTAGTTGGTAGCGGTCGTGGGTTTGAAAGGTGCTGTCGAAGCAGCCTTAGTGAGTTGCTGAAGTGCGTCCTGTAGATGGTGCACAATGTTTGTGGAAGAGATGCCAATCAAGCGGGCTGCTTTGTCCTGGAGATGTGAAGCTTCTTGAGTGTTGTTGGAGCCGCACTCATCCAGGCAATTGAGGAGTATTCCATCACATTCCTGACTTGTGCCTTGAAGATGGTGGACAGGCTTTGAGGAGTCAGGAGGCGAGTTACTCGCTGCAGGATTCCTAGCCTTTGACCTGCTCTAGTAGCAACAGTATTTATATAGCTAATCCAGTTCAGCTTCTGGTCAATGGTAACCCCCAGGATGTTGATAGTGGGGGACTCAGTGATGGCAATGCCATTGAATGTCAAGGGAAGATAGTTAGATTCTCTCTTGTTGGAGATGGTCATTGCCTGGTACTTGTGTGGCATGAATGTTATTTGCCACTTGCCAGCCCAAGTCTGGATATTGTCCAGGTCTTGCTGCATTTTGGCATGGACTGCTTCAGTATCTGAGGTGTTGCAAATGGTGTTGAACATTGTGCAATCATCAGCGAACATCCCCACTTCTGACCTTCTGATGGAAGGAAGGTCATTGATGAAGCAGCTTGAAGATAGTTGGGCCTAGGACACTATGCCGAGGAACTCCTGCAGTAATATCCTCGAGCTGAGATGATTGACCTCCAACAACCACAACCATCTTCCTTTGTGCTAGGTATGACTCCAACAGTGGAGAGTTTCCCTCTGATTCCCATTGACTCCAGTTTTGCTAGGGCTCCTTGATGCCACGCTCGATTAAATGCGGCCTTGATGTCAAGGGCAGTCACTCACACCTCACCTCTGGAGTTCAGCTCTTTTGTTCATGCTTGAACCCAGGCTGTAATAAGGTCAGGAGCTCAGTGGCCCTGGTGGAACCCAAACTGAGCGTCAGCGAGCAGGTTATTGCTAAGCAAGTGCCGCTTGACTGCACTGTTGATGACCCCTTCCACCACTTTACTGGCGATGTAGAGTAGAAAGATGGGGCTGTAACTGACTGGGTTGGATTTGTCCTGTTTATTGTGTACAGGGCGTACTTGGAGGGGAACTTACAGCAGGTGGTGTTGCTATGTATATACTGCCCTTGTCCTAGGCGGTAGGAGCCGTGGGTTTGGAAAGTGCTGTCAAAGGAGCTTTGGCAACTTGCAGCAGTGCATTTTGTCTATGGCATACACTGCTGCCACTATCTGCCAATGGTGAAGGGAGTGAAGGGTTGCTTTGTCCCGGATAGTGTTGAACTTCTTGAGTGTTGTTGGAGCTGTACTCATCCAGGCATGTGTAGAGTATCCATCACACTCTTGACTTGTGCCTCGTAGATGGTGGACAGGCCTTGGGAGTCTGGAGGTGACTTACTTGCCACAGAATTCACATCCTCTGACCTGGTCTTGAAGCCACAGTATTTATATAGCTGGTCCAATTCAGTGTGTCCAAGATGTTGATTGTGGGGGATTTAATGATGGTAATGTAAGAGGGGATGGTTTAATTCTCTCTTGTCGAAGATGGTCATTGCCAAGCAATTGTGTGGCATGAATGTTGTCCAGGTCTTGCTGCATACTGGCAACAAAATTAGCCTGGAATACAAATATTTACTGATTACAATTAATTATTAAATTATTTAAAATCACAGTCAACAGAACACTCCAAATCAGGTACAATCTTACTGTTGCAATAGAAATAAAACCCAAGTCACTCCCCATATATTGCTTACAGCAGCAGGAAATTGAAAAATAATGTATTCTATTTAAATAAAATTAATTGAATGGAACAAAGGGAATGACACAAAAGATCCACCTTGAACAAAAAAAGCAATTAAAAGGCTCACATTGAGAATAATCCTTCCATTTTTACTCAGCTCCTAAGATACTTAAATACCAAGCTTCAGTGCTTGAGGAGTTGCGAATGGTGCTGAACACTGTGCTATCTGACCTTATGTTGGAAGGAAGGCCATTGATGGAGCAGCAGAAGATGGCTGGACCTCGAACACTACCCTGAGAAACTCCTGCAGCAATATTTTGGTGCTTCAATGATTGACCTCCAACAACCGCAGCCGTCTTCCTTTGTGCTAGGTATGACTGCAACCAATGGACAGTTTCTCCCCTGAGTCCCATTGACTTTTATTTTGTTAATGCTCTTTAATGCCACACTTGGGGCAATGCTGCCTTGATGTCAAGGGCAGTCACTCTCACCTCACTTCTGAACCTCAGCTCTTTTTTCCATGTTTGGACGAAGCTGTAATGAGGTCTGGAGCCAAGTGGCCCTGGCAAGTTGAGCATCGGTGAGCAGGTTATTGCTGTGTAAGTGCCGTTTCATAGTATTGTTGACCACACTTTCCGTCACTTGGCTGATGATCGAGATTGGGCTAATTGCTGGATTGGATTTGTTCTGCCTTCCGTGGACAGGACATACCTGGGAAATTTCCCACATTGTCAGGTAGATGCTAATGTTGTGGCAGTACTGGAACAGCTTAGCTAGTGGTGTGGCTAATTCTGGAGCACATCTTCAATGCTAAAGCCAGGATGTTATCAGGGCCTGTAGTCTTTGGTGTATCCAGTGCCTTCAGCCTTTTCTCGATTTTACATGAAGGGAATCACTTTGGCTGAAGACTGTTATCTACGATGGTCGGGACCTTAGGAGAAGAAGATGTGTTTCACATTTTTGACTTACCTGAATGAGGAGCAGGAGTCACTGTGAAACCTAAAACATGCAACCAATTCCTGAGCTGGCTGATTTTACTGCCCCTGTGATCAGAAGCTGCTTTTGTGATCACAGCTTGCTGGTTTTATCTCAATGAGGCCGCAGACCAATTAGCTGTGGTCCTCCCGCTGGCAGCGTGCACCACAATTCAGGCCTGATCCAACTTCTAGGCCCTTTGTTTTAGTGCAAAGAGATGTTCAAATAACCTCATTCAAAATGCGCTGTGTTCAAAGCAGCACAGACATTTAAATGGTCGACCATTATTATAGGTGATTCTTTTCCAGGTTCGTAAAACTTTATAGTTTTCATATCAGCCCAGAAAAGTCATAAATGTGCTAAAATTGCATTTGCTTTGCATTTATTATGGCTTTTTTATGCAAGCTCTATGTTTTTGTACTTAATAATAATTCCAGCATTAGTTTTATATAAAAGGCATTAAACTCAAATTTACAGCAGTTTACAATGTATATTTTATATGAAGAGCTGTAAAGTCAGATTGCTGTAAAAACATTTTCCTACTCTATCAATATGATTTGTGATGCTTCCGTACAATATCACAAGCTAAGGAGGAAAATTTTATAAAACAGAATTGGGAAATGCACTGAAACGCAGAAGCTTGTTTCATTGTAATTTGCCTGTATAAAATTTTATGATCTGCATGTTTCGCCACTTGTTAAGTTTGGAATTTTAGTCAAAGCATCGGAAGGAGACATCAAAGATGAGAGAAAACAAAAGGCTTTTCTTAATCGGAAGAGGGCAGCCAGTAAGAAAAACAATACATAAGTCGATTCAAAATCAGCAAGTGTCAAAGGGGAGATGGTGGCATAGTAGTAATATCCACTAGTTCTCAAACAGGCCAGGCTAATGCTGTCTGGTCTATGCTTGTGGGTTCAAATCCCACCATGGCAGCTGGTGGAATTTAAATTCAATTAATTAATACAACTGGAATTAGAAAATTAATTATATTTTTTAAATTAAAACTGCCATCGATTCTATCTGGTTCACCAAGGAAATCTGTTGTCCTTACCTGGCCTACAGCAGTGTGGTTGACTCAGTTAGAGAGGGGCAACAAATGCTTGCCTTGCCAGCGATGCCTGTTATGAACAGATGTAAATTCAGTATCCAGTCTAGAAGGTGGACTGAATTTGCTTCACGCCATATGGAAGAATTGGCAATGAACTGATAATCAGTGAATACACAATAAAACTGAACACATCATTGAGTGACGTTGGATTTTGTGGGACTGCTGGAGCACGCAAGATGACGGGCAGGCGTGGAGAATTGCACGGGAGGCTGGGTGTCAGACTCCTGGGGGGTGGGAAAACTGTAAGCGATTAAGTCAGTGGCCGGAAGGTAACAAAATGAAAAACTTGTGTCCCTATGGGGAGGACAGTTCAAAGACTGAATGCATGGAAAAGGAGAGGTAGTGGCAGCAAGGAAATCATCCACCCTGTCATTCTTCATCTTCGAGCGCTGGAGGGGATGCGCTAGCTGGGCTGTGACATCTCAGACCTCAGTGGAACCTGTTGCTGCTACTGAATGATCTTGTGTGACAGTGGGTGATTCTTCTCCCTGGACTTTGGAATGTCTTTTTATGCTGGAGCAACAGGAATTCAGTTGCTGGAGATTTAAACTCAACTTTCCTAAAAAAAACCTGCAGGACAATTTCCAACTCGAACAGAGGGCTGGCTGCTGTTTAAATATGGTGCCAGCTCCTGCACGGCCATCAGCTGATGTGTCACCCATCTCTTCAGAGTCACCCCTCTCATGTGTGATCCAGTAGCAAGCCTGCGTCATCCGCATCCATGAGCTTGCCCCCAGTCGGGTTCAGCTGACCACTGTGGATCTGCACCAGGCCCCTAACAACTACCGGCCCCGGCGGCGATGCGTCGGCATCTAAATCTAGCCTTCTATGTTCTCCCTCAATGACCTGGCTGGCCTGGCATCTGTTGCTTTTGTTGTTTGTTGGCCTGGTCACCAGGACCATAGAGGACAGTGATTGAATGCCACCCTAAAATAAAAGTAGAAAAGATCATAATTTGTCTTCCTCTTTATTACACATTATTGCTCCTAATAATGCTACTATAACATTTGTATGTGGCTATCATTTAATGTAGTATCTTTTTCTCCATTCATTGGTGGTTCAAAAGTTGACGGGTGTACAAACTGGGGAACATAGAAACAGGACTAGGTCAAATAGATCATGGCCAATGTTCCCTGTAAGATTTTATTGTTGTGCACGGCCAGTTTTTTCTACGGGCAGTACCTTTAATTTGTTTTTGCCTGACTATACACACACAGTATTAAAATGGAATAAAACCTGTGCTGTGTCTTCCAGGCTGCTGCGCACACACATTTACAGCTAAATGTGAACATTGATCTGTATTTTAACTCCATTTACCAACATTCATTCCATGCCCTTTAAAACCCTTGCCCAACAAAAACCTTACCAATCCTTGCTTTGGAATTTTCAATCACCCGGCCTCAGTAACTATTTGGGGAGCTAGGTTCTGAATTCTACTACCCTTTTTGTGAAGGAGTGCTTCCTGACATCAAACTTTAATTCACTCTAATTTTAAGGTTATGACCCCTTGTTCTGGACTCCCCCACCAGAGAAAAATCTGGGCCATTCCTTCCACTAACAATAGCAAACAGAGGAAAGTATGTCCCAAAACCTTGTTCCTGCTTTTGCTCTTGCAAATGCTGCCTGTACAAAATGCACAATGACTTAATTATTATATAAAGTAATGTAAAATTCATAAAAACTATTTTTAAAAAGATCAAGCTACACTGTGGGGAGATGATAGGAACGATTATGATGCACACAGGCATAATCTCCCTACAGTTATACGAGCTTGCTGTGAGATTATCAATGTCAATGCAGACCATAAATCTTTGTTCTCTCTAGTTCAGCCAACATCATGGGGCACTTTCCCACTAAGCTATTTGGGAGCCCAGAATGAAGAATTGTGTGTTTCATGGAAATAATTTTATTTAACAATACAAGAGGACTTTCAGTGAACATCAAGATTTATACACAGATATCTGAAGGGGACTTCTATATCTGGGCGATGAGCGAAGAACTGCTAGAGTACAACTGAAGCTCATTGAAATTGAAAATACTCTCTACAGACTGTTAGTGATGAGGTTCTATCTGCTGCATATTCTTTCTGTAAAGCTCTTTTCCAAAGAGTGTTCGCCGCTGCCTGGAGCTATGTCTGCAGAAGTTCAAATGCAGAGTTCACTGCAATTTGCTGAACCAGGCTTATTGAAGCATATATTAGAAGAAGGGAGAGCTCCAGGCTCATCTTGCGGCAGTCCAGGAGTAAAGTCTTCAGCTCTTGAGTGGCTTCAAAAAAAAAGGATCATTTTATTATAGATTTGTCTTAACTCTTATTATGGAAACAGAAAGAAAATAATGGTGTATACGTTAGGAACTATAGTTTTGTGATAGCTTTGAAGTAAATTATATGATATAGTTTTGCCTTTCCTATCCTATTATTTCTTGTCGGAAATATAAACAGCACAAACAAAACTGCTTTACTGATGTGAATCGACTTAGCAAGCCAGAATTTCATAAAAAACATCAGCAAGCTGCATTTGAAACTCATTAATAAAATTTGGATATTTGTATCTGAGGTTGAGGGAACACACAAAATCAAATTTCTTTAAGGTGCTTTAAAGGATTGGCTCTTTGATGTTTCTTTGATCTTCAAATCCGAGACCATTTGCTCACCCTGGGAATCTGCTTTGATTTTTTGCTATAGCTAATGGCTGTCAGACATAGCAGAGGTAAAACTGCACTTACTTTACACTATCCTGAATGCTTATGCTGCGCTTGCCAGGGACATGCTAGAACTGGGCATTTTCTTTCTGATTACAGTTACAAGTTTAAAAGGAGTGTTTTCAACTAACTAAGAGAGGCAAAACAAAGGTAAAGTTTACTCAACAGTGAAACTCTACCAACTCCACGCTTTCAAATGGGTGATCAATCCAAGAGAGGTGGGCAGCAACCTTGAGCTCCTCACGCCACCAGACAAACAATCGCTGCCTCCGAGAACCAC
The DNA here is from genome assembly GCF_964194155.1 of Cetorhinus maximus. Classification (NCBI taxonomy): domain Eukaryota; kingdom Metazoa; phylum Chordata; class Chondrichthyes; order Lamniformes; family Cetorhinidae; genus Cetorhinus; species Cetorhinus maximus. The sequence continues at coordinate 191,479,415 of NC_135879.1, forward strand.
TACATCTTCCTGGGATTTCTACTGGCAGGCAGTCCGCCACTGAACCAGTCCCAGCACTAATGACTCATCTGCAGATAAGCTAGAGGCCCGAATCCAATCATATCAATGTGGCTGCGCCTGAACTGTCTCAGCTGCAGAGGAATGGCCACTTTACGCAAGGTTTCCCTAATGTGTGGCTGCTTCCCTTGCCCACCCCGCACGTGCTTATGCGCTACCTTCAACCATAGGGCAGCCTTTGCCTTCCTCCCCACCGAAGTCGCCTCAACTGCAGGGCAGCTTTTGCCCGACCGCCCACCCCCCACCCAACCAATATGCCCCAACCTTGAAGCCCAACAGGTGTCCTTCGTGGGTGATCCGCAACATTACTGTACACTCACCTCCGAGTTCCCCTCAAAGTGCAGCCCGCCAAGTGCACACCTTTTATATCCGGTTGTGAACACGTTGGTGTGATGTGGATGATCCAGCGGTGGGGGGAATGAGTCCTGCGGGCTAGCCTTATAATGATATGCAGATGTATTGCAATGAGGTTCCCAACCTTCGATGGCGGGAAACACAGCTCGCCATCGATGGGCTGAGAGGATGATCGCAAACTGGCTTCACGGCGTCATGAAATTGATTTTTGGCCTTCTCGCCATATTGTTCACTCACACCACTAAACACGCCTGACACCAGTGGGCATAGAACCATAGAAAAGTTACAGCACAGAAGGAGGCCATTTGGCCCATCTTGTCCATGCCAGCCCGAGGACACCCAGGTGCCCTTTCTAATCCCACCTCCCTGCACCCAGCCCATAGCCCTGCAGCTTACAGCAGGTGCAGATCCAGGTACTTTTGAAAAGAGTTTAGAGTTTCTACCTCTACCACCAACTTGGGCAGCGAATTCCAGACACCCACTACCCTCTGTGTAAAAAAGTTCTACCTCATGTCCCCCCTACACCTTCTGCCACTTATCTTGAATCTATGTCCCCTGTTCTAGAATTCTCCACCAAGGGAATCAATTCTATCCTGTCCAGTCTATCTATTCCCCTCACAATTTTGTGCACCTCAATCAAGTCACCTCTCAGCCTTCTTTGTTCTAAGGAAAATAACCCCAACCTATCCAATCTCTCTTTGTAGTTACACTTTTCTAACCCTGGCAACATTCTTGTAAACCTCCTCTGCACTTTCTCCAGAGCTATTATGTCCTTCCTGTAATGTGGTGACCAGAACTGCACACAATACTCCAGTTGTGGCCTGATCGGTGTTTTATACAATTCCAACATTATATCCTTACTTTTTTATTCTATACCTCTGTCAATGAAGGAGAGCATTCCATAAGCCTTCTTTACAACCTTGTCTACTTGAGCTGCTACCTTCAGGGACCAGTGTACTTGTACGCCAAGATCTTTCACTTCATCTACCCCTCTTAGTATATTCCCATTTATTGTGTAACCCCTGTAACTGTTTGACCTCCCTAAGTGAATGACCTCACACTTCTCTATGTTAAAATCCATCTGCCACTTTACCGCCCACTCCACCAAACCATCTATATCGTTTTGGAGATTATGGCTATCCTCTACACTATCCACTACTCGGCCAATCTTTGTGTCATCTGCAAATTTCCCAATCGTGCCCCCCACGTACATGTCCAAATCGTTAATATGTAACACAAACAGCAAGGGTCCTAACACTGAGCCCTGTGGAACACCACTTGAGACAACTTTCCATTCGCAAGGGCATCCATTGACCATTACCCTTTGTTTTCTGTTACAAAGCCAACCTTTTATCCAGTTTGCCACATTACCCTGAATCCCATGGGCTTTCACTTTCCTGACCAATCTGCCATGTGGGACCTTGTCAAATGCCTTGCTAAAATCCATGTACACAACATCCACTGCACTATCTTCATCAACCCTTCTTGTCACTTCCTCAAAGAATTCAATCAAATTTGTGAGGCAAGACCTTCCTTTAACAAATCCATGCTGACCATCCCTGACTAGTCCATGCCTTTCCACATGACAGTTAACCTTATCTCTCAGGATTGATTCTACTAATTTGCTCACCACTGATGTAAGACTAACTGGCCTATAATTGTTTGGCATTTCCTTTGATCCCTTTTTAAACAATGGAACTACGTTTGCGTTTCTCCAGTCCTCTGGTACCTCCCATGTATCTAGTGAAGATTGGAAAATCATCCTCAGAGCATCTGCTATCTCCTCCCTGACTTCCTTCAGCAGCCTTGGAAACAATCCATCTGGCCCTGGTGACTTATCAATTTTCAAGGATTTCAACCCTTCGAGTACTTCCTCTCTCTTTATGACTATCCCGTCCAATATCTTGCAGTGTTCTTCCTGGACTACTAAATCTACATCCTCCCTTTCCTTTGTAAACACGGAGTCAAAATATTCATTCAAAACCCTTCCCACAGCCTCTGCATCTACACACAAGTTTCCATCTTCAACTCTGAAAGGCCCCACTTTTTCCTTAACTAACCTGCATGGATGATTCTGCCCAGAGAGTTGGGATACATCAGTCACTTTTAAATTGGCAAACAGCCACTAGTGGAATTCCACAACTATCAATGCTGGGGTCTCAGCTATTTACAATCTAGATTAAAGATTTAGATGAATGGCCAACTGTATTGTAGTCAAATTTGCCAATGATGCAAAAATAGGAGGAAGAGCAAGTTGTGAGGAGATTAAAAAGAGTCTGCAAAGGGATATAATTAGATTAATTGTGTGGGAAAAAAATAGCAGATGGAGTAAAATGTGGGAAAATGTGAGTTTGTCAACTTTGGCAGGAAGAATAGAAAAGAGGAATAGTTTTTGTATGGAGGGAGGCTGCAGAATGCTGTGGTACATAAGGATCTGGGTGTCTTTATACATGAATCACAAAATGTTAACATGCAGGTACAGTGAAGAATTAGGAAGGCAAATGGATTGATGGTCTTTATTGCAAGGGGGATGGAATAGAAAAGTAGGGAAGTCTTGCTACTATTGTACACGACATTGGTGAGATGACACCTAGAGTATTGTGTACACTCAGTCCCAGGACATTGCCTTAGGAGTTCCTCATGGTAGTGTCTGAGGCCCAACCATCTTCAGCTGCTACATCAATGACCTTCCCTCCATCATAACTTCAGAAGTGGGGATGTTCGCTGATTGCATAATATTCAGTACTATATACAACTCCTCAGTTTCTGAAGCAGTCCATGTCCAAATGCAACAAGACCTGGACAACATTCAGGCTTGGGCTGGTAAGTGGCAAGTAACATTTGCATCACACAAGTGCCAGCCAATGACCATCTCCAACAAGAAAGAATCTAACCACCTATTCTTGACATTCAATGGAACCTCCTGACTCCCCAAAATCTGTCCATCATCCACAAGGCACAAGCCAGGAGTGTGATGGAATGCTCCCCATGTGCCTGGATGAGTGCAACTCCAACAACACTCAAGAAGCTTGACATCTTCCAGGACAAAGCAGCCTGCTTGATTGGCGGCAACCCATCCACAAACATTCACTCCCTCCACCACTGACGCACATTGGCAGCAGTATTTACCATTTTCAAGGTGCACTGCAGGAACTCATCAAGGCTCCTTAGACAGCAGCTTCCAAACCTATGACCACTACCATTAGAAGGACAAAGGCAGCAGACACATAGGAACACCACCTGGAAGTTCCCCTCCAAGCCACTCACCATTCCTGACTTCAAAATATATCGCCGTTCCTTCACTGTCGCTGGGTCAAAATTTTGGAACTCCCTTCCTAACAGCATTGTGGGTGTACCTACACCACATGGACTGCATCGGTTGAAGAAGGCAGTTTATCACCACTTTCTCAAGGGCAATTAGGGATGCCTAGCCAGCGACGCCCATGTCCTATGAATGAATAAAAGAAAAATTACCATTGGTGAATCCCTACTATCAACATCCTGGGGGTTACCATTGACCAGAAACTGAACTGGACCAGACATATAAATACTGTGGTTACAGGAGCAGGTCAGATCAAGAAAAATCTTCTGTTGCATACATTTCAGGGGCTCCTCCCTGTCTCTGCCCTTTACACTGTTTTTTTCCTAGTATATATTAGGATAATTGAAATTTCCCATTATCACCACTCTACACTTCTTTTATCTTTCTGCAATATGCCTGCATATTTGGTCTTCGATCTCTCTCCCAGTATTAAGTCGTCTATAGTATACAATTATCATTGTAATAACTCCTTTATTAATTTCCAACCAAGTAGATTCTGGCCAGATTTTCACAAAGTCAGGCTGATTCTGGAGACCTTTAAATATAGCAAGCAGGACCTGCCTGCAGACGTCCCACTCCCATTTCTGGCAGATCTCATTTTTGCCAACATGGGGAAGGGGGGCGGGGCATGAATCACATAGGCAAGAAACCCAAACTCAGCAGGGGCAGTTGAAATTAATGCTGGTTTTGAACAGACCCCATTTACGCTATTCCAAGGGCCTTAACCCAAAGTGTGGAAGTCACAAATTTATGGAAGAAGCAGAAACACACTTGAAGGGCAGATAAAGTTGTTAACTTATCATTTTCTGAACTTATTTAAATTCCCAGCCCTTTAAATAAAAATAACAAAGCTGCAGCTGACAGTTAGAGTGAAAAATCACACTCTGCTGGGGTGCAATGATTGAGAGGCCATTTGGTGTAGCTTAGGGAAAGAAGTCACCATCTGTTCCTGCAGTTTCAGTAGAGCTCATTGTTGACATTTCCCTAAGGCTGTTATTACAACTGAGTCCAGAATGAATGATTTACTGATCTTCAAATACTCCAAAAGCACTTATCTCAGCAGCAAGGCTAAGTTCACATTTCAAATGACAGTTTTAAGAAGCTATTAAAGAATTAGCTGTCTTTGACATATGGTTACTGAATAGAAGTTCATTTGCTTTCAATAACTGATTGACCACTTGAGGGGAATTGAAATCTTTGAATTGGTTTCCTCACTGGGATATATCTTTGTTGTGAGTCATGAACTATTTTCTTAAATGTCTGCCATTGTTCATCAACTGTCTTTTCTGCTAAACTCCTTTCCCAGTCCACTGCAGCCAACTCTGCCCTCATTCCATTGTAATATTACCCTTATTTAAGTTTAGCACAGTTGTCTCCAAACTAAGTTTCTCACTCTCAAACTGAATGCTAAATTCCACCAAGTTATGGTCACTGTTTCCTAGGGGATCTTTTACTCTGAGATCATTTATTAAACCTGCCTCATTACACATTACCAGATCCAAATAGCCTGATCCCTGGTTGGATCCACAACATATTGTTCTAGGAAACTGTTCTGCATATGCTCCATAAATTCTTGCTCGTGGCTACCGCTGCCAATTTGATTTTCCCAACCTACATAGAGATTAAAGTCACTCATGATTAATAAACTGCTTTTTTTACATGCCCTCATTATTTCCTGATTTATTCTCTGTCCGACAGCATAGCTACTGTTAGGAGGCCTATAGACTACTCCCACCAGTGTCTTCTTCCCCTTGTTATTTCTTACCTTCACCCATATAGATTCTGCATCTTCCGATCGAAGATCATTTCTTGCTATCATACTTATTCCTTCTCACACTAACAAAACTACCCCACCGCCCATTCCTTCCTGCCTGTTCTTCAAAATGTCACATACCCCTGAATATTTAGTTCCCAGCTTTGATCTTCTTGTAACCATGTCTCCGTAATAGCTATAAGATCATATCCATTAATCTCTATATGTGCTGTTAATTCATTTATTTGTTCCAAATGCTATGTGCATTTAAGTGAAGAGCCATTAATGTTGCCTTTTTTACCATTTTTCCCTCTTTGACCCTATTTGCTGCTTTTTTTTTGCAGGAAGGAGATAAATCAACCATGGTTAACCAAGGAAGTTAAGGATAATATCAAAGTGAAAGAAAAACATACAATGTGGCAAAGATTAGTGGTAAGCCGAGGATTGGGAAAGTTTTAAAAACCAATAGAAGATGACCAAAAAAAATAAAGAGGGAGAAAATAAACTTTGAGGGTAAACTAGCAAGTAATATAAAAAGGGACAGTAAGACCTTCTTTAAATCTTTAAAAAGGAAGAGAGAGCCCAGAGTCATTATAAGCCCATTAGAGAATGAGGCTGAGGAAATAATAATGGGGAGCCAGGAAATGGCAGAGGAGTTGACGAAATACTTTGCATCAGTCTTCACAGTAGTAGAAAGTAATAGCATTCCAAAAATACTAAATAATCATGGGGCAAAAGGCGGTGGGGGAGGAAATAATTACAATAGTTATCACTAGAGAAGAAGTTCTAGGGAAACTTTTGGGCTAAAGGCTGATAAGTCACCTGGACCTGATGGGTTGCATCCTAGGATATTAAAGGAAATAGCTGCACAGATAGTGGATGCACTGGCAATAATCTTCCAAGAGCCCTTAGATTCTGGAAAAGGCCCAGGGGTTTAGCAAACTGCCAATTTAATATCCTTATTTAAAAAGGGACTGAGACAAAAAACAAGTAACTATAGGCCAGTTAGCTTAACATCTGACTTTGGGAAAATGTTGGAGTCTATTATAAAGGATGCAATAACAGAGCATTTAGAAATGGTTTCATGAAGGGGAAATCATGCCTGACAAATTTATTAGAATTCTAACTCTAGAATTCTAGAGGAGATAACAAGCAGGATAGATAAAAGGGAACCAGTAGGCGTAATATATTTGGATTTCCAAAAGGCGTTCAATAAGGTACCACACATAAGGCTACTTAATAAAATGAGAGCCTATGGTGTTGAGGGTAGTATATTAGCATGGATAGAGGATTGGCTAACTAATAAAAGTAAGAGAGTTGGGATACGGGGGTCGGGGGGGAGGCATTTTCAGGATGGCAACCTGTAACTAGTGGAGTGCCACAGGGATCAGTGCATGGGCCACAATTATTTACAATGTATATTAATGACTTGGATAAGGGAAGTGAATGTTCTATCGCCAAGTTTGCGGACAACACAAAAATTGGTGGGAAGGCAAGTGGTGAGGATGACACAAAGCATCTACAGAGGGATATAGACAGGTTAAATGAGTGGGCAAAAACGTGGCCGATGGAATATAATGTGGGAAAATGTGAGGTTCTGCAGTTTGGCAGGAAGAATAGAGGAGCTGAATATTATTTAAATGGAGAAAGACTGAAGAAAGCTGCAGCACAGGGAAATTTGCGGGTCCGCGTGCATGAATCCCAAAAAGCTAGCATATAAGTTCAGCGGGTAATAGGGAAGGCAAATGGAATGTTGGCCTTTATTTCAAAGGGAATGGAGTATAAAAATAGGGAAGTCTTGCTAAACTATACACTAGTTAGACCACACCTAGAATACTGTGAACAATTTTGGTCCCCTTATCTATGGAAAGATGTATTGACATTGGAGACAGTCCAGAGAAGGTTCACTAGGTTGATCCCGGGTATGGAGAGACTTTCTTAAGAGGAGAGGTTGAGTAGGTTGGGCCTGTACTTATTGGAGTTTAGAAGAATGAGAGGCGACTGTATTGAAACATTTAAGATTCTTAGGGGGCTTGACAAGGTGAATGCTGAGAGTTGTTTCCCCTTGTGGGAGAGTCTAAGACCAGAGGGCATAATCTCAGAGTAAGGGGGCACCCATTTAAAACAGAGATGAGGAGGAATTTCTTCTCTCAGAGGACAGTGAATGTGTGGAATTCTTTACCACAGAGGGCTGTAGACGTTGGGTCATTAAGTATATTCAAGACTGAGATATACAAACTTCGAATCAGTAAGGGAATCAAGGGTTGTGGGTAAAAGGCAGGAAAGTGGATTTGAGGATTATCAGATCAGCCATGATCTCATTGAATGGCGGAGCAGACTTGATGGGCTGAATGGCCTACTTCTGCTCCTACGTCTTATGGTCTTATAGTTTCATGAATGAGATATTTTTTCTATACCGAATGTATATGAATGAGAGTTCTCTTAGATTGTTAGCAGTTTAATTTTTGTTAACTTCTATTTGGCTCCTGTGGTCTGCCCATTCTGTTTTTCCTACCGAAGTGGGTAACTTCACAATTATCCACATTATACTGCATCTGTCATGTATGCGCCCACTCATTCAGCTTGTCTAAATTGCCTTGAACCTCTTAACATCGTCTTCACTGCTCACATTCCCACCAAATTTCGTGTCATCAGCAAACTTGGAAATATTATATTTGGTTTCCTCATCCAAATAATTATTATATAGTGTGAATAGCTGGGCCCCTGCAGTACCCACTAGTCACGGCCTGCCACTCCAAAAGAGACCCGTTTATTCCTACTCTTTGTTTCTGTCCACTAACCAATTCTCAACCCTTGCCAATATATTACCCCCAATCCCATATGCTTTAATTTTACACACTAACTTATGTGAAACTTTATCAAAAGCTTTCTGAAAATCCAAATACATCACATCCTCTGGTTCCCCCTTATCTATTCTGCTAGTTATGTCCTCAAAAAACTCTAGTAGGTTAGTCAAACATGATTTCCCTTTCATAAATCCATGTTGACTTTGTCTAATCCCATTGATATTTTCTAAGTACCCTGTCATCGCATCACTTATAATAGACTCTAGCATTTTCCTTACTACTGATGTTAGGCTAACCGATCTGTAATTCCCTGTTTTCTCTCTCCCTCCATTTTTAAATAGTGGAGTTATATTTACCACCCTCCAATCTGCCGAACTGTTCCAGAATCTACAGAATTTAGGAAGATGACACCTAACCCATCCACTATTTCCATGGCCACCTCCTTTAGTGCACTGGGATGTAGATTATCAGGCCCTGGGGATTTATTGGCTTTCAGTCCCATTAATTTCTCCAGCACTATGTTTTTAGTAATGCTAATTTCTTTCAATTCCTCCTTCTCCCTTGTTCCCTAGCATTTCTGGGATGTTATTTGTGTCTTCCTCAGTGAATATAGAACTAAAGTAGTTGTTTAATTGTTCTGCTATTTCCTTGTTCTCTATTATAAATTCTCACATTTTTGGTCTTGTAAGGGACCTACATTTGTTGTCACTAATCTTTTTTTTAATTCACTTGTAGAAGATTTTACAGTTTGCTTTTATGTTCCTTGCAAGTTTACTCTCATTCTTTATTTTCCGCCTCTTAATCAATCTCTTGGTCCTCCATTACTGAATTCTAAACTTCTCCCAATCTTCAGGTTTGCTACATTTCTTAGAAACTTTATATGACTCCTATTTGGATCTAATATTATTCTTAATTTCTTTTGTTAGCCATGATTGGGCCACTTTTCCTGTTGTGTTTTTGCAGCAGAAAGGAATGTATAACTATTTCAAAGCATACTTAAAGTTCCTTAAATATTAGCCATTGCCTATCCACCGTCATGCCTTTTAATGAAATTTCCCAATCTATCTTAGCCAACTCATGCCTCATACCTTCGTAGTTTCCTTTGTTTAGATTTAGGACCCTAGTTTCAGTTGGGACTACTTCACTTTCCATCCTAATTAAGAATTCAATCATGTTATCATCACTTTTCCCTAAAGTTACCCCGCACAACAAGATTATTAATTAACCCCTTCTCATTGCATGACACCAAATCTAGGAAAGCCTGTTCCTTAGTCGATCCTCGACATACTGGTCTAAAACACTATTGCATACACACTCCAGGGGCAGAAATTTTGGATCAGCGGACTGGCACGCACCTGACCCACACGAGTGTGAAATGATGCATGTTGACGGCGGCTGACCATGCCGACATCAACGTGCAGTCACGTGATAGTTCAGTTGGCGGGTGTGCGCCGAATTGAAAGGTCTGTTAAGGCTATTAAATAATCAATTAACTTAAAGTTTTCACTGCCCGTCCAACCTAACGGTTGGCGGGCAGGTGAAAAGGCCAAGCAGCCTTTGCATTTTTTTGGAAACCTCATCCACGGGCGGGTTGAGGTTTCCAAAAGCAAATAAAAATAAAATAAAAATTTTAAAATTGAATTAATAACATGTCCCTGCTCATGTGACAGAGTTATGAGGGGACATGTTTTATTACATTTTTATTTTCTTTATTTTCCTTTTTTAACAACGCTTCATCTTCCTGAGGCAGCTCCGTGCCTCAGGGAGATTATGAAGTGCTCACTTGTGCGCATGCGCGAAAATCGCGCTAGGCCGCCTCACCCTCCTCACCACACCCCCCCATCACCACCGCATGGGCAGTACTGAGCACTGCCACTTGCGTTTTGCGCTGGGCTGGCCTTAATTGGCCTGCCAGCGTGAAATCGAGGCCCAATCCCGATTGTGGGCGGTGGTCGGCTTCCCAAACGCCCCCCACCCACCAAGGGCAAAATTCTGCCCCAGGAATTCACCTGTTACAGTATTATTGCTAATTTAGTTTGCCCAGTCTTTATGTGGATTAAAGTCACTTGTTGCTTCTTAGCTCCACCAGTCTGATTCTATATCTAGGTTTTCTGAGCCAATATCCTCTTTCAGTATTGCATTGATTTCATCTTTAACTAATAATGCCACTGTACCTCCTTTTCCTTTTGGCTGTCCTTCCTAAATATCGAGCATCCTTGGATATTCAGTTCCTAGCCTTGGTCACCCTGCAGCCATACCTCCGTAATCACAATCACATTGTACCCGTTTACATCTATTTGCACTGTTACTCGTCGACCTTATTGTGAATGCATTCAGATACAGTGCCTTTAGACTTGCCTTTTTAACATTTTTACACTTTTTTTTGTAATTTGGCCCTATTTGCTGCTAGCCCTTGTTTCTTCTGCTCTCCACTTTTGCTTTCAACTTTTCAGTGTTTCATTCCTATCTTTGTTTCCCTCTCTTGTGTCTCCCCGCTCAGGTTCCCACCTCCTACCACTTTCGTGTAAATCCTTCCCCACAGTACTAGTGAATACCCCTGCGAGGATATTGGTCCCAGTCCTGCTGGGGTGCAACTTTCAGCGCTCGTTTGCATGTATTAGCTCTAGAATTATCGCAATTATCCAAGTAATGTTTGGAACGATTAAAGGAACCACAACTGATTTAATGAGCATTTCACAGTTTACTGTACTTGCCATATATACTTAGACATGCATTGTTTAATCTTTGAGACATCTTTGAGACTGGCAGGATCAACCAGACAATTGTTTGGTCAGAAGAAGAGAGGCAAGCAGGTAGTCAGGAAAGCCCCAGAGTACATCTCAAGCAAGAACTATTTTTCTGTGTTGGAAAACGGTGAGGGTGATGGTTCTTCTGGAGAGTGCAGCTACAGCCAAGTTCACGGCACTATAGGTGGCTCAGCTGCACAAATGGGGAGGAGTAAGAGTGCAAGAGCAATAGTGGCAAGAGACTCAATAGTCAGGGGTGTAGACAGGTGCTTCTATGGCCGTAGATGTGACTCCAGGATGGTGTGTTGCCTCCCTGGTGCTAGGGTCAAGGATGTCATAGAATGGCTGCAGGGCATTCTGAAGAGGGAGGGTGAACAGTTAAAGGTCATGGTTCACATTGGTACCAATGACATAAGTAGAAAGAGGGATGAGGTCCTGTTGGAAGAATTTAGGGAGCTAGGTAGCAAATTAAAAAGCAGGACCTCAAAGGTTGTAATCTCTGGATTACCCCCTGTGCCACATGCTAGTGAGTATAGGAATAGAGGAATAGAGAGGATGAATGCGTGGCTGAAGAAATGGTTCAAGAGGGAGGGCTTTAGCTTCCTGGATTACTGGGTCTGTTTCTGGTGAGGGTGGGGCCTGTACAAGTTGGATGGGTTGCACATGAACTGGAACGGGACCAACATCCTTGTGGGGAGGCTTGCTAGTGCCGTTGGTAAGATGGTGGTCGGGAGGTGGGGGGGTGGTGGGTGGGTTTAAACTAATTTGGCAGGGGGATGGGATACAGAGTGGAGGTAAAGTAGGAAGTGATGCTCAGCCAAATATAGATGAGAAACTAAGTCAGTCTGAAAGGCAGAGACAATTTAGACCTGTTAAGGAACAAGGGAATAATGCAAGGCTGGATTGCATCTATTTTAACGCAAGGAGCCTTACAGGTAAGGCAGATGAATTGAGGGCGTTGATTAACACATGGGAATGTTATATTGTTGCTATCACAGAGACATGGTTGAGGGAAGGGCAGGACTGGCAGCTCAATATTCCAGGGCATTGAATCTTCAGGCGTGACAGGTGGGTGAGTGTAAAAGAGCAGGTGGCATTGCACTTTTGATCAAGGAGTCAATTACTGCAGTAAGGAGGGATGGTATCTTAGAAGGTTCCTCAAATGAGGCCATATGGGTAGAGCTTAAAAACAAAAAGAGGGTAATCACTTTGCTGGGAGTGCATATAGACCTCCAAACAGTCAGGGAGAGAGAGAGGAGTAGATACATAGTCAAATCTTAGAGAGGTATAAAAATAATAGGGTAATAATAGTAGGGGTTTTCAACTTCCGCAATATTAACTGGCATAGTCTTAGTGTAAAAGGCTTAGAGGGGGCGGAATTCTTAAAGTGCATCCAGGAGAGCTTTTTGAGCCAGCACATAGAAAGTCCAATAAGAGAAGGGGCGGCACTGGACCTAACCTTAGGGAATGAAGCCAGGCAAGTGGTAGATGTGTCAGCAGGGAGATTTTCGGGGATAGTGATCATAAGTTAAGGTAATTATGGAAAAGGACAAAGGGGGACTGGGAATAAAGGTCCTGAATTGGGGGAAGGCCGATTTCAATATGATAAGTCAGGACCTGGCCAAAGTGGACCGGGAGCAGCTACTTGTAGGAAAGTCTACTTTAGACCAGTGGGAGTCATTCAAAAAGGAAATAGTGAGAGCTCAGGGCCAACATGTTCCCGTAAAGGTGAAGGGTAGGACCAACAAGTCCAGGGAACCCTGAATGTCAAGGGATATAGAGGATTGGATAAGGAAAAAAGGAGGCTTATGGCAGATACAGAGGGCTAAAAACAGGAGAAGCACCGGAGGAGTATAGAAAGTGTAGAAGGGTACTTAAAAAAGTAATTAGGAGAGCGAAGAGGGGGCATGAAGAAACACTGGTGGGCAAGATAAAGGAAGTATATTAAGGGCAAGAGGATAACCAGGGAAAGAGCAGGGCCCATTAGGGACCAAAGTAGCAATCTGTGCGAGGAGCCGGAGGACGCAGGTGAGGTTTTGAATTATTATTTTTCACACCTGAGTTCACTATGGAGAAGGACGATGTAGGTGTAGGAATCAGGGAGGGTGACTGTAATATACTTGAACAAATTCGCATTGAAAGGGAGGAGGTACTAGCGGCTTTAGCCGGCTTAAAAGTGGATAAATCTCCAGACCCAGATAAGTTGTATCCCGGGCTGCTATGTGAAACAAGGGAGGAGATTGCAGGGGCTCTGACACTAATTTTCAAATCCTCCCTAGCCACAGGAGAGGTGCTAGAGGACTGGAGGACAGCAAATGTGGTACCATTATTCAAGAAGGGTAATAGAGATAAACCAGGTAATTGCAGGCCAGTGAGTCTAATATCAGTGGTAGGGAAACTATTGGAAAAATTTCTGAGGGACAGGATTAATCTCCACTTGGAGAGGCAGGGATTAATCAGGGGTAGTCAGCATGGCTTTGTCAGGGGGAGATCATGTCTAAAAAATTTGATTGAATGTTTCGAGGACGTGACTAGTTGTCTAGTTGAGGGTAGTGCAGTTGATGTAGTCTGCATGGATTTCAGTAAGGCTTTTGAAAAGGTCCTGCATGGGAGACTGGTCAAGGAAGTAAGAACCCATGGGACCCAGGGCAATTTGGCAAATTGGATCCAAAATTGGCCTAGTGGCAGGAGGCAGAGAGTGATGGTTGAAGGTTGTTTTTGTGATTGGAAGCCTGTGACAAGTGGTGTACTGCAGGGATCAATGCTGGGACCCTTGCTGTTTGTAGTGTACATTAATGATTTAGACATGAGTATAGGAGTATGATCAGTAAGTTTGCAGATGACACGAAAACTGGTGGTGTCGTTAATAGTGAGGAGGAAAGCCTTAGATTGCAGGACGATATAGATGGGCTGGTAAGATGGGCAGAGCAGTGGCAAATGGAATTTAATCTTGAGAAGTATGAGGTGATGCATTTTGGGAGGACTAACATGGCAAGGGAATACACAATGAATGGTAGGACCCTAGGAAGTACAAAGGATCAGAGTGTACATGTCCATAGATCCCTGAAGGCAGCAGTACAGGTAGAGAAGGTGGTTAAGAAGGCATATGGGATACTTGCCTTTATTAGCCGAGGCACAGAATATAAGAGCAGGGAGGTTATGTTTAAGCTGTATAAATCGCTAGTTAAGCCACAGCTGGAATACTGTGTGCAGTTCTGGTCGTCACACTATAGGAAGGATGTGATTGCACTGGAGAGGCTGCAGAGGAGATTCACCAGGATGTTGCCTGGGCTGGAGTGTTTCAGCTATGAAGAGAGACTGGATAGGCTAGGGTTGTTTTCCTTAGAGCAGAGAAGGCTGAGGTGGTGGCGGGGGGGGAACTTACAGAGGTATGCAAAATTATGAAGATGGTAAATCGGAAGAAACTTTTCCCCTTAGCGGAGATGTCAATAACCAGGGGGCATAAAATTAAGGTAAGGGACAGGAGGTTTAGAGGGGATTTGAGGAAATTATTTTCACCCAGAGGGTTGTTGGAATCTGGAACACACTGCCTGAATGGGTGGTTGAGGCAAGAACCTTCACAATATTTAAGAAGTATTTAGATGAGCACTTGAAATGCCATAGCATACAGGGTTATGGGCCAAGTGCTGGAAAATGGGATTAGAATAGATAGATGCTTGATGGTTGGCACAGACATGATGGGCCGAAGGGCCTCTCTGACTCTATGACTATGACTCTATGGATAGCAATTCAGATACAGTAAGCTAACTCATTGATGAACTAATTCAGTGTGGATTGAGAATTGGCCCTGGTGAATATTCTTGAGATGTGTTAGCTCTACTTGTTGAACTTTTGAAAGGTAAACTAAAGGTCAAAAATGGACTTTCAGCACTGAAGGTGCTTTCAGGCCTGGTATAAGTTTTGTTTGCCTGGAGGCAGTGGCTGTTGGCAAGGTGAGTAAAGTGACAAAACCGACTGTAACATGTATTAACAATTCTCTTCTATGTGAAGGAAGGATTGGAGGCAGGCTCCAATTTTTGCAGATCTTTCTATTTGAGATCCAAATATTCTTTGATCTTATTCAATAAGGTGTTAAGCTCACTGAATTTGGTGCCTAAACTGAATGTATTCAGGAATTATTGATTATTTTCATTTGTCTAGTACGTTTGTGGGTTTGCTAGTTTATTAGATGTATGTCAGATATTTTTCGTCGAAGAACTAGAACCTCCTTTTGTCATTCATAATAATATCACAACCAAAAGGCACATGGAAGTAGAAATTCTTATTTACGTCCTATTTAAATAAACCAGTTGAATTTTTCATTTATACGTGTATGTGTTTTTATATAATTTTTAGTAAAATATGCATTCATAGAAGGTGTAAAGCAACAACCATTTTGTGGTAATTAATCCTGGCGGCAAGTTTTAATCCCTAATCTTCTCAGGTGCCAACTAATTTTTGAACTAATGGTTGAAAGAATTTGTTTGTGCCATCATAACATTTAGTTGTTAGCACACAGAAATTTGGTGCCAATTGCTGGTGATTTTATTGCTGTCTAATGCCTTCATGTAAATTCGGTCTGTTGCAATGGACTCCAAAAAATTATTTAAATTGGTATTTATTGAGAATCTTCTTCTGTCCAGAAGACTAACATCCCCACAGTTTGGGAGAAAAGATCTGTCAGTATTGCAGTCATCTACAAGGGATTATGGATGTCATCTAGATTAGTTTCAGTCAGCTGAACAACTATCTTGAACTCTTGTAAACCATGCTGCAGGAAAACTTGAGAGATCAGAAGCGTAATATCTAGGCAAATTATTTCTCCAGCCTGCAGCAGCAACATACATTCTCATAAAGCTCCGTATGATTGCTTTACAGTAACATAAGAAGGATAGTGAACAAGTGCTGGAAAAGTTAGTGGAGAGGCATGGGCTAAAAGAATAGTCAAAGAGCACCAGCAAGACAAGACGGTTTAAGGAGGAAATTGCGAACCAGAATGACATTGTAACAGCTGCTGCTGATGGTTCAGAGAGAGAAATAAATGAGTGGTGGGCTAACATTGGTAGCTGAGGTATTAAGTGAATACTTTGCATCTGTCTTTACCAAGGAAGAAGATGCTGCCTAGGTCATGGTGAAAGAGGAGGTAATTCAGACACTTGAAGGGTTTAAAATTGATAAAGAGGAGGTATTAGATAGGCTGTCTGTACTTAATTAAGATAAGGCACCAGGACTTAAACCGGAACTGGATGAGATTCAACCAAGGATACTGAGGAAAATGAGAGTGGAAATTGCAGAGGCACAGGCTACAATTGTCCAATTTTCTTTAGACTCAGGGGTGATGCCATAGGACTGGAGAATTGTAAATATCCTTGTTCAAATAAGGGGTGTAAAGATAAGCTCAGCAACTATAGGCCAGCCAGTTTAACTTCAATGGTGGGAATGCTTTCAGAAACGCTAATTTGAGACAAAATGTGGGTTAATTAAGGAGCGTCAGTATGGATTTCTTAAGGGAAAATCATGCTTAACTAATTTGTGTGAGCTTTTTGATGATGTAATCGAGGGGGTTGATGAGGGTAATGCTGTTGATGTGGCCTACATGGATACCATAGGACACTACCCTGAGGACATCCAAAAGGCATTTGTGTGGCATATTTGTGGAACCCAGAACATCAGTGCAAAAGCATTTGCGACAATCTTCAGCCAGAAGTGCCGAGTGGATGATCCATCTTGGCCACCTCTGGAGATCCGCAGCATTTTAGATTCTAGTCTTCAGCCAATTCAATTCACTCCATGTGATATCAAGGAATGGCTAAAGACACTGAATATTGCAAAGACTATGGGCCCTGACAACATTCCGGTAATAGTATTGAGGACTTGTGCTCCAGAATTGCCGTGCCCCTAGCCAAGCTGTTCCAGTACAGCTACAACACTGGCATCTCCAAGAGGAGAATTTTCTTCCCATCGCTGGGGGGGTTGTGTGGGGGTGGGCGCGCAGCTGATCGGCGCCCCCAATTGGCTGGGCGCAGCCATTTTACGTGGGCGGGCCAATTAAGGCCCACCCAGCGTGACGCATGCCCGGAAGTGCTGAGTGCTCCCTGTGCGGGTGGGGGGAGGAGGCTGAGTCGGGGAGTGCGCTCTTTCGTGCATTCCCGCGAAAGAGCGCAGAAATCTCCCTGAGGCGCAGATGTGCATCAGGGAGCTCAGTTTCATGTATGAAACATTGAATAAAGGGAGAAAAATTTTTTAAGGGCATGTCCCCTCATGTGAAACTGTCACATGAGCTGGGACATGTCCATTAATGTTAATAAAAATTTTTCCAACACTTTAAAAACGTTCATGAAACCTCATCCCACCCGTGGATGAGGTTCCATGAAAAACGCAAAGGCTGCCTGGGCAGTTCGCCTGCCCGCCAACCTTAAGGTTGGACGGGCAGTTCAGGTCAATGATTTAATTGATTGTTAAATGGCTTTAATAGACCTTTGACAGTTCGGTGGGTGGGCAGCCGAGTTGGCTGCGTGCCCACTGAACTGAAAATCTGAATGACACGCGGTGACGTTCGGACACACGGCTGACGTCACCCTGTGTCATTTTACGCCTCGGCAAGCGGGCCCCGTCCCCGCTCGCCAAGCCAGAGATTCTACCCCAAATCACTCACCATCTTGACTTGGAAATATATCGCCATTCCTTCACTGTCGCTGGGTCAAAATCCTGGAACTCCCTTCCTAACAGCACTGTGGGTCTAACTACACCACATAGGCTGCAGCGGTTGAAGAAAGCAGCTCACCACACATTCTCAAGGGCAACTAGGGGTGCCCAATAAATGCTGGCCGCATCCTGTTAATGAATAAAAAAAAAATCTACCTGGCAATGTGGAAAATTGTCGAGGAATGTCCTGTCTACAAAAAGCAGGGCAAATCCAACCTGGCCAATTACCGCCCCAGCAGTCTACTCTTGGCCATCAGCAAAGTGATGGAAGGGGCCATCAACAGTGCTATCAAGTGGCACTTGCTTTAGCAATAACCTGCTCACTGAAACTCAGTTTGTGTTCCACCAGGGCCACTCCGCTTCTAACCTCATTACAGCCTTGGTTCAAACATGGACATAAGAGCTGAACTCCCGAGGCGAGGTGAGAGTGACTGCATTTGACATCAAGGCAGCATTTAACTGAGTGTGGCATCAAGGAGCCCTAGCAAAACTTAAGCCAATGGGAATCAGGGGGAAAACTCTCCACTGGTTGGAGTCATACCGAGCACAAAGGAAAATGGTTGTGGTTGTTGGAGGTCAATCATCTTATTTCCAGGGAATCACTGCAGGAGTTTCCCAGGGTAGTGTTCTCGGCCCAACCATCTTCAGCTGCTTCATCATAAGGTCAGAAGTGGGGATGTTCGCTGATGATTGCACAATGTTCAGCACCATTTGCGACTCCTCAGATGCTGAAGCAATCCATGTCCAAATGCAGCAAGATCTGGACAATATCCAGGCTTGGCCTGACAAGTGGCAAGTAACATACATGTCACACAAGTGCTGGGCAATGACCATCTCCAACAAGAGACAATCTAACCATTACCCCTTGACATTCAATGGCATTACCATCGCTGAATCCCCCACTATCAACATCCTGGGAGTTACCATTGACCAGAAACTGAACTGGACGAGTCCTATAAGTACTATGGCTACAGGAGCAGGTCAGAGACTAGGAATCCTGCGATGAGTAACTCACCTCCTGACTCCCCAAAGCCTGCCCACAATCCATAAGGCACAAGTCAGGAGTGTGATGGAATACCCTCCCACTTGCCTGGATGAGTGCAGCTTCCACAACACTCAAGATGCTTGACAAGATGCAGGACAAAGCAACCCGCTTGATTGGCACCCCATCCACAAACATTCACTCCCTCCACCACCGATGCACAGTAGCCGCAGTGCCATCTACAAATGCACTGCAGGAATACACCAAGGCTTCTTAGGCAGCACCTTCCAAACCCACAACCACTACCATCTTGAAGGACAAGGGCAGCAGAAACATGGGAACACCATCACCTGGAAGTTCCCCTCCAAGTCACTCACTATCTTGACTTGGAAATATATCGCCGTTCCTTCACTGTCGTTGGGTCAAAATCCTGGAACCTCCCTTCCTAACAGCACTGTGAGTCTACCTACACCACATAGGCTGCAGCGGTTCAAGAAAGCAGTTCACCACCACCTTCTCAAGGGCAATTAGGGATGGGCAATAAATGCTGGCCTAGCCAGCAATGCCCACATTCCATGAATGAATTAAAAAAAAACAGATCTGAGTAAAGTTAGAGCTCTTGGAATAAAAGGGACAGTAGCAATATGGATATGAAAGTTGCTGAGTGACAAGAAACAAAGAGTAGTGGTGAACGGTTGTTTTTTGTACTGGAGGAAGGTTTCTAGTGGAGTTCCCCAGGGGTTGGTGTTAGAACACCTGCACTTCCAGACATATATTTTAAGGACCTAGACCTTGGTGTACAGGACACAATTCCAAAATTTGTGAATGATATGAAACCTGGAAGTATGTGAGCCATGAGGAGGATTGTGCAGAATTTCAAAAGGACAGAGACAGGTTGGTGGAATGGGTCAATATGTGGCAGATGAAATTTAACACAGAGAAGTGTGAAGTGATTCATTTTGGTAGGAAGAACACAGAAAGTTGATATAAAAATAAAGGGTACAATTCTAAAGAGAGTGCATGAGCAGAGGGACCTTGGTGTAAAAGTGTATAAGTTATTGTAGGTGGTAGGATAGTTTGGGAAAGAGGTTAACACAGCATGCAGCATGTGGACATCGGGCATGCATGTCCTTGGTTGAGCAACTTAAACAGGAACCAGTGGTTCAGTAATGGTTACAGGTGGAACATCATTTTGTTGTGGTACCTCTCTTCTTCTTAAACAATCCACATGCTTATGGACGATCCGGCCCTCCACTTCCACGTGGTATGACAATGTTCACTGCACTTGCTTTACCAGGTAACTTCTTCGGTCATGACCATGCAAATCATGAGCTGCTTTTTGGTTCCCTTGGCTTTTCTCCACCTTCCCCTCCAAATTGGGAAGCATTAGGCTCAGTCTTGACTGAAGACAGCGCCTCATCAGTAATTCTGCAGGTGTTGTTCCTGTCATAGTATGGGGAGGTTGTTCTGCCGTGAAATAGAAAAGGAGCGAGTTTGGTCTCCAGCGAGTCACCTGTTAACTTTTTCATTCCCACCTTAAAAGTTTAAAATGCCCTTCCCGCCAGTCTGTTTGATGACGGATGGTACGGTGCAATCTTCACATGGTTGATACTGTTGAAGCTGATAAATCATTGGAAATCAGCACTCATAAATGCAGTGCCATTGTCCAAGACAACTACCTCCGGCATTCCGTGGATGGCGAAGCTCTGACGTAATTTTTCAATAGTAGTGCCTGGCGTTGGTGACTTTACCTTATAAGTATCTAACGACTTGGAATGAGCATTTATAATCAGTAGAAACATGGTTTCAAGGAAAGGACCGATGTAGTCAATGTGCAATCTCACCCAGGGTCTACTAGGCCACTCCCATGGGTATAATGGAGTTGCCACCAGCAACTTTTGTAGCTGCTGACATTGCACACAATATTTTACCATATATTCAATATCGCCATTCAACCCCGGCCACCATAGGTAACTCTGCGCTATGGTCTTCATCAGCAGATCTCTGGATAGGCACTATGTAGCTCTACAAAAAGTGGTTCCCTTCCTTGTGCGGGAACTACTACCCGTGCACACTGTAATAGAACACAATCTTGTCTGTTCATCTCGTTGTCTTCGTTTGAAGAACGGTTTCAATTCATCGGGCACTGGCTCCCGGGACCAACCATGTAACACCTGGTCTCTCACTTGAGACAGGACTGGATCACAATTCACCCAGTTTCTTATCTGTCTGGTGCAGACTGGCGAGGAATCAAGAAAATACATCACTAACATGAGTTCCTGTGGAATTGGAACATGTTCATCATTCCCTTGGAAAGGCAGGTGACTCAGGGCATTGGCATTTGTTATATGAATCCCTGGTATATGTACTAAGGTGTATTCATATGCTGCCAAAATTAGGGCCCATCTTTGTATTCTTGCAGAGGCTATGGGAGGTATAGCTTTTTCCTCACTAAACAGACCCAGAAGTGGTTTGTGGTCTGATACTATTGTGAAATGTCACCCGTGCATGTATTGGTAGAATTTTTTTACACCAGAAATAATCAACAGACCTTCCTTTCCGATCTGAGAATATCCTCTTTCAGCTGTGGTAAGGGTCCTGGATACATAACCTATTAGCCTTTCTGTGCCGTCATCTATTTTATGGGATAGTACTGCTCCTAGTCCATAGGGCGATGCATGGCAGGTTAATACCAATTCCTTTGACTGGTCATAATGCACTAACAAATTGGAAGAGTATAAGAGCTGTTTTACTTTCATGGGGTGCCTCCCAAAACCAATGCTGGTTTTTTTCTTAGCAGTGAATGCAGAGGGGCCAGAACTGGATAAAATTGGGAAAAATCAGCCATAATAATTTACCATCCCTAAAAATGATTTGAGTTCAGAGGTGTTCTTCGGTGCAGGTGCCTCTCTTATTGTTTTAACCTTCTCTTCAACTGGGTGTAATCTTTGAACACCTACCCGGTGGCCCAAATAGATGACTACATTTGTTTGAAAAGTGCATTATCCCTTCTTCAGGCACACTACTGCTTGTAAAATTTGTTTCAGGGCTTCCTCTAGGTTAGCCAAGTGCTCTTTTTCTGTGAATCCAGTTATCAGTATATCATCCAGGTAGACCACAACCTGAGATAGCCCCCACAGTAAACTCTCCATTGTCCTCTGAAAAATGACACAGGCTGAGGAAACACCGAAGGGCAGGCGTGTATATTGGTATAACCCTTTTTGGGTATTTATGGTAATGAATTCCAGCTCCAATTGCTGATATGCGTGACTCACATCAAGCTTTGTATACATTGTTCCTCCTGCTAGTTTGGCATATAGGTCTTCAAGTTTGGGAATAGGGTACCTGTCCAGTTTGGCTGCTCTGTTGATCGTTAGTTTATAGTGCCCACAGATCCAAATGGTCTGGTCTGGTTTAAGGACAGGGACTATGGGTGCTGCCCACTGAGAACTGAACCACTTTTATGACACCCAACCCCTCTAGCAAGTTCAGCTCAGCGTCAACCTTCTCTCTCAATGCGTATGGCACCAGTCTTGCTTGAAGAAGCGAGAGGTTACTTCTGGATCCACATAAATCTTGGCATGTAGGCCCAGTTCATCCTTGAAGACTGTCATTTTTTTAAGCAGCTCTGGTAGTCCATCTGCTCTCAACTGCAAAATTTTGGACCAGTTTAATTTAATCTCCTTTAACCAATCTCACCCTTCACCTTCTATCATCATCACTGGTAGCTGTGCCGATTGGTTTCTATAATGAACAGTTGCTCTGGTGATACCTTTTACTTGCATTTCTTCACCTGTGTACATTTTCAACTTGGCAGATGTCTGTTCCAAATTTAATTGTTGATCACCTTTATTTAGATATCTGAAAGTGTGTTCTCCTATTACAGTGGTGGAAGCTCCTGTGTCTATTTCCATTTTTAATGGCTTACCATTCACTTGCACTGTGACGATAATTGGCTCTGTCTTCCCAACTTTCATGAATAATGAATAAATGTCAGAATTTGTTATTTCAGGCTCTTCTACACTATAGACTTTATTGGACTTCGTTTGTTGTTTGGAGACCTGTTTAAATCTCGCTTTGCACTGTCTCATCGTGTGTCCACTTCTGTGGCAAAAATAACATTCTACTTTTTAAAATTGCCAATCACTAGAAGAATGATTGTTTCCAGGTCACTGAAAGTTATTTTTCGATTTAGTTGCTAAGCTGTTTCCTCTCATTTTTCTGTTAGCGGGAGCTTTATCCCAGAATCCCGGCTATTCGCGCCACTTTTGGCTGACTGTTTCCACCCGATTTGGAGTACGGCACCATTTTGCACCCCTTGTATGCTTGTGAATCCCTTACAGCTCTTTCCATTGCCAGTGCTATTTCTAATGCTTTCTTAAAATCAAGATTCACTTCAGCCAGCAATCTTCGCTGTATGGTGTCTTCCTGCACGCCATATACTAAAGGATCTCTGAGCATGTCATTCAGGGTTTCACAAAAACCACAATATTTCATTAGTCGATTTAATTTTGCCACTTAGATAGCAATTGTCTCACCCAGTGCTCTACTTCGTGACCTGAACCTGAACCTCTGCATTGTGACTGAGGGCTTGGGTTGAAAATGTCCTTTAACGAGGTCTACTAATTCACTGAAAGTCTTCGAACCTGGAGTACTGGGCTTTGAATCAAACTGAAGGTTTTGCTCCCACAGGTACTCATCCGTCTCCTTTTCTCTTCCCCCATAATTTTGTTGACTTAAAAGAAGAATACAAGACGTTCTACGTACTAAGACCAATCGTCTGTGGCTGGCTCAAAGTGATTGATTCTGCCAAACTGTGGCATTTCGGATGAGCATGTCTTCCGTTATTTTTAATGAACTTAGATATTCACAATCGCTGGGCGAGGTATGGGACTGAATCTGATTTATCCTCATCGCCAGTTTGTTGCAGAGTTGATCTTCAGACAACTTTTCTTAATGGAAACATTTGAATTTATTTACAAGGCAGCAGTAGCAACTACACGTGTTCATTAAACTCCATGACTAAAGAAGTATTCTTCTCTGCAGAGGTTCCCAGCACTGCTAACACATTGGTTTACACTGATCATGTGATCTTACAGCACAAGCTTAACCTTAAAGCTGCAGTCCAACATTTTCCAAAACTATGATTACTACAACATGGAAGTGTGCCAGAAGAGAACACCAAAGAGCTGAATACAGTAGTGAGCATACAGATTGACAATGTGTCATATTTGTAGTCATACAGGATTGTCAATGGTGACTTTCAGCAATGTAGTCTTAGTATTGTGGGTCAGTCAAAAGCTGAATTTAAAGACAGAAAAATAGGTTACAGGGAGATGTGATATGAATTTGGACAATTGTGTTGCATTTAAGTACCTTGGACAGGAGGGAAAGATGTTGGTAGGGCAGAATTTAAATTAGATTGATTTTAACAATTTGAGACCTTTAACTATTACTCCTGAAAGTGGTTTTAGTTTATTTTATGATTTTGCAATGAAGTTGGATTCAGTTCGAAAGGGTTACATTTCAGAGAATTTAGACCAGCCATCTTGTAGATGAGGACAATTAGGTGGAATGCCAGATAAAACAGCCATAGAGTTACATGGTCTCACAAACTACATCAGTTTTCAGACAATGGGGAACCATTGAACACATCCTAAAGCAGTCCTCACCCTTAATGAAACAATGGTTTTCATTAAATGTGCCTGCAAGAAACTTTATGAAAAGAAGATATAGCTGCTGTGAGCTCCCACACTAAAGATAGGGGCTCTTTCCAGATGGTAACCTTTTGCATCAATTCGCAACACACACAGTTGAGGGAGAGGTTCAGCTTTCTTTTCCTTTCCTGTATATGGGAAAGTCAGTCTCAGCCAGTTTGTTTCTATCCAGACAGAGGGAGAGAGTTTTAGGTTGTTGCATAAATATATGGCTGGCAAGAGTAAAGGTTAATGCTGGTTAATTCAGAAGCTGTTAACTTGCAAGTAGGTTTGGTCCACAATGAAGTAGTTTGCCCATGTTTGTTATTTTAAAGTTATGAGGATTCATAAGAATTAAATGTATTTCACTAGATGACTATCGTAAAGATGAATGTTATCTTTTTAAAATATTTTTGGGAATATGGTGGTATTCTGTAAAGAAGGCTGTGTATGTCTGTGTGTCCATGGGGAATTAAACTGGGGGAAGGTTAGTAAAGACACCTTGGCCAGAATCTTTGGGTTGGCGTACGGGGGCGGGCCCCGCTCGCTGACGTGTAAAATGATGTGCGGTGACGTTGGGCGTGATTCCCGACGTCACCGCTCGTCATTCCAACCTTCAGTTCGGCAAGCGCGCACTGGAGTTGGCTGCGCGCCTGCCGAACTGTCAAAGGCCTATTAAGGCCATTTAAAACTAATTAAAAGAATTATCGGAGCTGTCCGCCCAACCTTAAAGTTGGCAGGCAGGCGAAGAGCCCAGACGGCCTTTGCATTTATCATGAAACCTCATCCATGGCCGGGATGAGGTTTCATGAAGGATTTATAAATCAAATAAATTTTTTCATTAAAATTCATTGACATGTCCCAGCTCATGTGACACTGTCTCATGAGGGGACATGTCTGAAATTTTTTTCTTTATTTAAAATTTTCATAATGAAATTAAACTCCCCGACTCAGGCTCCTCCCCCTGCCCGCACAGAGAGCGCTCAGCGCTTCTGGGTGCGCGTCACGCTGAGTGGGCATTAATTGGCCCGCCCATGTAAAATGGCTGCGTGCCCGCCTACGCCTGCTCCTACTCAGCCCACCCGATGGGGAGAAATTCTCCCCCTTGTCTGTGAGGACTGAAAGATGAAAAGGAAAGGAGTTAGATGCATGTATTTGTAATGAGAGGCCATGGTGAAGTTGGATTTCAAGTAAATAAGTTGAGTTTGAAATTTGCATTATAAAATAAGTAGGAACTTGACTTTTCTGCTGTTAAGTTTCAAAGAGAGTTTAGAAATGACAATGGACTTTTACAAATTACAAAGGTTTCATAGGTAAACAAGGGAAGGTTATTACATTTTATTTTACTCAGAAGTGGAGGCAATAGGAAGAGATTAAGGTTTTTATATTTTGGAAAAGTTGAGTTCAAAGAGGTGCTTAGAACAATGGAGACTAGGATGAAAAGGAAAGAAGATATTTAAGGGAGATGTTTAGTTGAGTTAAGGTGGCTGTGTAGGGGGGAAGTCCTGAGATCAGCTCTGTGCTGAGAAAAGTTGTAAATTTGAAGCAGCCACCTAGTTTCAAGCCAGAGAATTCTTTGTTTTCAGAAAGCAGTCAGTTTCTGAACTTCCCTTGGTTTTCCACAGCAGATTGGAAGAAAGTGAGAAGTTGTGTGGTATATTTTATTAAAGTGGCAGCAGTTTTTGCCTTGGGTAATATTACTGGATTTTAATGGTTAACATCTTCAAGGAAACTGTTGCCAAGTAGGTTACTTGTGTGTTCTGAACAAGTGGGTTTCTTTTGAGAATGTTTTATAAGATTATTTCAATTGTGTAATATTAATCTTGTGTGTTTGAGTTTTTTTTCTTCTTGTTAATAAATCTTTAATTTTAAAATCCTAAAAGTGTTACTGGGATTATATGCTTCTGGGATTAGTCGTTTTACCTTCATTTTCAAAACCAAAAAAAAAGTTATGACCTGTAAGACACGTTTCTCTCTGGGATTCGACTTGCCCAGCGAATAACATCGGCTACAGTCATAACAAATTTGGGGGCTCTTTGCAGGATTTGAAATTCTTGGATTGAATTGGAATTTGCAAATTTAAAAGATATGAGTACAAGGAGAGTACTGAACCCAGGAGTTCTGTGTTGAAGGATTTTAAAGTGGTTCGACTGCAACATGGCTTGGCAGTTGCTAAGACTTTTCTGGAGTGGAAGATGTGGCTGGGGAGTATTTGAAATCTCTGACTTAAACTCAGTTGACAGAGTTAGCAGATGAAGACCATAAGACCATAAAACATAGGAGCAGAGATTAGGCCATTCGGCCCATTGAGTCTGCTCCACCATTCAACCATGGCTGATAAGTTTCTCAACCCCATTCTCCCGCCTTTTCCCCGTAACCTTTGATCCCCTAACCAATCAAGAACCTATCTATCTCAGTCTTAAATACACTCAATGACCTGGCCTCCACAGTCTTCTGTGGCAATGAATTCCATAGATTCACCACTCTCTGGCTAAAGAAGTTTCTCCTCATCTCTGTTCTAAAAGGTCTTCCCTTTACTCTGAGGCTGTGCCCTCGGGTCCTAGTCTCTCCTACTAATGGAAACATTTTCTCCACGTCCACTCTATCCAGGCCTTTCAGTATTCTGTAAGTTTCAATCAGATCCCCCCACATCCTTCTAAACTCCATCGAGTATAGACCCAGAGTCCTCAAATCTTCCTCATATGTTAAGCCTTTCATTCCTGGGATCGTTCTCGTGAACCTCCTCTGGACCATCTCCAGGGCCAGCACATCATTCCTGAGATACGGGGCCCAAAATTGCTCACAATATTCTAAATGTGGTCTGACCAGAGCCTTATAAAGCCTCAGCAGCACATCCTTGCTTTTATATTCTAGTTCTCTCGAAATAAGTGCCAATATTGCATTTGCCTTCCTAACGACCGGCTCAACCTGCAAGTTATCCTCAAGAGAATCCTGGACTAGGACTCCCAAGTCCCTTTGCACTCCAGATTTCTG